>NC_138200.1:26600191-27306191 GCF_964194105.1 Spermophilus citellus | reverse complement strand
AGTTCCAAATTCATCTATCAATATAGGAGAAAACAGAGTGAAACCTAAAAATTCAAACTGTTACTGCAGAGGAATGCTTCAAGCTATAAGAACGAAATTTGGTGAGTCAAGTGGGAATGGTGTACTGATCATTACATCCAAGTATCATCAAGATTGGGTGAAATCAGATTTGCTGAGATTTCAGGAAACTCGTAGTTTTTTGGAAGCTAGGCAACCCCTTTCAGACGAATTTGGTTTTCAACAGTCTCTGCTTAGGGCTACTTGAATAGGAAACAAACTGTACAGACAGAACTTAGAACTGCTTTATTTTGTCAAGTTTCAAGGAGCTAGGACAAACCTTCTTGGATTTAGAGTTCCAAATCCATCTATCAATATATGAGAAAACAGAGTGAAACCTAAAAATTCAAACTGTTACTGCAGAGGAATGCTTCAAGCTATAAGAACGAAATTTGGTGAGTCAAGTGGGAATGGTGTACTGATCATTACCTCCAAGTATCATCAAGATTGGGTGAAATAAAGTTTGCTGAGATTTCAGGAAACTCTTAGTTTTTTGGAAGCTAGGCAACAACTTTCTGACGAAAGTGGTTTTTCTCATGCTGTGCTTAGGGTTACTTGAATAGGAAACAAACAGTACAGACAGAACTTAGAACTGCTTTATTTTGTCAAGCTTCAAGGAGCTAGCACAAACTGTGTTGGATTTAGAGTTCCAAATTCATCTATCTATATATGAGAAAACAGAGTGAAACCTAAAAATTCAAACTGTTACTGCAGAGGAATGCTTTAAGCTATAAGAACGAAATTTGGTGAGTCAAGTGGGAATGGTGTACTGATCATTACCTCCAAGTATCATCAAGATTGGGTGAAATAAAGTTTGCTGAGATTTCAGGAAACTCGTAGATTTTTGGAAGCTAGGCAACAACTTTCTGACGAAAGTGGTTTTTCTCATGCTGTGCTTAGGGTTACTTGAATAGGAAACAAACAGTACAGACAGAACTTAGAACTGCTTTATTTTGTCAAGCTTCAAGGAGCTAGCACAAACCGTGTTGGATTTAGAGTTCCAAATTCATCTATCAATATAGGAGAAAACAGAGTGAAACCTAAAAATTCAAACTGTTACTTCAGAGGAATGCTTCAAGGTATAAGAACGAAATTTGGTGAGTCAAGTGGGAATGGTGTACTGATCATTACCTCCAAGTATCATCAAGATTGGGTGAAATAACATTTGCTGAGATTTCAGGAAACTTTTAGTTTTTTGGAAGCTAGGCAATCCCTTTCAGACGAATTTGGTTTTCATCAGTCTCTGCTTAGGGCTACTTAAATAGGAAACAAACTGTATAGTTAGAACTTAGAACTACTTTATTGTGTCAAGTTTCAAGGACCTAGCACAAACTGTGTTGGATCTAGAGTTCCAAATTCATCTATCAATATAGGAGAAAACAGAGTGAAACCTAAAAATTCAAACTGTTACTGCAGAGGAATGCTTCAAGCTATAAGAACGAAATTTGGTGAGTCAAGTGGGAATGGTGTACTGATCATTACCTCCAAGTATCATCAAGATTGGGTGAAATAAAGTTTGCTGAGATTTCAGGAAACTCTTAGTTTTTTGGAAGCTAGGCAACAACTTTCTGACGAAAGTGGTTTTACTCATGCTGTGCTTAGGGTTACTTGAATAGGAAACAAACAGTACGGACAGAACTTAGAACTGCTTTATTTTGTCAAGCTTCAAGGAGCTAGCACAAACCGTGTTGGATTTAGAGTTCCAAATTCATCTATCAATATAGGAGAAAACAGAGTGAAACCTAAAAATTCAAACTGTTACTGCAGAGGAATGCTTCAAGGTATAAGAACGAAATTTGGTGAGTCCAGTGGGAATGGTGTACTGATCATTACCTCCAAGTATCATCAAGATTGGGTGAAATAACATTTGCTGAGATTTCAGGAAACTCGTAGTTTTTTGGAAGCTAGGCAACCCGTTTCAAACGTATTTGGTTTTCATCAGTCTCTGCTTAGGGCTATTTGAATAGGAAACAAACAGTACAGACAGAACTTTGAACTGCTTTATTTTGTCAAGTTTCAAGGAGCTAGCAAACCGTGTTGTATTTAGAGTTCCAAATCCATCTATCAATATAGGAGAAAACAGAGTGAAACCTAAAAATTCAAACTGTTACTGCAGAGGAATGCTTCAAGCTATAAGAACGAAATTTGGTGAGTCAAGTGGGAATGGTGTACTGATCATTACCTCCAAGTTTCATCAAGATTGCATGAAATAACATTTGCTGAGATTTCAGGAAACTCGTAGTTTTTTGGAAGCTAGGCAACCCCTTTCAGACGAATTTGGTTTTCATCAGTCTCTGCTTAAGGCTACTTGAATAGGAAACAACTGTATAGTTAGAAATTAGAACTACTTTATTGTGTCAAGTTTCAAGGAGCTAGCACAAACTGTGTTGGATTTAGAGTTCCAAATTCATCTATCAATATAGGAGAAAACAGAGTGAAACCTAAAAATTCAAACTGTTACTGCAGAGGAATGCTTCAAGGTATAAGAACGAAATTTGGTGAGTCAAGTGGGAATGGTGTAATGATCATTACCTCCAAGTATCATCAAGATTGGGTGAAATAACATTTGCTGAGATTTCAGGAAACTCATAGTTTTTTGCAAGCTAGGCAACCCCTTTCAGATGAATTTGGTTTTCATCAGTCTCTGCTTAGGGCTACTTGAATAGGAAACAAACTGTATAGTTAGAACTTAGAACTGCTTTATTTTGTCAAGCTTCAAGGAGTTAGCACAAACCGTGTTGGATTTAGAGTTCCAAATTCATCTATCAATATAGGAGAAAACAGAGTGAAACCTAAAAATTCAAACTGTTACTGCAGAGGAATGCTGCAAGGTATAAGAACGAAATTTGGTGAGTCAAGTGGGAATGGTGTACTGATCATTACCTCCAAGTATCATCAAGATTGGGTGAAATAACATTTGCTGAGATTTCAGGAAACTCATAGTTTTTTGAAAGCTAGGCAACCCCTTTCAGACGAATTTGGTTTTCATCAGTCTCTGCTTAGGGCTACTTGAATAGGAAACAAACTGTATAGTTAGAACTTAGAACTACTTTATTGTGTCAAGTTTCAAGGAGCTAGCACAAACCGTGTTGGATTTAGAGTTCCAAATTCATCTATCAATATAGGAGAAAACAGAGTGAAACCTAAAAATTCAAACTGTTACTGAAGAGGAATGCTTCAATCTATAAGAACGAAATTTGGTGAGTCAAGTGGGAATGGTGTACTGATCATTACCTCCAAGTATCATCAAGATTGGGTGAAATAAATTTGCTGAGATTTCAGGAAACTCGTAGTTTTTTGGAAGCTAATCAACCCTTTTCAAACGTATTTGGTTTTCATCAGTCTCTGCTTAGGGCTATTTGAATAGGAAACAAACAGTACAGACAGAACTTAGAACGGCTTTATTTTGTCAAGTTTCAAGGAGCTAGCACAAACCGTGTTGGATTTAGAGTTCCAAATCCATCTATCAATATAGGAGAAAACAGAGTGAAACCTAAAAATTCAAACTGTTACTGCAGAGGAATGCTTCAAGCTATAAGAACGAAATTTGGTGAGTCAAGTGGGAATGGTGTACTGATCATTACCTCCAAGTATCATGAAGATTGCATGAAATAACATTTGCTGAGATTTCAGGAAACTCGTAGATTTTTGGAAGCTAGGCAACCTCTTTCAGACGAATTTGGTTTTCATCAGTCTCTGCTTAGGGCTACTTGAATAGGAAACAAACAGTACAGACAGAACTTAGAACTGCTTTATTTTGTCAAGTTTCAAGGAGCTAGCACAAACCGTGTTGGATTTAGAGTTCCAAATTCATCTATCAATATAGGAGAAAACAGAGTGAAACCTAAAAATTCAAACTGTTACTGCAGAGGAATGCTTCAAGCTATAAGAAAGAAATTTGGTGAGTCAAGTGGGAATGGTGTACTGATCATTACCTCCAAGTATCATCAAGATTGGGTGAAATAACATTTGCTGAGATTTCAGGAAACTCGTAGTTTTTTGGAAGCTAGGCAACCCCTTTCAGACGAATTTGGTTTTCATCAGTCTCTGCTTAGGGCTACTTGAATAGGAAACAAACTGTATAGTTAGAACTTAGAACTACTTTATTGTGTCAAGTTTCAAGGACCTAGCACAAACTGTGTTGGATTTAGAGTTCCAAATTCATCTATCAATATAGGAGAAAACAGAGTGATACCTAAAAATTCAAACTGTTACTGCAGAGGAATGCTTCAAGCTATAAGAACGAAATTTGGTGAGTCAAGTGGGAATGGTGTACTGATCATTACCTCCAAGTATCATGAAGATTGCATGAAATAACATTTGCTGAGATTTCAGGAAACTCGTTGATTTTTGGAAGCTAGGCAACCTCTTTCAGACAAATTTGGTTTTCATCAGTCTCTGCTTAGGGCTACTTGAATAGGAAACAAACAGTACAGACAGAACTTAGAACTGCTTTATTTTGTCAAGTTTCAAGGAGCTAGCACAAACCGTGTTGGATTTAGAGTTCCAAATTCATCTATCAATATAGGAGAAAACAGAGTGAAACCTAAAAATTCAAACTGTTACTGCAGAGGAATGCTTCAAGCTATAAGAAAGAAATTTGGTGAGTCAAGTGGGAATGGTGTACTGATCATTACCTCCAAGTATCATCAAGATTGGGTGAAATAACATTTGCTGAGATTTCAGGAAACTCATACTTTTTTGGAAGCTAGGCAAACCCTTTCAGAGGAATTTGGTTTTCATCAGTCTCTGCTTAGGGCTACTTGAATAGGAAACAAACTGTATAGTTAGAACTTAGAACTACTTTATTGTGTCAAGTTTCAAGGACCTAGCACAAACTGTGTTGGATTTAGAGTTCCAAATTCATCTATCAATATAGGAGAAAACAGAGTGATACCTAAAAATTCAAACTGTTACTGCAGAGGAATGCTTCAAGCTATAAGAACGAAATTTGGTGAGTCAAGTGGGAATGGTGTACTGATCATTACCTCCAAGTATCATCAAGATTGGGTGAAATAACATTTGTTGAGATTTCAGGAAACTCGTAGTTTTTTGGAAGCTAGGCAACCCCTTTCAGACGAATTAGGTTTTCATCAGTCTCTGATAAGGGCTACTTGAATAGGAAAGAAACTGTATAGTTAGAACTTAGAACTACTTTATTTTGTCAAGTTTCAAGGAGCTAGCACAAACTGTGTTGGATTTAGAGTTCCAAATTCATTTATCAATATAGGAGAAAACAGAGTGATACCTAAAAATTCAAACTGTTACTGCAGAGGAATGCTTCAAGCTATAAGAACGAAATTTGGTGAGTCAAGTAGGAATGGTGTACTGATCATCACCTCCAAGTATCATCAAGATTGGGTGAAATAACCTTTGCTGAGATTTCAGGAAACTCATAGTTTTTTGGAAGCTAGGCAACACATTTCTGACGAAAGTGGTTTTTCTCATGCTGTGCTTAGGGTTACTTGAATAGGAAACAAACAGTACACACAGAACTTAGAACTGCTTTATTTTGTCAAGCTTCAAGGAGCTAGAACAAACCGTGTTGGATTTAGAGTTCCAAATTCATCTATCAATATAGGAGAAAACAGAGTGAAACCTAAAAATTCAAACTGTTACTGCAGAGGAATGCTTCAAGCTATAAGAATGAAATTTGGTGAGTCAAGTGGGAATGGTGTACTGATCATTACCTCCAAGTATCATCAAGATTGGGTGAAATAACATTTGCTGAGATTTCAGGAAACTCGTAGTTTTTTGGAAGCTAGGCAACCCCTTTCAGACGAATTTGGTTTTCATCAGTCTCTGCTTAGGGCTACTTGAATAGGAAACAAACTGTATAGTTAGAACTTAGAACTACTTTATTGTGTCAAGTTTCAAGGACCTAGCGCAAACCGTGTTGGATTTAGAGTTCCAAATTCATCTATCAATATAGGAGAAAACAGAGTGAAACCTAAAAATTCAAACTGTTACTGCAGAGGAATGCTTCCAGCTATAAGAACGAAATTTGGTGAGTCAAGTGGGAATGGTGTACTGATCATTACCTCCAAGTATCATCAAGATTGGGTGAAATAACATTTGCTGAGATTTCAGGAAACTCGTAGTTTTTTGGAAGCTAGGCAACCCCTTTCAGATGAATTTGGTTTTCATCAGTCTCTGCTTAGGGCTACTTGAATAGGAAACAAACTGTATAGTTAGAACTTAGAACTACTTTATTTTGTCAAGTTTCAAGGAGCTAGCACAAACTGTGTTGGATTTAGAGTTCCAAATTCATCTATCAATATATGAGAAAACAGAGTGAAACCTAAAAATTCAAACTGTTACTGCAGAGGAATGCTTCAAGCTATAAGAACGAAATTTGGTGAGTCAAGTGGGAATGGTGTACTGATCATTACCTCCAAGTATCATCAAGATTGGGTGAAATAACATTTGCTGAGATTTCAGGAAACTCGTAGTTTTTTGGAAGCTAATCAACCCTTTTTAAACGTATTTGGTTTTCATCAGTCTCTGCTTAGGGCTATTTGAATAGGAAACAAACAGTACAGACAGAACTTAGAACGGCTTTATTTTGTCAAGTTTCAAGGAGCTAGCACAAACCGTGTTGGATTTAGAGTTCCAAATCCATCTATCAATATATGAGAAAACAGAGTGAAACCTAAAAATTCAAACTGTTACTGCAGAGGAATGCTTCAAGCTATAAGAACGAAATTTGGTGAGTCAAGTGGGAATGGTGTACTGATCATTACCTCCAAGTATCATCAAGATTGGGTGAAATAACATTTGCTGAGATTTCAGGAAACTCGTAGTTTTTTGGAAGCTAATCAACCCTTTTCAAACGTATTTGGTTTTCATCAGTCTCTGCTTAGGGCTATTTGAATAGGAAACAAACAGTACAGACAGAACTTAGAACGGCTTTATTTTGTCAAGTTTCAAGGAGCTAGCACAAACCGTGTTGGATTTAGAGTTCCAAATCCATCTATCAATATAGGAGAAAACAGAGTGAAACCTAAAAATTCAAACTGTTACTGCAGAGGAATGCTTCAAGCTATAAGAACGAAATTTGGTGAGTCAAGTGGGAATGGTGTACTGATCATTACCTCCAAGTATCATGAAGATTGCATGAAATAACATTTGCTGAGATTTCAGGAAACTCGTAGATTTTTGGAAGCTAGGCAACCTCTTTCAGACGAATTTGGTTTTCATCAGTCTCTGCTTAGGGCTACTTGAATAGGAAACAAACAGTACAGACAGAACTTAGAACTGCTTTATTTTGTCAAGTTTCAAGGAGCTAGCACAAACCGTGTTGGATTTAGAGTTCCAAATTCATCTATCAATATAGGAGAAAACAGAGTGAAACCTAAAAATTCAAACTGTTACTGCAGAGGAATGCTTCAAGCTATAAGAACGAAATTTGGTGAGTCAAGTGGGAATGGTGTACTGATCATTACCTCCAAGTATCATCAAGATTGGGTGAAATAACATTTGCTGAGATTTCAGGAAACTCGTAGTTTTTTGGAAGCGAGGCAACCCCTTTCAGACGAATTTGGTTTTCATCAGTCTCTGCTTAGGGCTACTTGAATAGGAAACAAACTGTATAGTTAGAACTTAGAACTACTTTATTGTGTCAAGTTTCAAGGACCTAGCACAAACTGTGTTGGATTTAGAGTTCCAAATTCATCTATCAATATAGGAGAAAACAGAGTGATACCTAAAAATTCAAACTGTTACTGCAGAGGAATGCTTCAAGCTATAAGAACGAAATTTGGTGAGTCAAGTGGGAATGGTGTACTGATCATTACCTCCAAGTATCATGAAGATTGCATGAAATAACATTTGCTGAGATTTCAGGAAACTCGTAGATTTTTGGAAGCTAGGCAACCTCTTTCAGACGAATTTGGTTTTCATCAGTCTCTGCTTAGGGCTACTTGAATAGGAAACAAACAGTACAGACAGAACTTAGAACTGCTTTATTTTGTCAAGTTTCAAGGAGCTAGCACAAACCGTGTTGGATTTAGAGTTCCAAATTCATCTATCAATATAGGAGAAAACAGAGTGAAACCTAAAAATTCAAACTGTTACTGCAGAGGAATGCTTCAAGCTATAAGAAAGAAATTTGGTGAGTCAAGTGGGAATGGTGTACTGATCATTACCTCCAAGTATCATCAAGATTGGGTGAAATAACATTTGCTGAGATTTCAGGAAACTCATAGTTTTTTGGAAGCTAGGCAACCCCTTTCAGACGAATTTGGTTTTCATCAGTCTCTGCTTAGGGCTACTTGAATAGGAAACAAACTGTATAGTTAGAACTTAGAACTACTTTATTGTGTCAAGTTTCAAGGACCTAGCACAAACTGTGTTGGATTTAGAGTTCCAAATTCATCTATCAATATAGGAGAAAACAGAGTGATACCTAAAAATTCAAACTGTTACTGCAGAGGAATGCTTCAAGCTATAAGAACGAAATTTGGTGAGTCAAGTGGGAATGGTGTACTGATCATTACCTCCAAGTATCATCAAGATTGGGTGAAATAACATTTGTTGAGATTTCAGGAAACTCGTAGTTTTTTGGAAGCTAGGCAACCCCTTTCAGACGAATTAGGTTTTCATCAGTCTCTGCTTAGGGCTACTTGAATAGGAAAGAAACTGTATAGTTAGAACTTAGAACTACTTTATTTTGTCAAGTTTCAAGGAGCTAGCACAAACTGTGTTGGATTTAGAGTTCCAAATTCATTTATCAATATAGGAGAAAACAGAGTGATACCTAAAAATTCAAACTGTTACTGCAGAGGAATGCTTCAAGCTATAAGAACGAAATTTGGTGAGTCAAGTAGGAATGGTGTACTGATCATTACCTCCAAGTATCATCAAGATTGGGTGAAATAACCTTTGCTGAGATTTCAGGAAACTCATAGTTTTTTGGAAGCTAGGCAACACATTTCTGACGAAAGTGGTTTTTCTCATGCTGTGCTTAGGGTTACTTGAATAGGAAACAAACAGTACACACAGAACTTAGAACTGCTTTATTTTGTCAAGCTTCAAGGAGCTAGAACAAACCGTGTTGGATTTAGAGTTCCAAATTCATCTATCAATATAGGAGAAAACAGAGTGAAACCTAAAAATTCAAACTGTTACTGCAGAGGAATGCTTCAAGCTATAAGAATGAAATTTGGTGAGTCAAGTGGGAATGGTGTACTGATCATTACCTCCAAGTATCATCAAGATTGGGTGAAATAACATTTGCTGAGATTTCAGGAAACTCGTAGTTTTTTGGAAGCTAGGCAACCCCTTTCAGACGAATTTGGTTTTCATCAGTCTCTGCTTAGGGCTACTTGAATAGGAAACAAACTGTATAGTTAGAACTTAGAACTACTTTATTGTGTCAAGTTTCAAGGACCTAGCGCAAACCGTGTTGGATTTAGAGTTCCAAATTCATCTATCAATATAGGAGAAAACAGAGTGAAACCTAAAAATTCAAACTGTTACTGCAGAGGAATGCTTCCAGCTATAAGAACGAAATTTGGTGAGTCAAGTGGGAATGGTGTACTGATCATTACCTCCAAGTATCATCAAGATTGGGTGAAATAACATTTGCTGAGATTTCAGGAAACTCGTAGTTTTTTGGAAGCTAGGCAACCCCTTTCAGATGAATTTGGTTTTCATCAGTCTCTGCTTAGGGCTACTTGAATAGGAAACAAACTGTATAGTTAGAACTTAGAACTACTTTATTTTGTCAAGTTTCAAGGAGCTAGCACAAACTGTGTTGGATTTAGAGTTCCAAATTCATCTATCAATATATGAGAAAACAGAGTGAAACCTAAAAATTCAAACTGTTACTGCAGAGGAATGCTTCAAGCTATAAGAACGAAATTTGGTGAGTCAAGTGGGAATGGTGTACTGATCATTACCTCCAAGTATCATCAAGATTGGGTGTAATAACATTTGCTGAGATTTCAGGAAACTCGTAGTTTTTTGGAAGCTAGGCAACAACTTTCTGACGAAAGTGGTTTTACTCATGCTGTGCTTAGGGTTACTTGAATAGGAAACAAACAGTACAGACAGAACTTAGAACTGCTTTATTTTGTCAAGCTTCAAGGAGCTAGCACCAACCGTGTTGGATTTAGAGTTCCAAATTCATCTATCAATATAGGAGAAAATAGAGTGAAACCTAAAAATTCAAACTGTTACTGCAGAGGAATGCTTCAAGCTATAAGAACGAAATTTGGTGAGTCAAGTGGGAATGGTGTACTGATCATTACCTCCAAGTATCATGAAGATTGCATGAAATAACATTTGCTGAGATTTCAGGAAACTCGTAGATTTTTGGAAGCTAGGCAACCCCTTTCAGACGAATTTGGTTTTCATCAGTCTCTGCTTAGGGCTACTTGAATAGGAAACAAACAGTACAGACAGAACTTAGAACTGCTTTATTTTGTCAAGTTTCAAGGAGCTAGCACAAACCGTGTTGGATTTAGAGTTCCAAATTCATCTATCAATATAGGAGAAAACAGAGTGAAACCTAAAAATTCAAACTGTTACTGCAGAGGAATGCTTCAAGCTATAAGAACGAAATTTGGTGAGTCAAGTGGGAATGGTGTACTGATAATTACCTCCAAGTATCATCAAGATTGGGTGAAATAACATTTGCTGAGATTACAGGAAACTCGTAGTTTTTTGGAAGCTAGGCAACCCCTTTCAGACGAATTTGGTTTTCATCAGTCTCTGCTTAGGGCTACTTGAATAGGAAACAAACTGTATAGTTAGAACTTAGAACTACTTTATTGTGTCAAGTTTCAAGGACCTAGCACAAACTGTGTTGGATTTAGAGTTCCAAATTCATCTATCAATATAGGAGAAAACAGAGTGATACCTAAAAATTCAAACTGTTACTGCAGAGGAATGCTTCAAGGTATAAGAACGAAATTTGGTGAGTCAAGTGGGAATGGTGTACTGATCATTACCTCCAAGTATCATCAAGATTGGGTGAAATAACATTTGCTGAGATTTCAGGAAACTCATAGTTTTTTGGAAGCTAGGCAACACATTTCTGACGAAAGTGGTTTTTCTCATGCTGTGCTTAGGGTTACTTGAATAGGAAACAAACAGTACAGACAGAACTTAGAACTGCTTTATTTTGTCAAGTTTCAAGGAGCTAGCACAAACTGTGTTGGATTTAGAGTTCCAAATTCATCTATCAATATATGAGAAAACAGAGTGAAACCTAAAAATTCAAACTGTTACTGCAGAGGAATGCTTCAAGCTATAAGAACGAAATTTGGTGAGTCAAGTGGGAATGGTGTACTGATCATTACCTCCAAGTATCATCAAGATTGGGTGTAATAACATTTGCTGAGATTTCAGGAAACTCGTAGTTTTTTGGAAGCTAGGCAACAACTTTCTGACGAAAGTGGTTTTACTCATGCTGTGCTTAGGGTTACTTGAATAGGAAACAAACAGTACAGACAGAACTTAGAACTGCTTTATTTTGTCAAGCTTCAAGGAGCTAGCACAAACCGTGTTGGATTTAGAGTTCCAAATTCATCTATCAATATAGGAGAAAACAGAGTGAAACCTAAAAATTCAAACTGTTACTGCAGAGGAATGCTTCAAGCTATAAGAACGAAATTCGGTGAGTCAAGTGGGAATGGTGTACTGATAATTACCTCCAAGTATTATCAAGATTGGGTGAAATAACATTTGCTGAGATTTCAGGAAACTCGTAGTTTTTTGGAAGCTAGGCAACCCCTTTCAGACGAATTTGGTTTTCATCAGTCTCTGCTTAGGGCTACTTGAATAGGAAACAAACAGTACAGACAGAACTTAGAACTGCTTTATTTTGTCAAGTTTCAAGGAGCTAGCACAAACCGTGTTGGATTTAGAGTTCCAAATTCATCTATCAATATAGGAGAAAACAGAGTGAAACCTAAAAATTCAAACTGTTACTGCAGAGGAATGCTTCAAGCTATAAGAACGAAATTTGGTGAGAAAAGTGGGAATGGTGTACTGATCATTACCTCCAAGTATCATCAAGATTGGGTGAAATAACATTTGCTGAGATTTCAGGAAACTCATAGTTTTTTGGAAGCTAGGCAACCCCTTTCCGACGAATTTGGTTTTCATCAGTCTCTGCTTAGGGCTACTTGAATAGGAAACAAACTGTATAGTTAGAACTTAGAACTACTTTATTGTGTCAAGTTTCAAGGAGCTAGCACAAACTGTGTTGGATTTAGAGTTCCAAATTCATCTATCAATATAGGAGAAAACAGAGTGAAACCTAAAAATTCAAACTGTTACTGCATAGGAATGCTTCAAGCTATAAGAACGAAATTTGGTGAGTCAAGTGGGAATGGTGTACTGATCATTACCTCCAAGTATCATCAAGATTGGGTGAAATAACATTTGCTGAGATTTCAGGAAACTCGTAGTTTTTTGGAAGCTAGTCAACCCTTTTCAAACGTATTTGGTTTTCATCAGTCTCTGCTTAGGGCTATTTGAATAGGAAACAAACAGTACAGACAGAACTTAGAACTGCTTTATTTTGTCAAGTTTCAAGGAGCTAGCACAAACCGTGTTGGATTTAGAGTTCCAAATCCATCTATCAATATAGGAGAAAACAGAGTGAAACCTAAAAATTCAAACTGTTACTGCAGAGGAATGCTTCAAGCTATAAGAACGAAATTTGGTGAGTCAAGTGGGAATGGTGTACTGATCATTACCTCCAAGTATCATGAAGATTGCATGAAATAACATTTGCTGAGATTTCAGGAAACTCGTAGATTTTTGGAAGCTAGGCAACCCCTTTCAGACGAATTTGGTTTTCATCAGTCTCTGCTTAGGGCTACTTGAATAGGAAACAAACAGTACAGACAGAACTTAGAACTGCTTTATTTTGTCAAGTTTCAAGGAGCTAGCACAAACCGTGTTGGATTTAGAGTTCCAAATCCATCTATCAATATAGGAGAAAACAGAGTGAAACCTAAAAATTCAAACTGTTACTGCATAGGAATGCTTCAAGCTATAAGAACGAAATTTGGTGAGTCAAGTGGGAATGGTGTACTGATCATTACCTCCAAGTATCATCAAGATTGGGTGAAATAACATTTGCTGAGATTTCAGGAAACTCGTAGTTTTTTGGAAGCTAGGCAACCCCTTTCAGACGAATTTGGTTTTCATCAGTCTCTGCTTAGGGCTACTTGAATAGGAAACAAACTGTATAGTTAGAACTTAGAACTACTTTATTGTGTCAAGTTTCAAGGACCTAGCACAAACTGTGTTGGATTTAGAGTTCCAAATTCATCTATCAATATAGGAGAAAACAGAGTGATACCTAAAAATTCAAACTGTTACTGCAGAGGAATGCTTCAAGCTATAAGAACGAAATTTGGTGAGTCAAGTGGGAATGGTGTACTGATCATTAACTCCAAGTATCATCAAGATTGGGTGAAATAACATTTGCTGAGATTTCAGGAAACTCGTAGTTTTTTGGAAGCTAGGCAACCCCTTTCAGACGAATTTGGTTTTCATCAGTCTCTGCTTAGGGCTACTTGAATAGGAAAGAAACTGTATAGTTAGAACTTAGAACTACTTTATTTTGTCAAGTTTCAAGGAGCTAGCACAAACTGTGTTGGATTTAGAGTTCCAAATTCATTTATCAATATAGGAGAAAACAGAGTGATACCTAAAAATTCAAACTGTTACTGCAGAGGAATGCTTCAAGCTATAAGAACGAAATTTGGTGAGTCAAGTAGGAATGGTGTACTGATCATTACCTCCAAGTATCATCAAGATTGGGTGAAATAACCTTTGCTGAGATTTCAGGAAACTCATAGTTTTTTGGAAGCTAGGCAACACATTTCTGACGAAAGTGGTTTTTCTCATGCTGTGCTTAGGGTTACTTGAATAGGAAACAAACAGTACACACAGAACTTAGAACTGCTTTATTTTGTCAAGCTTCAAGGAGCTAGCACAAACCGTGTTGGATTTAGAGTTCCAAATTCATCTATCAATATAGGAGAAAACAGAGTGAAACCTAAAAATTCAAACTGTTACTGCAGAGGAATGCTTCAAGCTATAAGAACGAAATTTGGTGAGAAAAGTGGGAATGGTGTACTGATCATTACCTCCAAGTATCATCAAGATTGGGTGAAATAACATTTGCTGATATTTCAGGAAACTCGTAGTTTTTTGGAATCTAGGCAACCCCTTTCAGACGAATTTGGTTTTCATCAGTCTCTGCTTAGGGCTACTTGAATAGGAAACAAACTGTATAGTTAGAACTTAGAACTACTTTATTGTGTCAAGTTTCAAGGAGCTAGCACAAACTGTGTTGGATTTAGAGATCCAAATTCATCTATCAATATAGGAGAAAACAGAGTGAAACCTAAAAATTCAAACTGTTACTGCAGAGGAATGCTTCAAGCTATAAGAACGAAATTTGGTGAGTCAAGTGGGAATGGTGTACTGATCATTACCTCCAAGTATCATCAAGATTGGGTGAAATAACATTTGCTGAGATTTCAGGAAACTCGTAGTTTTTTGGAAGCTAGGCAACCCCTTTCAGACGAATTTGGTTTTCATCAGTCTCTGCTTAAGGCTACTTGAATAGGAAACAACTGTATAGTTAGAAATTAGAACTACTTTATTGTGTCAAGTTTCAAGGAGCTAGCACAAACTGTGTTGGATTTAGAGTTCCAAATTCATCTATCAATATAGGAGAAAACAGAGTGAAACCTAAAAATTCAAACTGTTACTGCAGAGGAATGCTTCAAGGTATAAGAACGAAATTTGGTGAGTCAAGTGGGAATGGTGTAATGATCATTACCTCCAAGTATCATCAAGATTGGGTGAAATAACATTTGCTGAGATTTCAGGAAACTCATAGTTTTTTGGAAGCTAGGCAACCCCTTTCAGATTAATTTGGTTTTCATCAGTCTCTGCTTAGGGCTACTTGAATAGGAAACAAACTGTATAGTTAGAACTTAGAACTGCTTTATTTTGTCAAGCTTCAAGGAGCTAGCACAAACCGTGTTGGATTTAGAGTTCCAAATTCATCTATCAATATAGGAGAAAACAGAGTGAAACCTAAAAATTCAAACTGTTACTGCAGAGGAATGCTGCAAGGTATAAGAACGAAATTTGGTGAGTCAAGTGGGAATGGTGTACTGATCATTACCTCCAAGTATCATCAAGATTGGGTGAAATAACATTTGCTGAGATTTCAGGAAACTCATAGTTTTTTGAAAGCTAGGCAACCCCTTTCAGACGAATTTGGTTTTCATCAGTCTCTGCTTAGGGCTACTTGAATAGGAAACAAACTGTATAGTTAGAACTTAGAACTACTTTATTGTGTCAAGTTTCAAGGAGCTAGCACAAACCGTGTTGGATTTAGAGTTCCAAATTCATCTATCAATATAGGAGAAAACAGAGTGAAACCTAAAAATTCAAACTGTTACTGAAGGGGAATGCTTCAATCTATAAGAACGAAATTTGGTGAGTCAAGTGGGAATGGTGTACTGATCATTACCTCCAAGTATCATCAAGATTGGGTGAAATAACATTTGCTGAGATTTCAGGAAACTCGTAGTTTTTTGGAAGCTAGGCAACCCCTTTCAGACGAATTTGGTTTTCATCAGTCTCTGCTTAGGGCTACTTGAATAGGAAACAAACTGTATAGTTAGAACTTAGAACTACTTTATTGTGTCAAGTTTCAAGGACCTAGCACAAACTGTGTTGGATTTAGAGTTCCAAATTCATCTATCAATATAGGAGAAAACAGAGTGATACCTAAAAATTCAAACTGTTACTGCAGAGGAATGCTTCAAGCTATAAGAACGAAATTTGGTGAGTCAAGTGGGAATGGTGTACTGATCATTACCTCCAAGTATCATCAAGATTGGGTGAAATAACATTTGCTGAGATTTCAGGAAACTCGTAGTTTTTTGGAAGCTAGGCAACCCCTTTCAGACGAATTTGGTTTTCATCAGTCTCTGCTTAGGGCTACTTGAATAGGAAAGAAACTGTATAGTTAGAACTTAGAACTACTTTATTTTGTCAAGTTTCAAGGAGCTAGCACAAACTGTGTTGGATTTAGAGTTCCAAATTCATTTATCAATATAGGAGAAAACAGAGTGATACCTAAAAATTCAAACTGTTACTGCAGAGGAATGCTTCAAGCTATAAGAACGAAATTTGGTGAGTCAAGTAGGAATGGTGTACTGATCATTACCTCCAAGTATCATCAAGATTGGGTGAAATAACCTTTGCTGAGATTTCAGGAAACTCATAGTTTTTTGGAAGCTAGGCAACACATTTCTGACGAAAGTGGTTTTTCTCATGCTGTGCTTAGGGTTACTTGAATAGGAAACAAACAGTACACACAGAACTTAGAACTGCTTTATTTTGTCAAGCTTCAAGGAGCTAGCACAAACCGTGTTGGATTTAGAGTTCCAAATTCATCTATCAATATAGGAGAAAACAGAGTGAAACCTAAAAATTCAAACTGTTACTGCAGAGGAATGCTTCAAGCTATAAGAACGAAATTTGGTGAGAAAAGTGGGAATGGTGTACTGATCATTACCTCCAAGTATCATCAAGATTGGGTGAAATAACATTTGCTGATATTTCAGGAAACTCGTAGTTTTTTGGAATCTAGGCAACCCCTTTCAGACGAATTTGGTTTTCATCAGTCTCTGCTTAGGGCTACTTGAATAGGAAACAAACTGTATAGTTAGAACTTAGAACTACTTTATTGTGTCAAGTTTCAAGGAGCTAGCACAAACTGTGTTGGATTTAGAGATCCAAATTCATCTATCAATATAGGAGAAAACAGAGTGAAACCTAAAAATTCAAACTGTTACTGCAGAGGAATGCTTCAAGCTATAAGAACGAAATTTGGTGAGTCAAGTGGGAATGGTGTACTGATCATTACCTCCAAGTATCATCAAGATTGGGTGAAATAACATTTGCTGAGATTTCAGGAAACTCGTAGTTTTTTGGAAGCTAGGCAACCCCTTTCAGACGAATTTGGTTTTCATCAGTCTCTGCTTAAGGCTACTTGAATAGGAAACAACTGTATAGTTAGAAATTAGAACTACTTTATTGTGTCAAGTTTCAAGGAGCTAGCACAAACTGTGTTGGATTTAGAGTTCCAAATTCATCTATCAATATAGGAGAAAACAGAGTGAAACCTAAAAATTCAAACTGTTACTGCAGAGGAATGCTTCAAGGTATAAGAACGAAATTTGGTGAGTCAAGTGGGAATGGTGTAATGATCATTACCTCCAAGTATCATCAAGATTGGGTGAAATAACATTTGCTGAGATTTCAGGAAACTCATAGTTTTTTGGAAGCTAGGCAACCCCTTTCAGATTAATTTGGTTTTCATCAGTCTCTGCTTAGGGCTACTTGAATAGGAAACAAACTGTATAGTTAGAACTTAGAACTGCTTTATTTTGTCAAGCTTCAAGGAGCTAGCACAAACCGTGTTGGATTTAGAGTTCCAAATTCATCTATCAATATAGGAGAAAACAGAGTGAAACCTAAAAATTCAAACTGTTACTGCAGAGGAATGCTGCAAGGTATAAGAACGAAATTTGGTGAGTCAAGTGGGAATGGTGTACTGATCATTACCTCCAAGTATCATCAAGATTGGGTGAAATAACATTTGCTGAGATTTCAGGAAACTCATAGTTTTTTGAAAGCTAGGCAACCCCTTTCAGACGAATTTGGTTTTCATCAGTCTCTGCTTAGGGCTACTTGAATAGGAAACAAACTGTATAGTTAGAACTTAGAACTACTTTATTGTGTCAAGTTTCAAGGAGCTAGCACAAACCGTGTTGGATTTAGAGTTCCAAATTCATCTATCAATATAGGAGAAAACAGAGTGAAACCTAAAAATTCAAACTGTTACTGAAGGGGAATGCTTCAATCTATAAGAACGAAATTTGGTGAGTCAAGTGGGAATGGTGTACTGATCATTACCTCCAAGTATCATCAAGAGTGGGTGAAATAACATTTGCTGAGATTTCAGGAAACTCGTAGTTTTTTGGAAGCTAATCAACCCTTTTCAAACGTATTTGGTTTTCATCAGTCTCTGCTTAGGGCTATTTGAATAGGAAACAAACAGTACAGACAGAACTTAGAACTGCTTTATTTTGTCAAGTTTCAAGGAGCTAGCACAAACCGTGTTGGATTTAGAGTTCCAAATCCATCTATCAATATAGGAGAAAACAGAGTGAAACCTAAAAATTCAAACTGTTACTGCAGAGGAATGCTTCAAGCTATAAGAACGAAATTTGGTGAGTCAAGTGGGAATGGTGTACTGATCATTACCTCCAAGTATCATGAAGATTGCTGAAATAACATTTGCTGAGATTTCAGGAAACTCGTAGATTTTTGGAAGCTAGGCAACCTCTTTCAGACGAATTTGGTTTTCATCAGTCTCTGCTTAGGGCTACTTGAATAGGAAACAAACAGTACAGACAGAACTTAGAACTGCTTTATTTTGTCAAGTTTCAAGGAGCTAGCACAAACCGTGTTGGATTTAGAGTTCCAAATTCATCTATCAATATAGGAGAAAACAGAGTGAAACCTAAAAATTCAAACTGTTACTGCAGAGGAATGCTTCAAGCTATAAGAAAGAAATTTGGTGAGTCAAGTGGGAATGGTGTAC
Source organism: Spermophilus citellus (assembly GCF_964194105.1). NCBI lineage: Eukaryota > Metazoa > Chordata > Mammalia > Rodentia > Sciuridae > Spermophilus > Spermophilus citellus. Next base: position 27,287,470 of record NC_138200.1, on the reverse strand, counting down.
TGATCATTACCTCCAAGTATCATCAAGATTGGGTGAAATAACATTTGCTGAGATTTCAGGAAACTCGTAGTTTTTTGGAAGCTAGGCAACCCCTTTCAGACGAATTTGGTTTTCATCAGTCTCTGCTTAGGGCTACTTGAATAGGAAACAAACTGTATAGTTAGAACTTAGAACTACTTTATTGTGTCAAGTTTCAAGGACCTAGCACAAACTGTGTTGGATTTAGAGTTCCAAATTCATCTATCAATATAGGAGAAAACAGAGTGATACCTAAAAATTCAAACTGTTACTGCAGAGGAATGCTTCAAGCTATAAGAACGAAATTTGGTGAGTCAAGTGGGAATGGTGTACTGATCATTACCTCCAAGTATCATGAAGATTGCATGAAATAACATTTGCTGAGATTTCAGGAAACTCGTAGATTTTTGGAAGCTAGGCAACCTCTTTCAGACGAATTTGGTTTTCATCAGTCTCTGCTTAGGGCTACTTGAATAGGAAACAAACAGTACAGACAGAACTTAGAACTGCTTTATTTTGTCAAGTTTCAAGGAGCTAGCACAAACCGTGTTGGATTTAGAGTTCCAAATTCATCTATCAATATAGGAGAAAACAGAGTGAAACCTAAAAATTCAAACTGTTACTGCAGAGGAATGCTTCAAGCTATAAGAACGAAATTTGGTGAGAAAAGTGGGAATGGTGTACTGATCATTACCTCCAAGTATCATCAAGATTGGGTGAAATAACATTTGCTGAGATTTCAGGAAACTCGTAGTTTTTTGGAAGCTAGTCAACCCTTTTCAAACGTATTTGGTTTTCATCAGTCTCTGCTTAGGGCTATTTGAATAGGAAACAAACAGTACAGACAGAACTTAGAACTGCTTTATTTTGTCAAGTTTCAAGGAGCTAGCACAAACCGTGTTGGATTTAGAGTTCCAAATCCATCTATCAATATAGGAGAAAACAGAGTGAAACCTAAAAATTCAAACTGTTACTGCAGAGGAATGCTTCAAGCTATAAGAACGAAATTTGGTGAGTCAAGTGGGAATGGTGTACTGATCATTACCTCCAAGTATCATGAAGATTGCATGAAATAACATTTGCTGAGATTTCAGGAAACTCGTAGATTTTTGGAAGCTAGGCAACCCCTTTCAGACGAATTTGGTTTTCATCAGTCTCTGCTTAGGGCTACTTGAATAGGAAACAAACAGTACAGACAGAACTTAGAACTGCTTTATTTTGTCAAGTTTCAAGGAGCTAGCAGAAACCGTGTTGGATTTAGAGTTCCAAATTCATCTATCAATATAGGAGAAAACAGAGTGAAACCTAAAAATTCAAACTGTTACTGCATAGGAATGCTTCAAGCTATAAGAACGAAATTTGGTGAGTCAAGTGGGAATGGTGTACTGATCATTACCTCCAAGTATCATCAAGATTGGGTGAAATAACATTTGCTGAGATTTCAGGAAACTCGTAGTTTTTTGGAAGCTAGGCAACCCCTTTCAGACGAATTTGGTTTTCATCAGTCTCTGCTTAGGGCTACTTGAATAGGAAACAAACTGTATAGTTAGAACTTAGAACTACTTTATTGTGTCAAGTTTCAAGGACCTAGCACAAACTGTGTTGGATTTAGAGTTCCGAATTCATCTATCAATATAGGAGAAAACAGAGTGATACCTAAAAATTCAAACTGTTACTGCAGAGGAATGCTTCAAGCTATATGAACGAAATTTGGTGAGTCAAGTGGGAATGGTGTACTGATCATTACCTCCAAGTATCATCAAGATTGGGTGAAATAACATTTGCTGAGATTTCAGGAAACTCGTAGTTTTTTGGAAGCTAGGCAACCCCTTTCAGACGAATTTGGTTTTCATCAGTCTCTGCTTAGGGCTACTTGAATAGGAAAGAAACTGTATAGTTAGAACTTAGAACTACTTTATTTTGTCAAGTTTCAAGGAGCTAGCACAAACTGTGTTGGATTTAGAGTTCCAAATTCATTTATCAATATAGGAGAAAACAGAGTGATACCTAAAAATTCAAACTGTTACTGCAGAGGAATGCTTCAAGCTATAAGAACGAAATTTGGTGAGTCAAGTAGGAATGGTGTACTGATCATTACCTCCAAGTATCATCAAGATTGGGTGAAATAAGCTTTGCTGAGATTTCAGGAAACTCATAGTTTTTTGGAAGCTAGGCAACACATTTCTGACGAAAGTGGTTTTTCTCATGCTGTGCTTAGGGTTACTTGAATAGGAAACAAACAGTACACACAGAACTTAGAACTGCTTTATTTTGTCAAGCTTCAAGGAGCTAGCACAAACCGTGTTGGATTTAGAGTTCCAAATTCATCTATCAATATAGGAGAAAACAGAGTGAAACCTAAAAATTCAAACTGTTACTGCAGAGGAATGCTTCAAGCTATAAGAACGAAATTTGGTGAGAAAAGTGGGAATGGTGTACTGATCATTACCTCCAAGTATCATCAAGATTGGGTGAAATAACATTTGCTGAGATTTCAGGAAACTCGTAGTTTTTTGGAATCTAGGCAACCCCTTTCCGACGAATTTGGTTTTCATCAGTCTCTGCTTAGGGCTAGTTGAATAGGAAACAAACTGTATAGTTAGAACATAGAACTACTTTATTGTGTCAAGTTTCAAGGAGCTAGCACAAACTGTGTTGGATTTAGAGTTCCAAATTCATCTATCAATATAGGAGAAAACAGAGTGAAACCTAAAAATTCAAACTGTTACTGCAGAGGAATGCTTCAAGCTATAAGAACGAAATTTGGTGAGTCAAGTGGGAATGGTGTACTGATCATTACCTCCAAGTATCATCAAGATTGGGTGAAATAACATTTGCTGAGATTTCAGGAAACTCGTAGTTTTTTGGAAGCTAGTCAACCCTTTTCAAACGTATTTGGTTTTCATCAGTCTCTGCTTAGGGCTATTTGAATAGGAAACAAACAGTACAGACAGAACTTAGAACTGCTTTATTTTGTCAAGTTTCAAGGAGCTAGCACAAACCGTGTTGGATTTAGAGTTCCAAATCCATCTATCAATATAGGAGAAAACAGAGTGAAACCTAAAAATTCAAACTGTTACTGCAGAGGAATGCTTCAAGCTATAAGAACGAAATTTGGTGAGTCAAGTGGGAATGGTGTACTGATCATTACCTCCAAGTATCATGAAGATTGCATGAAATAACATTTGCTGAGATTTCAGGAAACTCGTAGATTTTTGGAAGCTAGGCAACCCCTTTCAGACGAATTTGGTTTTCATCAGTCTCTGCTTAGGGCTACTTGAATAGGAAACAAACAGTACAGACAGAACTTAGAACTGCTTTATTTTGTCAAGTTTCAAGGAGCTAGCACAAACCGTGTTGGATTTAGAGTTCCAAATTCATCTATCAATATAGGAGAAAACAGAGTGAAACCTAAAAATTCAAACTGTTACTGCATAGGAATGCTTCAAGCTATAAGAACGAAATTTGGTGAGTCAAGTGGGAATGGTGTACTGATCATTACCTCCAAGTATCATCAAGATTGGGTGAAATAACATTTGCTGAGATTTCAGGAAACTCGTAGTTTTTTGGAAGCTAGGCAACCCCTTTCAGACGAATTTGGTTTTCATCAGTCTCTGCTTAGGGCTACTTGAATAGGAAACAAACTGTATAGTTAGAACTTAGAACTACTTTATTGTGTCAAGTTTCAAGGACCTAGCACAAACTGTGTTGGATTTAGAGTTCCAAATTCATCTATCAATATAGGAGAAAACAGAGTGATACCTAAAAATTCAAACTGTTACTGCAGAGGAATGCTTCAAGCTATAAGAACGAAATTTGGTGAGTCAAGTGGGAATGGTGTACTGATCATTACCTCCAAGTATCATCAAGATTGGGTGAAATAACATTTGCTGAGATTTCAGGAAACTCGTAGTTTTTTGGAAGGTAGGCAACCCCTTTCAGACGAATTTGGTTTTCATCAGTCTCTGCTTAGGGCTACTTGAATAGGAAAGAAACTGTATAGTTAGAACTTAGAACTACTTTATTTTGTCAAGTTTCAAGGAGCTAGCACAAACTGTGTTGGATTTAGAGTTCCAAATTCATTTATCAATATAGGAGAAAACAGAGTGATACCTAAAAATTCAAACTGTTACTGCAGAGGAATGCTTCAAGCTATAAGAACGAAATTTGGTGAGTCAAGTAGGAATGGTGTACTGATCATTACCTCCAAGTATCATCAAGATTGGGTGAAATAACCTTTGCTGAGATTTCAGGAAACTCATAGTTTTTTGGAAGCTAGGCAACACATTTCTGACGAAAGTGGTTTTTCTCATGCTGTGCTTAGGGTTACTTGAATAGGAAACAAACAGTACACACAGAACTTAGAACTGCTTTATTTTGTCAAGTTTCAAGGAGCTAGCACAAACCGTGTTGGATTTAGAGTTCCAAATTCATCTATCAATATAGGAGAAAACAGAGTGAAACCTAAAAATTCAAACTGTTACTGCAGAGGAATGCTTCAAGCTATAAGAACGAAATTTGGTGAGTCAAGTGGGAATGGTGTACTGATCATTACCTCCAAGTATCATCAAGATTGGGTGAAATAACATTTGCTGAGATTTCAGGAAACTCGTAGTTTTTTGGAAGCTAGTCAACCCTTTTCAAACGTATTTGGTTTTCATCAGTCTCTGCTTAGGGCTATTTGAATAGGAAACAAACAGTACAGACAGAACTTAGAACTGCTTTATTTTGTCAAGTTTCAAGGAGCTAGCACAAACCGTGTTGGATTTAGAGTTCCAAATCCATCTATCAATATAGGAGAAAACAGAGTGAAACCTAAAAATTCAAACTGTTACTGCAGAGGAATGCTTCAAGCTATAAGAACGAAATTTGGTGAGTCAAGTGGGAATGGTGTACTCATGATTACCTCCAAGTATCATCAAGATTGGGTGAAATAACATTTGCTGAGATTTCAGGAAACTCATAGTTTTTTGGAAGCTAGGCAACCCCTTTCAGACGAATTTGGTTTTCATCAGTCTCTGCTTAGGGCTACTTGAATAGGAAACAAACAGTACAGACAGAACTTAGAACTGCTTTATTTTGTCAAGCATCAAGGAGCTAGCAGAAACCGTGTTGGATTTAGAGTTCCAAATTCATCTATCAATATAGGAGAAAGCAGAGTGAAACCTAAAAATTCAAACTGTTACTGCAGAGGAATGCTTCAAGCTATAAGAACGAAATTTGGTGAGTCAAGTGGGAATGGTGTACTGATCATTACCTCCAAGTATCATCAAGATTGGGTGAAATAATATTTGCTGAGATTTCAGGAAACTCGTAGTTTTTTGGAAGCTAGGCAACCCCTTTCAGACGAATTTGGTTTTCATCAGTCTCTGCTTAGGGCTACTTGAATAGGAAACAAACAGTACAGACAGAACTTAGAACTGCTTTATTTTTTCAAGTTTCAAGGAGCTAGCACAAACCGTGTTGGATTTAGAGTTCCAAATCCATCTATCAATATAGGAGAAAACAGAGTGAAACCTAAAAATGCAAACTGTTATTGCAGAGGAATGCTTCAAGCTATAGGAATGAAATTTGGTGAGTCAAGTGGGAATGGTGTACTGATCATTACCTCCAAGTATCATCAAGATTGGGTGAAATAACATTTGCTGAGATTTCAGGAAACTCGTAGTTTTTTGGAAGCTGGGCAACCCCTTTCAAACGTATTTGGTTTTCATCAGTCTCTGCTTAGGGCTACTTGAATAGGAAACAAACTGTATAGTTAGAACTTAGAACTACTTTATTGTGTCAAGTTTCAAGGAGCTAGCACAAACCGTGTTGGATTTTGAGTTCCAAATTCATCTACCAATATAGGAGAAAACAGAGTGAAACCTAAAAATTCAAACTGTTACTGCAGAGGAATGCTTCAAGCTATAAGAACGAAATTAGGTGAGTCAAGTGGGAATGGTGTACTGATCATTACCTCCAAGTATCATCAAATTGGGTGAAATAACATTTGCTGAGATTTCAGGAAACTCGTAGTTTTTTGGAAGCTGGCAACCCCTTTCTGATGAAAGTGGTTTTTCTCAGGCTGTGCTTAGTGTTACTTGAATAGGAAACAAACTGTATAGTTAGAACTTACAACTACTTTATTGTGTCAAGTTTCAAGGAGCTAGCACAAACCGTGTTGGATTTAGAGTTCCAAATTCATCTATCAATATATGAGAAAACAGAGTGAAACCTAAAAATTCAAACTGTTACTGCAGAGGAATGCTTCAAGCTATAAGAACGAAATTTGGTGAGTCAAGTGGGAATGGTGTACTGATCATTACCTCCAAGTATCATCAAGATTGGGTGAAATAACATTTGCTGAGATTTCAGGAAACTCGTAGTTTTTTGGAAGCTAGGCAACCCCTTTCAGACGAATTTGGTTTTCATCAGTCTCTGCTTAGGGCTACTTGAATAGGAAACAAACTGTATAGTTAGAACTTAGAACTACTTTATTGTGTCAAGTTTCAAGGACCTAGCACAAACTGTGTTGGATTTAGAGTTCCAAATTCATCTATCAATATATGAGAAAACAGAGTGAAACCTAAAAATTCAAACTGTTACTGCAGAGGAATGCTTCAAGCTATAGGAATGAAATTTGGTGAGTCAAGTGGGAATGGTGTACTAATCATTACCTCCAAGTATCATCAAGATTGGGTGAAATAACGTTTGCTGAGATTTCAGGAAACTCGTAGTTTTTTGGAAGCTGGCAACCCCTTTCAGACGAATTTGGTTTTCATCAGTCTCTGCTTAGGGCAACTTGAATAGGAAACAAACTGTATAGTTAGAAATTAGAACTACTTTATTGTGTCAAGTTTCAAGGAGCTAGCACAAACCGTGTTGGATTTAGAGTTCCAAATTCATCTATCAATATAGGAGAAAACAGAGTGAAACCTAAAAATTCAAACTGTTACTGCAGAGGAATGCTTCAAGGTATAAGAACGAAATTTGGTGAATCAAGTGGGAATGGTGTACTGATCATTACCTTCAAGTATCATCAAGATTGGGTGAAATAACATTTGCTGAGATTTCAGGAAACTCATAGTTTTTTGGAAGCTAGGCAACCCCTTTCTGATGAAAGTGGTTTTTCTCAGGCTGTGCTTAGGGTTACTTGAATAGGAAACAAACTCTATAGTTAGAACTTAGAACTACTTTATTGTGTCAAGTTTCAAGGAGCTAGCACAAACCGTGTTGGATTTAGAGTTCCAAATTCATCTATCAATATAGGAGAAAACAGAGTGAAACCTAAAAATTCAAACTGTTACTGCAGAGGAATGCTTCAAGCTGTAAGAACGAAATTTGGTGAGTCAAGTGGGAATGGTGTACTGATCATTACCTCCAAGTATCATCAAGATTGGGTGAAATAACATTTGCTGAGATTTCAGGAAACTCGTAGTTTTTTGGAAGCTGGGCAACCCCTTTCAAACGTATTTGGTTTTCATCAGTCTCTGCTTAGGGCTATTTGAATAGGAAACAAACAGTACAGACAGAACTTAGAACTGCTTTATTTTGTCAAGTTTCAAGGAGCTAGCACAAACCGTGTTGGATTTAGAGTTCCAAATCCATCTATCAATATAGGAGAAAACAGAGTGAAACCTAAAAATTCAAACTGTTACTGCAGAGGAATGCTTCAAGCTATAAGAACGAAATTTGGTGAGTCAAGTGGGAATGGTGTACTGATCATTACCTCCAAGTATCATCAAGATTGGGTGAAATAAAGTTTGCTGAGATTTCAGGAAACTCGTAGTTTTTTGGAATCTAGGCAACCCCTTTCAGACGAATTTGGTTTTCATCAGTCTCTGCTTAGGGCTACTTGAATAGGAAACAAACAGTACAGACAGAACTTAGAACTGCTTTATTTTTTCAAGTTTCAAGGAGCTAGCACAAACCGTGTTGGATTTAGAGTTCCAAATCCATCTATCAATATAGGAGAAAACAGAGTGAAACCTAAAAATGCAAACTGTTACTGCAGAGGAATGCTTCAAGCTATAAGAACGAAATTTGGTGAGTCAAGTGGGAATGGTGTACTGATCATTACCTCCAAGTATCATCAAGATTGGGTGAAATAACATTTGCTGAGATTTCAGGAATCTCCTAGTTTTTTGGAAGCTAGGCAATCCCTTTCAAACGTATTTGGTTTTCATCAGTCTCTGCTTAGGGCTATTTGAATAGGAAACAAACAATACAGACAAAACTTAGAACTGCTTTATTTTGTGAAGCTTCAAGGAGCTAGCACAAACCATGTTGGATTTAGAGTTCCAAATTCATCTATCAATATAGGAGAAAACAGAGTGAAACCTAAAAATTCAAACTGTTACTGCAGAGGAATGCTTCAAGCTATAAGAACGAAATTTGGTGAGTCAAGTGGGAATGGTGTACTGATCATTACCTCCAAGTATCATCAAGATTGGGTGAAATAACATTTGATGAGATTTCAGGAAACTCGTAGTTTTTTGGAAGCTAGTCAACCCCTTTCAGATGAATTTGATTTTCATCAGTCTCTGCTTAGGGCTACTTGAATAGGAAACAATCTGTATAGTTAGAACTTAGAACTACTTTATTGTGTCAAGTTTCAAGGAGCTAGCACAAACTGTGTTGGATTTAGAGTTCCAAATTCATCTATCAATATAGGAGAAAACAGAGTGAAACCTAAAAATTCAAACTGTTACTGCAGAGGAATGCTTCAAGGTATAAGAACGAAATTTGGTGAGTCAAGTGGGAATGGTGTACTGATCATTACCTTCAAGTATCATCAAGATTGGGTGAAATAACATTTGCTGAGATTTCAGGAAACTCATAGTTTTTTGGAAGCTAGGCAACCCCTTTCTGATGAAAGTGGTTTTTCTCAGGCTGTGCTTAGGGTTACTTGAATAGGAAACAAACTCTATAGTTAGAACTTAGAACTACTTTATTGTGTCAAGTTTCAAGGAGCTAGCACAAACCGTGTTGGATTTAGAGTTCCAAATTCATCTATCAATATAGGAGAAAACAGAGTGAAACCTAAAAATTCAAACTGTTACTGCAGAGGAATGCTTCAAGCTGTAAGAACGAAATTTGGTGAGTCAAGTGGGAATGGTGTACTGATCATTACCTCCAAGTATCATCAAGATTGGGTGAAATAACATTTGCTGAGATTTCAGGAAACTCGTAGTTTTTTGGAAGCTGGGCAACCCCTTTCAAACGTATTTGGTTTTCATCAGTCTCTGCTTAGGGCTATTTGAATAGGAAACAAACAGTACAGACAGAACTTAGAACTGCTTTATTTTGTCAAGTTTCAAGGAGCTAGCACAAACCGTGTTGGATTTAGAGTTCCAAATCCATCTATCAATATAGGAGAAAACAGAGTGAAACCTAAAAATTCAAACTGTTACTGCAGAGGAATGCTTCAAGCTATAAGAACGAAATTTGGTGAGTCAAGTGGGAATGGTGTACTGATCATTACCTCCAAGTATCATCAAGATTGGGTGAAATAAAGTTTGCTGAGATTTCAGGAAACTCGTAGTTTTTTGGAATCTAGGCAACCCCTTTCAGACGAATTTGGTTTTCATCAGTCTCTGCTTAGGGCTACTTGAATAGGAAACAAACAGTATAGACAGAACTTAGAACTGCTTTATTTTTTCAAGTTTCAAGGAGATAGCACAAACCGTGTTGGATTTAGAGTTCCAAATCCATCTATCAATATAGGAGAAAACAGAGTGATACCTAAAAATGCAAACTGTTACTGCAGAGGAATGCTTCAAGCTATAAGAACGAAATTTGGTGAGTCAAGTGGGAATGGTGTACTGATCATTACCTCCAAGTATCATCAAGATTGGGTGAAATAACATTTGCTGAGATTTCAGGAAACTCCTAGTTTTTTGGAAGCTAGGCAACCCCTTTCAAACGTATTTGGTTTTCATCAGTCTCTGCTTAGGGCTATTTGAATAGGAAACAAACAATACAGACAAAACTTAGAACTGCTTTATTTTGTGAAGCTTCAAGGAGCTAGCACAAACCATGTTGGATTTAGAGTTCCAAATTCATCTATCAATATAGGAGAAAACAGAGTGAAACCTAAAAATTCAAACTGTTACTGCAGAGGAATGCTTCAAGCTATAGGAATGAAATTTGGTGAGTCAAGTGGGAATGGTGTACTGATCATTACCTCCAAGTATCATCAAGATTGGGTGAAATAACATTTGCTGAGATTTCAGGAAACTCATAGTTTTTTGGAAGCTAGGCAACCCCTTTCTGATTAAAGTGGTTTTTCTCAGGCTGTGCTTAGGGTTACTTGAATAGGAAACAAACTCTATAGTTAGAACTTAGAACTACTTTATTGTGTCAAGTTTCAAGGAGCTAGCACAAACCGTGTTGGATTTAGAGTTCCAAATTCATCTATCAATATAGGAGAAAACAGAGTGAAACCTAAAAATTCAAACTGTTACTGCAGAGGAATGCTTCAAGCTATAAGAACGAAATTTGGTGAGTCAAGTGGGAATGGTGTACTGATCATTACCTCCAAGTATCATCAAGGTTGCATGAAATAACATTTGCTGAGATTTCAGGAAACTCGTAGTTTTTTGGAAGCTAGGCAACCCCTTTCAGACGAATTTGGTTTTCATCAGTCTCTGCTTAGGGCTACTTGAATAGGAAACAAACAGTACAGACAGAACTTAGAACTGCTTTATTTTGTCAAGTTTCAAGGAGCTAGCACAAACCGTGTTGGATTTAGAGTTCCAAATTCATCTATCAATATAGGAGAAAACAGAGTGAAACCTAAAAATTCAAACTGTTACTGCAGAGGAATGCTTCAAGGTATAAGAACGAAATTTGGTGAGTCAAGTGGGAATGGTGTACTGATCATTACCTCCAAGTATCATCAAGATTGGGTGAAATAACATTTGATGAGATTTCAGGAAACTCGTAGTTTTTTGGAAGCTAGTCAACCCCTTTCAGATGAATTTGGTTTTCATCAGTCTCTGCTTAGGGCTACTTGAATAGGAAACAAATTGTATAGTTAGAACTTAGAACTACTTTATTGTGTCAAGTTTCAAGGAGCTAGCACAAACCGTGTTGGATTTAGAGTTCCAAAATCATCTATCAATATAGGAGAAAACAGAGTGAAACCTAAAAATTCAAACTGTTACTGCAGAGGAATGCTTCAAGCTATAAGAACGAAATTTGGTGAGTCAAGTGGGAATGGTGTACTGATCATTACCTTCAGGTATCATCAAGATTGGGTGAAATAACATTTGCTGAGATTTCAGGAAACTCGTAGTTTTTTGGAAGCTAGGCAACCCGTTTCAAACGTATTTGGTTTTCATCAGTCTCTGCTTAGGGCTATTTGAATAGGAAACAAACAGTACAGCAGAACTTAGAACTGCTTTATTTTGTCAAGTTTCAAGGAGCTAGCACAAACCGTGTTGGATTTAGAGTTCCAAATCCATCTATCAATATAGGAGAAAACAGAGTGAAACATAAAAATTCAAACTGTTACTGCAGAGGAATGCTTCAAGCTGTAAGAACAAATTTGGTGAGTCAAGTGGGAATGGTGTACTGATCATTACCTCCAAGTATCATCAAGATTGCATGAAATAACATTTGCTGAGATTTCAGGAAACTCGTAGTTTTTTGGAATCTAGGCAACCCCTTTCAGACGAATTTGGTTTTCATCAGTCTCTGCTTAGGGCTACTTGAATAGGAAACAAACAGTACAGACAGAACTTAGAACTGCTTTATTTTTTCAAGTTTCAAGGAGCTAGCACAAACCGTGTTGGATTTAGAGTTCCAAATCCATCTATCAATATAGGAGAAAACAGAGTGAAACCTAAAAATGCAAACTGTTACTGCAGAGGAATGCTTCAAGCTATAAGAACGAAATTTGGTGAGTCAAGTGGGAATGGTGTACTGATCATTACCTCCAAGTATCATCAAGATTGGGTGAAATAACATTTGCTGAGATTTCAGGAGACTCCTAGTTTTTTGGAAGCTAGGCAACCCCTTTCAAACGTATTTGGTTTTCATCAGTCTCTGCTTAGGGCTATTTGAATAGGAAACAAACAATACAGACAAAACTTAGAACTGCTTTATTTTGTCAAGCTTCAAGGAGCTAGCACAAACCATGTTGGATTTAGAGTTCCAAATTCATCTATCAATATAGGAGAAAACAGAGTGAAACCTAAAAATTCAAACTGTTACTGCAGAGGAATGCTTCAAGCTATAGGAATGAAATTTGGTGAGTCAAGTGGGAATGGTGTACTGATCATTACCTCCAAGTATAATCAAGATTGGGTAAAATAACATTTGCTGAGATTTCAGGAAACTCGTAGTTTTTTGGAAGCTAGGCAACCCTTTTCAGACGAATTTGGTTTTCATCAGTCTCTGTTTAGGGCTACTTGAATAGGAAACAAACTGTATAGTTAGAACTTAGAACTACTTTATTGTGTCAAGTTTCGAGGAGCTAGCACAAACCGTGTTGGATTTAGAGTTCCAAATTCATCTATCAATATAGGAGAAAACAGAGTGAAACCTAAAAATTCAAACTGTTACTGCAGAGGAATGCTTCAAGCTATAAGAACGAAATTTGGTGAGTCAAGTGGGAATGGTGTACTGATCATTACCTCCAAGTATCATCAAGATTGGGTGAAATAACATTTGCTGAGATTTCAGGAAACTCATAGTTTTTTGGAAGCTAGGCAACCCCTTTCTGATGAAAGTGGTTTTTCTCAGGCTGTGCTTAGGGTTACTGGAATAGGAAACAAACTCTATAGTTAGAACTTAGAACTGCTTTATTGTGTCAAGTTTCAAGGAGCTAGCACAAACCGTGTTGGATTTAGAGTTCCAAATCCATCTATCAATATAGGAGAAAACAGAGTGAAACCTAAAAATTCAAACTGTTACTGCAGAGGAATGCTTCAAGCTATAAGAACGAAATTTGGTGAGTCAAGTGGGAATGGTGTACTGATCATTACCTCCAAGTATCATCAAGATTGGGTGAAATAACATTTGCTGAGATTTCAGGAAACTCGTAGTTTTTTGGAAGCTAGGCAACCCCTTTCAAACGTATTTGGTTTTCATCAGTCTCTGCTTAGGGCTATTTGAATAGGAAACAAACAGTACAGAGAGAACTTAGAACTGCTTTATTTTGTCAAGTTTCAAGGAGCTAGCACAAACCGTGTTGGATTTAGAGTTCCAAATCCATCTATCAATATAGGAGAAAACAGAGTGAAACCTAAAAATTCAAACTGTTACTGCAGAGGAATGCTTCAAGCTATAAGAAAGAAATTTGGTGAGTCAAGTGGGAATGGTGTACTGATTATTACCTCCAAGTATCATCAAGATTGCATGAAATAACATTTGCTGAGATTTCAGGAAACTCGTAGTTTTTTGGAATCTAGGCAACCCCTTTCAGACGAATTTGGTTTTCATCAGTCTCTGCTTAGGGCTACTTGAATAGGAAACAAACAGTACAGAAAGAACTTAGAACTGCTTTATTTTTTCAAGTTTCAAGGAGCTAGCACAAACCGTGTTGGATTTAGAGTTCAAAATCCATCTATCAATATAGGAGAAAACAGAGTGAAACCTAAAAATGCAAACTGTTACTGCAGAGGAATGCTTCAAGCTATAAGAAGGAAATTTGGTGAGTCAAGTGGGAATGGTGTACTGATCATTACCTCCAAGTATCATCAAGATTGGGTGAAATAACATTTGCTGAGATTTCAGGAAACTCCTAGTTTTTTGGAAGCTAGGCAACCCCTTTCAAACGTATTTGGTTTTCATCAGTCTCTGCTTAGGGCTATTTGAATAGGAAACAAACTGTATAGTTAGAACTTAGAACTACTTTATTGTGTCAAGTTTCAAGGAGCTAGCACAAACCGTGTTGGATTTAGAGTTCCAAATTCATCTATCAATATATGAGAAAACAGAGTGAAACCTAAAAATTCAAACTGTTACTGCAGAGGAATGGTTCAAGGTATAAGAACGAAATTTGGTGAGTCAAGTGGGAATGGTGTACTGATCATTACCTTCAAGTATCATCAAGATTGGGTGAAATAACATTTGCTAAGATTTCAGGAAACTCATAGTTTTTTGGAAGCTAGGCAACCCCTTTCTGATGAAAGTGGTTTTTCTCAGGCTGTGCTTAGGGTTACTTGAATAGGAAACAAACTCTATAGTTAGAACTTAGAACTACTTTATTGTGTCAAGTTTCAAGGAGCTAGCACAAACCGTGTTGGATTTAGAGTTCCAAATTCATCTATCAATATAGGAGAAAACAGAGTGAAAACTAAAAATTCAAACTGTTACTGCAGAGGAATGCTTCAAGCTGTAAGAACGAAATTTGGTGAGTCAAGTGGGAATGGTGTACTGATCATTACCTCCAAGTATCATCAAGATTGGGTGAAATAACATTTGCTGAGATTTCAGGAAATTCGTAGTTTTTTGGAAGCTAGGCAACCCCTTTCAAATGTATTTGGTTTTCATCAGTCTCTGCTTAGGTCTATTTGAATAGGAAACAAACAGTACAGACAGAACTTAGAACTGCTTTATTTTGTCAAGTTTCAAGGAGCTAGCACAAACCGTGTTGGATTTAGAGTTCCAAATCCATCTATCAATATAGGAGAAAACAGAGTGAAACCTAAAAATTCAAACTGTTACTGCAGAGGAATGCTTCAAGGTATAAGAACGAAATTTGGTGAGTCAAGTGGGAATGGTGTACTGATCATTACCTCCAAGTATCATCAAGATTGGGTGAAATAACATTTGCTGAGATTTCAGGATACTCGTAGTTTTTTGGAAGCTAGGCAACCCCTTTCAGACGAATTTGGTTTTTATCAGTCTCTGCTTAGGGCTACTTGAATAGGAAACAAAATGTATAGTTAGAACTTAGAACTACTTTATTGTGTCAAGTTTCAAGGAGCTAGCACAAACCGTGTTGGATTTTGAGTTCCAAATTCATCTATCAATATAGGAGAAAACAGAGTGAAACCTAAAAATTCAAACTGTTACTGCAGAGGAATGCTTCAAGGTATAAGAACGAAATTTGGTGAGTCAAGTGGGAATGGTGTACTGACATTACCTCCAAGTATCATCAAGATTGGGTGAAATAACATTTGATGAGATTTCAGGAAACTCGTAGTTTTTTGGAAGCTAGTCAACCCCTTTCAGATGAATTTGGTTTTCATCAGTCTCTGCTTAGGGCTACTTGAATAGGAAACAAACTGTATAGTTAGAACTTAGAACTACTTTATTGTGTCAAGTTTCAAGGAGCTAGCACAAACTGTGTTGGATTTAGAGTTCCAAATTCATCTATCAATATAGGAGAAAACAGAGTGAAACCTAAAAATTCAAACTGTTACTGCAGAGGAATGCTTCAAGCTAAAGGAATGAAATTTGGTGAGTCAAGTGGGAATGGTGTACTGATCATTACCTCCAAGTATCATCAAGATTGGGTGAAATAATGTTTGCTGAGATTTCAGGAAACTCGTAGTTTTTTGGAAGCTAGGCAACCCCTTTCAGACGAATTTGGTTTTCATCAGTCTCTGCTTAGGGCTACTTGAATAGGAAACAAACTGTATAGTTAGAACTTAGAACTACTTTATTGTGTCAAGTTTCAAGGAGCTAGCACAAACCGTGTTGGATTTAGAGTTCCAAATTAATCTATCAATATAGGAGAAAACAGAGTGAAACCTAAAAATTCAAACTGTTACTGCAGAGGAATGGTTCAAGCTATAAGAACGAAATTTGGTGAGTCAAGTGGGAATGGTGTACTGATCATTACCTTCAAGTATCATCAAGATTGGGTGAAATAACATTTGCTGAGATTTCAGGAAACTCATAGTTTTTTGGAAGCTAGGCAACCCCTTTCTGATGAAAGTGGTTTTTCTCAGGCTGTGCTTAGGGTTACCTGAATAGGAAACAAACTCTATAGTTAGAACTTAGAACTACTTTATTGTGTCAAGTTTCAAGGAGCTAGCACAAACTGTGTTGGATTTAGAGTTCCAAATTCATCTATCAATATAGGAGAAAACAGAGTGAAACCTAAAAATTCAAACTGTTACTGCAGAGGAATGCTTTAAGCTGTAAGAACGAAATTTGGTGAGTCAAGTGGGAATGGTGTACTGATCATTACCTCCAAGTATCATCAAGATTGGGTGAAATAACATTTGCTGAGATTTCAGGAAACTCGTAGTTTTTTGGAAGCTAGGCAACCCCTTTCAAACGTATTTGGTTTTCATCAGTCTCTGCTTAGGGCTATTTGAATAGGAAACAAACAGTACAGACAGAACTTAGAACTGCTTTATTTTGTCAAGTTTCAAGGAGCTAGCACAAACCCTGTTGGATTTAGAGTTCCAAATCCATCTATCAATATAGGAAAAAACAGAGTGAAACCTAAAAATTCAAACTGTTACTGCAGAGGAATGCTTCAAGCTATAAGAACGAAATTTGGTGAGTCAAGTGGGAATGGTGTACTGATCATTACCTCCAAGTATCATCAAGATTGCATGAAATAACATCTGCTGAGATTTCAGGAAACTCGTAGTTTTTTGGAATCTAGGCAACCCCTTTCAGACGAATTTGGTTTTCATCAGTCTCTGCTTAGGGCTACTTGAATAGGAAACAAACAGTACAGACAGAACTTAGAACTGCTTTATTTTGTCAAGTTTCAAGGAGCTAGCACAAACCCTGTTGGATTTAGAGTTCCAAATCCATCTATCAATATAGGAAAAAACAGAGTGAAACCTAAAAATTCAAACTGTTACTGCAGAGGAATGCTTCAAGCTATAAGAACGAAATTTGGTGAGTCAAGTGGGAATGGTGTACTGATCATTACCTCCAAGTATCATCAAGATTGCATTAAATAACATTTGCTGAGATTTCAGGAAACTCGTAGTTTTTTGGAATCTAGGCAACCCCTTTCAGACGAATTTGGTTTTCATTAGTCTTTGCTTAGGGCTACTTGAATAGGAAACAAACAGTACAGACAGAACTTAGAACTGCTTTATTTTTTCAAGTTTCAAGAAGCTAGCACAAACCGTGTTGGATTTAGAGTTCCAAATCCATCTATCAATATAGGAGAAAACAGAGTGAAACCTAAAAATGCAAACTGTTACTGCAGAGGAATGCTTCAACCTATAAGAACGAAATTTGGTGAGTCAAGTGGGAATGGTGTACTGATCATTACCTCCAAGTATCATCAAGATTGGGTGAAATAACATTTGCTGAGATTTCAGGAAACTCCTGTTTTTTGGAAGCTAGGCAACCCCTTTCAAACGTATTTGGTTTTCATCAGTCTCTGCTTAGGGCTATTTGAATAGGAAACAAACAATACAGACAAAACTTAGAACTGCTTTATTTTGTCAAGCTTCAAGGAGCTCGCACAAACCGTGTTGGATTTAGAGTTCCAAATTCATCTATCAATATAGGAGAAATCAGAGTGAAACCTAAAAATTCAAACTGTTACTGCAGAAGAATGCTTCAAGCTATAGGAATGAAATTTGGTGAGTCAAGTGGGAATGGTGTACTGATCATTACCTCCAAGTATCATCAAGATTGGGTGAAATAACATTTGCTGAGATTTCAGGAAACTCGTAGTTTTTTGGAAGCTAGGCAACCCCTTTCAGACGAATTTGGTTTTCATCAGTCTCTGCTTAGGGCTACTTGAATAGGAAACAAACTGTATAGTTAGAACTTAGAACTACTTTATTGTGTCAAGTTTCAAGGAGCTAGCACAAACCGTGTTGGATTTAGAGTTCCAAATTCATCTATCAATATAGGAGAAAACAGAGTGAAACCTAAAAATTCAAACTGTTACTGCAGAGGAATGCTTCAAGCTATAAGAACGAAATTTGGTGAGTCAAGTGGGAATGGTGTACTGATCATTACCTCCAAGTATCATCAAGATTGGGTGAAATAACATTTGCTGAGATTTCAGGAAACTCGTAGTTTTTTGGAAGCTAGGCAACCCCTTTCAGACGAATTTGGTTTTCATCAGTTTCTGCTTAGGGCTACTTGAATAGGAAACAAACTGTATAGTTAGAACTTAGAACTACTTTATTGTGTCAAGTTTCAAGGAGCTAGCACAAACCGTGTTGGATTTAGAGTTCCAAATTCATCTATCAATATAGGAGAAAACAGAGTGAAACCTAAAAATTCAAACTGTTACTGCAGAGGAATGCTTCAAGCTATAAGAACGAAATTTGGTGAGTCAAGTGGGAATGGTGTACTGATCATTACCTTCAAGTATCATCAAGATTGGGTGAAATAACATTTGCTGAGATTTCAGGAAACTCATAGTTTTTTGGAAGCTAGGCAACCCCTTTCTGATGAAAGTGGTTTTTCTCAGGCTGTGCTTAGGGTTACTTGAATAGGAAACAAACTCTATAGTTAGAACTTAGAACTACTTTATTGTGTCAAGTTTCAAGGAGCTAGCACAAACCGTGTTGGATTTAGAGTTCCAAATTCATCTATCAATATAGGAGAAAACAGAGTGAAACCTAAAAATTCAAACTGTTACTGCAGAGGAATGCTTCAAGCTGTAAGAACGAAATTTGGTGAGTCAAGTGGGAATGGTGTACTGATCATTACCTCCAAGTATCATCAAGATTGGGTGAAATAACATTTGCTGAGATTTCAGGAAACTCGTAGTTTTTTGGAAGCTAGGCAACCCCTTTCAAACGTATTTGGTTTTCATCAGTCTCTGCTTAGGGCTATTTGAATAGGAAACAAACAGTACAGACAGAACTTAGAACTGCTTTATTTTGTCAAGTTTCAAGGAGCTAGCACAAACCCTGTTGGATTTAGAGTTCCAAATCCATCTATCAATATAGGAAAAAACAGAGTGAAACCTAAAAATGCAAACTGTTACTGCAGAGGAATGCTTCAAGCTATAAGAACGAAATTTGGTGAGTCAAGTGGGAATGGTGTACTGATCATTACCTCCAAGTATCATCAAGATTGGGTGAAATAACATTTGCTGAGATTTCAGGAAACTCCTAGTTTTTTGGAAGCTAGGCAACCCCTTTCAGATGAATTTGGTTTTCATCAGTCTCTGCTTAGGGCTATTTGAATAGAAAACAAACAATACAGACAAAACTTAGAACTGCTTTATTTTGTCAAGCTTCAAGGAGCTAGCACAAACCGTGTTGGATTTAGAGTTCCAAATTCATCTATCAATATAGGAGAAATCAGAGTGAAACCTAAAAATTCAAACTGTTACTGCAGAGGAATGCTTCAAGCTATAGGAATGAAATTTGGTGAGTCAAGTGGGAATGGTGTACTGATTATTACCTCCAAGTATCATCAAGATTGGGTGAAATAACATTTGCTGAGATTTCAGGATACTCGTAGTTTTTTGGAAGCTAGGCAACCCCTTTCAGACGAATTTGGTTTTTATCAGTCTCTGCTTAGGGCTACTTGAATAGGAAACAAACTGTATAGTTAGAACTTAGAACTACTTTATTGTGTCAAGTTTCAAGGAGCTAGCACAAACCGTGTTGGATTTTGAGTTCCAAATTCATCTATCAATATAGGAGAAAACAGAGTGAAACCTAAAAATTCAAACTGTTACTGCAGAGGAATGCTTCAAGGTATAAGAACGAAATTTGGTGAGTCAAGTGGGAATGGTGTACTGATCATTACCTCCAAGTATCATCAAGATTGGGTGAAATAACATTTGCTGAGATTTCAGGAAACTCGTAGTTTTTTGGAAGCTAGGCAACCCCTTTCAGACGAATTTGGTTTTCATCAGTCTCTGCTTAGGGCTACTTGAATAGGAAACAAACTGTATAGTTAGAACTTAGAACTACTTTATTGTGTCAAGTTTCAAGGACCTAGCACAAACTGTGTTGGATTTAGAGTTCCAAATTCATCTATCAATATAGGAGAAAACAGAGTGATACCTAAAAATTCAAACTGTTACTGCAGAGGAATGCTTCAAGCTATAAGAACGAAATTTGGTGAGTCAAGTGGGAATGGTGTACTGATCATTACCTCCAAGTATCATCAAGATTGGGTGAAATAACATTTGCTGAGATTTCAGGAAACTCGTAGTTTTTTGGAAGGTAGGCAACCCCTTTCAGACGAATTTGGTTTTCATCAGTCTCTGCTTAGGGCTACTTGAATAGGAAAGAAACTGTATAGTTAGAACTTAGAACTACTTTATTTTGTCAAGTTTCAAGGAGCTAGCACAAACTGTGTTGGATTTAGAGTTCCAAATTCATTTATCAATATAGGAGAAAACAGAGTGATACCTAAAAATTCAAACTGTTACTGCAGAGGAATGCTTCAAGCTATAAGAACGAAATTTGGTGAGTCAAGTAGGAATGGTGTACTGATCATTACCTCCAAGTATCATCAAGATTGGGTGAAATAACCTTTGCTGAGATTTCAGGAAACTCATAGTTTTTTGGAAGCTAGGCAACACATTTCTGACGAAAGTGGTTTTTCTCATGCTGTGCTTAGGGTTACTTGAATAGGAAACAAACAGTACACACAGAACTTAGAACTGCTTTATTTTGTCAAGCTTCAAGGAGCTAGCACAAACCGTGTTGGATTTAGAGTTCCAAATTCATCTATCAATATAGGAGAAAACAGAGTGAAACCTAAAAATTCAAACTGTTACTGCAGAGGAATGCTTCAAGCTATAAGAACGAAATTTGGTGAGAAAAGTGGGAATGGTGTACTGATCATTACCTCCAAGTATCATCAAGATTGGGTGAAATAACATTTGCTGAGATTTCAGGAAACTCGTAGTTTTTTGGAATCTAGGCAACCCCTTTCAGACGAATTTGGTTTTCATCAGTCTCTGCTTAGGGCTACTTGAATAGGAAACAAACTGTATAGTTAGAACTTAGAACTACTTTATTGTGTCAAGTTTCAAGGAGCTAGCACAAACTGTGTTGGATTTAGAGTTCCAAATTCATCTATCAATATAGGAGAAAACAGAGTGAAACCTAAAAATTCAAACTGTTACTGCAGAGGAATGCTTCAAGCTATAAGAACGAAATTTGGTGAGTCAAGTGGGAATGGTGTACTGATCATTACCTCCAAGTATCATCAAGATTGGGTGAAATAACATTTGCTGAGATTTCAGGAAACTCGTAGTTTTTTGGACGCTAGGCAACCCCTTTCTGATGAAAGTGGTTTTTCTCAGGCTGTGCTTAGGGTTACTTGAATAGGAAACAAACTCTATAGTTAGAACTTAGAACTACTTTATTGTGTCAAGTTTCAAGGAGCTAGCACAAACCGTGTTGGATTTAGAGTTTCAAATTCATCTATCAATATAGGAGAAAACAGAGTGAAACCTAAAAATTCAAACTGTTACTGCAGAGGAATGCTTCAAGCTGTAAGAACGAAATTTGGTGAGTCAAGTGGGAATGGTGTACTGATCATTACCTCCAAGTATCATCAAGATTTGTTGAAATAACATTTGCTGAGATTTCAGGAAACTCGTAGTTTTTTGGAAGCTGGGCAACCCCTTTCAAACGTATTTGGTTTTCATCAGTCTCTGCTTAGGGCTATTTGAATAGGAAACAAACAGTACAGACAGAACTTAGAACTGCTTTATTTTGTCAAGTTTCAAGGAGCTAGCACAAACCGTGTTGGATTTAGAGTTCCAAATCCATCTATCAATATAGGAGAAAACAGAGTGAAACCTAAAAATTCAAACTGTTACTGCAGAGGAATGCTTCAAGCTATAAGAACGAAATTTGGTGAGTCAAGTGGGAATGGTGTACTGATCATTACCTCCAAGTATCATCAAGATTGGGTGAAATAAAGTTTGCTGAGATTTCAGGAAACTCGTAGTTTTTTGGAATCTAGGCAACCCCTTTCAGACGAATTTGGTTTTCATCAGTCTCTGCTTAGGGCTACTTGAATAGGAAACAAACAGTACAGACAGAACTTAGAACTGCTTTATTTTTTCAAGTTTCAAGGAGCTAGCACAAACCGTGTTGGATTTAGAGTTCCAAATCCATCTATCAATATAGGAAAAAACAGAGTGAAACCTAAAAATGCAAACTGTTATTGCAGAGGAATGCTTCAAGCTATAGGAATGAAATTTGGTGAGTCAAGTGGGAATGGTGTACTGATCATTACCTCCAAGTATCATCAAGATTGGGTGAAATAACATTTGCTGAGATTTCAGGAAACTCGTAGTTTTTTGGAAGCTAGGCAACCCCTTTCAGACGAATTTGGTTTTCATCAGTCTCTGCTTAGGGCTACTTGAATAGGAAACAAACTGTATAGTTAGAACTTAGAACTACTTTATTGTGTCAAGTTTCAAGGAGCTAGCACAAACCGTGTTGGATTTTGAGTTCCAAATTCATCTATCAATATAGGAGAAAACAGAGTGAAACCTAAAAATTCAAACTGTTACTGCAGAGGAATGCTTCAAGGTATAAGAACGAAATTAGGTGAGTCAAGTGGGAATGGTGTACTGATCATTACCTCCAAGTATCATTAAATTGGGTGAAATAACATTTGCTGAGATTTCAGGAAACTCGTAGTTTTTTGGAAGCTAGGCAAACCCTTTCTGATGAAAGTGGTTTTTCTCAGGCTGTGCTTAGTGTTACTTGAATAGGAAACAAACTGTATAGTTAGAACTTACAACTACTTTATTGTGTCAAGTTTCAAGGAGCTAGCACAAACCGTGTTGGATTTAGAGTTCCAAATTCATCTATCAATATATGAGAAAACAGAGTGAAACCTAAAAATTCAAACTGTTACTGCAGAGGAATGCTTCAAGCTATAAGAACGAAATTTGGTGAGTCAAGTGGGAATGGTGTACTGATCATTACCTCCAAGTATCATCAAGATTGGGTGAAATAACATTTGCTGAGATTTCAGGAAACTCCTAGTTTTTTGGAAGCTAGGCAACCCCTTTCAGACGAATTTGGTTTTCATCAGTCTCTGCTTAGGGCTACTTGAATAGGAAACAAACTGTATAGTTAGAACTTAGAACTACTTTATTGTGTCAAGTTTCAAGGACCTAGCACAAACTGTGTTGGATTTAGAGTTCCAAATTCATCTATCAATATATGAGAAAACAGAGTGAAACCTAAAAATTCAAACTGTTACTGCAGAGGAATGCTTCAAGCTATAGGAATGAAATTTGGTGAGTCAAGTGGGAATGGTGTACTAATTATTACCTCCAAGTATCATCAAGATTGGGTGAAATAACGTTTGCTGAGATTTCAGGAAACTCGTAGTTTTTTGGAAGCTGGCAACCCCTTTCAGACGAATTTGGTTTTCATCAGTCTCTGCTTAGGGCAACTTGAATAGGAAACAAACTGTATAGTTAGAACTTAGAACTACTTTATTGTGTCAAGTTTCAAGGAGCTAGCACAAACCGTGTTGGATTTAGAGTTCCAAATTCATCTATCAATATAGGAGAAAACAGAGTGAAACCTAAAAATTCAAACTGTTACTGCAGAGGAATGGTTCAAGCTATAAGAACGAAATTTGGTGAGTCAAGTGGGAATGGTGTACTGATCATTACCTTCAAGTATCATCAAGATTGGGTGAAATAACATTTGCTGAGATTTCAGGAAACTCATAGTTTTTTGGAAGCTAGGCAACCCCTTTCTGATGAAAGTGGTTTTTCTCAGGCTGTGCTTAGGGTTACCTGAATAGGAAACAAACTCTATAGTTAGAACTTAGAACTACTTTATTGTGTCAAGTTTCAAGGAGCTAGCACAAACTGTGTTGGATTTAGAGTTCCAAATTCATCTATCAATATAGGAGAAAACAGAGTGAAACCTAAAAATTCAAACTGTTACTGCAGAGGAATGCTTTAAGCTGTAAAAACAAAATTTGGTGAGTCAAGTGGGAATGGTGTACTGATCATTACCTCCAAGTATCATCAAGATTGGGTGAAATAACATTTGCTGAGATTTCAGGAAACTCGTAGTATTTTGGAAGCTAGGCAACCCCTTTCAAACGTATTTGGTTTTCATCAGTCTCTGCTTAGGGCTATTTGAATAGGAAACAAACAGTACAGACAGAACTTAGAACTGCTTTATTTTGTCAAGTTTCAAGGAGCTAGCACAAACCCTGTTGGATTTAGAGTTCCAAATCCATCTATCAATATAGGAAAAAACAGAGTGAAACCTAAAAATTCAAACTGTTACTGCAGAGGAATGCTTCAAGCTATAAGAACGAAATTTGGTGAGTCAAGTGGGAATGGTGTACTGATCATTACCTCCAAGTATCATCAAGATTGCATGAAATAACATCTGCTGAGATTTCAGGAAACTCGTAGTTTTTTGGAATCTAGGCAACCCCTTTCAGACGAATTTGGTTTTCATCAGTCTCTGCTTAGGGCTACTTGAATAGGAAACAAACAGTACAGACAGAACTTAGAACTGCTTTATTTTGTCAAGTTTCAAGGAGCTAGCACAAACCCTGTTGGATTTAGAGTTCCAAATCCATCTATCAATATAGGAAAAAACAGAGTGAAACCTAAAAATTCAAACTGTTACTGCAGAGGAATGCTTCAAGCTATAAGAACGAAATTTGGTGAGTCAAGTGGGAATGGTGTACTGATCATTACCTCCAAGTATCATCATGATTGGGTGAAATAACATTTGCTGAGATTTCAGGAAACTCGTAGTTTTTTGGAAGCTAGGCAACCCCTTTCAGACGAATTTGGTTTTCATCAGTCTCTGCTTAGGGCTACTTGAATAGGAAACAAACAGTACAGACAGACCTTAGAACTGCTTTATTTTGTCAAGTTTCAAGGAGCTAGCACAAACCATGTTGGATTTAGAGTTCCAAATTCATCTATCAATATAGGAGAAAACAGAGTGAAACCTAAAAATTCAAACTGTTACTGCAGAGGAATGCTTCAAGGTATAAGAACGAAATTTGGTGAGTCAAGTGGGAATGGTGTACTGATCATTACCTTCAAGTATCATCAAGATTGGGTGAAATAACATTTTATGAGATTTCAGGAAACTCGTAGTTTTTTGGAAGCTAGTCAACCCCTTTCAGATGAATTTGGTTTTCATCAGTCTCTGCTTAGGGCTACTTGAATAGGAAACAAACAGTATAGTTAGAACTTAGAACTACTTTATTGTGTCAAGTTTCAAGGAGCTAGCACAAACTGTGTTGTATTTAGAGTTCCAAATTCATCTATCAATATAGGAGAAAACAGAGTGAAACCTAAAAATTCAAACTGTTACTACAGAGGAATGCTTCAAGCTATAGGAATGAAATTTGGTGAGTCAAGTGGGAATGGTGTACTGATCATTACCTCCAAGTATCATCAAGATTGGGTGAAATAACGTTTGCTGAGATTTCAGGAAACTCGTAGTTTTTTGGAAGCTAGGCAACCCCTTTCAGACGAATTTGGTTTTCATCAGTCTCTGCTTAGAGCTACTTGAATAGGAAACAAACTGTATAGTTAGAACTTAGAACTACTTTATTGTGTCAAGTTTCAAGAGGCTAGCACAAACCGTGTTGGATTTAGAGTTCCAAATTCATCTATCAATATAGGAGAAAACAGAGTGAAACCTAAAAATTCAAACTGTTACTGCAGAGGAATGCTTCAAGCTATAAGAACGAAATTTGGTGAGTCAAGTGGGAATGGTGTACTGATCATTACCTTCAAGTATCATCAAGATTGGGTGAAATAACATTTGCTGAGATTTCAGGAAACTCATAGTTTTTTGGAAGCTAGGCAACCCCTTTCTGATGAAAGTGGTTTTTCTCAGGCTGTGCTTAGGGTTACTTGAATAGGAAACAAACTCTATAGTTAGAACTTAGAACTACTTTATTGTGTCAAGTTTCAAGGAGCTAGCACAAACCGTGTTGGATTTAGAGTTCCAAATTCATCTATCAATATAGGAGAAAACAGAGTGAAACCTAAAAATTCAAACTGTTACTGCAGAGGAATGCTTCAAGCTGTAAGAACGAAATTTGGTGAGTCAAGTGGGAATGGTGTCCTGATCATTACCTCCAAGTATCATCAAGATTGGGTGAAATAACATTTGCTGAGATTTCAGGAAACTCGTAGTTTTTTGGAAGCTAGGCAACCCCTTTCAAACGTATTTGGTTTTCATCAGTCTCTGCTTAGGGCTATTTGAATAGGAAACAAACAGTACAGACAGAACTTAGAACTGCTTTATTTTGTCAAGTTTCAAGGAGCTAGCACAAACCGTGTTGGATTTAGAGTTCCAAATCCATCTATCAATATAGGAGAAAACAGAGTGAAACCTAAAAATTCAAACTGTTACTGCAGAGGAATGCTTCAAGCTATAGGAATGAAATTTGGTGAGTCAAGTGGGAATGGTGTACTGATCATTACCTCCAAGTATCATCAAGATTGGGTGAAATAACATTTGCTGAGATTTCAGGAAACTCGTAGTTTTTTGGAAGCTAGGCAACCCCTTTCTGATGAAAGTGGTTTTTCTCAGGCTGTGCTTAGGGTTACTTGAATAGGAAACAAACTCTATAGTTAGAACATAGAACTACTTTATTGTGTCAAGTTTCAAGGAGCTAGCACAAACTGTGTTGGATTTAGAGTTCCAAATTCATCTATCAATATATGAGAAAACAGAGTGAAACCTAAAAATTCAAACTGTTACTGCAGAGGAATGCTTCAAGCTATAAGAACGAAATTTGGTGAGTCAAGTGGGAATGGTGTACTGATCATTCCCTCCAAGTATCATCATGATTGGGTGAAATAACATTTGCTGAGATTTCAGGAAACGCGTAGTTTTTTGGAAGCTAGGCAACCCCTTTCAGACGAATTTGGTTTTCATCAGTCTCTGCTTAGGGCTACTTGAATAGGAAACAAACAGTACAGACAGACCTTAGAACTGCTTTATTTTGTCAAGTTTCAAGGAGCTAGCACAAACCATGTTGGATTTAGAGTTCCAAATTCATCTATCAATATAGGAGAAAACAGAGTGAAACCTAAAAATTCAAACTGTTACTGCAGAGGAATGCTTCAAGGTATAAGAACGAAATTTGGTGAGTCAAGTGGGAATGGTGTACTGATCATTACCTTCAAGTATCATCAAGATTGGGTGAAATAACATTTTATGAGATTTCAGGAAACTCGTAGTTTTTTGGAAGCTAGTCAACCCCTTTCAGATGAATTTGGTTTTCATCAGTCTCTGCTTAGGGCTACTTGAATAGGAAACAAACTGTATAGTTAGAACTTAGAACTACTTTATTGTGTCAAGTTTCAAGGAGCTAGCACAAACTGTGTTGGATTTAGAGTTCCAAATTCATCTATCAATATAGGAGAAAACAGAGTGAAACCTAAAAATTCAAACTGTTACTGCAGAGGAATGCTTCAAGCTATAGGAATGAAATTTGGTGAGTCAAGTGGGAATGGTGTACTGATCATTACCTCCAAGTATCATCAAGATTGGGTGAAATAACGTTTGCTGAGATTTCAGGAAACTCGTAGTTTTTTGTAAGCTAGGAAACCCCTTTCAGACGAATTTGGTTTTCATCAGTCTCTGCTTAGAGCTACTTGAATAGGAAACAAACTGTATAGTTAGAACTTAGAACTACTTTATTGTGTCAAGTTTCAAGAGGCTAGCACAAACCGTGTTGGATTTAGAGTTCCAAATTCATCTATCAATATAGGAGAAAACAGAGTGAAACCTAAAAATTCAAACTGTTACTGCAGAGGAATGCTTCAAGCTATAAGAACGAAATTTGGTGAGTCAAGTGGGAATGGTGTACTGATCATTACCTTCAAGTATCATCAAGATTGGGTGAAATAACATTTGCTGAGATTTCAGGAAACTCATAGTTTTTTGGAAGCTAGGCAACCCCTTTCTGATGAAAGTGGTTTTTCTCAGGCTGTGCTTAGGGTTACTTGAATAGGAAACAAACTCTATAGTTAGAACTTAGAACTACTTTATTGTGTCAAGTTTCAAGGAGCTAGCACAAACCGTGTTGGATTTAGAGTTCCATATTCATCTATCAATATAGGAGAAAACAGAGTGAAACCTAAAAATGCAAACTGTTACTGCAGAGGAATGCTTCAAGCTGTAAGAACGAAATTTGGTGAGTCAAGTGGGAATGGTGTACTGATCATTACCTCCAAGTATCATCAAGATTGGGTGAAATAACATTTGCTGAGATTTCAGGAAACTCGTAGTTTTTTGGAAGCTAGGCAACCCCTTTCAAACGTATTTGGTTTTCATCAGTCTCTGCTTAGGGCTATTTGAATAGGAAACAAACAGTACAGACAGAACTTAGAACTGCTTTATTTTGTCAAGTTTCAAGGAGCTAGCACAAACCCTATTGGATTTAGAGTTCCAAATCCATCTATCAATATAGGAAAAAACAGAGTGAAACCTAAAAATGCAAACTGTTACTGCAGAGGAATGCTTCAAGCTATAAGAACGAAATTTGGTGAGTCAAGTGGGAATGGTGTACTGATCATTACCTCCAAGTATCATCAAGATTGGGTGAAATAACATTTGCTGAGATTTCAGGAAACTCCTAGTTTTTTGGAAGCTAGGCAACCCCTTTCAGATGAATTTGGTTTTCATCAGTCTCTGCTTAGGGCTATTTGAATAGAAAACAAACAATACAGACAAAACTTAGAACTGCTTTATTTTGTCAAGCTTCAAGGAGCTAGCACAAACCGTTTTGGATTTAGAGTTCCAAATTCATCTATCAATATAGGAGAAAACAGAGTGAAACCTAAAAATTCAAACTGTTACTGCAGAGGAATGCTTCAAGCTATAGGAATGAAATTTGGTGAGTCAAGTGGGAATGGTGTACTGATTATTACCTCCAAGTATCATCAAGATTGGGTGAAATAACATTTGCTGAGATTTCAGGATACTCGTAGTTTTTTTGAAGCTAGGCAACCCCTTTCAGACGAATTTGGTTTTTATCAGTCTCTGCTTAGGGCTACTTGAATAGGAAACAAACTGTATAGTTAGAACTTAGAACTACTTTATTGTGTCAAGTTTCAAGGAGCTAGCACAAACCGTGTTGGATTTTGAGTTCCAAATTCATCTATCAATATAGGAGAAAACAGAGTGAAACCTAAAAATTCAAACTGTTACTGCAGAGGAATGCTTCAAGCTATAAGAACGAAATTTGGTGAGTCAAGTGGGAATGGTGTACTGATCATTACTTCCAAGTATCATCAAGATTGGGTGAAATAACATTTGCTGAGATTTCAGGAAACTCGTAGTTTTTTGGAAGCTAGGCAACCCCTTTCAGACGAATTTGGTTTTCATCAGTCTCTGCTTAGGGCTACTTGAATAGGAAACAAACTGTATAGTTAGAACTTAGAACTACTTTATTGTGTCAAGTTTCAAGGACCTAGCACAAACTGTGTTGGATTTAGAGTTCCAAATTCATCTATCAATATAGGAGAAAACAGAGTGATACCTAAAAATTCAAACTGTTACTGCAGAGGAATGCTTCAAGCTATAAGAACAAAATTTGGTGAGTCAAGTGGGAATGGTGTACTGATCATTACCTCCAAGTATCATCAAGATTGGGTGAAATAACATTTGCTGAGATTTCAGGAAACTCGTAGTTTTTTGGAAGGTAGGCAACCCCTTTCAGACGAATTTGGTTTTCATCAGTCTCTGCTTAGGGCTACTTGAATAGGAAAGAAACTGTATAGTTAGAACTTAGAACTACTTTATTTTGTCAAGTTTCAAGGAGCTAGCACAAACTGTGTTGGATTTAGAGTTCCAAATTCATTTATCAATATAGGAGAAAACAGAGTGATACCTAAAAATTCAAACTGTTACTGCAGAGGAATGCTTCAAGCTATAGGAATGAAATTTGGTGAGTCAAGTGGGAATGGTGTACTGATTATTACCTCCAAGTATCATCAAGATTGGGTGAAATAACATTTGCTGAGATTTCAGGATACTCGTAGTTTTTTGGAAGCTAGGCAACCCCTTTCAGACGAATTTGGTTTTTATCAGTCTCTGCTTAGGGCTACTTGAATAGGAAACAAACTGTATAGTTAGAACTTAGAACTACTTTATTGTGTCAAGTTTCAAGGAGCTAGCACAAACCGTGTTGGATTTTGAGTTCCAAATTCATCTATCAATATAGGAGAAAACAGAGTGAAACCTAAAAATTCAAACTGTTACTGCAGAGGAATGCTTCAAGGTATAAGAACGAAATTTGGTGAGTCAAGTGGGAATGGTGTACTGATCATTACCTCCAAGTATCATCAAGATTGGGTGAAATAACATTTGCTGAGATTTCAGGAAACTCGTAGTTTTTTGGAAGCTAGGCAACCCCTTTCAGACGAATTTGGTTTTCATCAGTCTCTGCTTAGGGCTACTTGAATAGGAAACAAACTGTATAGTTAGAACGTAGAACTACTTTATTGTGTCAAGTTTCAAGGACCTAGCACAAACTGTGTTGGATTTAGAGTTCCAAATTCATCTATCAATATAGGAGAAAACAGAGTGATACCTAAAAATTCAAACTGTTACTGCAGAGGAATGCTTCAAGCTATAAGAACGAAATTTGGTGAGTCAAGTGGGAATGGTGTACTGATCATTACCTCCAAGTATCATCAAGATTGGGTGAAATAACATTTGCTGAGATTTCAGGAAACTCGTAGTTTTTTGGAAGGTAGGCAACCCCTTTCAGACGAATTTGGTTTTCATCAGTCTCTGCTTAGGGCTACTTGAATAGGAAAGAAACTGTATAGTTAGAACTTAGAACTACTTTATTTTGTCAAGTTTCAAGGAGCTAGCACAAACTGTGTTGGATTTAGAGTTCCAAATTCATTTATCAATATAGGAGAAAACAGAGTGATACCTAAAAATTCAAACTGTTACTGCAGAGGAATGCTTCAAGCTATAAGAACGAAATTTGGTGAGTCAAGTAGGAATGGTGTACTGATCATTACCTCCAAGTATCATCAAGATTGGGTGAAATAACCTTTGCTGAGATTTCAGGAAACTCATAGTTTTTTGGAAGCTAGGCAACACATTTCTGACCAAAGTGGTTTTTCTCATGCTGTGCTTAGTGTTACTTGAATAGGAAACAAACAGTACACACAGAACTTAGAACTGCTTTATTTTGTCAAGCTTCAAGGAGCTAGCACAAACCATGTTGGATTTAGAGTTCCAAATTCATCTATCAATATAGGAGAAAACAGAGTGAAACCTAAAAATTCAAACTGTTACTGCAGAGGAATGCTTCAAGCTATAAGAACGAAATTTGGTGAGAAAAGTGGGAATGGTGTACTGATCATTACCTCCAAGTATCATCAAGATTGGGTGAAATAACATTTGCTGAGATTTCAGGAAACTCGTAGTTTTTTGGAATCTAGGCAACCCCTTTCAGACGAATTTGGTTTTCATCAGTCTCTGCTTAGGGCTACTTGAATAGGAAACAAACTGTATAGTTAGAACTTAGAACTACTTTATTGTGTCAAGTTTCAAGGAGCTAGCACAAACTGTGTTGGATTTAGAGTTCCAAATTCATCTATCAATATAGGAGAAAACAGAGTGAAACCTAAAAATTCAAACTGTTACTGCAGAGGAATGCTTCAAGCTATAAGAACGAAATTTGGTGAGTCAAGTGGGAATGGTGTACTGATCATTACCTCCAAGTATCATCAAGATTGGGTGAAATAATATTTGCTGAGATTTCAGGAAACTCGTAGTTTTTTGGACGCTAGGCAACCCCTTTCTGATGAAAGTGGTTTTTCTCAGGCTGTGCTTAGGGTTACTTGAATAGGAAACAAACTCTATAGTTAGAACTTAGAACTACTTTATTGTGTCAAGTTTCAAGGAGCTAGCACAAACCGTGTTGGATTTAGAGTTTCAAATTCATATATCAATATAGGAGAAAACAGAGTGAAACCTAAAAATTCAAAATGTTACTGCAGAGGAATGCTTCAAGCTATAGGAATGAAATTTGGTGAGTCAAGTGGGAATGGTGTACTGATCATTACCTCCAAGTATCATCAAGATTGGGTGAAATAACGTTTGCTGAGATTTCAGGAAACTCGTAGTTTTTTGTAAGCTAGGAAACCCCTTTCAGACGAATTTGGTTTTCATCAGTCTCTGCTTAGAGCTACTTGAATAGGAAACAAACTGTATAGTTAGAACTTAGAACTACTTTATTGTGTCAAGTTTCAAGAGGCTAGCACAAACCGTGTTGGATTTAGAGTTCCAAATTCATCTATCAATATAGGAGAAAACAGAGTGAAACCTAAAAATTCAAACTGTTACTGCAGAGGAATGCTTCAAGCTATAAGAACGAAATTTGGTGAGTCAAGTGGGAATGGTGTACTGATCATTACCTTCAAGTATCATCAAGATTGGGTGAAATAACATTTGCTGAGATTTCAGGAAACTCATAGTTTTTTGGAAGCTAGGCAACCCCTTTCTGATGAAAGTGGTTTTTCTCAGGCTGTGCTTAGGGTTACTTGAATAGGAAACAAACTCTATAGTTAGAACTTAGAACTACTTTATTGTGTCAAGTTTCAAGGAGCTAGCACAAACCGTGTTGGATTTAGAGTTCCATATTCATCTATCAATATAGGAGAAAACAGAGTGAAACCTAAAAATGCAAACTGTTACTGCAGAGGAATGCTTCAAGCTGTAAGAACGAAATTTGGTGAGTCAAGTGGGAATGGTGTACTGATCATTACCTCCAAGTATCATCAAGATTGGGTGAAATAACATTTGCTGAGATTTCAGGAAACTCGTAGTTTTTTGGAAGCTAGGCAACCCCTTTCAAACGTATTTGGTTTTCATCAGTCTCTGCTTAGGGCTATTTGAATAGGAAACAAACAGTACAGACAGAACTTAGAACTGCTTTATTTTGTCAAGTTTCAAGGAGCTAGCACAAACCCTATTGGATTTAGAGTTCCAAATCCATCTATCAATATAGGAAAAAACAGAGTGAAACCTAAAAATGCAAACTGTTACTGCAGAGGAATGCTTCAAGCTATAAGAACGAAATTTGGTGAGTCAAGTGGGAATGGTGTACTGATCATTACCTCCAAGTATCATCAAGATTGGGTGAAATAACATTTGCTGAGATTTCAGGAAACTCCTAGTTTTTTGGAAGCTAGGCAACCCCTTTCAGATGAATTTGGTTTTCATCAGTCTCTGCTTAGGGCTATTTGAATAGAAAACAAACAATACAGACAAAACTTAGAACTGCTTTATTTTGTCAAGCTTCAAGGAGCTAGCACAAACCGTTTTGGATTTAGAGTTCCAAATTCATCTATCAATATAGGAGAAAACAGAGTGAAACCTAAAAATTCAAACTGTTACTGCAGAGGAATGCTTCAAGCTATAGGAATGAAATTTGGTGAGTCAAGTGGGAATGGTGTACTGATTATTACCTCCAAGTATCATCAAGATTGGGTGAAATAACATTTGCTGAGATTTCAGGATACTCGTAGTTTTTTTGAAGCTAGGCAACCCCTTTCAGACGAATTTGGTTTTTATCAGTCTCTGCTTAGGGCTACTTGAATAGGAAACAAACTGTATAGTTAGAACTTAGAACTACTTTATTGTGTCAAGTTTCAAGGAGCTAGCACAAACCGTGTTGGATTTTGAGTTCCAAATTCATCTATCAATATAGGAGAAAACAGAGTGAAACCTAAAAATTCAAACTGTTACTGCAGAGGAATGCTTCAAGCTATAAGAACGAAATTTGGTGAGTCAAGTGGGAATGGTGTACTGATCATTACTTCCAAGTATCATCAAGATTGGGTGAAATAACATTTGCTGAGATTTCAGGAAACTCGTAGTTTTTTGGAAGCTAGGCAACCCCTTTCAGACGAATTTGGTTTTCATCAGTCTCTGCTTAGGGCTACTTGAATAGGAAACAAACTGTATAGTTAGAACTTAGAACTACTTTATTGTGTCAAGTTTCAAGGACCTAGCACAAACTGTGTTGGATTTAGAGTTCCAAATTCATCTATCAATATAGGAGAAAACAGAGTGATACCTAAAAATTCAAACTGTTACTGCAGAGGAATGCTTCAAGCTATAAGAACAAAATTTGGTGAGTCAAGTGGGAATGGTGTACTGATCATTACCTCCAAGTATCATCAAGATTGGGTGAAATAACATTTGCTGAGATTTCAGGAAACTCGTAGTTTTTTGGAAGGTAGGCAACCCCTTTCAGACGAATTTGGTTTTCATCAGTCTCTGCTTAGGGCTACTTGAATAGGAAAGAAACTGTATAGTTAGAACTTAGAACTACTTTATTTTGTCAAGTTTCAAGGAGCTAGCACAAACTGTGTTGGATTTAGAGTTCCAAATTCATTTATCAATATAGGAGAAAACAGAGTGATACCTAAAAATTCAAACTGTTACTGCAGAGGAATGCTTCAAGCTATAGGAATGAAATTTGGTGAGTCAAGTGGGAATGGTGTACTGATTATTACCTCCAAGTATCATCAAGATTGGGTGAAATAACATTTGCTGAGATTTCAGGATACTCGTAGTTTTTTGGAAGCTAGGCAACCCCTTTCAGACGAATTTGGTTTTTATCAGTCTCTGCTTAGGGCTACTTGAATAGGAAACAAACTGTATAGTTAGAACTTAGAACTACTTTATTGTGTCAAGTTTCAAGGAGCTAGCACAAACCGTGTTGGATTTTGAGTTCCAAATTCATCTATCAATATAGGAGAAAACAGAGTGAAACCTAAAAATTCAAACTGTTACTGCAGAGGAATGCTTCAAGGTATAAGAACGAAATTTGGTGAGTCAAGTGGGAATGGTGTACTGATCATTACCTCCAAGTATCATCAAGATTGGGTGAAATAACATTTGCTGAGATTTCAGGAAACTCGTAGTTTTTTGGAAGCTAGGCAACCCCTTTCAGACGAATTTGGTTTTCATCAGTCTCTGCTTAGGGCTACTTGAATAGGAAACAAACTGTATAGTTAGAACGTAGAACTACTTTATTGTGTCAAGTTTCAAGGACCTAGCACAAACTGTGTTGGATTTAGAGTTCCAAATTCATCTATCAATATAGGAGAAAACAGAGTGATACCTAAAAATTCAAACTGTTACTGCAGAGGAATGCTTCAAGCTATAAGAACGAAATTTGGTGAGTCAAGTGGGAATGGTGTACTGATCATTACCTCCAAGTATCATCAAGATTGGGTGAAATAACATTTGCTGAGATTTCAGGAAACTCGTAGTTTTTTGGAAGGTAGGCAACCCCTTTCAGACGAATTTGGTTTTCATCAGTCTCTGCTTAGGGCTACTTGAATAGGAAAGAAACTGTATAGTTAGAACTTAGAACTACTTTATTTTGTCAAGTTTCAAGGAGCTAGCACAAACTGTGTTGGATTTAGAGTTCCAAATTCATTTATCAATATAGGAGAAAACAGAGTGATACCTAAAAATTCAAACTGTTACTGCAGAGGAATGCTTCAAGCTATAAGAACGAAATTTGGTGAGTCAAGTAGGAATGGTGTACTGATCATTACCTCCAAGTATCATCAAGATTGGGTGAAATAACCTTTGCTGAGATTTCAGGAAACTCATAGTTTTTTGGAAGCTAGGCAACACATTTCTGACCAAAGTGGTTTTTCTCATGCTGTGCTTAGTGTTACTTGAATAGGAAACAAACAGTACACACAGAACTTAGAACTGCTTTATTTTGTCAAGCTTCAAGGAGCTAGCACAAACCATGTTGGATTTAGAGTTCCAAATTCATCTATCAATATAGGAGAAAACAGAGTGAAACCTAAAAATTCAAACTGTTACTGCAGAGGAATGCTTCAAGCTATAAGAACGAAATTTGGTGAGAAAAGTGGGAATGGTGTACTGATCATTACCTCCAAGTATCATCAAGATTGGGTGAAATAACATTTGCTGAGATTTCAGGAAACTCGTAGTTTTTTGGAATCTAGGCAACCCCTTTCAGACGAATTTGGTTTTCATCAGTCTCTGCTTAGGGCTACTTGAATAGGAAACAAACTGTATAGTTAGAACTTAGAACTACTTTATTGTGTCAAGTTTCAAGGAGCTAGCACAAACTGTGTTGGATTTAGAGTTCCAAATTCATCTATCAATATAGGAGAAAACAGAGTGAAACCTAAAAATTCAAACTGTTACTGCAGAGGAATGCTTCAAGCTATAAGAACGAAATTTGGTGAGTCAAGTGGGAATGGTGTACTGATCATTACCTCCAAGTATCATCAAGATTGGGTGAAATAATATTTGCTGAGATTTCAGGAAACTCGTAGTTTTTTGGACGCTAGGCAACCCCTTTCTGATGAAAGTGGTTTTTCTCAGGCTGTGCTTAGGGTTACTTGAATAGGAAACAAACTCTATAGTTAGAACTTAGAACTACTTTATTGTGTCAAGTTTCAAGGAGCTAGCACAAACCGTGTTGGATTTAGAGTTTCAAATTCATATATCAATATAGGAGAAAACAGAGTGAAACCTAAAAATTCAAAATGTTACTGCAGAGGAATGCTTCAAGCTGTAAGAACGAAATTTGGTGAGTCAAGTGGGAATGGTGTACTGATCATTACCTCCAAGTATCATCAAGATTTGTTGAAATAACATTTGCTGAGATTTCAGGAAACTCGTAGTTTTTTGGAAGCTGGGCAACCCCTTTCAAACGTATTTGGTTTTCATCAGTCTCTGCTTAGGGCTACTTGAATAGGAAACAAACAGTACAGACAGAACTTAGAACTGCTTTATTTTTTCAAGTTTCAAGGAGCTAGCACAAACCGTGTTGGATTTAGAGTTCCAAATTCATCTATCAATATAGGAGAAAACAGAGTGAAACCTAAAAATTCAAACTGTTACTGCAGAGGAATGCTTCAAGCTATAAGAACGAAATTAGGTGAGTCAAGTGGGAATGGTGTACTGATCATTACCTCCAAGTATCATCAAATTGGGTGAAATAACATTTGCTGAGATTTCAGGAAACTCGTAGTTTTTTGGAAGCTAGGCAACCCCTTTCTGATGAAAGTGGTTTTTCTCAGGCTGTGCTTAGTGTTACTTGAATAGGAAACAAACTGTATAGTTAGAACTTACAACTACTTTATTGTGTCAAGTTTCAAGGACCTAGCACAAACCGTGTTGGATTTAGAGTTCCAAATTCATCTATCAATATATGAGAAAACAGAGTGAAACCTAAAAATTCAAACTGTTACTGCAGAGGAATGCTTCAAGCTATAAGAACGAAATTTGGTGAGTCAAGTGGGAATGGTGTACTGATCATTACCTCCAAGTATCATCAAGATTGGGTGAAATAACATTTGCTGAGATTTCAGGAAACTCGTAGTTTTTTGGAAGCTAGGCAACCCCTTTCAGACGAATTTGGTTTTCATCAGTCTCTGCTTAGGGCTACTTGAATAGGAAACAAACTGTATAGTTAGAACTTAGAACTACTTTATTGTGTCAAGTTTCAAGGACCTAGCACAAACTGTGTTGGATTTAGAGTTCCAAATTCATCTATCAATATATGAGAAAACAGAGTGAAACCTAAAAATTCAAACTGTTACTGCAGAGGAATGCTTCAAGCTATAGGAATGAAATTTGGTGAGTCAAGTGGGAATGGTGTACTAATCATTACCTCCAAGTATCATCAAGATTGGGTGAAATAACGTTTGCTGAGATTTCAGGAAACTCGTAGTTTTTTGGAAGCTGGCAACCCCTTTCAGACGAATTTGGTTTTCATCAGTCTCTGCTTAGGGCAACTTGAATAGGAAACAAACTGTATAGTTAGAACTTAGAACTTCTTTATTGTGTCAAGTTTCAAGGAGCTAGCACAAACCGTGTTGGATTTAGAGTTCCAAATTCATCTATCAATATAGGAGAAAACAGAGTGAAACCTAAAAATTCAAACTGTTACTGCAGAGGAATGCTTCAAGGTATAAGAACGAAATTTGGTGAATCAAGTGGGAATGGTGTACTGATCATTACCTTCAAGTATCATCAAGATTGGGTGAAATAACATTTGCTGAGATTTCAGGAAACTCATAGTTTTTTGGAAGCTAGGCAACCCCTTTCTGATGAAAGTGGTTTTTCTCAGGCTGTGCTTAGGGTTACTTGAATAGGAAACAAACTCTATAGTTAGAACTTAGAACTACTTTATTGTGTCAAGTTTCAAGGAGCTAGCACAAACCGTGTTGGATTTAGAGTTCCAAATTCATCTATCAATATAGGAGAAAACAGAGTGAAACCTAAAAATTCAAACTGTTACTGCAGAGGAATGCTTCAAGCTGTAAGAACGAAATTTGGTGAGTCAAGTGGGAATGGTGTACTGATCATTACCTCCAAGTATCATCAAGATTGGGTGAAATAACATTTGCTGAGATTTCAGGAAACTCGTAGTTTTTTGGAAGCTAGGCAACCCCTTTCAGACGAATTTGGTTTTCATCAGTCTCTGCTTAGGGCTATTTGAATAGGAAACAAACAGTACAGACAGAACTTAGAACTGCTTTATTTTGTCAAGTTTCAAGGAGCTAGCACAAACCGTGTTGGATTTAGAGTTCCAAATCCATCTATCAATATAGGAGAAAACAGAGTGAAACCTAAAAATTCAAACTGTTACTGCAGAGGAATGCTTCAAGCTATAAGAACGAAATTTGGTGAGTCAAGTGGGAATGGTGTACTGATCATTACCTCCAAGTATCATCAAGATTGGGTGAAATAAAGTTTGCTGAGATTTCAGGAAACTCGTAGTTTTTTGGAATCTAGGCAACCCCTTTCAGACGAATTTGGTTTTCATCATTCTCTGCTTAGGGCTACTTGAATAGGAAACAAACAGTACAGACAGAACTTAGAACTGCTTTATTTTTTCAAGTTTCAAGGAGCTAGCACAAACCGTGTTGGATTTAGAGTTCCAAATCCATCTATCAATATAGGAGAAAACAGAGTGAAACCTAAAAATGCAAACTGTTACTGCAGAGGAATGCTTCAAGCTATAAGAACGAAATTTGGTGAGTCAAGTGGGAATGGTGTACTGATCATTACCTCCAAGTATCATCAAGATTGGGTGAAATAACATTTGCTGAGATTTCATGAAACTCCTAGTTTTTTGGAAGCTAGGCAACCCCTTTCAAACGTATTTGGTTTTCATCAGTCTCTGCTTAGGGCTATTTGAATAGGAAACAAACAATACAGACAAAACTTAGAACTGCTTTATTTTGTGAAGCTTCAAGGAGCTAGCACAAACCATGTTGGATTTAGAGTTCCAAATTCATCTATCAATATAGGAGAAAACAGAGTGAAACCTAAAAATTCAAACTGTTACTGCAGAGGAATGCTTCAAGCTATAAGAACGAAATTTGGTGAGTCAAGTAGGAATGGTGTACTGATCATTACCTCCAAGTATCATCAAGATTGGGTGAAATAACATTTGATGAGATTTCAGGAAACTCGTAGTTTTTTGGAAGCTAGTCAACCCCTTTCAGATGAATTTGATTTTCATCAGTCTCTGCTTAGGGCTACTTGAATAGGAAACAATCTGTATAGTTAGAACTTAGAACTACTTTATTGTGTCAAGTTTCAAGGAGCTAGCACAAACTGTGTTGGATTTAGAGTTCCAAATTCATCTATCAATATAGGAGAAAACAGAGTGAAACCTAAAAATTCAAACTGTTACTGCAGAGGAATGCTTCAAGGTATAAGAACGAAATTTGGTGAGTCAAGTGGGAATGGTGTACTGATCATTACCTTCAAGTATCATCAAGATTGGGTGAAATAACATTTGCTGAGATTTCAGGAAACTCATAGTTTTTTGGAAGCTAGGCAACCCCTTTCTGATGAAAGTGGTTTTTCTCAGGCTGTGCTTAGGGTTACTTGAATAGGAAACAAACTC
This sequence comes from Spermophilus citellus, assembly GCF_964194105.1. Classification (NCBI taxonomy): domain Eukaryota; kingdom Metazoa; phylum Chordata; class Mammalia; order Rodentia; family Sciuridae; genus Spermophilus; species Spermophilus citellus. Next base: position 27,247,663 of record NC_138200.1, on the reverse strand, counting down.
TATAGTTAGAACTTAGAACTACTTTATTGTGTCAAGTTTCAAGGAGCTAGCACAAACCGTGTTGGATTTAGAGTTCCAAATTCATCTATCAATATAGGAGAAAATAGAGTGAAACCTAAAAATTCAAACTGTTACTGCAGAGGAATGCTTCAAGGTATAAGAACGAAATTTGGTGAATCAAGTGGGAATGGTGTACTGATCATTACCTTCAAGTATCATCAAGATTGGGTGAAATAACATTTGCTGAGATTTCAGGAAACTCATAGTTTTTTGGAAGCTAGGCAACCCCTTTTTGATGAAAGTGGTTTTTCTCAGGCTGTGCTTAGGGTTACTTGAATAGGAAACAAACTCTATAGTTAGAACTTAGAACTACTTTATTGTGTCAAGTTTCAAGGAGCTAGCACAAACCGTGTTGGATTTAGAGTTCCAAATTCATCTATCAATATAGGAGAAAACAGAGTGAAACCTAAAAATTCAAACTGTTACTGCAGAGGAATGCTTCAAGCTGTAAGAACGAAATTTGGTGAGTCAAGTGGGAATGGTGTACTGATCATTACCTCCAAGTATCATCAAGATTGGGTGAAATAACATTTGCTGAGATTTCAGGAAACTCGTAGTTTTTTGGAAGCTGGGCAACCCCTTTCAAACGTATTTGGTTTTCATCAGTCTCTGCTTAGGGCTATTTGAATAGGAAACAAACAGTACAGACAGAACTTAGAACTGCTTTATTTTGTCAAGTTTCAAGGAGCTAGCACAAACCGTGTTGGATTTAGAGTTCCAAATCCATCTATCAATATAGGAGAAAAAAGAGTGAAACCTAAAAATTCAAACTGTTACTGCAGAGGAATGCTTCAAGCTGTAAGAACGAAATTTGGTGAGTCAAGTGGGAATGGTGTACTGATCATTACCTCCAAGTATCATCAAGATTGGGTGAAATAACATTTGCTGAGATTTCAGGAAACTCGTAGTTTTTTGGAATCTAGGCAACCCCTTTCAGACGAATTTGGTTTTCATCAGTCTCTGCTTAGGGCTACTTGAATAGGAAACAAACAGTACAGACAGAACTTAGAACTGCTTTATTTTTTCAAGTTTCAAGGAGCTAGCACAAACCGTGTTGGATTTAGAGTTCCAAATCCATCTATCAATATAGGAGAAAACAGAGTGAAACCTAAAAATGCAAACTGTTACTGCAGAGGAATGCTTCAAGCTATAAGAACGAAATTTGGTGAGTCAAGTGGGAATGGTGTACTGATCATTACCTCCAAGTATCATCAAGATTGGGTGAAATAACATTTGCTGAGATTTCAGGAAACTCCTAGTTTTTTGGAAGCTAGGCAACCCCTTTCAAACGTATTTGGTTTTCATCAGTCTCTGCTTAGGGCTATTTGAATAGGAAACAAACAATACAGACAAAACTTAGAACTGCTTTATTTTGTGAAGCTTCAAGGAGCTAGCACAAACCATGTTGGATTTAGAGTTCCAAATTCATCTATCAATATAGGAGAAAACAGAGTGAAACCTAAAAATTCAAACTGTTACTGCAGAGGAATGCTTCAAGCTATAAGAACGAAATTTGGTGAGTCAAGTGGGAATGGTGTACTGATCATTACCTCCAAGTATCATCAAGATTGGGTGAAATAACATTTGATGAGATTTCAGGAAACTCGTAGTTTTTTGGAAGCTAGTCAACCCCTTTCAGATGAATTTGATTTTCATCAGTCTCTGCTTAGGGCTACTTGAATAGGAAACAATCTGTATAGTTAGAACTTAGAACTACTTTATTGTGTCAAGTTTCAAGGAGCTAGCACAAACTGTGTTGGATTTAGAGTTCCAAATTCATCTATCAATATAGGAGAAAACAGAGTGAAACCTAAAAATTCAAACTGTTACTGCAGAGGAATGCTTCAAGGTATAAGAACGAAATTTGGTGAGTCAAGTGGGAATGGTGTACTGATCATTACCTTCAAGTATCATCAAGATTGGGTGAAATAACATTTGCTGAGATTTCAGGAAACTCATAGTTTTTTGGAAGCTAGGCAACCCCTTTCTGATGAAAGTGGTTTCTCTCAGGCTGTGCTTAGGGTTACTTGAATAGGAAACAAACTCTATAGTTAGAACTTAGAACTACTTTATTGTGTCAAGTTTCAAGGAGCTAGCACAAACCGTGTTGGATTTAGAGTTCCAAATTCATCTATCAATATAGGAGAAAACAGAGTGAAACCTAAAAATTCAAACTGTTACTGCAGAGGAATGCTTCAAGCTATAAGAACGAAATTTGGTGAGTCAAGTGGGAATGGTGTACTGATCATTACCTCCAAGTATCATCAAGATTGGGTGAAATAACATTTGCTGAGATTTCAGGAAACTCGTAGTTTTTTGGAAGCTGGGCAACCCCTTTCAAACGTATTTGGTTTTCATCAGTCTCTGCTTAGGGCTATTTGAATAGGAAACAAACAGTACAGACAGAACTTAGAACTGCTTTATTTTGTCAAGTTTCAAGGAGCTAGCACAAACCGTGTTGGATTTAGAGTTCCAAATCTATCTATCAATATAGGAGAAAACAGAGTGAAACCTAAAAATTCAAACTGTTACTGCAGAGGAATGCTTCAAGCTATAAGAACGAAATTTGGTGAGTCAAGTGGGAATGGTGTACTGATCATTACCTCCAAGTATCATCAAGATTGGGTGAAATAAAGTTTGCTGAGATTTCAGGAAACTCGTAGTTTTTTGGAATCTAGGCAACCCCTTTCAGACGAATTTGGTTTTCATCAGTCTCTGCTTAGGGCTACTTGAATAGGAAACAAACAGTATAGACAGAACTTAGAACTGCTTTATTTTTTCAAATTTGAAGGAGCTAGCACAAACCGTGTTGGATTTAGAGTTCCAAATCCATCTATCAATATAGGAGAAAACAGAGTGAAACCTAAAAATGCAAACTGTTACTGCAGAGGAATGCTTCAAGCTATAGGAATGAAATTTGGTGAGTCAAGTGGGAATGGTGTACTGATCATTACCTCCAAGTATCATCAAGATTGGGTGAAATAACATTTGCTGAGATTTCAGGAAACTCGTAGTTTTTTGGACGCTAGGCAACCCCTTTCAAACGTATTTGGTTTTCATCAGTCTCTGCTTAGGGCTATTTGAATAGGAAACAAACAATACAGACAAAACTTAGAACTGCTTTATTTTGTCAAGCTTCAAGGAGCTAGCACAAACCATGTTGGATTTAGAGTTCCAAATTCATCTATCAATATAGGAGAAAACAGAGTGAAACCTAAAAATTCAAACTGTTACTGCAGAGGAATGCTTCAAGCTATAGGAATGAAATTTGGTGAGTCAAGTGGGAATGGTGTACTGATCATTACCTCCAAGTATCATCAAGATTGGGTGAAATAACATTTGCTGAGATTTCAGGAAACTCATAGTTTTTTGGAAGCTAGGCAACCCCTTTCTGATTAAAGTGGTTTTTCTCAGGCTGTGCTTAGGGTTACTTGAATAGGAAACAAACTCTATAGTTAGAACTTAGAACTACTTTATTGTGTCAAGTTTCAAGGAGCTAGCACAAACCGTGTTGGATTTAGAGTTCCAAATTCATCTATCAATATAGGAGAAAACAGAGTGAAACCTAAAAATTCAAACTGTTACTGCAGAGGAATGGTTCAAGCTATAAGAACGAAATTTGGTGAGTCAAGTGGGAATGGTGTACTGATCATTACCTCCAAGTATCATCAAGATTGCATGAAATAACATTTGCTGAGATTTCAGGAAACTCGTAGTTTTTTGGAAGCTAGGCAACCCCTTTCAGACGAATTTGGTTTTCATCAGTCTCTGCTTAGGGCTACTTGAATAGGAAACAAACAGTACAGACAGAACTTAGAACTGCTTTATTTTGTCAAGTTTCAAGGAGCTAGCACAAACCGTGTTGGATTTAGAGTTCCAAATTCATCTATCAATATAGGAGAAAACAGAGTGAAACCTAAAAATTCAAACTGTTACTGCAGAGGAATGCTTCAAGGTATAAGAACGAAATTTGGTGAGTCAAGTGGGAATGGTGTACTGATCATTACCTCCAAGTATCATCAAGATTGGGTGAAATAACATTTGATGAGATTTCAGGAAACTCGTAGTTTTTTGGAAGCTAGTCAACCCCTTTCAGATGAATTTGGTTTTCATCAGTCTCTGCTTAGGGCTACTTGAATAGGAAACAAACTGTATAGTTAGAACTTAGAACTACTTTATTGTGTCAAGTTTCAAGGAGCTAGCACAAACCGTGTTGGATTTAGAGTTCCAAAATCATCTATCAATATAGGAGAAAACAGAGTGAAACCTAAAAATTCAAACTGTTACTGCAGAGGAATGCTTCAAGCTATAAGAACGAAATTTGGTGAGTCAAGTGGGAATGGTGTACTGATCATTACCTTCAGGTATCATCAAGATTGGGTGAAATAACATTTGCTGAGATTTCAGGAAACTCGTAGTTTTTTGGAAGCTAGGCAACCCGTTTCAAACGTATTTGGTTTTCATCAGTCTCTGCTTAGGGCTATTTGAATAGGAAACAAACAGTACAGCAGAACTTAGAACTGCTTTATTTTGTCAAGTTTCAAGGAGCTAGCACAAACCGTGTTGGATTTAGAGTTCCAAATCCATCTATCAATATAGGAGAAAACAGAGTGAAACATAAAAATTCAAAATGTTACTGCAGAGGAATGCTTCAAGCTGTAAGAACGAAATTTGGTGAGTCAAGTGGGAATGGTGTACTGATCATTACCTCCAAGTATCATCAAGATTGCATGAAATAACATTTGCTGAGATTTCAGGAAACTCGTAGTTTTTTGGAATCTAGGCAACCTCTTTCAGACGAATTTGGTTTTCATCAGTCTCTGCTTAGGGCTACTTGAATAGGAAACAAACAGTACAGACAGAACTTAGAACTGCTTTATTTTTTCAAGTTTCAAGGAGCTAGCACAAACCGTGTTGGATTTAGAGTTCCAAATCCATCTATCAATATAGGAGAAAACAGAGTGAAACCTAAAAATGCAAACTGTTACTGCAGAGGAATGCTTCAAGCTATAAGAACAAAATTTGGTGAGTCAAGTGGGAATGGTGTACTGATCATTACCTCCAAGTATCATCAAGATTGGGTGAAATAACATTTGCTGAGATTTCAGGAAACTCCTAGTTTTTTGGAAGCTAGGCAACCCCTTTCAAACGTATTTGGTTTTCATCAGTCTCTGCTTAGGGCTATTTGAATAGGAAACAAACAATACAGACAAAACTTAGAACTGCTTTATTTTGTCAAGCTTCAAGGAGCTAGCACAAACCATGTTGGATTTAGAGTTCCAAATTCATCTATCAATATAGGAGAAAACAGAGTGAAACCTAAAAATTCAAACTGTTACTGCAGAGGAATGCTTCAAGCTATAGGAATGAAATTTGGTGAGTCAAGTGGGAATGGTGTACTGATCATTACCTCCAAGTATCATCAAGATTGGGTGAAATAACATTTGCTGAGATTTCAGGAAACTCGTAGTTTTTTGGAAGCTAGGCAACCCCTTTCAGACGAATTTGGTTTTCATCAGTCTCTGCTTAGGGCTACTTGAATAGGAAACAAACTGTATAGACAGAACTTAGAACTGCTTTATTTTTTCAAATTTCAAGGAGCTAGCACAAACCGTGTTGGATTTAGAGTTCCAAATCCATCTATCAATATAGGAGAAAACAGAGTGAAACCTAAAAATGCAAACTGTTACTGCAGAGGAATGCTTCAAGCTATAAGAATGAAATTTGGTGAGTCAAGTGGGAATGGTGTACTGATCATTACCTCCAAGTATCATCAAGATTGGGTGAAATAACATTTGCTGAGATTTCAGGAAACTCCTAGTTTTTTGGAAGCTAGGCAACCCCTTTCAAACGTATTTGGTTTTCATCAGTCTCTGCTTAGGGCTATTTGAATAGGAAACAAACAATACAGACAAAACTTAGAACTGCTTTATTTTGTCAAGCTTCAAGGAGCTAGCACAAACCATGTTGGATTTAGAGTTCCAAAATCATCTATCAATATAGGAGAAAACAGAGTGAAACCTAAAAATTCAAACTGTTACTGCAGAGGAATGCTTCAAGGTATAAGAACGAAATTTGGTGAGTCAAGTGGGAATGGTGTACTGATCATTACCTTCAAGTATCATCAAGATTGGGTGAAATAACATTTGCTGAGATTTCAGGAAACTCATAGTTTTTTGGAAGCTAGGCAACCCCTTTCTGATGAAAGTGGTTTCTCTCAGGCTGTGCTTAGGGTTACTTGAATAGGAAACAAACTCTATAGTTAGAACTTAGAACTACTTTATTGTGTCAAGTTTCAAGGAGCTAGCACAAACCGTGTTGGATTTAGAGTTCCAAATTCATCTATCAATATAGGAGAAAACAGAGTGAAACCTAAAAATTCAAACTGTTACTGCAGAGGAATGCTTCAAGCTATAAGAACGAAATTTGGTGAGTCAAGTGGGAATGGTGTACTGATCATTACCTCCAAGTATCATCAAGATTGGGTGAAATAACATTTGCTGAGATTTCAGGAAACTCGTAGTTTTTTGGAAGCTGGGCAACCCCTTTCAAACGTATTTGGTTTTCATCAGTCTCTGCTTAGGGCTATTTGAATAGGAAACAAACAGTACAGACAGAACTTAGAACTGCTTTATTTTGTCAAGTTTCAAGGAGCTAGCACAAACCGTGTTGGATTTAGAGTTCCAAATCTATCTATCAATATAGGAGAAAACAGAGTGAAACCTAAAAATTCAAACTGTTACTGCAGAGGAATGCTTCAAGCTATAAGAACGAAATTTGGTGAGTCAAGTGGGAATGGTGTACTGATCATTACCTCCAAGTATCATCAAGATTGGGTGAAATAAAGTTTGCTGAGATTTCAGGAAACTCGTAGTTTTTTGGAATCTAGGCAACCCCTTTCAGACGAATTTGGTTTTCATCAGTCTCTGCTTAGGGCTACTTGAATAGGAAACAAACAGTATAGACAGAACTTAGAACTGCTTTATTTTTTCAAATTTGAAGGAGCTAGCACAAACCGTGTTGGATTTAGAGTTCCAAATCCATCTATCAATATAGGAGAAAACAGAGTGAAACCTAAAAATGCAAACTGTTACTGCAGAGGAATGCTTCAAGCTATAGGAATGAAATTTGGTGAGTCAAGTGGGAATGGTGTACTGATCATTACCTCCAAGTATCATCAAGATTGGGTGAAATAACATTTGCTGAGATTTCAGGAAACTCGTAGTTTTTTGGACGCTAGGCAACCCCTTTCAAACGTATTTGGTTTTCATCAGTCTCTGCTTAGGGCTATTTGAATAGGAAACAAACAATACAGACAAAACTTAGAACTGCTTTATTTTGTCAAGCTTCAAGGAGCTAGCACAAACCATGTTGGATTTAGAGTTCCAAATTCATCTATCAATATAGGAGAAAACAGAGTGAAACCTAAAAATTCAAACTGTTACTGCAGAGGAATGCTTCAAGCTATAGGAATGAAATTTGGTGAGTCAAGTGGGAATGGTGTACTGATCATTACCTCCAAGTATCATCAAGATTGGGTGAAATAACATTTGCTGAGATTTCAGGAAACTCATAGTTTTTTGGAAGCTAGGCAACCCCTTTCTGATTAAAGTGGTTTTTCTCAGGCTGTGCTTAGGGTTACTTGAATAGGAAACAAACTCTATAGTTAGAACTTAGAACTACTTTATTGTGTCAAGTTTCAAGGAGCTAGCACAAACCGTGTTGGATTTAGAGTTCCAAATTCATCTATCAATATAGGAGAAAACAGAGTGAAACCTAAAAATTCAAACTGTTACTGCAGAGGAATGGTTCAAGCTATAAGAACGAAATTTGGTGAGTCAAGTGGGAATGGTGTACTGATCATTACCTCCAAGTATCATCAAGATTGCATGAAATAACATTTGCTGAGATTTCAGGAAACTCGTAGTTTTTTGGAAGCTAGGCAACCCCTTTCAGACGAATTTGGTTTTCATCAGTCTCTGCTTAGGGCTACTTGAATAGGAAACAAACAGTACAGACAGAACTTAGAACTGCTTTATTTTGTCAAGTTTCAAGGAGCTAGCACAAACCGTGTTGGATTTAGAGTTCCAAATTCATCTATCAATATAGGAGAAAACAGAGTGAAACCTAAAAATTCAAACTGTTACTGCAGAGGAATGCTTCAAGGTATAAGAACGAAATTTGGTGAGTCAAGTGGGAATGGTGTACTGATCATTACCTCCAAGTATCATCAAGATTGGGTGAAATAACATTTGATGAGATTTCAGGAAACTCGTAGTTTTTTGGAAGCTAGTCAACCCCTTTCAGATGAATTTGGTTTTCATCAGTCTCTGCTTAGGGCTACTTGAATAGGAAACAAACTGTATAGTTAGAACTTAGAACTACTTTATTGTGTCAAGTTTCAAGGAGCTAGCACAAACCGTGTTGGATTTAGAGTTCCAAAATCATCTATCAATATAGGAGAAAACAGAGTGAAACCTAAAAATTCAAACTGTTACTGCAGAGGAATGCTTCAAGCTATAAGAACGAAATTTGGTGAGTCAAGTGGGAATGGTGTACTGATCATTACCTTCAGGTATCATCAAGATTGGGTGAAATAACATTTGCTGAGATTTCAGGAAACTCGTAGTTTTTTGGAAGCTAGGCAACCCGTTTCAAACGTATTTGGTTTTCATCAGTCTCTGCTTAGGGCTATTTGAATAGGAAACAAACAGTACAGCAGAACTTAGAACTGCTTTATTTTGTCAAGTTTCAAGGAGCTAGCACAAACCGTGTTGGATTTAGAGTTCCAAATCCATCTATCAATATAGGAGAAAACAGAGTGAAACATAAAAATTCAAAATGTTACTGCAGAGGAATGCTTCAAGCTGTAAGAACGAAATTTGGTGAGTCAAGTGGGAATGGTGTACTGATCATTACCTCCAAGTATCATCAAGATTGCATGAAATAACATTTGCTGAGATTTCAGGAAACTCGTAGTTTTTTGGAATCTAGGCAACCTCTTTCAGACGAATTTGGTTTTCATCAGTCTCTGCTTAGGGCTACTTGAATAGGAAACAAACAGTACAGACAGAACTTAGAACTGCTTTATTTTTTCAAGTTTCAAGGAGCTAGCACAAACCGTGTTGGATTTAGAGTTCCAAATCCATCTATCAATATAGGAGAAAACAGAGTGAAACCTAAAAATGCAAACTGTTACTGCAGAGGAATGCTTCAAGCTATAAGAACAAAATTTGGTGAGTCAAGTGGGAATGGTGTACTGATCATTACCTCCAAGTATCATCAAGATTGGGTGAAATAACATTTGCTGAGATTTCAGGAAACTCCTAGTTTTTTGGAAGCTAGGCAACCCCTTTCAAACGTATTTGGTTTTCATCAGTCTCTGCTTAGGGCTATTTGAATAGGAAACAAACAATACAGACAAAACTTAGAACTGCTTTATTTTGTCAAGCTTCAAGGAGCTAGCACAAACCATGTTGGATTTAGAGTTCCAAATTCATCTATCAATATAGGAGAAAACAGAGTGAAACCTAAAAATTCAAACTGTTACTGCAGAGGAATGCTTCAAGCTATAGGAATGAAATTTGGTGAGTCAAGTGGGAATGGTGTACTGATCATTACCTCCAAGTATAATCAAGATTGGGTAAAATAACATTTGCTGAGATTTCAGGAAACTCGTAGTTTTTTGGAAGCTAGGCAACCCCTTTCAGACGAATTTGGTTTTCATCAGTCTCTGCTTAGGGCTACTTGAATAGGAAACAAACTGTATAGTTAGAACTTAGAAGTACTTTATTGTGTCAAGTTTCGAGGAGCTAGCACAAACCGTGTTGGATTTAGAGTTCCAAATTCATCTATCAATATAGGAGAAAACAGAGTGAAACCTAAAAATTCAAACTGTTACTGCAGAGGAATGCTTCAAGCTATAAGAACGAAATTTGGTGAGTCAAGTGGGAATGGTGTACTGATCATTACCTCCAAGTATCATCAAGATTGGGTGAAATAACATTTGCTGAGATTTCAGGAAACTCGTAGTTTTTTGGAAGCTAGGCAACCCCTTTCAGACGAATTTGGTTTTCATCAGTCTCTGCTTAGGGCTACTTGAATAGGAAACAAACTGTATAGTTAGAACTTAGAACTACTTTATTGTGTCAAGTTTCAAGGACCTAGCACAAACTGTGTTGGATTTAGAGTTCCAAATTCATCTATCAATATAGGAGAAAACAGAGTGATACCTAAAAATTCAAACTGTTACTGCAGAGGAATGCTTCAAGCTATAAGAACGAAATTTGGTGAGTCAAGTGGGAATGGTGTACTGATCATTACCTCCAAGTATCATCAAGATTGGGTGAAATAACATTTGCTGAGATTTCAGGAAACTCGTAGTTTTTTGGAAGGTAGGCAACCCCTTTCAGACGAATTTGGTTTTCATCAGTCTCTGCTTAGGGCTACTTGAATAGGAAAGAAACTGTATAGTTAGAACTTAGAACTACTTTATTTTGTCAAGTTTCAAGGAGCTAGCACAAACTGTGTTGGATTTAGAGTTCCAAATTCATTTATCAATATAGGAGAAAACAGAGTGATACCTAAAAATTCAAACTGTTACTGCAGAGGAATGCTTCAAGCTATAGGAATGAAATTTGGTGAGTCAAGTGGGAATGGTGTACTGATTATTACCTCCAAGTATCATCAAGATTGGGTGAAATAACATTTGCTGAGATTTCAGGATACTCGTAGTTTTTTGGAAGCTAGGCAACCCCTTTCAGACGAATTTGGTTTTTATCAGTCTCTGCTTAGGGCTACTTGAATAGGAAACAAACTGTATAGTTAGAACTTAGAACTACTTTATTGTGTCAAGTTTCAAGGAGCTAGCACAAACCGTGTTGGATTTTGAGTTCCAAATTCATCTATCAATATAGGAGAAAACAGAGTGAAACCTAAAAATTCAAACTGTTACTGCAGAGGAATGCTTCAAGGTATAAGAACGAAATTTGGTGAGTCAAGTGGGAATGGTGTACTGATCATTACCTCCAAGTATCATCAAGATTGGGTGAAATAACATTTGCTGAGATTTCAGGAAACTCGTAGTTTTTTGGAAGCTAGGCAACCCCTTTCAGACGAATTTGGTTTTCATCAGTCTCTGCTTAGGGCTACTTGAATAGGAAACAAACTGTATAGTTAGAACTTAGAACTACTTTATTGTGTCAAGTTTCAAGGACCTAGCACAAACTGTGTTGGATTTAGAGTTCCAAATTCATCTATCAATATAGGAGAAAACAGAGTGATACCTAAAAATTCAAACTGTTACTGCAGAGGAATGCTTCAAGCTATAAGAACGAAATTTGGTGAGTCAAGTGGGAATGGTGTACTGATCATTACCTCCAAGTATCATCAAGATTGGGTGAAATAACATTTGCTGAGATTTCAGGAAACTCGTAGTTTTTTGGAAGGTAGGCAACCCCTTTCAGACGAATTTGGTTTTCATCAGTCTCTGCTTAGGGCTACTTGAATAGGAAAGAAACTGTATAGTTAGAACTTAGAACTACTTTATTTTGTCAAGTTTCAAGGAGCTAGCACAAACTGTGTTGGATTTAGAGTTCCAAATTCATTTATCAATATAGGAGAAAACAGAGTGATACCTAAAAATTCAAACTGATACTGCAGAGGAATGCTTCAAGCTATAAGAACGAAATTTGGTGAGTCAAGTAGGAATGGTGTACTGATCATTACCTCCAAGTATCATCAAGATTGGGTGAAATAACCTTTGCTGAGATTTCAGGAAACTCATAGTTTTTTGGAAGCTAGGCAACACATTTCTGACGAAAGTGGTTTTTCTCATGCTGTGCTTAGGGTTACTTGAATAGGAAACAAACAGTACACACAGAACTTAGAACTGCTTTATTTTGTCAAGCTTCAAGGAGCTAGCACAAACCATGTTGGATTTAGAGTTCCAAATTCATCTATCAATATAGGAGAAAACAGAGTGAAACCTAAAAATTCAAACTGTTACTGCAGAGGAATGCTTCAAGTTATAAGAACGAAATTTGGTGAGAAAAGTGGGAATGGTGTACTGATCATTACCTCCAAGTATCATCAAGATTGGGTGAAATAACATTTGCTGAGATTTCAGGAAACTCGTAGTTTTTTGGAATCTAGGCAACCCCTTTCAGACGAATTTGGTTTTCATCAGTCTCTGCTTAGGGCTACTTGAATAGGAAACAAACTGTATAGTTAGAACTTAGAACTACTTTATTGTGTCAAGTTTCAAGGAGCTAGCACAAACTGTGTTGGATTTAGAGTTCCAAATTCATCTATCAATATAGGAGAAAACAGAGTGAAACCTAAAAATTCAAACTGTTACTGCAGAGGAATGCTTCAAGCTATAAGAACGAAATTTGGTGAGTCAAGTGGGAATGGTGTACTGATCATTACCTCCAAGTATCATCAAGATTGGGTGAAATAATATTTGCTGAGATTTCAGGAAACTCGTAGTTTTTTGGACGCTAGGCAACCCCTTTCTGATGAAAGTGGTTTTTCTCAGGCTGTGCTTAGGGTTACTTGAATAGGAAAGAAACTCTATAGTTAGAACTTAGAACTACTTTATTGTGTCAAGTTTCAAGGAGCTAGCACAAACCGTGTTGGATTTAGAGTTTCAAATTCATCTATCAATATAGGAGAAAACAGAGTGAAACCTAAAAATTCAAAATGTTACTGCAGAGGAATGCTTCAAGCTGTAAGAACGAAATTTGGTGAGTCAAGTGGGAATGGTGTACTGATCATTACCTCCAAGTATCATCAAGATTTGTTGAAATAACATTTGCTGAGATTTCAGGAAACTCGTAGTTTTTTGGAAGCTGGGCAACCCCTTTCAAACGTATTTGGTTTTCATCAGTCTCTGCTTAGGGCTATTTGAATAGGAAACAAACAGTACAGACAGAACTTAGAACTGCTTTATTTTGTCAAGTTTCAAGGAGCTAGCACAAACCGTGTTGGATTTAGAGTTCCAAATCCATCTATCAATATAGGAGAAAACAGAGTGAAACCTAAAAATTCAAACTGTTACTGCAGAGGAATGCTTCAAGCTATAAGAACGAAATTTGGTGAGTCAAGTGGGAATGGTGTACTGATCATTACCTCCAAGTATCATCAAGATTGGGTGAAATAAAGTTTGCTGAGATTTCAGGAAACTCGTAGTTTTTTGGAATCTAGGCAACACCTTTCAGACGAATTTGGTTTTCATCAGTCTCTGCTTAGGGCTACTTGAATAGGAAACAAACAGTACAGACAGAACTTAGAACTGCTTTATTTTTTCAAGTTTCAAGGAGCTAGCACAAACCGTGTTGGATTTAGAGTTCCAAATTCATCTATCAATATAGGAGAAAACAGAGTGAAACCTAAAAATTCAAACTGTTACTGCAGAGGAATGCTTCAAGCTATAAGAACGAAATTAGGTGAGTCAAGTGGGAATGGTGTACTGATCATTACCTCCAAGTATCATCAAATTGGGTGAAATAACATTTGCTGAGATTTCAGGAAACTCGTAGTTTTTTGGAAGCTAGGCAACCCCTTTCTGATGAAAGTGGTTTTTCTCAGGCTGTGCTTAGTGTTACTTGAATAGGAAACAAACTGTATAGTTAGAACTTACAACTACTTTATTGTGTCAAGTTTCAAGGAGCTAGCACAAACCGTGTTGGATTTAGAGTTCCAAATTCATCTATCAATATATGAGAAAACAGAGTGAAACCTAAAAATTCAAACTGTTACTGCAGAGGAATGCTTCAAGCTATAAGAACGAAATTTGGTGAGTCAAGTGGGAATGGTGTACTGATCATTACCTCCAAGTATCATCAAGATTGGGTGAAATAACATTTGCTGAGATTTCAGGAAACTCGTAGTTTTTTGGAATCTAGGCAACCCCTTTCAGACGAATTTGGTTTTCATCAGTCTCTGCTTAGGGCTACTTGAATAGGAAACAAACAGTACAGACAGAACTTAGAACTGCTTTATTTTTTCAAGTTTCAAGGAGCTAGCACAAACCGTGTTGGATTTAGAGTTCCAAATCCATCTATCAATATAGGAGAAAACAGAGTGAAACCTAAAAATGCAAACTGTTACTGCAGAGGAATGCTTCAAGCTATAAGAACAAAATTTGGTGAGTCAAGTGGGAATGGTGTACTGATCATTACCTCCAAGTATCATCAAGATTGGGTGAAATAACATTTGCTGAGATTTCAGGAAACTCCTAGTTTTTTGGAAGCTAGGCAACCCCTTTCAAACGTATTTGGTTTTCATCAGTCTCTGCTTAGGGCTATTTGAATAGGAAACAAACAATACAGACAAAACTTAGAACTGCTTTATTTTGTCAAGCTTCAAGGAGCTAGCACAAACCATGTTGGATTTAGAGTTCCAAATTCATCTATCAATATAGGAGAAAACAGAGTGAAACCTAAAAATTCAAACTGTTACTGCAGAGGAATGCTTCAAGCTATAGGAATGAAATTTGGTGAGTCAAGTGGGAATGGTGTACTGATCATTACCTCCAAGTATAATCAAGATTGGGTAAAATAACATTTGCTGAGATTTCAGGAAACTCGTAGTTTTTTGGAAGCTAGGCAACCCTTTTCAGACGAATTTGGTTTTCATCAGTCTCTGCTTAGGGCTACTTGAATAGGAAACAAACTGTATAGTTAGAACTTAGAACTACTTTATTGTGTCAAGTTTCGAGGAGCTAGCACAAACCGTGTTGGATTTAGAGTTCCAAATTCATCTATCAATATAGGAGAAAACAGAGTGAAACCTAAAAATTCAAACTGTTACTGCAGAGGAATGCTTCAAGCTATAAGAACGAAATTTGGTGAGTCAAGTGGGAATGGTGTACTGATCATTACCTCCAAGTATCATCAAGATTGGGTGAAATAACATTTGCTGAGATTTCAGGAAACTCGTAGTTTTTTGGAAGCTAGGCAACCCCTTTCAGACGAATTTGGTTTTCATCAGTCTCTGCTTAGGGCTACTTGAATAGGAAACAAACTGTATAGTTAGAACTTAGAACTACTTTATTGTGTCAAGTTTCAAGGACCTAGCACAAACTGTGTTGGATTTAGAGTTCCAAATTCATCTATCAATATAGGAGAAAACAGAGTGATACCTAAAAATTCAAACTGTTACTGCAGAGGAATGCTTCAAGCTATAAGAACGAAATTTGGTGAGTCAAGTGGGAATGGTGTACTGATCATTACCTCCAAGTATCATCAAGATTGGGTGAAATAACATTTGCTGAGATAACAGGAAACTCGTAGTTTTTTGGAAGGTAGGCAACCCCTTTCAGACGAATTTGGTTTTCATCAGTCTCTGCTTAGGGCTACTTGAATAGGAAAGAAACTGTATAGTTAGAACTTAGAACTACTTTATTTTGTCAAGTTTCAAGGAGCTAGCACAAACTGTGTTGGATTTAGAGTTCCAAATTCATTTATCAATATAGGAGAAAACAGAGTGATACCTAAAAATTCAAACTGTTACTGCAGAGGAATGCTTCAAGCTATAGGAATGAAATTTGGTGAGTCAAGTGGGAATGGTGTACTGATTATTACCTCCAAGTATCATCAAGATTGGGTGAAATAACATTTGCTGAGATTTCAGGATACTCGTAGTTTTTTGGAAGCTAGGCAACCCCTTTCAGACTAATTTGGTTTTTATCAGTCTCTGCTTAGGGCTACTTGAATAGGAAACAAACTGTATAGTTAGAACTTAGAACTACTTTATTGTGTCAAGTTTCAAGGAGCTAGCACAAACCGTGTTGGATTTTGAGTTCCAAATTCATCTATCAATATAGGAGAAAACAGAGTGAAACCTAAAAATTCAAACTGTTACTGCAGAGGAATGCTTCAAGGTATAAGAACGAAATTTGGTGAGTCAAGTGGGAATGGTGTACTGATCATTACCTCCAAGTATCATCAAGATTGGGTGAAATAACATTTGCTGAGATTTCAGGAAACTCGTAGTTTTTTGGAAGCTAGGCAACCCCTTTCAGACGAATTTGGTTTTCATCAGTCTCTGCTTAGGGCTACTTGAATAGGAAACAAACTGTATAGTTAGAACTTAGAACTACTTTATTGTGTCAAGTTTCAAGGACCTAGCACAAACTGTGTTGGATTTAGAGTTCCAAATTCATCTATCAATATAGGAGAAAACAGAGTGATACCTAAAAATTCAAACTGTTACTGCAGAGGAATGCTTCAAGCTATAAGAACGAAATTTGGTGAGTCAAGTGGGAATGGTGTACTGATCATTACCTCCAAGTATCATCAAGATTGGGTGAAATAACATTTGCTGAGATTTCAGGAAACTCGTAGTTTTTTGGAAGGTAGGCAACCCCTTTCAGACGAATTTGGTTTTCATCAGTCTCTGCTTAGGGCTACTTGAATAGGAAAGAAACTGTATAGTTAGAACTTAGAACTACTTTATTTTGTCAAGTTTCAAGGAGCTAGCACAAACTGTGTTGGATTTAGAGTTCCAAATTCATTTATCAATATAGGAGAAAACAGAGTGATACCTAAAAATTCAAACTGTTACTGCAGAGGAATGCTTCAAGCTATAAGAACGAAATTTGGTGAGTCAAGTAGGAATGGTGTACTGATCATTACCTCCAAGTATCATCAAGATTGGGTGAAATAACCTTTGCTGAGATTTCAGGAAACTCATAGTTTTTTGGAAGCTAGGCAACACATTTCTGACGAAAGTGGTTTTTCTCATGCTGTGCTTAGGGTTACTTGAATAGGAAACAAACAGTACACACAGAACTTAGAACTGCTTTATTTTGTCAAGCTTCAAGGAGCTAGCACAAACCATGTTGGATTTAGAGTTCCAAATTCATCTATCAATATAGGAGAAAACAGAGTGAAACCTAAAAATTCAAACTGTTACTGCAGAGGAATGCTTCAAGCTATAAGAACGAAATTTGGTGAGAAAAGTGGGAATGGTGTACTGATCATTACCTCCAAGTATCATCAAGATTGGGTGAAATAACATTTGCTGAGATTTCAGGAAACTCGTAGTTTTTTGGAATCTAGGCAACCCCTTTCAGACGAATTTGGTTTTCATCAGTCTCTGCTTAGGGCTACTTGAATAGGAAACAAACTGTATAGTTAGAACTTAGAACTACTTTATTGTGTCAAGTTTCAAGGAGCTAGCACAAACTGTGTTGGATTTAGAGTTCCAAATTCATCTATCAATATAGGAGAAAACAGAGTGAAACCTAAAAATTCAAACTGTTACTGCAGATGAATGCTTCAAGCTATAAGAACGAAATTTGGTGAGTCAAGTGGGAATGGTGTACTGATCATTACCTAAAAGTATCATCAAGATTGGGTGAAATAATATTTGCTGAGATTTCAGGAAACTCGTAGTTTTTTGGACGCTAGGCAACCCCTTTCTGATGAAAGTGGTTTTTCTCAGGCTGTGCTTAGGGTTACTTGAATAGGAAACAAACTCTATAGTTAGAACTTAGAACTACTTTATTGTGTCAAGTTTCAAGGAGCTAGCACAAACCGTGTTGGATTTAGAGTTTCAAATTCATCTATCAATATAGGAGAAAACAGAGTGAAACCTAAAAATTCAAAATGTTACTGCAGAGGAATGCTTCAAGCTGTAAGAACGAAATTTGGTGAGTCAAGTGGGAATGGTGTACTGATCATTACCTCCAAGTATCATCAAGATTTGTTGAAATAACATTTGCTGAGATTTCAGGAAACTCGTAGTTTTTTGGAAGCTGGGCAACCCCTTTCAAACGTATTTGGTTTTCATCAGTCTCTGCTTAGGGCTATTTGAATAGGAAACAAACAGTACAGACAGAACTTAGAACTGCTTTATTTTGTCAAGTTTCAAGGAGCTAGCACAAACCGTGTTGGATTTAGAGTTCCAAATCCATCTATCAATATAGGAGAAAACAGAGTGAAACCTAAAAATTCAAACTGTTACTGCAGAGGAATGCTTCAAGCTATAAGAACGAAATTTGGTGAGTCAAGTGGGAATGGTGTACTGATCATTACCTCCAAGTATCATCAAGATTGGGTGAAATAAAGTTTGCTGAGATTTCAGGAAACTCGTAGTTTTTTGGAATCTAGGCAACCCCTTTCAGACGAATTTGGTTTTCATCAGTCTCTGCTTAGGGCTACTTGAATAGGAAACAAACAGTACAGACAGAACTTAGAACTGCTTTATTTTTTCAAGTTTCAAGGAGCTAGCACAAACCGTGTTGGATTTAGAGTTCCAAATTCATCTATCAATATAGGAGAAAACAGAGTGAAACCTAAAAATTCAAACTGTTACTGCAGAGGAATGCTTCAAGCTATAAGAACGAAATTAGGTGAGTCAAGTGGGAATGGTGTACTGATCATTACCTCCAAGTATCATCAAATTGGGTGAAATAACATTTGCTGAGATTTCAGGAAACTCGTAGTTTTTTGGAAGCTAGGCAACCCCTTTCTGATGAAAGTGGTTTTTCTCAGGCTGTGCTTAGTGTTACTTGAATAGGAAACAAACTGTATAGTTAGAACTTACAACTACTTTATTGTGTCAAGTTTCAAGGAGCTAGCACAAACCGTGTTGGATTTAGAGTTCCAAATTCATCTATCAATATATGAGAAAACAGAGTGAAACCTAAAAATTCAAACTGTTACTGCAGAGGAATGCTTCAAGCTATAAGAACGAAATTTGGTGAGTCAAGTGGGAATGGTGTACTGATCATTACCTCCAAGTATCATCAAGATTGGGTGAAATAACATTTGCTGAGATTTCAGGAAACTCGTAGTTTTTTGGAAGCTAGGCAACCCCTTTCAGACGAATTTGGTTTTCATCAGTCTCTGCTTAGGGCTACTTGAATAGGAAACAAACTGTATAGTTAGAACTTAGAACTACTTTATTGTGTCAAGTTTCAAGGACCTAGCACAAACTGTGTTGGATTTAGAGTTCCAAATTCATCTATCAATATATGAGAAAACAGAGTGAAACCTAAAAATTCAAACTGTTACTGCAGAGGAATGCTTCAAGCTATAGGAATGAAATTTGGTGAGTCAAGTGGGAATGGTGTACTAATCATTACCTCCAAGTATCATCAAGATTGGGTGAAATAACGTTTGCTGAGATTTCAGGAAACTCGTAGTTTTTTGGAAGCTGGCAACCCCTTTCAGACGAATTTGGTTTTCATCAGTCTCTGCTTAGGGCAACTTGAATAGGAAACAAACTGTATAGTTAGAACTTAGAACTACTTTATTGTGTCAAGTTTCAAGGAGCTAGCACAAACCGTGTTGGATTTAGAGTTCCAAATTCATCTATCAATATAGGAGAAAACAGAGTGAAACCTAAAAATTCAAACTGTTACTGCAGAGGAATGCTTCAAGGTATAAGAACGAAATTTGGTGAATCAAGTGGGAATGGTGTACTGATCATTACCTTCAAGTATCATCAAGATTGGGTGAAATAACATTTGCTGAGATTTCAGGAAACTCATAGTTTTTTGGAAGCTAGGCAACCCCTTTCTGATGAAAGTGGTTTTTCTCAGGCTGTGCTTAGGGTTACTTGAATAGGAAACAAACTCTATAGTTAGAACTTAGAACTACTTTATTGTGTCAAGTTTCAAGGAGCTAGCACAAACCGTGTTGGATTTAGAGTTCCAAATTCATCTATCAATATAGGAGAAAACAGAGTGAAACCTAAAAATTCAAACTGTTACTGCAGAGGAATGCTTCAAGCTGTAAGAACGAAATTTGGTGAGTCAAGTGGGAATGGTGTACTGATCATTACCTCCAAGTATCATCAAGATTGGGTGAAATAACATTTGCTGAGATTTCAGGAAACTCGTAGTTTTTTGGAAGCTAGGCAACCCCTTTCAGACGAATTTGGTTTTCATCAGTCTCTGCTTAGGGCTATTTGAATAGGAAACAAACAGTACAGACAGAACTTAGAACTGCTTTATTTTGTCAAGTTTCAAGGAGCTAGCACAAACCGTGTTGGATTTAGAGTTCCAAATCCATCTATCAATATAGGAGAAAACAGAGTGAAACCTAAAAATTCAAACTGTTACTGCAGAGGAATGCTTCAAGCTATAAGAACGAAATTTGGTGAGTCAAGTGGGAATGGTGTACTGATCATTACCTCCAAGTATCATCAAGATTGGGTGAAATAAAGTTTGCTGAGATTTCAGGAAACTCGTAGTATTTTGGAATCTAGGCAACCCCTTTCAGACGAATTTGGTTTTCATCAGTCTCTGCTTAGGGCTACTTGAATAGGAAACAAACAGTACAGACAGAACTTAGAACTGCTTTATTTTTTCAAGTTTCAAGGAGCTAGCACAAACCGTGTTGGATTTAGAGTTCCAAATCCATCTATCAATATAGGAGAAAACAGAGTGAAACCTAAAAATGCAAACTGTTACTGCAGAGGAATGCTTCAAGCTATAAGAACGAAATTTGGTGAGTCAAGTGGGAATGGTGTACTGTTCATTACCTCCAAGTATCATCAAGATTGGGTGAAATAACATTTGCTGAGATTTCATGAAACTCCTAGTTTTTTGGAAGCTAGGCAACCCCTTTCAAACGTATTTGGTTTTCATCAGTCTCTGCTTAGGGCTATTTGAATAGGAAACAAACAATACAGACAAAACTTAGAACTGCTTTATTTTGTGAAGCTTCAAGGAGCTAGCACAAACCATGTTGGATTTAGAGTTCCAAATTCATCTATCAATATAGGAGAAAACAGAGTGAAACCTAAAAATTCAAACTGTTACTGCAGAGGAATGCTTCAAGCTATAAGAACGAAATTTGGTGAGTCAAGTGGGAATGGTGTACTGATCATTACCTCCAAGTATCATCAAGATTGGGTGAAATAACATTTGATCAGATTTCAGGAAACTCGTAGTTTTTTGGAAGCTAGTCAACCCCTTTCAGATGAATTTGATTTTCATCAGTCTCTGCTTAGGGCTACTTGAATAGGAAACAATCTGTATAGTTAGAACTTAGAACTACTTTATTGTGTCAAGTTTCAAGGAGCTAGCACAAACTGTGTTGGATTTAGAGTTCCAAATTCATCTATCAATATAGGAGAAAACAGAGTGAAACCTAAAAATTCAAACTGTTACTGCAGAGGAATGCTTCAAGGTATAAGAACGAAATTTGGTGAGTCAAGTGGGAATGGTGTACTGATCATTACCTTCAAGTATCATCAAGATTGGGTGAAATAACATTTGCTGAGATTTCAGGAAACTCATAGTTTTTTGGAAGCTAGGCAACCCCTTTCTGATGAAAGTGGTTTTTCTCAGGCTGTGCTTAGGGTTACTTGAATAGGAAACAAACTCTATAGTTAGAACTTAGAACTACTTTATTGTGTCAAGTTTCAAGGAGCTAGCACAAACCGTGTTGGATTTAGAGTTCCAAATTCATCTATCAATATAGGAGAAAACAGAGTGAAACCTAAAAATTCAAACTGTTACTGCAGAGGAATGCTTCAAGGTATAAGAACGAAATTTGGTGAATCAAGTGGGAATGGTGTACTGATCATTACCTTCAAGTATCATCAAGATTGGGTGAAATAACATTTGCTGAGATTTCAGGAAACTCATAGTTTTTTGGAAGCTAGGCAACCCCTTTTTGATGAAAGTGGTTTTTCTCAGGCTGTGCTTAGGGTTACTTGAATAGGAAACAAACTCTATAGTTAGAACTTAGAACTACTTTATTGTGTCAAGTTTCAAGGAGCTAGCACAAACCGTGTTGGATTTAGAGTTCCAAATTCATCTATCAATATAGGAGAAAACAGAGTGAAACCTAAAAATTCAAACTGTTACTGCAGAGGAATGCTTCAAGCTGTAAGAACGAAATTTGGTGAGTCAAGTGGGAATGGTGTACTGATCATTACCTCCAAGTATCATCAAGATTGGGTGAAATAACATTTGCTGAGATTTCAGGAAACTCGTAGTTTTTTGGAAGCTGGGCAACCCCTTTCAAACGTATTTGGTTTTCATCAGTCTCTGCTTAGGGCTATTTGAATAGGAAACAAACAGTACAGACAGAACTTAGAACTGCTTTATTTTGTCAAGTTTCAAGGAGCTAGCACAAACCGTGTTGGATTTAGAGTTCCAAATCCATCTATCAATATAGGAGAAAACAGAGTGAAACCTAAAAATTCAAACTGTTACTGCAGAGGAATGCTTCAAGCTGTAAGAACGAAATTTGGTGAGTCAAGTGGGAATGGTGTACTGATCATTACCTCCAAGTATCATCAAGATTGGGTGAAATAACATTTGCTGAGATTTCAGGAAACTCGTAGTTTTTTGGAATCTAGGCAACCCCTTTCAGACGAATTTGGTTTTCATCAGTCTCTGCTTAGGGCTACTTGAATAGGAAACAAACAGTACAGACAGAACTTAGAACTGCTTTATTTTTTCAAGTTTCAAGGAGCTAGCACAAACCGTGTTGGATTTAGAGTTCCAAATCCATCTATCAATATAGGAGAAAACAGAGTGAAACCTAAAAATGCAAACTGTTACTGCAGAGGAATGCTTCAAGCTATAAGAACGAAATTTGGTGAGTCAAGTGGGAATGGTGTACTGATCATTACCTCCAAGTATCATCAAGATTGGGTGAAATAACATTTGCTGAGATTTCAGGAAACTCCTAGTTTTTTGGAAGCTAGGCAACCCCTTTCAAACGTATTTGGTTTTCATCAGTCTCTGCTTAGGGCTATTTGAATAGGAAACAAACAATACAGACAAAACTTAGAACTGCTTTATTTTGTGAAGCTTCAAGGAGCTAGCACAAACCATGTTGGATTTAGAGTTCCAAATTCATCTATCAATATAGGAGAAAACAGAGTGAAACCTAAAAATTCAAACTGTTACTGCAGAGGAATGCTTCAAGCTATAAGAACGAAATTTGGTGAGTCAAGTGGGAATGGTGTACTGATCATTACCTCCAAGTATCATCAAGATTGGGTGAAATAACATTTGATGAGATTTCAGGAAACTCGTAGTTTTTTGGAAGCTAGTCAACCCCTTTCAGATGAATTTGATTTTCATCAGTCTCTGCTTAGGGCTACTTGAATAGGAAACAATCTGTATAGTTAGAACTTAGAACTACTTTATTGTGTCAAGTTTCAAGGAGCTAGCACAAACTGTGTTGGATTTAGAGTTCCAAATTCATCTATCAATATAGGAGAAAACAGAGTGAAACCTAAAAATTCAAACTGTTACTGCAGAGGAATGCTTCAAGGTATAAGAACGAAATTTGGTGAGTCAAGTGGGAATGGTGTACTGATCATTACCTTCAAGTATCATCAAGATTGGGTGAAATAACATTTGCTGAGATTTCAGGAAACTCATAGTTTTTTGGAAGCTAGGCAACCCCTTTCTGATGAAAGTGGTTTCTCTCAGGCTGTGCTTAGGGTTACTTGAATAGGAAACAAACTCTATAGTTAGAACTTAGAACTACTTTATTGTGTCAAGTTTCAAGGAGCTAGCACAAACCGTGTTGGATTTAGAGTTCCAAATTCATCTATCAATATAGGAGAAAACAGAGTGAAACCTAAAAATTCAAACTGTTACTGCAGAGGAATGCTTCAAGCTATAGGAATGAAATTTGGTGAGTGAAGTGGGAATGGTGTACTGATCATTACCTCCAAGTATCATCAAGATTGGGTGAAATAACGTTTGTTGAGATTTCATGAAACTCCTAGTTTTTTGGAAGCTAGGCAACCCCTTTCAAACGTATTTGGTTTTCATCAGTCTCTGCTTAGGGCTATTTGAATAGGAAACAAACAATACAGACAAAACTTAGAACTGCTTTATTTTGTGAAGCTTCAAGGAGCTAGCACAAACCATGTTGGATTTAGAGTTCCAAATTCATCTATCAATATAGGAGAAAACAGAGTGAAACCTAAAAATTCAAACTGTTACTGCAGAGGAATGCTTCAAGCTATAAGAACGAAATTTGGTGAGTCAAGTGGGAATGGTGTACTGATCATTACCTCCAAGTATCATCAAGATTGGGTGAAATAAAGTTTGCTGAGATTTCAGGAAACTCGTAGTTTTTTGGAATCTAGGCAACCCCTTTCAGACGAATTTGGTTTTCATCAGTCTCTGCTTTGGGCTACTTGAATAGGAAACAAACAGTATAGACAGAACTTAGAACTGCTTTATTTTTTCAAATTTCAAGGAGCTAGCACAAACCGTGTTGGATTTAGAGTTCCAAATCCATCTATCAATATAGGAGAAAACAGAGTGAAACCTAAAAATGCAAACTGTTACTGCAGAGGAATGCTTCAAGCTATAAGAATGAAATTTGGTGAGTCAAGTGGGAATGGTGTACTGATCATTACCTCCAAGTATCATCAAGATTGGGTGAAATAACATTTGCTGAGATTTCAGGAAACTCCTAGTTTTTTGGAAGCTAGGCAACCCCTTTCAAACGTATTTGGTTTTCATCAGTCTCTGCTTAGGGCTATTTGAATAGGAAACAAACAATACAGACAAAACTTAGAACTGCTTTATTTTGTCAAGCTTCAAGGAGCTAGCACAAACCATGTTGGATTTAGAGTTCCAAATTCATCTATCAATATAGGAGAAAACAGAGTGAAACCTAAAAATTCAAACTGTTACTGCAGAGGAATGCTTCAAGCTATAGGAATGAAATTTGGTGAGTCAAGTGGGAATGGTGTACTGATCATTACCTCCAAGTATCATCAAGATTGGGTGAAATAACATTTGCTGAGATTTCAGGAAACTCATAGTTTTTTGGAAGCTAGGCAACCCCTTTCTGATTAAAGTGGTTTTTCTCAGGCTGTGCTTAGGGTTACTTGAATAGGAAACAAACTCTATAGTTAGAACTTAGAACTACTTTATTGTGTCAAGTTTCAAGGAGCTAGCACAAACCGTGTTGGATTTAGAGTTCCAAATTCATCTATCAATATAGGAGAAAACAGAGTGAAACCTAAAAATTCAAACTGTTACTGCAGAGGAATGGTTCAAGCTATAAGAACGAAATTTGGTGAGTCAAGTGGGAATGGTGTACTGATCATTACCTCCAAGTATCATCAAGATTGCATGAAATAACATTTGCTGAGATTTCAGGAAACTCGTAGTTTTTTGGAAGCTAGGCAACCCCTTTCAGACGAATTTGGTTTTCATCAGTCTCTGCTTAGGGCTACTTGAATAGGAAACAAACAGTACAGACAGAACTTAGAACTGCTTTATTTTGTCAAGTTTCAAGGAGCTAGCACAAACCGTGTTGGATTTAGAGTTCCAAATTCATCTATCAATATAGGAGAAAACAGAGTGAAACCTAAAAATTCAAACTGTTACTGCAGAGGAATGCTTCAAGGTATAAGAACGAAATTTGGTGAGTCAAGTGGGAATGGTGTACTGATCATTACCTCCAAGTATCATCAAGATTGGGTGAAATAACATTTGATGAGATTTCAGGAAACTCGTAGTTTTTTGGAAGCTAGTCAACCCCTTTCAGATGAATTTGGTTTTCATCAGTCTCTGCTTAGGGCTACTTGAATAGGAAACAAACTGTATAGTTAGAACTTAGAACTACTTTATTGTGTCAAGTTTCAAGGAGCTAGCACAAACCGTGTTGGATTTAGAGTTCCAAAATCATCTATCAATATAGGAGAAAACAGAGTGAAACCTAAAAATTCAAACTGTTACTGCAGAGGAATGCTTCAAGCTATAAGAACGAAATTTGGTGAGTCAAGTGGGAATGGTGTACTGATCATTACCTTCAGGTATCATCAAGATTGGGTGAAATAACATTTGCTGAGATTTCAGGAAACTCGTAGTTTTTTGGAAGCTAGGCAACCCGTTTCAAACGTATTTGGTTTTCATCAGTCTCTGCTTAGGGCTATTTGAATAGGAAACAAACAGTACAGCAGAACTTAGAACTGCTTTATTTTGTCAAGTTTCAAGGAGTTAGCACAAACCGTGTTGGATTTAGAGTTCCAAATCCATCTATCAATATAGGAGAAAACAGAGTGAAACATAAAAATTCAAACTGTTACTGCAGAGGAATGCTTCAAGGTGTAAGAACGAAATTTGGTGAGTCAAGTGGGAATGGTGTACTGATCATTACCTCCAAGTATCATCAAGATTGCATGAAATAACATTTGCTGAGATTTCAGGAAACTCGTAGTTTTTTGGAATCTAGGCAACCCCTTTCAGACGAATTTGGTTTTCATCAGTCTCTGCTTAGGGCTACTTGAATAGGAAACAAACAGTACAGACAGAACTTAGAACTGCTTTATTTTTTCAAGTTTCAAGGAGCTAGCACAAACCGTGTTGGATTTAGAGTTCCAAATCCATCTATCAATATAGGAGAAAACAGAGTGAAACCTAAAAATGCAAACTGTTACTGCAGAGGAATGCTTCAAGCTATAAGAACAAAATTTGGTGAGTCAAGTGGGAATGGTGTACTGATCATTACCTCCAAGTATCATCAAGATTGGGTGAAATAACATTTGCTGAGATTTCAGGAAACTCCTAGTTTTTTGGAAGCTAGGCAACCCCTTTCAAACGTATTTGGTTTTCATCAGTCTCTGCTTAGGGCTATTTGAATAGGAAACAAACAATACAGACAAAACTTAGAACTGCTTTATTTTGTCAAGCTTCAAGGAGCTAGCACAAACCATGTTGGATTTAGAGTTCCAAATTCATCTATCAATATAGGAGAAAACAGAGTGAAACCTAAAAATTCAAACTGTTACTGCAGAGGAATGCTTCAAGCTATAGGAATGAAATTTGGTGAGTCAAGTGGGAATGGGGTACTGATCATTACCTCCAAGTATAATCAAGATTGGGTAAAATAACATTTGCTGAGATTTCAGGAAACTCGTAGTTTTTTGGAAGCTAGGCAACCCTTTTCAGACGAATTTGGTTTTCATCAGTCTCTGCTTAGGGCTACTTGAATAGGAAACAAACTGTATAGTTAGAACTTAGAACTACTTTATTGTGTCAAGTTTCGAGGAGCTAGCACAAACCGTGTTGGATTTAGAGTTCCAAATTCATCTATCAATATAGGAGAAAACAGAGTGAAACCTAAAAATTCAAACTGTTACTGCAGAGGAATGCTTCAAGCTATAGGAATGAAATTTGGTGAGTCAAGTGGGAATGGTGTACTGATCATTACCTCCAAGTATCATCAAGATTGGGTGAAATAACATTTGCTGAGATTTCAGGAAACTCATAGTTTTTTGGAAGCTAGGCAACCCCTTTCTGATGAAAGTGGTTTTTCTCAGGCTGTGCTTAGGGTTACTGGAATAGGAAACAAACTCTATAGTTAGAACTTAGAACTACTTTATTGTGTCAAGTTTCAAGGAGCTAGCACAAACCGTGTTGGATTTAGAGTTCCAAATTCATCTATCAATACAGGAGAAAACAGAGTGAAACCTAAAAATTCAAACTGTTACTGCCGAGGAATGCTTCAAGCTGTAAGAACGAAATTTGGTGAGTCAAGTGGGAATGGTGTACTGATCATTACCTCCAAGTATCATCAAGATTGGGTGAAATAACATTTGCTGAGATTTCAGGAAACTCGTAGTTTTTTGGAAGCTAGGCAACCCCTTTCAAACGTATTTGGTTTTCATCAGTCTCTGCTTAGGGTATTTGAATAGGAAACAAACAGTACAGAGAGAACTTAGAACTGCTTTATTTTGTCAAGTTTCAAGGAGCTAGCACAAACCGTGTTGGATTTAGAGTTCCAAATCCATCTATCAATATAGGAGAAAACAGAGTGAAACCTAAAAATTCAAACTGTTACTGCAGAGGAATGCTTCAAGCTATAAGAACGAAATTTGGTGAGTCAAGTGGGAATGGTGTACTGATTATTACCTCCAAGTATCATCAAGATTGCATGAAATAACTTTTGCTGAGATTTCAGGAAACTCGTAGTTTTTTGGAATCTAGGCAACCCCTTTCAGACGAATTTGGTTTTCATCAGTCTCTGCTTAGGGCTACTTGAATAGGAAACAAACAGTACAGAAAGAACTTAGAACTGCTTTATTTTTTCAAGTTTCAAGGAGCTAGCACAAACCGTGTTGGATTTAGAGTTCAAAATCCATCTATCAATATAGGAGAAAACAGAGTGAAACCTAAAAATGCAAACTGTTACTGCAGAGGAATGCTTCTAGCTATAAGAAGGAAATTTGGTGAGTCAAGTGGGAATGGTGTACTGATCATTACCTCCAAGTATCATCAAGATTGGGTGAAATAACATTTGCTGAGATTTCAGGAAACTCCTAGTTTTTTGGAAGCTAGGCAACCCCTTTCAAACGTATTTGGTTTTCATCAGTCTCTGCTTAGGGCTATTTGAATAGGAAACAAACTGTATAGTTAGAACTTAGAACTACTTTATTGTGTCAAGTTTCAAGGAGCTAGCACAAACCGTGTTGGATTTAGAGTTCCAAATTCATCTATCAATATAGGAGAAAACAGAGTGAAAACTAAAAATTCAAACTGTTACTGCAGAGGAATGCTTCAAGCTGTAAGAACGAAATTTGGTGAGTCAAGTGGGAATGGTGTACTGATCATTACCTCCAAGTATCATCAAGATTGGGTGAAATAACATTTGCTGAGATTTCAGGAAACTCATAGTTTTTTGGAAGCTAGGCAACCCCTTTCTGATGAAAGTGGTTTTTCTCAGGCTGTGCTTAGGGTTACTTGAATAGGAAACAAACTCTATAGTTAGAACTTAGAACTACTTTATTGTGTCAAGTTTCAAGGAGCTAGCACAAACCGTGTTGGATTTAGAGTTCCAAATTCATCTATCAATATAGGAGAAAACAGAGTGAAAACTAAAAATTCAAACTGTTACTGCCGAGGAATGCTTCAAGCTGTAAGAACGAAATTTGGTGAGTCAAGTGGGAATGGTGTACTGATCATTACCTCCAAGTATCATCAAGATTGGGTGAAATAACATTTGCTGAGATTTCAGGAAACTCGTAGTTTTTTGGAAGCTAGGCAACCCCTTTCAAATGTATTTGGTTTTCATCAGTCTCTGCTTAGGTCTATTTGAATAGGAAACAAACAGTACAGACAGAACTTAGAACTGCTTTATTTTGTCAAGTTTCAAGGAGCTAGCACAAACCGTGTTGGATTTAGAGTTCCAAATCCATCTATCAATATAGGAGAAAACAGAGTGAAACCTAAAAATTCAAACTGTTACTGCAGAGGAATGCTTCAAGCTATAGGAATGAAATTTGGTGAGTCAAGTGGGAATGGTGTACTGATCATTACCTCCAAGTATCATCAAGATTGGGTGAAATAACATTTGCTGAGATTTCAGGATACTCGTAGTTTTTTGGAAGCTAGGCAACCCCTTTCAGACGAATTTGGTTTTTATCAGTCTCTGCTTAGGGCTACTTGAATAGGAAACAAACTGTATAGTTAGAACTTAGAACTACTTTATTGTGTCAAGTTTCAAGGAGCTAGCACAAACCGTGTTGGATTTTGAGTTCCAAATTCATCTATCAATATAGGAGAAAACAGAGTGAAACCTAAAAATTCAAACTGTTACTGCAGAGGAATGCTTCAAGGTATAAGAACGAAATTTGGTGAGTCAAGTGGGAATGGTGTACTGACATTACCTCCAAGTATCATCAAGATTGGGTGAAATAACATTTGATGAGATTTCAGGAAACTCGTAGTTTTTTGGAAGCTAGTCAACCCCTTTCAGATGAATTTGGTTTTCATCAGTCTCTGCTTAGGGCTACTTGAATAGGAAACAAACTGTATAGTTAGAACTTAGAACTACTTTATTGTGTCAAGTTTCAAGGAGCTAGCACAAACTGTGTTGGATTTAGAGTTCCAAATTCATCTATCAATATAGGAGAAAACAGAGTGAAACCTAAAAATTCAAACTGTTACTGCAGAGGAATGCTTCAAGCTAAAGGAATGAAATTTGGTGAGTCAAGTAGGAATGGTGTACTGATCATTACCTCCAAGTATCATCAAGATTGGGTGAAATAATGTTTGCTGAGATTTCAGGAAACTCGTAGTTTTTTGGAAGCTAGGCAACCCCTTTCAGACGAATTTGGTTTTCATCAGTCTCTGCTTAGGGCTACTTGAATAGGAAACAAACTGTATAGTTAGAACTTAGAACTACTTTATTGTGTCAAGTTTCAAAGAGCTAGCACAAACCGTGTTGGATTTAGAGTTCCAAATTCATCTATCAATATAGGAGAAAACAGAGTGAAACCTAAAAATTCAAACAGTTACTGCAGAGGAATGGTTCAAGCTATAAGAACGAAATTTGGTGAGTCAAGTGGGAATGGTGTACTGATCATTACCTTCAAGTATCATCAAGATTGGGTGAAATAACATTTGCTGAGATTTCAGGAAACTCATAGTTTTTTGGAAGCTAGGCAACCCCTTTCTGATGAAAGTGGTTTTTCTCAGGCTGTGCTTAGGGTTACCTGAATAGGAAACAAACTCTATAGTTAGAACTTAGAACTACTTTATTGTATCAAGTTTCAAGGAGCTAGCACAAACTGTGTTGGATTTAGAGTTCCAAATTCATCTATCAATATAGGAGAAAACAGAGTGAAACCCAAAAATTCAAACTGTTACTGCAGAGGAATGCTTCAAGCTATAGGAATGAAATTTGGTGAGTCAAGTGGGAATGGTGTACTGATCATTACCTCCAAGTATCATCAAGATTGGGTGAAATAACATTTGCTGAGATTTCAGGAAACTCGTAGTTTTTTGGAATCTAGGCAACCCCTTTCAGACGAATTTGGTTTTCATCAGTCTCTGCTTAGGGCTACTTGAATAGGAAACAAACAGTACAGACAGAACTTAGAACTGCTTTATTTTTTCAAGTTTCAAGGAGCTAGCACAAACCGTGTTGGATTTAGAGTTCCAAATCCATCTATCAATATAGGAGAAAACAGAGTGAAACCTAAAAATGCAAACTGTTACTGCAGAGGAATGCTTCAACCTATAAGAACGAAATTTGGTGAGTCAAGTGGGAATGGTGTACTGATCATTACCTCCAAGTATCATCAAGATTGGGTGAAATAACATTTGCTGAGATTTCAGGAAACTCGTAGTTTTTTGGAAGCTAGGCAACCCCTTTCAAACGTATTTGGTTTTCATCAGTCTCTGCTTAGGGCTATTTGAATAGGAAACAAACAGTACATACAGAACTTAGAACTGCTTTATTTTGTCAAGTTTCAAGGAGCTAGCACAAACCCTGTTGGATTTAGAGTTCCAAATCCATCTATCAATATAGGAAAAAACAGAGTGAAACCTAAAAATTCAAACTGTTACTGCAGAGGAATGCTTCAAGCTATAAGAACGAAATTTGGTGAGTCAAGTGGGAATGGTGTACTGATCATTACCTCCAAGTATCATCAAGATTGCATGAAATAACATTTGCTGAGATTTCAGGAAACTCGTAGTTTTTTGGAAGCTAGGCAACCCCTTTCAGACGAATTTGGTTTTCATCAGTCTCTGCTTAGGGCTACTTGAATAGGAAACAAACAGTACAGACAGAACTTAGAACTCCTTTATTTTTTCAAGTTTCAAGGAGCTAGCACAAACCGTGTTGGATTTAGAGTTCCAAATCCATGTATCAATATAGGAGAAAACAGAGTGAAACCTAAAAATGCAAACTGTTACTGCATAGGAATGCTTCAAGCTATAAGAACGAAATTTGGTGAGTCAAGTGGGAATGGTGTACTGATCATTACCTCCAAGTATCATCAAGATTGGGTGAAATAACATTTGCTGAGATTTCAGGAAACTCCTAGTTTTTTGGAAGCTAGGCAACCCCTTTCAGACGAATTTGGTTTTCATCAGTCTCTGCTTAGGGCTATTTGAATAGAAAACAAACAATACAGACAAAACTTAGAACTGCTTTATTTTGTCAAGCTTCAAGGAGCTAGCACAAACCGTGTTGGATTTAGAGTTCCAAATTCATCTATCAATATAGGAGAAAACAGAGTGAAACCTAAAAATTCAAACTGTTACTGCAGAGGAATGCTTCAAGCTATAGGAATGAAATTTGGTGAGTCAAGTGGGAATGGTGTACTGATCATTACCTCCAAGTATCATCAAGATTGGGTGAAATAACATTTGCTGAGATTTCAGGATACTCGTAGTTTTTTGGAAGCTAGGCAACCCCTTTCAGACGAATTTGGTTTTTATCAGTCTCTGCTTAGGGCTACTTGAATAGGAAACAAACTGTATAGTTAGAACTTAGAACTACTTTATTGTGTCAAGTTTCAAGGAGCTAGCACAAACCGTGTTGGATTTTGAGTTCCAAATTCATCTATCAATATAGGAGAAAACAGAGTGAAACCTAAAAATTCAAACTGTTACTGCAGAGGAATGCTTCAAGCTAAAGGAATGAAATTTGGTGAGTCAAGTGGGAATGGTGTACTGATCATTACCTCCAAGTATCATCAAGATTGGGTGAAATAATGTTTGCTGAGATTTCAGGAAACTCATAGTTTTTTGGAAGCTAGGCAACCCCTTTAGACGAATTTGGTTTTCATCAGTCTCTGCTTAGGGCTACTTGAATAGGAAACAAACTGTATAGTTAGAACTTAGAACTACTTTATGGTGTCAAGTTTCAAGGAGCTAGCACAAACCGTGTTGGATTTAGAGTTCCAAATTCATCTATCAATATAGGAGAAAACAGAGTGAAACCTAAAAATTCAAACTGTTACTGCAGAGGAATGGTTCAAGCTATAAGAACCAAATTTGGTGAGTCAAGTGGGAATGGTGTACTGATGATTACCTTCAAGTATCATCAAGATTGGGTGAAATAACATTTGCTGAGATTTCAGGAAACTCATAGTTTTTTGGAAGCTAGGCAACCCCTTTCTGATGAAAGTGGTTTTTCTCAGGCTGTGCTTAGGGTTACCTGAATAGGAAACAAACTCTATAGTTAGAACGTAGAACTACTTTATTCTGTCAAGTTTCAAGGAGCTAGCACAAACCGTGTTGGATTTAGAGTTCCAAATTCATCTATCAATATAGGAGAAAACAGAGTGAAACCTAAAAATTCAAACTGTTACTGCAGAGGAATGCTTCAAGCTGTAAGAACGAAATTTGGTGAGTCAAGTGGGAATGGTGTACTGATCATTACCTCCAAGTATCATCAAGATTGGGTGAAATAACATTTGCTGAGATTTCAGGAAACTCGTAGTTTTTTGGAAGCTAGGCAACCCCTTTCAAAAGTATTTGGTTTTCATCAGTCTCTGCTTAGGGCTATTTGAATAGGAAACAAACAGTACAGACAGAACTTAGAACTGCTTTATTTTGTCAAGTTTCAAGGAGCTAGCACAAACCCTGTTGGATTTAGAGTTCCAAATCCATCTATCAATATAGGAAAAAACAGAGTGAAACCTAAAAATTCAAACTGTTACTGCAGAGGAATGCTTCAAGCTATAAGAACGAAATTTGGTGAGTCAAGTGGGAATGGTGTACTGATCATTACCTCCAAGTATCATCAAGATTGCATGAAATAACATTTGCTGAGATTTCAGGAAACTCGTAGTTTTTTGGAATCTAGGCAACCCCTTTCAGACGAATTTGGTTTTCATCAGTCTCTGCTTAGGGCTACTTGAATAGGAAACAAACAGTACAGACAGAACTTAGAACTGCTTTATTTTTTCAAGTTTCAAGGAGCTAGCACAAACCGTGTTGGATTTAGAGTTCCAAATCCATCTATCAGTATAGGAGAAAACAGAGTGAAACCTAAAAATGCAAACTGTTACTGCAGAGGAATGCTTCAACCTATAAGAACGAAATTTGGTGAGTCAAGTGGGAATGGTGTACTGATCATTACCTCCAAGTATCATCAAGATTGGGTGAAATAACATTTGCTGAGATTTCAGGAAACTCCTAGTTTTTTGGAAGCTAGGCAACCCCTTTCAAACGTATTTGGTTTTCATCAGTCTCTGCCGAGGGCTATTTGAATAGGAAACAAACAATACAGACAAAACTTAGAACTGCTTTATTTTGTCAAGCTTCAAGGAGCTCGCACAAACCGTGTTGGATTTAGAGTTCCAAATTCATCTATCAATATAGGAGAAATCAGAGTGAAACCTAAAAATTCAAACTGTTACTGCAGAAGAATGCTTCAAGCTATAGGAATGAAATTTGATGAGTCAAGTGGGAATGGTGTACTGATCATTACCTCCAAGTATCATCAAGATTGGGTGAAATAACATTTGCTGAGATTTCAGGAAACTCGTAGTTTTTTGGAAGCTAGGCAACCCCTTTCAGACGAATTTGGTTTTCATCAGTCTCTGCTTAGGGCTACTTGAATAGGAAACAAACTGTATAGTTAGAACTTAGAACTACTTTATTGTGTCAAGTTTCAAGGAGCTAGCACAAACCGTGTTGGATTTAGAGTTCCAAATCCATCTATCAGTATAGGAGAAAACAGAGTGAAACCTAAAAATGCAAACTGTTACTGCAGAGGAATGCTTCAACCTATAAGAACGAAATTTGGTGAGTCAAGTGGGAATGGTGTACTGATCATTACCTCCAAGTATCATCAAGATTGGGTGAAATAACATTTGATGAGATTTCAGGAAACTCGTAGTATTTTGGAAGCTAGGAAACCCCTTTCAAAAGTATTTGGTTTTCATCAGTCTCTGCTTAGGGCTATTTGAATAGGAAACAAACAGTACAGACAGAACTTAGAACTGCTTTATTTTGTCAAGTTTCAAGGAGCTAGCACAAACCGTGTTGGATTTAGAGTTCCAAATCCATCTATCAATAAAGGAGAAAACAGAGTGAAACCTAAAAATTCAAACTGTTACTGCAGAGGAATGCTTCAAGCTATAGGAATGAAATTTGGTGAGTCAAGTGGGAATGGTGTACTGATCATTACCTCCAAGTATCATCAAGATTGGGTGAAATAACATTTGCTGAGATTTCAAGAAACTCTTAGTTTTTTGGAAGCTAGGCAACAACTTTCTGACGAAAGTGGTTTTTCTCATGCTGTGCTTAGGGTTACTTGAATAGGAAACAAACAGTACAGACAGAACTTAGAACTGCTTTATTTTGTCAAATTTCAAGGAGGTAGCACAAACTGTGTTGGAATTAGAGTTCCAAATTCATTTATCAATATAGGAGAAAACAGAGTGAAACCTAAAAATTCAAACTGTTACTGCAGAGGAATGCTTCAAGGTATAAGAACGAAATTTGGTGAGTCAAGTGGGAATGGGGTACTGATCATTACCTCCAAGTATCATCAAGATTGGGTGAAAAAACATTTGCTGAGATTTCAGGAAACTCGTAGTTTTTTGGAAGCTAGGCAACACCTTTCTGATGAAAGTGGTTTTTCTCATGCTGTTCTTAGGGTTACTTGAATAGGAAACAAACTGTGCAGACAGAACTTAGAACTGCTTTATTTTGTCAAGCTTCAAGGAGCTAGCACAAACCGTGTTGGATTTAGAGTTCCAAATCCATCTATCAATATAGGAAAAAACAGAGTGAAACCTAAAAATTCAAACTGTTACTGCAGAGGAATGCTTCAAGCTATAAGAACGAAATTTGGTGAGTCAAGTGGGAATGGTGTACTGATCATTACCTCCAAGTATCATCAAGATTGGGTGAAATAAGATTTGCTGAGATTTCAGGAAACTCGTAGTATTTTGGGAGCTAGGCAACCCCTTTCAGACGAATTTGGTTTTCATCTTCTCTGCTTAGGGCTACTTGAATAGGAAACAAACTGTACAGACAGAACTTAGAACTGCTTTATTTTGTCAAGTTTCAAGGAGCTAGCACAAACCGTGTTGGATTTAGAGTTCCAAATTCGTCTATCAATATAGGAGAAAACAGAGTGAAACCTAAAAATTCAAACTGTTACTGCAGAGGAATGCTTCAAGCTATAAGAACGAAATTTGGTGAGTCAAGTGGGAATGGTGTACTGATCATTACCTCCAAGTATCATCAAGATTGGGTGAAATAACATTTGCTGAGATTTCAGGAAACTCGTAGTTTTTTGGAACCTAGGCAACCCGTTTCAAACGTATTTGGTTTTCATCAGTCTCTGCTTAGGGCTATTTGAATAGGAAACAAACAGTACAGACAGAACTTAGAACTGCTTTATTTTGTCAAGTTTCAAGGAGCTAGCACAAACCGTGTTGGATTTAGAGTTCCAAATCCATCTATCAATATAGGAGAAAACAGAGTGAAACCTAAAAATTCAAACTGTTACTGCAGAGGAATGCTTCAAGCTATAAGAAC
This sequence comes from Spermophilus citellus, assembly GCF_964194105.1. Taxonomy (NCBI): domain Eukaryota; kingdom Metazoa; phylum Chordata; class Mammalia; order Rodentia; family Sciuridae; genus Spermophilus; species Spermophilus citellus. Next base: position 27,211,356 of record NC_138200.1, on the reverse strand, counting down.
GAAATTTGGTGAGTCAAGTGGGAATGGTGTACTGATCATTACCTCCAAGTATCATCAAGATTGCATGAAATAACATTTGCTGAGATTTCAGGAAACTCGTAGTTTTTTGGAAGCTAGGCAACCCCTTTCAGACGAATTTGGTTTTCATCAGTCTCTGCTTAGGGCTACTTGAATAGGAAACAAACAGTACAGACAGAACTTAGAACTGCTTTATTTTGTCAAGTTTCAAGTAGCTAGCACAAACCGTGTTGGATTTAGAGTTCCAAATCCATCTATCAATATAGGAGAAAACAGAGTGAAACCTAAAAATTCAAACTGTTACTGCAGAGGAATGCTTCAAGCTATAAGAACGAAATTTGGTGAGTCAAGTGGGAAAGGTGTACTGATCATTACCTCCAAGTATCATCAAGATTGGGTGAAATAACATTTGATGAGATTTCAGGAAACTCGTAGTTTTTTGGAAGCTAGGCAACCCCTTTCAGACGAATTTGGTTTTCATCAGTCTCTGCTTAGGGCTACTTGAATAGGAAACAAACTGTATAGTTAGAACTTAGAACTACTTTATTGTGTCAAGTTTCAAGGAGCTAGCACAAACTGTGTTGGATTTAGAGTTCCAAATTCATCTATCAATATATGAGAAAACAGAGTGAAACCTAAAAATTCAAATTGTTACTGCAGAGGAATGCTTCAAGCTATAAGAACAAAATTTGGTGAGTCAAGTGGGAATGGTGTACTGATCATTACCTCCAAGTATCATCAAGATTGGGTGAAATAAAGTTTGCTGAGATTTCAGGAAACTCGTAGTTTTTTGGAAGCTAGGCAACAACTTTCTGACGAAAGTGGTTTTTCTCATGCTGTGCTTAGGGTTACTTGAATAGGAAACAAACAGTACAGACAGAACTTAGAACTGCTTTATTTTGTCAAGCTTCAAGGAGCTAGCACAAACCGTGTTGGATTTAGAGTTCCAAATTCGTCTATCAATATAGGAGAAAACAGAGTGAAACCTAAAAATTCAAACTGTTACTGCAGAGGAATGCTTCAAGCTATAAGAACGAAATTTGGTGAGTCAAGTGGGAATGGTGTACTGATCATTACCTCCAAGTATCATCAAGATTGGGTGAAATAACATTTGCTGAGATTTCAGGAAACTCGTAGTTTTTTGGAACCTAGGCAACCCGTTTCAAACGTATTTGGTTTTCATCAGTCTCTGCTTAGGGCTATTTGAATAGGAAACAAACAGTACAGACAGAACTTAGAACTGCTTTATTTTGTCAAGTTTCAAGGAGCTAGCACAAACCGTGTTGGATTTAGAGTTCCAAATCCATCTATCAATATAGGAGAAAACAGAGTGAAACCTAAAAATTCAAACTGTTACTGCAGAGGAATGCTTCAAGCTATAAGAACGAAATTTGGTGAGTCAAGTGGGAATGGTGTACTGATCATTACCTCCAAGTATCATCAAGATTGCATGAAATAACATTTGCTGAGATTTCAGGAAACTCGTAGTTTTTTGGAAGCTAGGCAACCCCTTTCAGAAGAATTTGGTTTTCATCAGTCTCTGCTTAGGGCTACTTGAATAGGAAACAAACAGTACAGACAGAACTTAGAACTGCTTTATTTTGTCAAGTTTCAAGTAGCTAGCACAAACCGTGTTGGATTTAGAGTTCCAAATCCATCTATCAATATAGGAGAAAACAGAGTGAAACCTAAAAATTCAAACTGTTACTGCAGAGGAATGCTTCAAGCTATAAGAACGAAATTTGGTGAGTCAAGTGGGAAAGGTGTACTGATCATTACCTCCAAGTATCATCAAGATTGGGTGAAATAACATTTGATGAGATTTCAGGAAACTCGTAGTTTTTTGGAAGCTAGGCAACCCCTTTCAGACGAATTTGGTTTTCATCAGTCTCTGCTTAGGGCTACTTGAATAGGAAACAAACTGTATAGTTAGAACTTAGAACTACTTTATTGTGTCAAGTTTCAAGGAGCTAGCACAAACTGTGTTGGATTTAGAGTTCCAAATTCATCTATCAATATATGAGAAAACAGAGTGAAACCTAAAAATTCAAATTGTTACTGCAGAGGAATGCTTCAAGCTATAAGAACAAAATTTGGTGAGTCAAGTGGGAATGGTGTACTGATCATTACCTCCAAGTATCATCAAGATTGGGTGAAATAAAGTTTGCTGAGATTTCAGGAAACTCGTAGTTTTTTGGAAGCTAGGCAACAACTTTCTGACGAAAGTGGTTTTTCTCATGCTGTGCTTAGGGTTACTTGAATAGGAAACAAACAGTACAGACAGAACTTAGAACTGCTTTATTTTGTCAAGCTTCAAGGAGCTAGCACAAACCGTGTTGGATTTAGAGTTCCAAATTCATCTATGAATATAGGAGAAAACAGAGTGAAACCTAAAAATTCAAACTGTTACTGCAGAGGAATGCTTCAAGCTGTAAGAACGAAATTTGGTGAGTCAAGTGGGAATGGTGTAATGATCATTACCTCCAAGTATCATCAAGATTGGGTGAAATAACATTTGCTGAGATTTCAGGAAACTCGTAGATTTTTGGAAGCTAGGCAACCCCTTTCAAACGTATTTGGTTTTCATCAGTCTCTGCTTAGGGCTATTTGAATAGGAAACAAACAGTACAGACAGAACATAGAACTGCTTTATTTTGTCAAGTTTCAAGGAGCTAGCACAAACCGTGTTGGATTTAGAGTTCCAAATCCATCTATCAATATAGGAGAAAACAGAGTGAAACCTAAAAATTCAAACTGTTACTGCAGAGGAATGCTTCAAGCTATAAGAACGAAATTTGGTGAGTCAAGTGGGAATGGTGTACTGATCATTACCTCCAAGTATCATCAAGATTGGGTGAAATAACATTTGCTGAGATTTCAGGAAACTTGTAGTTTTTTGGAAGCTAGGCAACCCCTTTCAGACGAATTTGGTTTTCATCAGTTTCTGCTTAGGGCTACTTGAATAGGAAACAAACTGTATAGTTAGAACTTAGAACTACTTTATTTTGTCAAGTTTCAAGGAGCTAGCACAAAATGTGTTGGATCTAGAGTTCCAAATTCATCTATCAATATAGGAGAATTCATTGTGAAACCTAAAAATTCAAACTGTTACTGCAGAGGAATGCTTCAAGCTATAAGAACGAAATTTGGTGAGTCCAGTGGGAATGGTGTACTGATCATTACCTCCAAGTATCATCAAGATTGGATGAAAAAACATTTGCTGACATTTCAGGAAACTCGTAGTTTTTTGGAAGCTAGGCAACCCCTTTCTGATGAAAGTGGTTTTTCTCATGCTGTGCTTAGGGTTACTTGAATAGGAAACAAACCATACAGACAGAACTTAGAACTGCTTTATTTTGTCAAACTTCAAGGAGCTAGCACAAACCGTGTTGGATTTAGAGTTCCAAATTCATCTATCAATATAGGAGAAAGCGGAGTGAAACCTAAAAATGCAAACTGTTACTGCAGAGGAATGCTTCAAGCTATAAGAACGAAATTTGGTGAGTCAAGAGGGAATGGTGTACTGATCATTACCTCCAAGTATCATCAAGATTGGGTGAAATAATATTTGCTGAGATTTCAGGAAACTCGTAGTTTTTTGGAAGCTAGGCAACCCCTTTCAGACGAATTTGGTTTTCGTCAGTCTCTGCTTAGGGCTACTTGAATAGGAAACAAACTGTATAGTTAGAACTTAGAACTACTTTATTTTGTCAAGTTTCAAGGAGCTAGCACAAACTGTGTTGGATTTAGAGTTCCAAATTCATCTATCAATATAGGAGAAAACAGAGTGAAACCTAAAAATTCAAACTGTTACTGCAGAGGAATGCTTCAAGCTATAAGAACGAAATTTGGTGAGTCAAGTGCGAATGGTGTACTGATCATTACCTCCAAGTATATCAAGATTGGGTGAAATAACATTTGCTGAGTTTTCAGGAAACTCGTAGTTTTTTGGAAGCTAGGCAACCCCTTTCAAACGTATTTGGTTTTCATCAGTCTCTGCTTAGGGCTATTTGAATAGGAAACAAACAGTACAGACAGAACTTAGAACTGCTTTATTTTGTCAAGTTTCAAGGAGCTAGCACAAACCGTGTTGGATTTAGAGTTCCAAATTCATCTATCAATATAGGAGAAAACAGAGTGAAACCTAAAAATTCAAACTGTTACTGCAGAGGAATGCTTCAAGGTATAAGAACGAAATTTGGTGAGTCAAGTGGGAATGGTGTACTGATCATTACCTCCAAGTATCATCAAGATTGGGTGAAATAAAGTTTGCTGAGATTTCAGGAAACTCGTAGTTTTTTGGAAGCTAGGCAACAACTTTCTGACGAAAGTGGTTTTTCTCATGCTGTGCTTAGGGTTACTTGAATAGGAAACAAACAGTACAGACAGATCTTAGAACTGCTTTATTTTGTCAAGCTTCAAGGAGCTAGCACAAACCGTGTTGGATTTAGAGTTCCAAATTCATCTATCAATATAGGAGAAAACAGAGTGAAACCTAAAAATTCAAACTGTTACTGCAGAGGAATGCTTCAAGCTATAAGAACGAAATTTGGTGAGTCAAGAGGGAATGGTGTACTGATCATTACCTCCAAGTATCATCAAGATTGGGTGAAATAACATTTGCTGAGATTTCAGGAAACTCGTAGTTTTTGGAAGCTAGGCAACCTTTTTCTGATGAAAGTGGTTTTTCTCATGCTGTGCTTAGGGTTACTTGAATAGGAAACAAACAGTACAGACAGAACTTAGAACTGCTTTATTTTGTCAAGCTTCAAGGAGCTAGCACAAACCGTGTTGGATTTAGAGTTCCAAATTCATCTATCAATATAGGAGAAAACAGAGTGAAACCTAAAAATTCAAACTGTTACTGCAGAGGAATGCTTCAAGGTATAAGAACGAAATTTGGTGAGTCCAGTGGGAATGGTGTACTGATCATTACCTCCAAGTATCATCAAGATTGGGTGAAATAACATTTGCTGAGATTTCAGGAAACTCGTAGTTTTTTGGAAGCTAGGCAACCCGTTTCAAACGTATTTGGTTTTCATCAGTCTCTGCTTAGGGCTATTTGAATAGGAAACAAACAGTACAGACAGAACTTTGAACTGCTTTATTTTGTCAAGATTCAAGGAGTTAGCAAACCGTGTTGGATTTAGAGTTCCAAATCCATCTATCAATATAGGAGTAAACAGAGTGAAACCTAAAAATTCAAACTGTTACTGCAGAGGAATGCTTCAAGTTATAAGAACTAAATTTGGTGAGACAAGTGGGAATGGTGTACTGATCATTACCTCCAAGTATCATCAAGATTGCATGAAATAACATTTGCTGAGATTTCAGGAAACTCGTAGTTTTTTGGAAGCTAGGCAACCCCTTTCAGACGAATTTGGTTTTCATCAGTCTCTGCTTAAGGCTACTTGAATAGGAAACAACTGTATAGTTAGAAATTAGAACTACTTTATTTTGTCAAGTTTCAAGGAGCTAGCACAAACTGTGTTGGATTTAGAGTTCCAAATTCATCTATCAATATAGGAGAAAACAGAGTGAAACCTAAAAATTCAAACTGTTACTGCAGAGGAATGCTTCAAGGTATATGAACGAAATTTGGTGAGTCAAGTGGGAATGGTGTAATGATCATTACCTCCAAGTATCATCAAGATTGGGTGAAATAACATTTGCTGAGATTTCAGGAAACTCGTAGTTTTTTGGAAGCTAGGCAACCCCTTTCAGATGAATTTGGTTTTCATCAGTCTCTGCTTAGGGCTACTTGAATAGGAAACAAACTGTATAGTTAGAACTTAGAACTGCTTTATTTTGTCAATCTTCAAGGAGCTAGCACAAACCGTGTTGGATTTAGAGTTCCAAATTCATCTATCAATATAGGAGAAAACAGAGTGAAACCTAAAAATTCAAACTGTTACTGCAGAGGAATGCTGCAAGGTATAAGAACGAAATTTGGTGAGTCAAGTGGGAATGGTGTACTGATCATTACCTCCAAGTATCATCAAGATTGGGTGAAATAACATTTGCTGAGATTTCAGGAAACTCATAGTTTTTTGAAAGCTAGGCAACCCCTTTCAGACAAATTTGGTTTTCATCAGTCTCTGCTTAGGGCTACTTGAATAGGAAACAAACTGTATAGTTAGAACTTAGAACTACTTTATTGTGTCAAGTTTCAAGGAGCTAGCACAAACCGTGTTGGATTTAGAGTTCCAAATTCATCTATCAATATAGGAGAAAACAGAGTGAAACCTAAAAATTCAAACTGTTACTGAAGAGGAATGCTTCAATCTATAAGAACGAAATTTGGTGAGTCAAGTGGGAATGGTGTACTGATCATTACCTCCAAGTATCATCAAGATTGGGTGAAATAACATTTGCTGAGATTTCAGGAAACTCGTAGTTTTTTGGAAGCTAATCAACCCTTTTCAAACATATTTGGTTTTCATCAGTCTCTGCTTAGGGCTATTTGAATAGGAAACAAACAGTACAGACAGAACTTAGAACTGCTTTATTTTGTCAAGTTTCAAGGAGCTAGCAAAAACGTGTTGGATTTAGAGTTCCAAATCCATCTATCAATATAGGAGAAAACAGAGTGAAACCTAAAAATTCAAACTGTTACTGCAGAGGAATGCTTCAAGCTATAAGAACGAAATTTGGTGAGTCAAGTAGGAATGGTGTACTGATCATTACCTCCAAGTATCATGAAGATTGCATGAAATAACATTTGCTGAGATTTCAGGAAACTCGTAGATTTTTGGAAGCTAGGCAACCCCTTTCAGACGAATTTGGTTTTCATCAGTCTCTGCTTAGGGCTACTTGAATAGGAAACAAACAGTACAGACAGAACTTAGAACTGCTTTATTTTGTCAAGTTTCAAGGAGCTAGCACAAACCGTGTTGGATTTAGAGTTCCAAATTCATCTATCAATATAGGAGAAAACAGAGTGAAACCTAAAAATTCAAACTGTTACTGCAGAGGAATGCTTCAAGCTATAAGAATGAAATTTGGTGAGTCAAGTGGGAATGGTGTACTGATCATTACCTCCAAGTATCATCAAGATTGGGTGAAATAACATTTGCTGATATTTCAGGAAACTCGTAGTTTTTTGGAAGCTAGGCAACCCCTTTCAGACGAATTTAGTTTTCATCAGTCTCTGCTTAGGGCTACTTGAATAGAAAACAAACTGTATAGTTAGAACTTAGAACTACTTTATTGTGTCACGTTTCAAAGACCTAGCACAAACTGTGTTGGATTTAGAGTTCCAAATTCATCTATCAATATAGGAGAAAACAGAGTGATACCTAAAAATTCAAACTGTTACTGCAGAGGAATGCTTCAAGCTATAAGAACGAAATTTGGTGAGTCAAGTGGGAATGGTGTACTGATCATTACCTCCAAGTATCATCAAGATTGGGTGAAATAACATTTGCTGAGATTTCAGGAAACTCATAGTTTTTTGGAAGCTAGGCAACCCCTTTCAGACGAATTTGGTTTTCATCAGTCTCTGCTTAGGGCTACTTGAATAGGAAAGAAACTGTATAGTTAGAACTTAGAACTACTTTATTTTGTCAAGTTTCAAGGAGCTAGCACAAACTGTGTTGGATTTAGAGTTCCAAATTCATTTATCAATATAGGAGAAAACAGAGTGATACCTAAAAATTCAAACTGTTACTGCAGAGGAATGCTTCAAGCTATAAGAACGAAATTTGGTGAGTCAAGTAGGAATGGTGTACTGATCATTACCTCCAAGTATCATCAAGATTGGGTGAAATAACCTTTGCTGAGATTTCAGGAAACTCATAGTTTTTTGGAAGCTAGGCAACACATTTCTGACGAAAGTGGTTTTTCTCATGCTGTGCTTAGGGTTACTTGAATAGGAAACAAACAGTACACACAGAACTTAGAACTGCTTTATTTTGTCAAGCTTCAAGGAGCTAGAACAAACCGTGTTGGATTTAGAGTTCCAAATTCATCTATCAATATAGGAGAAAACAGAGTGAAACCTAAAAATTCAAACTGTTACTGCAGAGGAATGCTTCCAGCTATAAGAACGAAATTTGGTGAGTCAAGTGGGAATGGTGTACTGATCATTACCTCCAAGTATCATCAAGATTGGGTGAAATAACATTTGCTGAGATTTCAGGAAACTCGTAGTTTTTTGGAAGCTAATCAACCCTTTTCAAACATATTTGGTTTTCATCAGTCTCTGCTTAGGGCTATTTGAATAGGAAACAAACAGTACAGACAGAACTTAGAACTGCTTTATTTTGTCAAGTTTCAAGGAGCTAGCAAAAACGTGTTGGATTTAGAGTTCCAAATCCATCTATCAATATAGGAGAAAACAGAGTGAAACCTAAAAATTCAAACTGTTACTGCAGAGGAATGCTTCAAGCTATAAGAACGAAATTTGGTGAGTCAAGTAGGAATGGTGTACTGATCATTACCTCCAAGTATCATGAAGATTGCATGAAATAACATTTGCTGAGATTTCAGGAAACTCGTAGATTTTTGGAAGCTAGGCAACCCCTTTCAGACGAATTTGGTTTTCATCAGTCTCTGCTTAGGGCTACTTGAATAGGAAACAAACAGTACAGACAGAACTTAGAACTGCTTTATTTTGTCAAGTTTCAAGGAGCTAGCACAAACCGTGTTGGATTTAGAGTTCCAAATTCATCTATCAATATAGGAGAAAACAGAGTGAAACCTAAAAATTCAAACTGTTACTGCAGAGGAATGCTTCAAGCTATAAGAATGAAATTTGGTGAGTCAAGTGGGAATGGTGTACTGATCATTACCTCCAAGTATCATCAAGATTGGGTGAAATAACATTTGCTGATATTTCAGGAAACTCGTAGTTTTTTGGAAGCTAGGCAACCCCTTTCAGACGAATTTAGTTTTCATCAGTCTCTGCTTAGGGCTACTTGAATAGAAAACAAACTGTATAGTTAGAACTTAGAACTACTTTATTGTGTCACGTTTCAAAGACCTAGCACAAACTGTGTTGGATTTAGAGTTCCAAATTCATCTATCAATATAGGAGAAAACAGAGTGATACCTAAAAATTCAAACTGTTACTGCAGAGGAATGCTTCAAGCTATAAGAACGAAATTTGGTGAGTCAAGTGGGAATGGTGTACTGATCATTACCTCCAAGTATCATCAAGATTGGGTGAAATAACATTTGCTGAGATTTCAGGAAACTCATAGTTTTTTGGAAGCTAGGCAACCCCTTTCAGACGAATTTGGTTTTCATCAGTCTCTGCTTAGGGCTACTTGAATAGGAAAGAAACTGTATAGTTAGAACTTAGAACTACTTTATTTTGTCAAGTTTCAAGGAGCTAGCACAAAGTGTGTTGGATTTAGAGTTCCAAATTCATTTATCAATATAGGAGAAAACAGAGTGATACCTAAAAATTCAAACTGTTACTGCAGAGGAATGCTTCAAGCTATAAGAACGAAATTTGGTGAGTCAAGTAGGAATGGTGTACTGATCATTACCTCCAAGTATCATCAAGATTGGGTGAAATAACCTTTGCTGAGATTTCAGGAAACTCATAGTTTTTTGGAAGCTAGGCAACACATTTCTGACGAAAGTGGTTTTTCTCATGCTGTGCTTAGGGTTACTTGAATAGGAAACAAACAGTACACACAGAACTTAGAACTGCTTTATTTTGTCAAGCTTCAAGGAGCTAGAACAAACCGTGTTGGATTTAGAGTTCCAAATTCATCTATCAATATAGGAGAAAACAGAGTGAAACCTAAAAATTCAAACTGTTACTGCAGAGGAATGCTTCCAGCTATAAGAACGAAATTTGGTGAGTCAAGTGGGAATGGTGTACTGATCATTACCTCCAAGTATCATCAAGATTGGGTGAAATAACATTTGCTGAGATTTCAGGAAACTCGTAGTTTTTTGGAAGCTAGGCAACCCCTTTCAGATGAATTTGGTTTTCATCAGTCTCTGCTTAGGGCTACTTGAATAGGAAACAAACTGTATAGTTAGAATTTAGAACTACTTTATTGTGTCAAGTTTCAAGGAGCTAGCACAAACTGTGTTGGATTTAGAGTTCCAAATTCATCTATCAATATATGAGAAAACAGAGTGAAACCTAAAAATTCAAACTGTTACTGCAGAGGAATGCTTCAAGCTATAAGAACGAAATTTGGTGAGTCAAGTGGGAATGGTGTACTGATCATTACCTCCAAGTATCATCAAGATTGGGTGAAATAACATTTGCTGAGATTTCAGGAAACTCGTAGTTTTTTGGAAGCTAGGCAACAACTTTCTGACGAAAGTGGTTTTACTCATGCTGTGCTTAGGGTTACTTGAATAGGAAATAAACAGTACAGACAGAACTTAGAACTGCTTTATTTTGTCAAGCTTCAAGGAGCTAGCACAAACCGTGTTGGATTTAGAGTTCCAAATTCATCTATCAATATAGGAGAAAACAGAGTGAAACCTAAAAATTCAAACTGTTACTGCAGAGGAATGCTTCAAGCTATAAGAACGAAATTTGGTGAGTCAAGTGGGAATGGTGTACTGATCATTACCTCCAAGTATCATGAAGATTGCATGAAATAACATTTGCTGAGATTTCAGGAAACTCGTAGATTTTTGGAAGCTAGGCAACCCCTTTCAGACGAATTTGGTTTTCATCAGTCTCTGCTTAGGGCTACTTGAATAGGAAACAAACTGTATAGTTAGAACTTAGAACTACTTTATTTTGTCAAGTTTCAAGGAGCTAGCACAAACTGTGTTGGATTTAGAGTTCCAAATTCATTTATCAATATAGGAGAAAACAGAGTGATACCTAAAAATTCAAACTGTTACTGCAGAGGAATGCTTCAAGCTATAAGAACGAAATTTGGTGAGTCAAGTAGGAATGGTGTACTGATCATTACCTCCAAGTATCATCAAGATTGGGTGAAATAACCTTTGCTGAGATTTCAGGAAACTCATAGTTTTTTGGAAGCTAGGCAACAACTTTCTGACGAAAGTGGTTTTTCTCATGCTGTGCTTAGGGTTACTTGAATAGGAAACAAACAGTACACACAGAACTTAGAACTGCTTTATTTTGTCAAGCTTCAAGGAGCTAGCACAAACCGTTTTGGATTTAGAGTTCCAAATTAATCTATCAATATAGGAGAAAACAGAGTGAAACCTAAAAATTCAAACTGTTACTGCAGAGGAATGCTTCAAGCTATAAGAACGAAATTTGGTGAGAAAAGTGGGAATGGTGTACTGATCATTACCTCCAAGTATCATCAAGATTGGGTGAAATAACATTTGCTGAGATTTCAGGAAACTCGTAGTTTTTTGGAATCTAGGCAACCCCTTTCAGACGAATTTGGTTTTCATCAGTCTCTGCTTAGGGCTACTTGAATAGGAAACAAACTGTATAGTTAGAACTTAGAACTACTTTATTGTGTCAAGTTTCAAGGAGCTAGCACAAACTGTGTTGGATTTAGAGTTCCAAATTCATCTATCAATATAGGAGAAAACAGAGTGAAACCTAAAAATTCAAACTGTTACTGCAGAGGAATGCTTCAAGCTATAAGAACGAAATTTGGTGAGTCAAGTGGGAATGGTGTACTGATCATTACCTCCAAGTATCATCAAGATTGGGTGAAATAACATTTGCTGAGATTTCAGGAAACTCGTAGTTTTTTGGAAGCTAGTCAACCCTTTTCAAACGTATTTGGTTTTCATCAGTCTCTGCTTAGGGCTATTTGAATAGGAAACAAACAGTACAGACAGAACTTAGAACTGCTTTATTTTGTCAAGTTTCAAGGAGATAGCACAAACCGTGTTGGATTTAGAGTTCCAAATCCATCTATCAATATAGGTGAAAACAGAGTGAAACCTAAAAATTCAAACTGTTACTGCAGAGGAATGCTTCAAGCTATAAGAACGAAATTTGGTGAGTCAAGTGGGAATGGTGTACTGATCATTACCTCCAAGTATCATGAAGATTGCATGAAATAACATTTACTGAGATTTCAGGAAACTCGTAGATTTTTGGAAGCTAGGCAACCCCTTTCAGACGAATTTGGTTTTCATCAGTCTCTGCTTAGGGCTACTTGAATAGGAAACAAACAGTACAGAGAGAACTTAGAACTGCTTTATTTTGTCAAGTTTCAAGGAGCTAGCACAAACCGTGTTGGATTTAGAGTTCCAAATTCATCTATCAATATAGGAGAAAACAGAGTGAAACCTAAAAATTCAAACTGTTACTGCAGAGGAATGCTTCAAGCTATAAGAACGAAATTTGGTGAGTCAAGTGGGAATGGTGTACTGATCATTACCTCCAAGTATCATCAAGATTGGGTGAAATAACATTTGCTGAGATTTCAGGAAACTCGTAGTTTTTTGGAAGCTAGGCAACCCCTTTCAGACGAATTTGGTTTTCATCAGTCTCTGCTTAGGGCTACTTGAATAGGAAACAAACTATATAGTTAGAACTTAGAACTACTTTATTGTGTCAAGTTTCAAGGACCTAGCACAAACTGTGTTGGATTTAGAGTTCCAAATTCATCTATCAATATAGGAGAAAACAGAGTGATACCTAAAAATTCAAACTGTTACTGCAGAGGAATGCTTCAAGCTATAAGAACGAAATTTGGTGAGTCAAGTGGGAATGGTGTACTGATCATTACCTCCAAGTATCATCAAGATTGGGTGAAATAACATTTGCTGAGATTTCAGGAAACTCGTAGTTTTTTGGAAGCTAGGCAACCCCTTTCAGACGAATTTGGTTTTCATCAGTCTCTGCTTAGGGCTACTTGAATAGGAAATAAACTGTATAGTTAGAACTTAGAACTACTTTATTTTGTCAAGTTTCAAGGAGCTAGCACAAACTGTGTTGGATTTAGAGTTCCAAATTCATTTATCAATATAGGAGAAAACAGAGTGATACCTAAAAATTCAAACTGTTACTGCAGAGGAATGCTTCAAGCTATAAGAACGAAATTTGGTGAGTCAAGTAGGAATGGTGTACTGATCATTACCTCCAAGTATCATCAAGATTGGGTGAAATAACCTTTGCTGAGATTTCAGGAAACTCATAGTTTTTTGGAAGCTAGGCAACACATTTCTGACGAAAGTGGTTTTTCTCATGCTGTGCTTAGGGTTACTTGAATAGGAAACAAACAGTACACACAGAACTTAGAACTGCTTTATTTTGTCAAGCTTCAAGGAGCTAGCACAAACCGTGTTGGATTTAGAGTTCCAAATTCATCTATCAATATAGGAGAAAACAGAGTGAAACCTAAAAATTCAAACTGTTACTGCAGAGGAATGCTTCAAGGTATAAGAACGAAATTTGGTGAATCAAGTGGGAATGGTGTACTGATCATTACCTTCAAGTATCATCAAGATTGGGTGAAATAACATTTGCTGAGATTTCAGGAAACTCATAGTTTTTTGTAAGCTAGGCAACCCCTTTCTGATGAAAGTGGTTTTTGTCAGGCTGTGCTTAGGGTTACTTGAATAGTAAACAAACTCTATAGTTAGAACTTAGAACTACTTTATTGTGTCAAGTTTCAAGAAGCTAGCACAAACCGTGTTGGATTTAGAGTTCCAAATTCATCTATCAATATAGGAGAAAACAGAGTGAAACCTAAAAATTCAAACTGTTACTGCAGAGGAATGCTTCAAGCTGTAAGAACGAAATTTGGTGAGTCAAGTGGGAATGGTGTACTGATCATTACCTCCAAGTATCATCAAGATTGGGTGAAATAACATTTGCTGAGATTTCAGGAAACTCGTAGTTTTTTGGAAGCTGGGCAACCCCTTTCAAACGTATTTGGTTTTCATCAGTCTCTGCTTAGGGCTATTTGAATAGGAAACAAACAGTACAGACAGAACTTAGAACTGCTTTATTTTGTCAAGTTTCAAGGAGCTAGCACAAACCGTGTTGGATTTAGAGTTCCAAATCCATCTATCAATATAGGAGAAAACAGAGTGAAACCTAAAAATTCAAACTGTTACTGCAGAGGAATGTTTCAAGCTATAAGAACGAAATTTGGTGAGTCAAGTGGGAATGGTGTACTGATCATTACCTCCAAGTATCATCAAGATTTGGTGAAATAAAGTTTGCTGAGATTTCAGGAAAATCGTAGTTTTTTGGAATCTAGGCAACCCCTTTCAGACGAATTTGGTTTTCATCAGTCTCTGCTTAGGGCTACTTGAATAGAAAACAAACTGTATAGTTAGAACTTAGAACTACTTTATTGTGTCACGTTTCAAAGACCTAGCACAAACTGTGTTGGATTTAGAGTTCCAAATTCATCTATCAATATAGGAGAAAACAGAGTGATACCTAAAAATTCAAACTGTTACTGCAGAGGAATGCTTCAAGCTATAAGAACGAAATTTGGTGAGTCAAGTGGGAATGGTGTACTGATCATTACCTCCAAGTATCATCAAGATTGGGTGAAATAACATTTGCTGAGATTTCAGGAAACTCATAGTTTTTTGGAAGCTAGGCAACCCCTTTCAGACGAATTTGGTTTTCATCAGTCTCTGCTTAGGGCTACTTGAATAGGAAAGAAACTGTATAGTTAGAACTTAGAACTACTTTATTTTGTCAAGTTTCAAGGAGCTAGCACAAAGTGTGTTGGATTTAGAGTTCCAAATTCATTTATCAATATAGGAGAAAACAGAGTGATACCTAAAAATTCAAACTGTTACTGCAGAGGAATGCTTCAAGCTATAAGAACGAAATTTGGTGAGTCAAGTAGGAATGGTGTACTGATCATTACCTCCAAGTATCATCAAGATTGGGTGAAATAACCTTTGCTGAGATTTCAGGAAACTCATAGTTTTTTGGAAGCTAGGCAACACATTTCTGACGAAAGTGGTTTTTCTCATGCTGTGCTTAGGGTTACTTGAATAGGAAACAAACAGTACACACAGAACTTAGAACTGCTTTATTTTGTCAAGCTTCAAGGAGCTAGAACAAACCGTGTTGGATTTAGAGTTCCAAATTCATCTATCAATATAGGAGAAAACAGAGTGAAACCTAAAAATTCAAACTGTTACTGCAGAGGAATGCTTCCAGCTATAAGAACGAAATTTGGTGAGTCAAGTGGGAATGGTGTACTGATCATTACCTCCAAGTATCATCAAGATTGGGTGAAATAACATTTGCTGAGATTTCAGGAAACTCGTAGTTTTTTGGAAGCTAGGCAACCCCTTTCAGATGAATTTGGTTTTCATCAGTCTCTGCTTAGGGCTACTTGAATAGGAAACAAACTGTATAGTTAGAATTTAGAACTACTTTATTGTGTCAAGTTTCAAGGAGCTAGCACAAACTGTGTTGGATTTAGAGTTCCAAATTCATCTATCAATATATGAGAAAACAGAGTGAAACCTAAAAATTCAAACTGTTACTGCAGAGGAATGCTTCAAGCTATAAGAACGAAATTTGGTGAGTCAAGTGGGAATGGTGTACTGATCATTACCTCCAAGTATCATCAAGATTGGGTGAAATAACATTTGCTGAGATTTCAGGAAACTCGTAGTTTTTTGGAAGCTAGGCAACAACTTTCTGACGAAAGTGGTTTTACTCATGCTGTGCTTAGGGTTACTTGAATAGGAAATAAACAGTACAGACAGAACTTAGAACTGCTTTATTTTGTCAAGCTTCAAGGAGCTAGCACAAACCGTGTTGGATTTAGAGTTCCAAATTCATCTATCAATATAGGAGAAAACAGAGTGAAACCTAAAAATTCAAACTGTTACTGCAGAGGAATGCTTCAAGCTATAAGAACGAAATTTGGTGAGTCAAGTGGGAATGGTGTACTGATCATTACCTCCAAGTATCATGAAGATTGCATGAAATAACATTTGCTGAGATTTCAGGAAACTCGTAGATTTTTGGAAGCTAGGCAACCCCTTTCAGACGAATTTGGTTTTCATCAGTCTCTGCTTAGGGCTACTTGAATAGGAAACAAACTGTATAGTTAGAACTTAGAACTACTTTATTTTGTCAAGTTTCAAGGAGCTAGCACAAACTGTGTTGGATTTAGAGTTCCAAATTCATTTATCAATATAGGAGAAAACAGAGTGATACCTAAAAATTCAAACTGTTACTGCAGAGGAATGCTTCAAGCTATAAGAACGAAATTTGGTGAGTCAAGTAGGAATGGTGTACTGATCATTACCTCCAAGTATCATCAAGATTGGGTGAAATAACCTTTGCTGAGATTTCAGGAAACTCATAGTTTTTTGGAAGCTAGGCAACAACTTTCTGACGAAAGTGGTTTTTCTCATGCTGTGCTTAGGGTTACTTGAATAGGAAACAAACAGTACACACAGAACTTAGAACTGCTTTATTTTGTCAAGCTTCAAGGAGCTAGCACAAACCGTTTTGGATTTAGAGTTCCAAATTAATCTATCAATATAGGAGAAAACAGAGTGAAACCTAAAAATTCAAACTGTTACTGCAGAGGAATGCTTCAAGCTATAAGAACGAAATTTGGTGAGAAAAGTGGGAATGGTGTACTGATCATTACCTCCAAGTATCATCAAGATTGGGTGAAATAACATTTGCTGAGATTTCAGGAAACTCGTAGTTTTTTGGAATCTAGGCAACCCCTTTCAGACGAATTTGGTTTTCATCAGTCTCTGCTTAGGGCTACTTGAATAGGAAACAAACTGTATAGTTAGAACTTAGAACTACTTTATTGTGTCAAGTTTCAAGGAGCTAGCACAAACTGTGTTGGATTTAGAGTTCCAAATTCATCTATCAATATAGGAGAAAACAGAGTGAAACCTAAAAATTCAAACTGTTACTGCAGAGGAATGCTTCAAGCTATAAGAACGAAATTTGGTGAGTCAAGTGGGAATGGTGTACTGATCATTACCTCCAAGTATCATCAAGATTGGGTGAAATAACATTTGCTGAGATTTCAGGAAACTCGTAGTTTTTTGGAAGCTAGTCAACCCTTTTCAAACGTATTTGGTTTTCATCAGTCTCTGCTTAGGGCTATTTGAATAGGAAACAAACAGTACAGACAGAACTTAGAACTGCTTTATTTTGTCAAGTTTCAAGGAGCTAGCACAAACCGTGTTGGATTTAGAGTTCCAAATCCATCTATCAATATAGGTGAAAACAGAGTGAAACCTAAAAATTCAAACTGTTACTGCAGAGGAATGCTTCAAGCTATAAGAACGAAATTTGGTGAGTCAAGTGGGAATGGTGTACTGATCATTACCTCCAAGTATCATGAAGATTGCATGAAATAACATTTACTGAGATTTCAGGAAACTCGTAGATTTTTGGAAGCTAGGCAACCCCTTTCAGACGAATTTGGTTTTCATCAGTCTCTGCTTAGGGCTACTTGAATAGGAAACAAACAGTACAGAGAGAACTTAGAACTGCTTTATTTTGTCAAGTTTCAAGGAGCTAGCACAAACCGTGTTGGATTTAGAGTTCCAAATTCATCTATCAATATAGGAGAAAACAGAGTGAAACCTAAAAATTCAAACTGTTACTGCAGAGGAATGCTTCAAGCTATAAGAACGAAATTTGGTGAGTCAAGTGGGAATGGTGTACTGATCATTACCTCCAAGTATCATCAAGATTGGGTGAAATAACATTTGCTGAGATTTCAGGAAACTCGTAGTTTTTTGGAAGCTAGGCAACCCCTTTCAGACGAATTTGGTTTTCATCAGTCTCTGCTTAGGGCTACTTGAATAGGAAACAAACTATATAGTTAGAACTTAGAACTACTTTATTGTGTCAAGTTTCAAGGACCTAGCACAAACTGTGTTGGATTTAGAGTTCCAAATTCATCTATCAATATAGGAGAAAACAGAGTGATACCTAAAAATTCAAACTGTTACTGCAGAGGAATGCTTCAAGCTATAAGAACGAAATTTGGTGAGTCAAGTGGGAATGGTGTACTGATCATTACCTCCAAGTATCATCAAGATTGGGTGAAATAACATTTGCTGAGATTTCAGGAAACTCGTAGTTTTTTGGAAGCTAGGCAACCCCTTTCAGACGAATTTGGTTTTCATCAGTCTCTGCTTAGGGCTACTTGAATAGGAAATAAACTGTATAGTTAGAACTTAGAACTACTTTATTTTGTCAAGTTTCAAGGAGCTAGCACAAACTGTGTTGGATTTAGAGTTCCAAATTCATTTATCAATATAGGAGAAAACAGAGTGATACCTAAAAATTCAAACTGTTACTGCAGAGGAATGCTTCAAGCTATAAGAACGAAATTTGGTGAGTCAAGTAGGAATGGTGTACTGATCATTACCTCCAAGTATCATCAAGATTGGGTGAAATAACCTTTGCTGAGATTTCAGGAAACTCATAGTTTTTTGGAAGCTAGGCAACACATTTCTGACGAAAGTGGTTTTTCTCATGCTGTGCTTAGGGTTACTTGAATAGGAAACAAACAGTACACACAGAACTTAGAACTGCTTTATTTTGTCAAGCTTCAAGGAGCTAGCACAAACCGTGTTGGATTTAGAGTTCCAAATTCATCTATCAATATAGGAGAAAACAGAGTGAAACCTAAAAATTCAAACTGTTACTGCAGAGGAATGCTTCAAGGTATAAGAACGAAATTTGGTGAATCAAGTGGGAATGGTGTACTGATCATTACCTTCAAGTATCATCAAGATTGGGTGAAATAACATTTGCTGAGATTTCAGGAAACTCATAGTTTTTTGTAAGCTAGGCAACCCCTTTCTGATGAAAGTGGTTTTTCTCAGGCTGTGCTTAGGGTTACTTGAATAGTAAACAAACTCTATAGTTAGAACTTAGAACTACTTTATTGTGTCAAGTTTCAAGAAGCTAGCACAAACCGTGTTGGATTTAGAGTTCCAAATTCATCTATCAATATAGGAGAAAACAGAGTGAAACCTAAAAATTCAAACTGTTACTGCAGAGGAATGCTTCAAGCTGTAAGAACGAAATTTGGTGAGTCAAGTGGGAATGGTGTACTGATCATTACCTCCAAGTATCATCAAGATTGGGTGAAATAACATTTGCTGAGATTTCAGGAAACTCGTAGTTTTTTGGAAGCTGGGCAACCCCTTTCAAACGTATTTGGTTTTCATCAGTCTCTGCTTAGGGCTATTTGAATAGGAAACAAACAGTACAGACAGAACTTAGAACTGCTTTATTTTGTCAAGTTTCAAGGAGCTAGCACAAACCGTGTTGGATTTAGAGTTCCAAATCCATCTATCAATATAGGAGAAAACAGAGTGAAACCTAAAAATTCAAACTGTTACTGCAGAGGAATGTTTCAAGCTATAAGAACGAAATTTGGTGAGTCAAGTGGGAATGGTGTACTGATCATTACCTCCAAGTATCATCAAGATTTGGTGAAATAAAGTTTGCTGAGATTTCAGGAAAATCGTAGTTTTTTGGAATCTAGGCAACCCCTTTCAGACGAATTTGGTTTTCATCAGTCTCTGCTTAGGGCTACTTGAATAGGAAACAAACAGTACAGACAGAACTTAGAACTGCTTTATTTTTTCAAGTTTCAAGGAGCTAGCACAAACCGTGTTGGATTTAGAGTTCCAAATCCATCTATCAATATAGGAGAAAACAGAGTGAAACCTAAAAATGCAAACTGTTACTGCAGAGGAATGCTTCAAGCTATAAGAACGAAATTTGGTGAGTCAAGTGGGAATGGTGTACTGATCATTACCTCCAAGTATCATCAAGATTGGGTGAAATAACATTTGCTGAGATTTCAGGAAACTCCTAGTTTTTTGGAAGCTAGGCAACCCCTTTCAAACGTATTTGGTTTTCATCAGTCTCTGCTTAGGGCTATTTGAATAGGAAACAAACAATACAGACAAAACTTAGAACTGCTTTATTTTGTGAAGCTTCAAGGAGCTAGCACAAACCATGTTGGATTTAGAGTTCCAAATTCATCTATCAATATAGGAGAAAACAGAGTGAAACCTAAAAATTCAAACTGTTACTGCAGAGGAATGCTTCAAGCTATAAGAACGAAATTTGGTGAGTCAAGTGGGAATGGTGTACTGATCATTACCTCCAAGTATCATCAAGATTGGGTGAAATAACAATTGATGAGATTTCAGGAAACTCGTAGTTTTTTGGAAGCTAGTCAACCCCTTTCAGATGAATTTGGTTTTCATCAGTCTCTGCTTATGGCTACTTGAATAGGAAACAAACTGTATAGTTAGAACTTAGAACTACTTTATTGTGTCAAGTTTCAAGGAGCTAGCACAAACTGTGTTGGATTTAGAGTTCCAAATTCATCTATCAATATAGGAGAAAACAGAGTGAAACCTAAAAATTCAAACTGTTACTGCAGAGGAATGCTTCAAGGTATAAGAAAGAAATTTGGTGAGTCAAGTGGGAATGGTGTACTGATCATTACCTTCAAGTATCATCAAGATTGGGTGAAATAACATTTGCTGAGATTTCAGGAAACTCATATTTTTTTGGAAGCTAGGCAACCCCTTTCTGATGAAAGTGGTTTTTCTCAGGCTGTGCTTAGGGTTACTTGAATAGGAAACAAACTCTATAGTTAGAACTTAGAACTACTTTATTGTGTCAAGTTTCAAGGACCTAGCACAAACTGTGTTGGATTTAGAATTCCAAATTTATCTATCAATATAGGAGAAAACAGAGTGATACCTAAAAATTCAAACTGTTACTGCAGAGGAATGCTTCAAGCTATAAGAACGAAATTTGGTGAGTCAAGTGGGAATGGTGTACTGATCATTACCTCCAAGTATCATCAAGATTGGGTGAAATAACATTTGCTGAGATTTCAGGAAACTCATAGTTTTTTGGAAGCTAGGCAACCCCTTTCAGACGAATTTGGTTTTCATCAGTCTCTGCTTAGGGCTACTTGAATAGGAAACAAACTGTATAGTTAGAACTTAGAACTACTTTATTTTGTCAAGTTTCAAGGAGCTAGCACAAACTGTGTTGGATTTAGAGTTCCAAATTCATTTATCAATATAGGAGAAAACAGAGTGATACCTAAAAATTCAAACAGTTACTGCAGAGGAATGCTTCAAGCTATAAGAACGAAATTTGGTGAGTCAAGTAGGAATGGTGTACTGATCATTACCTCCAAGTATCATCAAGATTGGGTGAAATAACCTTTGCTGAGATTTCAGGAAACTCATAGTTTTTTGGAAGCTAGGCAACACATTTCTGACGAAAGTGGTTTTTCTCATGCTGTGCTTAGGGTTACTTGAATAGGAAACAAACAGTACACACAGAACTTAGAACTGCTTTATTTTGTCAAGCTTCAAGGAGCTAGCACAAACCGTTTTGGATTTAGAGTTCCAAATTCATCTATCAATATAGGAGAAAACAGAGTAAAACCTAAAAATTCAAACTGTTACTGCAGAGGAATGCTTCAAGCTATAAGAACGAAATTTGGTGAGAAAAGTGGGAATGGTGTACTGATCATTACCTCCAAGTATCATCAAGATTGGGTGAAATAAAGTTTGCTGAGATTTCAGGAAACTCGTAGTTTTTTGGAATCTAGGCAACCCCTTTCAGACGAATTTGGTTTTCATCAGTCTCTGCTTAGGGCTACTTGAATAGGAAACAAACTGTATAGTTAGAACTTAGAACTACTTTATTGTGTCAAGTTTCAAGGAGCTAGCACAAACTGTGTTGTATTTAGAGTTCCAAATTCATCTATCAATATAGGAGAAAACAGAGTGAAACCTAAAAATTCAAACTGTTACTGCAGAGGAATGCTTCAAGCTATAAGAACGAAATTTGGTGAGTCAAGTGGGAATGGTGTACTGATCATTACCTCCAAGTATCATCAAGATTGGGTGAAATAACATTTGCTGAGATTTCAGGAAACTCGTAGTTTTTTGGAAGCTAGTCAACCCTTTTCAAACGTATTTGGTTTTCATCAGTCTCTGCTTAGGGCTATTTGAATAGGAAACAAACAGTACAGACAGAACTTAGAACTGCTTTATTTTGTCAAGTTTCAAGGAGCTAGCACAAACCGTGTTGGATTTAGAGTTCCAAATCCATCTATCAATATAGGAGAAAACAGAGTGAAACCTAAAAATTCAAACTGTTACTGCAGAGGAATGCTTCAAGTTATAAGAACGAAATTTGGTGAGTCAAGTGGGAATGGTGTACTGATCATTACCTCCATGTATCATGAAGATTGCAAAAAATAACATTTGCTGAGATTTCAGGAAACTCGTAGATTTTTGGAAGCTAGGCAACCCCTTTCAGACGAATTTGGTTTTCATCAGTCTCTGCTTAGGGCTACTTGAATAGGAAACAAACTGTATAGTTAGAACTTAGAACTGCTTTATTTTGTCAAGTTTCAAGGAGCTAGCACAAACCGTGTTGGATTTAGAGTTCCAAATTCATCTATCAATATAGGAGAAAACAGAGTGAAACCTAAAAATTCAAACTGTTACTGCAGAGGAATGCTTCAAGCTATAAGAACGAAATTTGGTGAGTCAAGTGGGAATGGTGTACTGATCATTACCTCCAAGTATCATCAAGATTGGGTGAAATAACATTTGCTGAGATTTCAGGAAACTCGTAGTTTTTTGGAAGCTAGGCAACCCCTTTCAGACGAATTTGGTTTTCATCAGTCTCTGCTTAGGGCTACTTGAATAGGAAAGAAACTGTATAGTTAGAACTTAGAACTACTTTATTGTGTCAAGTTTCAAGGAGCTAGCACAAACTGTGTTGGATTTAGAGTTCCAAATTCATTTATCAATATAGGAGAAAACAGAGTGATACCTAAAAATTCAAACTGTTACTGCAGAGGAATGCTTCAAGCTATAAGAACGAAATTTGGTGAGTCAAGTAGGAATGGTGTACTGATCATTACCTCCAAGTATCATCAAGATTGGGTGAAATAACCTTTGCTGAGATTTCAGGAAACTCATAGTTTTTTGGAAGCTAGGCAACACATTTCTGACGAAAGTGGTTTTTCTCATGCTGTGCTTAGGGTTACTTGAATAGGAAACAAACAGTACACACAGAACTTAGAACTGCTTTATTTTGTCAAGCTTCAAGGAGCTAGCACAAACCGTGTTGGATTTAGAGTTCCAAATTCATCTATCAATATAGGAGAAAACAGAGTGAAACCTAAAAATTCAAACTGTTACTGCAGAGGAATGCTTCAATGTATAAGAACGAAATTTGGTGAATCAAGTGGGAATGGTGTACTGATCATTACCTTCAAGTATCATCAAGATTGGGTGAAATAACATTTGCTGAGATTTCAGGAAACTCATAGTTTTTTGTAAGCTAGGCAACCCCTTTCTGATGAAAGTGGTTTTTCTCAGGCTGTGCTTAGGGTTACTTGAATAGGAAACAAACTCTATAGTTAGAACTTAGAACTACTTTATTGTGTCAAGTTTCAAGGAGCTAGCACAAACCGTGTTGGATTTAGAGTTCCAAATTCATCTATCAATATAGGAGAAAACAGAGTGAAACCTAAAAATTCAAACTGTTATTGCAGAGGAATGCTTCAAGCTGTAAGAACGAAATTTGGTGAGTCAAGTGGGAATGGTGTACTGATCATTACCTCCAAGTATCATCAAGATTGGGTGAAATAACATTTGCTGAGATTTCAGGAAACTCGTATTTTTTTGGAAGCTGGGCAACCCCTTTCAAACGTATTTGGTTTTCATCAGTCTCTGCTTAGGGCTATTTGAATAGGAAACAAACAGTACAGACAGAACATAGAACTGCTTTATTTTGTCAAGTTTCAAGGAGCTAGCACAAACCGTGTTGGATTTAGAGTTCCAAATCCATCTATCAATATAGGAGAAAACAGAGTGAAACCTAAAAATTCAAACTGTTACTGCAGAGGAATGCTTCAAGCTATAAGAACGAAATTTGGTGAGTCAAGTGGGAATGGTGTACTGATCATTACCTCCAAGAATCATCAAGATTTGGTGAAATAAAGTTTGCTGAGATTTCAGGAAACTCGTAGTTTTTTGGAAGCTAGGCAACCCCTTTCAGACGAATTTGGTTTTCATCAGTCTCTGCTTAGGGCTACTTGAATAGGAAACAAACAGTACAGACAGAACTTAGAACTGCTTTATTTTTTCAAGTTTCAAGGAGCTAGCACAAACCGTGTTGGATTTAGAGTTCCAAATCCATCTATCAATATAGGAGAAAACAGAGTGAAACCTAAAAATGCAAACTGTTACTGCAGAGGAATGCTTCAAGCTATAAGAACGAAATTTGGTGAGTCAAGTGGGAATGGTGTACTGATCATTACCTCCAAGTATCATAAAGATTGGGTGAAATAACATTTGCTGAGATTTCAGGAAACTCCTAGTTTTTTGGAAGCTAGGCAACCCCTTTCAAACGTATTTGGTTTTCATCAGTCTCTGCTTAGGGCTATTTGAATAGGAAACAAACAATACAGACAAAACTTAGAACTGCTTTATTTTGTGAAGCTTCAAGGAGCTAGCACAAATCATGTTGGATTTAGAGTTCCAAATTCATCTATCAATATAGGAGAAAACAGAGTGAAACCTAAAAATTCAATCTGTTACTGCAGAGGAATGCTTCAAGCTATAAGAACGAAATTTGGTGAGTCAAGTGGGAATGGTGTACTGATCATTACCTCCAAGTATCATCAAGATTGGGTGAAATAACATTTGCTGAGATTTCAGGAAACTCGTAGTTTTTTGGAAGCTAGTCAACCCCTTTCAGATGAATTTGGTTTTCATCAGTCTCTGCTTAGGGCTACTTGAATAGGAAACAAACTGTATAGTTAGAACTTAGAACTACTTTATTGTGTCAAGTTTCAAGGAGCTAGCACAAACTGTGTTGGATTTAGAGTTCCAAATTCATCTATCAATATATGAGAAAACAGAGTGAAACCTAAAAATTCAAACTGTTACTGCAGAGGAATGCTTCAAGGTATAAGAACGAAATTTGGTGAGTCAAGTGGGAATGGTGTACTGATCATTACCTTTAAGTATCATCAAGATTGGGTGAAATAACATTTGCTGAGATTTCAGGAAACTCATAGTTTTTTGGAAGCTAGGCAACCCCTTTCTGATGAAAGTGGTTTTTCTCAGGCTGTGCTTAGGGTTACTTGAATAGGAAACAAACTCTATAATTAGAACTTAGAACTACTTTATTGTGTCAAGTTTCAAGGAGCTAGCACAAACCGTGTTGGATTTAGAGTTCCAAATTCATCTATCAATATAGGAGAAAACAGAGTGAAACCTAAAAATTCAAACTGTTACTGCAGAGGAATGCTTCAAGCTGTAAGAACGAAATTTGGTGAGTCAAGTGGGAATGGTTTACTGATCATTACCTCCAAGTATCATCAAGATTGGGTGAAATAACATTTGCTGAGATTTCAGGAAACTCGTAGTTTTTTGGAAGCTGGGCAACCCCTTTCAAACGTATTTGGTTTTCATCAGTCTCTGCTTAGGGCTATTTGAATAGGAAACAAACAGTACAGACAGAACTTAGAACTGCTTTATTTTGTCAAGTTTCAAGGAGCTAGCACAAACCGTGTTGGATTTAGAGTTCCAAATCCATCTATCAATATAGGAGAAAACAGAGTGAAACCTAAAAATTCAAACAGTTACTGCAGAGGAATGCTTCAAGCTATAAGAACGAAATTTGGTGAGTCAAGTGGGAATGGTGTACTGATCATTACCTCCAAGTATCATCAAGATTGGGTGAAATAAAGTTTGCTGAGATTTCAGGAAACTCGTAGTTTTTTGGAATCTAGGCAACCCCTTTCAGACGAATTTGGTTTTCATCAGTCTCTGCTTAGGGCTACTTGAATAGGAAACAAACAGTAGAGACAGAACTTAGAACTGCTTTATTTTTTCAAGTTTCAAGGAGCTAGCACAAACCGTGTTGGATTTAGAGTTCCAAATCCATCTATCAATATAGAAGAAAACAGAGTGAAACCTAAAAATGCAAACTGTTACTGCAGAGGAATGCTTCAAGGTATAAGAACGAAATTTGGTGAGTCAAGTGGGAATGGTGTACTGATCATTACCTCCAAGTATCATCAAGATTGGGTGAAATAACATTTGCTGAGATTTCAGGAAACTCATAGTTTTTTGGAAGCTAGGCAACCCCTTTCAAACGTATTTGGTTTTCATCAGTCTCTGCTTAGGGCTATTTGAATAGGAAACAAACAATACAGACAAAACTTAGAACTCCTTTATTTTGTGAAGCTTCAAGGAGCTAGCACAAACCATGTTGGATTTAGAGTTCCAAATTCATCTATCAATATAGGAGAAAACAGAGTGAAACCTAAAAATTCAAACTGTTACTGCAGAGGAATGCTTCAAGCTATAGGAATGAAATTTGGTGAGTCAAGTGGGAATGGTGTACTGATCATTACCTCCAAGTATCATCAAGGTTGGGTGAAATAACATTTGCTGAGATTTCAGGAAACTCATAGTTTTTTGGAAGCTAGGCAACCCCTTTCTGATTAAAGTTGTTTTTCTCAGGGTGTGCTTAGGGTTACTTGAATAGGAAACAAACTCTATAGTTAGAACTTAGAACTACTTTATTGTGTCAAGTTTCAAGGAGCTAGCACAAACCGTGTTGGATTTTGAGTTCCAAATTCATCTATCAATATAGGAGAAAACAGAGTGAAACCTAAAAATTCAAACTGTTACTGCAGAGGAATGCTTCAAGCTATAAGAACGAAATTTGGTGAGTCAAGTGGGAATGGTGTACTGATCATTACCTCCAAGTATCATCAAGATTGCATGAAATAACATTTGCTGAGATTTCAGGAAACTCGTAGTTTTTTGGAAGCTAGGCAACGCCTTTCAGATGAATTTGGTTTTCATCAGTCTCTGCTTAGGGCTACTTGAATAGGAAACAAACAGTACAGACAGAACTTAGAACTGCTTTATTTTGTCAAGTTTCAAGGAGCTAGCACAAATCATGTTGGATTTAGAGTTCCAAATTCATCTATCAATATAGGAGAAAACAGAGTGAAACCTAAAAATTCAAACTGTTACTGCAGAGGAATGCTTCAAGGTATAAGAACGAAATTTGGTGAGTCAAGTGGGAATGGTGTACTGATCATTACCTCCAAGTATCATCAAGATTGGGTGAAATAACATTTGATGAGATTTCAGGAAACTCGTAGTTTTTTGGAAGCTAGTCAACCCCTTTCAGATGAATTTGGTTTTCATCAGTCTCTGCTTAGGGCTACTTGAATAGGAAACAAACTGTATAGTTAGAACTTAGAACTACTTTATTGTGTCAAGTTTCAAGGAGCTAGCACAAACCGTGTTGGATTTAGAGTTCCAAATTCATCTATCAATATAGGAGAAAACAGAGTGAAACCCAAAAATTCAAACTGTTACTGCAGAGGAATGCTTCAAGCTATAGGAATGAAATTTGGTGAGTCAAGTGGGAATGGTGTACTGATCATTACCTCCAAGTATCATCAAGATTGGGTGAAATAACGTTTGCTGAGATTTCAGGAAACTCGTAGTTTTTTGGAAGCTAGGCAACCCCTTTCAGACGAATTTGGTTTTCATCAGTCTCTGCTTAGGGCTACTTGAATAGGAAACAAACAGTACAGACAGAACTTAGAACTGCTTTTTTTTTTCAAGTGTCAAGGAGCTAACACAAACCGTGTTGGATTTAGAGTTCCAAATCCATCTATCAATATAGGAGAAAACAGAGTGAAACCTAAAAATGCAAACTGTTACTGCAGAGGAATGCTTCAAGCTATAAGAAGGAAATTTGGTGAGTCAAGTGGGAATGGTGTACTGATCATTACCTTCAAGTATCATCAAGATTGGGTGAAATAACATTTGCTGAGATTTCAGGAAACTCCTTGTTTTTTGGAAGCTAGGCAACCCCTTTCAAACGTATTTGGTTTTCATCAGTCTCTGCTTAGGGCTATTTGAATAGGAAACAAACTGTATAGTTAGAACTTAGAACTACTTTATTGTGTCAAGTTTCAAGGAGCTAGCACAAACCGTGTTGGATTTAGAGTTCCAAATTCATCTATCAATATAGGAGAAAACAGAGTGAAACCTAAAAATTCAAACTGTTACTGCAGAGGAATGCTTCAAGGTATAAGAACGAAATTTGGTGAGTCAAGTGGGAATGGTGTACTGATCATTACCTCCAAGTATCATCAAGATTGGGTGAAATAACATTTGATGAGATTTCAGGAAACTCGTAGTTTTTTGGAAGCTAGTCAACCCCTTTCAGATGAATTTGGTTTTCATCAGTCTCTGCTTAGGGCTACTTGAATAGGAAACAAACTGTATAGTTAGAACTTAGAACTACTTTATTGTGTCAAGTTTCAAGGAGCTAGCACAAACCGTGTTGGATTTAGAGTTCCAAATTCATCTATCAATATAGGAGAAAACAGAGTGAAACCCAAAAATTCAAACTGTTACTGCAGAGGAATGCTTCAAGCTATAGGAATGAAATTTGGTGAGTCAAGTGGGAATGGTGTACTGATCATTACCTCCAAGTATCATCAAGATTGGGTGAAATAAAGTTTGCTGAGATTTCAGGAAACTCGTAGTTTTTTGGAAGCTAGGCAACCCCTTTCAGACGAATTTGGTTTTCATCAGTCTCTGCTTAGGGCTACTTGAATAGGAAACAAACAGTACAGACAGAACTTAGAACTGCTTTTTTTTTTCAAGTGTCAAGGAGCTAGCACAAACCGTGTTGGATTTAGAGTTCCAAATCCATCTATCAATATAGGAGAAAACAGAGTGAAACCTAAAAATGCAAACTGTTACTGCAGAGGAATGCTTCAAGCTATAAGAAGGAAATTTGGTGAGTCAAGTGGGAATGGTGTACTGATCATTACCTTCAAGTATCATCAAGATTGGGTGAAATAACATTTGCTGAGATTTCAGGAAACTCCTTGTTTTTTGGAAGCTAGGCAACCCCTTTCAAACGTATTTGGTTTTCATCAGTCTCTGCTTAGGGCTATTTGAATAGGAAACAAACTGTATAGTTAGAACTTAGAACTACTTTATTGTGTCAAGTTTCAAGGAGCTAGCACAAACCGTGTTGGATTTAGAGTTCCAAATTCATCTATCAATATAGGAGAAAACAGAGTGAAACCTAAAAATTCAAACTGTTACTGCAGAGGAATGCTTCAAGGTATAAGAACGAAATTTGGTGAATCAAGTGGGAATGGTGTACTGATCATTACCTTCAAGTATCATCAAGATTGGGTGAAATAACATTTGCTGAGATTTCAGGAAACTCGTGTTTTTTGGAAGCTAGGCAACCCCTTTCAGACGAATTTGGTTTTCATCAGTCTCTGCTTAGGGCTACTTGAATAGGAAACAAACAGTACAGACAGAACTTAGAACTGCTTTATTTTGTCAAGTTTCAAGGAGCTAGCACAAACCGTGTTGGATTTAGAGTTCCAAATCCATCTATCAATATAGGAGAAAACAGAGTGAAACCTAAAAATTCAAACTGTTACTGCAGAGGAATGCTTCAAGCTGTAAGAACGAAATTTGGTGAGTCAAGTGGGAATGGTGTACTGATCATTACCTCCAAGTATCATCAAGATTGCATGAAATAACATTTGCTGAGATTTCAGGAAACTCGTAGTTTTTTGGAATCTAGGCAACCCCTTTCAGACGAATTTGGTTTTCATCAGTCTCTGCTTAGGGCTACTTGAATAGGAAACAAACAGTACAGACAGAACTTAGAACTGCTTTATTTTTTCAAGTTTCAAGGAGCTAGCACAAACCGTGTTGGATTTAGAGTTCCAAATCCATCTATCAATATAGGAGAAAACAGAGTGAAACCTAAAAATGCAAACTGTTACTGCAGAGGAATGCTTCAAGCTATAAGAACAAAATTTGGTGAGTCAAGTGGGAATGGTGTACTGATCATTACCTCCAAGTATCATCAAGATTGGGTGAAATAACATTTGCTGAGATTTCAGGAAACTCCTAGTTTTTTGGAAGCTAGGCAACCCCTTTCAAACGTATTTGGTTTTCATCAGTCTCTGCTTAGGGCTATTTGAATAGGAAACAAACAATACAGACAAAACTTAGAACTGCTTTATTTTGTCAAGCTTCAAGGAGCTAGCACAAACCATGTTGGATTTAGAGTTCCAAATTCATCTATCAATATAGGAGAAAACAGAGTGAAACCTAAAAATTCAAACTGTTACTGCAGAGGAATGCTTCAAGCTATAAGAACGAAATTTGGTGAGTCAAGTGGGAATGGTGTACTGATCATTACCTCCAAGTATCATGAAGATTGCATGAAATAACATTTGCTGAGATTTCAGGAAACTCGTAGATTTTTGGAAGCTAGGCAACCTCTTTCAGACGAATTTGGTTTTCATCAGTCTCTGCTTAGGGCTACTTGAATAGGAAACAAACAGTACAGACAGAACTTAGAACTGCTTTATTGTGTCAAGTTTCAAGGAGCTAGCACAAACCGTGTTGGATTTTGAGTTCCAAATTCATCTATCAATATAGGAGAAAACAGAGTGAAACCTAAAAATTCAAACTGTTAGTGCAGAGGAATGCTTCAAGCTGTAAGAACGAAATTTGGTGAGTCAAGTGGGAATGGTGTACTGATCATTACCTCCAAGTATCATCAAGATTGCATGAAATAACATTTGCTGAGATTTCAGGAAACTCGTAGTTTTTTGGAATCTAGGCAACCTCTTTCAGACGAATTTGGTTTTCATCAGTCTCTGCTTAGGGCTACTTGAATAGGAAACAAACAGTACAGACAGAACTTAGAACTGCTTTATTTTTTCAAGTTTCAAGGAGCTAGCACAAACCGTGTTGGATTTAGAGTTCCAAATCCATCTATCAATATAGGAGAAAACAGAGTGAAACCTAAAAATGCAAACTGTTACTGCAGAGGAATGCTTCAAGCTATAAGAACGAAATTTGGTGAGTCAAGTGGGAATGGTGTACTGATCATTACCTCCAAGTATCATCAAGATTGGGTGAAATAACATTTGCTGAGATTTCAGGAAACTCGTAGTTTTTTGGAATCTAGGCAACCCCTTTCAAACGTATTTGGTTTTCATCAGTCTCTGCTTAGGGCTACTTGAATAGGAAACAAACTGTATAGTTAGAACTTAGAACTACTTTATTGTGTCAAGTTTCAAGGAGCTAGCACAAACCGTGTTGGATTTAGAGTTCCAAATTCATCTATCAATATAGGAGAAAACAGAGTGAAACCTAAAAATTCAAACTGTTACTGCAGAGGAATGCTTCAAGCTATAAGAACGAAATTTGGTGAGTCAAGTGGGAATGGTGTACTGATCATTACCTTCAAGTATCATCAAGATTGGGTGAAATAACATTTGCTGAGATTTCAGGAAACTCATAGTTTTTTGGAAGCTAGGCAACCCCTTTCAAACGTATTTGGTTTTCATCAGTCTCTGCTTAGGGCTATTTGAATAGGAAACAAACAATACAGACAAAACTTAGAACTCCTTTATTTTGTGAAGCTTCAAGGAGCTAGCACAAACCATGTTGGATTTAGAGTTCCAAATTCATCTATCAATATAGGAGAAAACAGAGTGAAACCTAAAAATTCAAACTGTTACTGCAGAGGAATGCTTCAAGCTATAGGAATGAAATTTGGTGAGTCAAGTGGGAATGGTGTACTGATCATTACCTCCAAGTATCATCAAGGTTGGGTGAAATAACATTTGCTGAGATTTCAGGAAACTCATAGTTTTTTGGAAGCTAGGCAACCCCTTTCTGATTAAAGTTGTTTTTCTCAGGGTGTGCTTAGGGTTACTTGAATAGGAAACAAACTCTATAGTTAGAACTTAGAACTACTTTATTGTGTCAAGTTTCAAGGAGCTAGCACAAACCGTGTTGGATTTTGAGTTCCAAATTCATCTATCAATATAGGAGAAAACAGAGTGAAACCTAAAAATTCAAACTGTTACTGCAGAGGAATGCTTCAAGGTATAAGAACGAAATTTGGTGAGTCAAGTGGGAATGGTGTACTGATCATTACCTCCAAGTATCATCAAGATTGGGTGAAATAACATTTGATGAGATTTCAGGAAACTCGTAGTTTTTTGGAAGCTAGTCAACCCCTTTCAGATGAATTTGGTTTTCATCAGTCTCTGCTTAGGGCTACTTGAATAGGAAACAAACTGTATAGTTAGAACTTAGAACTACTTTATTGTGTCAAGTTTCAAGGAGCTAGCACAAACCGTGTTGGATTTAGAGTTCCAAATTCATCTATCAATATAGGAGAAAACAGAGTGAAACCCAAAAATTCAAACTGTTACTGCAGAGGAATGCTTCAAGCTATAGGAATGAAATTTGGTGAGTCAAGTGGGAATGGTGTACTGATCATTACCTCCAAGTATCATCAAGATTGGGTGAAATAACGTTTGCTGAGATTTCAGGAAACTCGTAGTTTTTTGGAAGCTAGGCAACCCCTTTCAGACGAATTTGGTTTTCATCAGTCTCTGCTTAGGGCTACTTGAATAGGAAACAAACAGTACAGACAGAACTTAGAACTGCTTTTTTTTTTCAAGTGTCAAGGAGCTAACACAAACCGTGTTGGATTTAGAGTTCCAAATCCATCTATCAATATAGGAGAAAACAGAGTGAAACCTAAAAATGCAAACTGTTACTGCAGAGGAATGCTTCAAGCTATAAGAAGGAAATTTGGTGAGTCAAGTGGGAATGGTGTACTGATCATTACCTTCAAGTATCATCAAGATTGGGTGAAATAACATTTGCTGAGATTTCAGGAAACTCCTTGTTTTTTGGAAGCTAGGCAACCCCTTTCAAACGTATTTGGTTTTCATCAGTCTCTGCTTAGGGCTATTTGAATAGGAAACAAACTGTATAGTTAGAACTTAGAACTACTTTATTGTGTCAAGTTTCAAGGAGCTAGCACAAACCGTGTTGGATTTAGAGTTCCAAATTCATCTATCAATATAGGAGAAAACAGAGTGAAACCTAAAAATTCAAACTGTTACTGCAGAGGAATGCTTCAAGGTATAAGAACGAAATTTGGTGAGTCAAGTGGGAATGGTGTACTGATCATTACCTCCAAGTATCATCAAGATTGGGTGAAATAACATTTGATGAGATTTCAGGAAACTCATAGTTTTTTGGAAGCTAGGCAACCCCTTTCAAACGTATTTGGTTTTCATCAGTCTCTGCTTAGGGCTATTTGAATAGGAAACAAACAATACAGACAAAACTTAGAACTCCTTTATTTTGTGAAGCTTCAAGGAGCTAGCACAAACCATGTTGGATTTAGAGTTCCAAATTCATCTATCAATATAGGAGAAAACAGAGTGAAACCTAAAAATTCAAACTGTTACTGCAGAGGAATGCTTCAAGCTATAGGAATGAAATTTGGTGAGTCAAGTGGGAATGGTGTACTGATCATTACCTCCAAGTATCATCAAGGTTGGGTGAAATAACATTTGCTGAGATTTCAGGAAACTCATAGTTTTTTGGAAGCTAGGCAACCCCTTTCTGATTAAAGTTGTTTTTCTCAGGGTGTGCTTAGGGTTACTTGAATAGGAAACAAACTCTATAGTTAGAACTTAGAACTACTTTATTGTGTCAAGTTTCAAGGAGCTAGCACAAACCGTGTTGGATTTTGAGTTCCAAATTCATCTATCAATATAGGAGAAAACAGAGTGAAACCTAAAAATTCAAACTGTTACTGCAGAGGAATGCTTCAAGGTATAAGAACGAAATTTGGTGAGTCAAGTGGGAATGGTGTACTGATCATTACCTCCAAGTATCATCAAGATTGGGTGAAATAACATTTGATGAGATTTCAGGAAACTCGTAGTTTTTTGGAAGCTAGTCAACCCCTTTCAGATGAATTTGGTTTTCATCAGTCTCTGCTTAGGGCTACTTGAATAGGAAACAAACTGTATAGTTAGAACTTAGAACTACTTTATTGTGTCAAGTTTCAAGGAGCTAGCACAAACCGTGTTGGATTTAGAGTTCCAAATTCATCTATCAATATAGGAGAAAACAGAGTGAAACCTAAAAATTCAAACTGTTACTGCAGAGGAATGCTTCAAGGTATAAGAACGAAATTTGGTGAGTCAAGTGGGAATGGTGTACTGATCATTACCTCCAAGTATCATCAAGATTGGGTGAAATAACATTTGATGAGATTTCAGGAAACTCGTAGTTTTTTGGAAGCTAGTCAACCCCTTTCAGATGAATTTGGTTTTCATCAGTCTCTGCTTAGGGCTACTTGAATAGGAAACAAACTGTATAGTTAGAACTTAGAACTACTTTATTGTGTCAAGTTTCAAGGAGCTAGCACAAACCGTGTTGGATTTAGAGTTCCAAATTCATCTATCAATATAGGAGAAAACAGAGTGAAACCCAAAAATTCAAACTGTTACTGCAGAGGAATGCTTCAAGCTATAGGAATGAAATTTGGTGAGTCAAGTGGGAATGGTGTACTGATCATTACCTCCAAGTATCATCAAGATTGGGTGAAATAAAGTTTGCTGAGATTTCAGGAAACTCGTAGTTTTTTGGAAGCTAGGCAACCCCTTTCAGACGAATTTGGTTTTCATCAGTCTCTGCTTAGGGCTACTTGAATAGGAAACAAACAGTACAGACAGAACTTAGAACTGCTTTTTTTTTTCAAGTGTCAAGGAGCTAGCACAAACCGTGTTGGATTTAGAGTTCCAAATCCATCTATCAATATAGGAGAAAACAGAGTGAAACCTAAAAATGCAAACTGTTACTGCAGAGGAATGCTTCAAGCTATAAGAAGGAAATTTGGTGAGTCAAGTGGGAATGGTGTACTGATCATTACCTTCAAGTATCATCAAGATTGGGTGAAATAACATTTGCTGAGATTTCAGGAAACTCCTTGTTTTTTGGAAGCTAGGCAACCCCTTTCAAACGTATTTGGTTTTCATCAGTCTCTGCTTAGGGCTATTTGAATAGGAAACAAACTGTATAGTTAGAACTTAGAACTACTTTATTGTGTCAAGTTTCAAGGAGCTAGCACAAACCGTGTTGGATTTAGAGTTCCAAATTCATCTATCAATATAGGAGAAAACAGAGTGAAACCTAAAAATTCAAACTGTTACTGCAGAGGAATGCTTCAAGGTATAAGAACGAAATTTGGTGAATCAAGTGGGAATGGTGTACTGATCATTACCTTCAAGTATCATCAAGATTGGGTGAAATAACATTTGCTGAGATTTCAGGAAACTCGTGTTTTTTGGAAGCTAGGCAACCCCTTTCAGACGAATTTGGTTTTCATCAGTCTCTGCTTAGGGCTACTTGAATAGGAAACAAACAGTACAGACAGAACTTAGAACTGCTTTATTTTGTCAAGTTTCAAGGAGCTAGCACAAACCGTGTTGGATTTAGAGTTCCAAATCCATCTATCAATATAGGAGAAAACAGAGTGAAACCTAAAAATTCAAACTGTTACTGCAGAGGAATGCTTCAAGCTGTAAGAACGAAATTTGGTGAGTCAAGTGGGAATGGTGTACTGATCATTACCTCCAAGTATCATCAAGATTGCATGAAATAACATTTGCTGAGATTTCAGGAAACTCGTAGTTTTTTGGAATCTAGGCAACCCCTTTCAGACGAATTTGGTTTTCATCAGTCTCTGCTTAGGGCTACTTGAATAGGAAACAAACAGTACAGACAGAACTTAGAACTGCTTTATTTTTTCAAGTTTCAAGGAGCTAGCACAAACCGTGTTGGATTTAGAGTTCCAAATCCATCTATCAATATAGGAGAAAACAGAGTGAAACCTAAAAATGCAAACTGTTACTGCAGAGGAATGCTTCAAGCTATAAGAACAAAATTTGGTGAGTCAAGTGGGAATGGTGTACTGATCATTACCTCCAAGTATCATCAAGATTGGGTGAAATAACATTTGCTGAGATTTCAGGAAACTCCTAGTTTTTTGGAAGCTAGGCAACCCCTTTCAAACGTATTTGGTTTTCATCAGTCTCTGCTTAGGGCTATTTGAATAGGAAACAAACAATACAGACAAAACTTAGAACTGCTTTATTTTGTCAAGCTTCAAGGAGCTAGCACAAACCATGTTGGATTTAGAGTTCCAAATTCATCTATCAATATAGGAGAAAACAGAGTGAAACCTAAAAATTCAAACTGTTACTGCAGAGGAATGCTTCAAGCTATAAGAACGAAATTTGGTGAGTCAAGTGGGAATGGTGTACTGATCATTACCTCCAAGTATCATGAAGATTGCATGAAATAACATTTGCTGAGATTTCAGGAAACTCGTAGATTTTTGGAAGCTAGGCAACCTCTTTCAGACGAATTTGGTTTTCATCAGTCTCTGCTTAGGGCTACTTGAATAGGAAACAAACAGTACAGACAGAACTTAGAACTGCTTTATTGTGTCAAGTTTCAAGGAGCTAGCACAAACCGTGTTGGATTTTGAGTTCCAAATTCATCTATCAATATAGGAGAAAACAGAGTGAAACCTAAAAATTCAAACTGTTAGTGCAGAGGAATGCTTCAAGCTGTAAGAACGAAATTTGGTGAGTCAAGTGGGAATGGTGTACTGATCATTACCTCCAAGTATCATCAAGATTGCATGAAATAACATTTGCTGAGATTTCAGGAAACTCGTAGTTTTTTGGAATCTAGGCAACCTCTTTCAGACGAATTTGGTTTTCATCAGTCTCTGCTTAGGGCTACTTGAATAGGAAACAAACAGTACAGACAGAACTTAGAACTGCTTTATTTTTTCAAGTTTCAAGGAGCTAGCACAAACCGTGTTGGATTTAGAGTTCCAAATCCATCTATCAATATAGGAGAAAACAGAGTGAAACCTAAAAATGCAAACTGTTACTGCAGAGGAATGCTTCAAGCTATAAGAACGAAATTTGGTGAGTCAAGTGGGAATGGTGTACTGATCATTACCTCCAAGTATCATCAAGATTGGGTGAAATAACATTTGCTGAGATTTCAGGAAACTCGTAGTTTTTTGGAATCTAGGCAACCCCTTTCAAACGTATTTGGTTTTCATCAGTCTCTGCTTAGGGCTACTTGAATAGGAAACAAACTGTATAGTTAGAACTTAGAACTACTTTATTGTGTCAAGTTTCAAGGAGCTAGCACAAACCGTGTTGGATTTAGAGTTCCAAATTCATCTATCAATATAGGAGAAAACAGAGTGAAACCTAAAAATTCAAACTGTTACTGCAGAGGAATGCTTCAAGCTATAAGAACGAAATTTGGTGAGTCAAGTGGGAATGGTGTACTGATCATTACCTTCAAGTATCATCAAGATTGGGTGAAATAACATTTGCTGAGATTTCAGGAAACTCATAGTTTTTTGGAAGCTAGGCAACCCCTTTCAAACGTATTTGGTTTTCATCAGTCTCTGCTTAGGGCTATTTGAATAGGAAACAAACAATACAGACAAAACTTAGAACTCCTTTATTTTGTGAAGCTTCAAGGAGCTAGCACAAACCATGTTGGATTTAGAGTTCCAAATTCATCTATCAATATAGGAGAAAACAGAGTGAAACCTAAAAATTCAAACTGTTACTGCAGAGGAATGCTTCAAGCTATAGGAATGAAATTTGGTGAGTCAAGTGGGAATGGTGTACTGATCATTACCTCCAAGTATCATCAAGGTTGGGTGAAATAACATTTGCTGAGATTTCAGGAAACTCATAGTTTTTTGGAAGCTAGGCAACCCCTTTCTGATTAAAGTTGTTTTTCTCAGGGTGTGCTTAGGGTTACTTGAATAGGAAACAAACTCTATAGTTAGAACTTAGAACTACTTTATTGTGTCAAGTTTCAAGGAGCTAGCACAAACCGTGTTGGATTTTGAGTTCCAAATTCATCTATCAATATAGGAGAAAACAGAGTGAAACCTAAAAATTCAAACTGTTACTGCAGAGGAATGCTTCAAGCTATAAGAACGAAATTTGGTGAGTCAAGTGGGAATGGTGTACTGATCATTACCTCCAAGTATCATCAAGATTGCATGAAATAACATTTGCTGAGATTTCAGGAAACTCGTAGTTTTTTGGAAGCTAGGCAACGCCTTTCAGATGAATTTGGTTTTCATCAGTCTCTGCTTAGGGCTACTTGAATAGGAAACAAACAGTACAGACAGAACTTAGAACTGCTTTATTTTGTCAAGTTTCAAGGAGCTAGCACAAATCATGTTGGATTTAGAGTTCCAAATTCATCTATCAATATAGGAGAAAACAGAGTGAAACCTAAAAATTCAAACTGTTACTGCAGAGGAATGCTTCAAGGTATAAGAACGAAATTTGGTGAGTCAAGTGGGAATGGTGTACTGATCATTACCTCCAAGTATCATCAAGATTGGGTGAAATAACATTTGATGAGATTTCAGGAAACTCGTAGTTTTTTGGAAGCTAGTCAACCCCTTTCAGATGAATTTGGTTTTCATCAGTCTCTGCTTAGGGCTACTTGAATAGGAAACAAACTGTATAGTTAGAACTTAGAACTACTTTATTGTGTCAAGTTTCAAGGAGCTAGCACAAACCGTGTTGGATTTAGAGTTCCAAATTCATCTATCAATATAGGAGAAAACAGAGTGAAACCCAAAAATTCAAACTGTTACTGCAGAGGAATGCTTCAAGCTATAGGAATGAAATTTGGTGAGTCAAGTGGGAATGGTGTACTGATCATTACCTCCAAGTATCATCAAGATTGGGTGAAATAACGTTTGCTGAGATTTCAGGAAACTCGTAGTTTTTTGGAAGCTAGGCAACCCCTTTCAGACGAATTTGGTTTTCATCAGTCTCTGCTTAGGGCTACTTGAATAGGAAACAAACAGTACAGACAGAACTTAGAACTGCTTTTTTTTTTCAAGTGTCAAGGAGCTAGCACAAACCGTGTTGGATTTAGAGTTCCAAATCCATCTATCAATATAGGAGAAAACAGAGTGAAACCTAAAAATGCAAACTGTTACTGCAGAGGAATGCTTCAAGCTATAAGAAGGAAATTTGGTGAGTCAAGTGGGAATGGTGTACTGATCATTACCTTCAAGTATCATCAAGATTGGGTGAAATAACATTTGCTGAGATTTCAGGAAACTCCTTGTTTTTTGGAAGCTAGGCAACCCCTTTCAAACGTATTTGGTTTTCATCAGTCTCTGCTTAGGGCTATTTGAATAGGAAACAAACTGTATAGTTAGAACTTAGAACTACTTTATTGTGTCAAGTTTCAAGGAGCTAGCACAAACCGTGTTGGATTTAGAGTTCCAAATTCATCTATCAATATAGGAGAAAACAGAGTGAAACCTAAAAATTCAAACTGTTACTGCAGAGGAATGCTTCAAGGTATAAGAACGAAATTTGGTGAGTCAAGTGGGAATGGTGTACTGATCATTACCTCCAAGTATCATCAAGATTGGGTGAAATAACATTTGATGAGATTTCAGGAAACTCGTAGTTTTTTGGAAGCTAGTCAACCCCTTTCAGATGAATTTGGTTTTCATCAGTCTCTGCTTAGGGCTACTTGAATAGGAAACAAACTGTATAGTTAGAACTTAGAACTACTTTATTGTGTCAAGTTTCAAGGAGCTAGCACAAACCGTGTTGGATTTAGAGTTCCAAATTCATCTATCAATATAGGAGAAAACAGAGTGAAACCCAAAAATTCAAACTGTTACTGCAGAGGAATGCTTCAAGCTATAGGAATGAAATTTGGTGAGTCAAGTGGGAATGGTGTACTGATCATTACCTCCAAGTATCATCAAGATTGGGTGAAATAAAGTTTGCTGAGATTTCAGGAAACTCGTAGTTTTTTGGAAGCTAGGCAACCCCTTTCAGACGAATTTGGTTTTCATCAGTCTCTGCTTAGGGCTACTTGAATAGGAAACAAACAGTACAGACAGAACTTAGAACTGCTTTTTTTTTTCAAGTGTCAAGGAGCTAGCACAAACCGTGTTGGATTTAGAGTTCCAAATCCATCTATCAATATAGGAGAAAACAGAGTGAAACCTAAAAATGCAAACTGTTACTGCAGAGGAATGCTTCAAGCTATAAGAAGGAAATTTGGTGAGTCAAGTGGGAATGGTGTACTGATCATTACCTTCAAGTATCATCAAGATTGGGTGAAATAACATTTGCTGAGATTTCAGGAAACTCCTTGTTTTTTGGAAGCTAGGCAACCCCTTTCAAACGTATTTGGTTTTCATCAGTCTCTGCTTAGGGCTATTTGAATAGGAAACAAACTGTATAGTTAGAACTTAGAACTACTTTATTGTGTCAAGTTTCAAGGAGCTAGCACAAACCGTGTTGGATTTAGAGTTCCAAATTCATCTATCAATATAGGAGAAAACAGAGTGAAACCTAAAAATTCAAACTGTTACTGCAGAGGAATGCTTCAAGGTATAAGAACGAAATTTGGTGAATCAAGTGGGAATGGTGTACTGATCATTACCTTCAAGTATCATCAAGATTGGGTGAAATAACATTTGCTGAGATTTCAGGAAACTCGTGTTTTTTGGAAGCTAGGCAACCCCTTTCAGACGAATTTGGTTTTCATCAGTCTCTGCTTAGGGCTACTTGAATAGGAAACAAACAGTACAGACAGAACTTAGAACTGCTTTATTTTGTCAAGTTTCAAGGAGCTAGCACAAACCGTGTTGGATTTAGAGTTCCAAATCCATCTATCAATATAGGAGAAAACAGAGTGAAACCTAAAAATTCAAACTGTTACTGCAGAGGAATGCTTCAAGCTGTAAGAACGAAATTTGGTGAGTCAAGTGGGAATGGTGTACTGATCATTACCTCCAAGTATCATCAAGATTGCATGAAATAACATTTGCTGAGATTTCAGGAAACTCGTAGTTTTTTGGAATCTAGGCAACCCCTTTCAGACGAATTTGGTTTTCATCAGTCTCTGCTTAGGGCTACTTGAATAGGAAACAAACAGTACAGACAGAACTTAGAACTGCTTTATTTTTTCAAGTTTCAAGGAGCTAGCACAAACCGTGTTGGATTTAGAGTTCCAAATCCATCTATCAATATAGGAGAAAACAGAGTGAAACCTAAAAATGCAAACTGTTACTGCAGAGGAATGCTTCAAGCTATAAGAACAAAATTTGGTGAGTCAAGTGGGAATGGTGTACTGATCATTACCTCCAAGTATCATCAAGATTGGGTGAAATAACATTTGCTGAGATTTCAGGAAACTCCTAGTTTTTTGGAAGCTAGGCAACCCCTTTCAAACGTATTTGGTTTTCATCAGTCTCTGCTTAGGGCTATTTGAATAGGAAACAAACAATACAGACAAAACTTAGAACTGCTTTATTTTGTCAAGCTTCAAGGAGCTAGCACA
Organism: Spermophilus citellus; assembly: GCF_964194105.1. Taxonomy (NCBI): domain Eukaryota; kingdom Metazoa; phylum Chordata; class Mammalia; order Rodentia; family Sciuridae; genus Spermophilus; species Spermophilus citellus. The sequence goes on along the minus strand of NC_138200.1, from coordinate 27,170,058 downwards.
AACCATGTTGGATTTAGAGTTCCAAATTCATCTATCAATATAGGAGAAAACAGAGTGAAACCTAAAAATTCAAACTGTTACTGCAGAGGAATGCTTCAAGCTATAAGAACGAAATTTGGTGAGTCAAGTGGGAATGGTGTACTGATCATTACCTCCAAGTATCATGAAGATTGCATGAAATAACATTTGCTGAGATTTCAGGAAACTCGTAGATTTTTGGAAGCTAGGCAACCTCTTTCAGACGAATTTGGTTTTCATCAGTCTCTGCTTAGGGCTACTTGAATAGGAAACAAACAGTACAGACAGAACTTAGAACTGCTTTATTGTGTCAAGTTTCAAGGAGCTAGCACAAACCGTGTTGGATTTTGAGTTCCAAATTCATCTATCAATATAGGAGAAAACAGAGTGAAACCTAAAAATTCAAACTGTTAGTGCAGAGGAATGCTTCAAGCTGTAAGAACGAAATTTGGTGAGTCAAGTGGGAATGGTGTACTGATCATTACCTCCAAGTATCATCAAGATTGCATGAAATAACATTTGCTGAGATTTCAGGAAACTCGTAGTTTTTTGGAATCTAGGCAACCTCTTTCAGACGAATTTGGTTTTCATCAGTCTCTGCTTAGGGCTACTTGAATAGGAAACAAACAGTACAGACAGAACTTAGAACTGCTTTATTTTTTCAAGTTTCAAGGAGCTAGCACAAACCGTGTTGGATTTAGAGTTCCAAATCCATCTATCAATATAGGAGAAAACAGAGTGAAACCTAAAAATGCAAACTGTTACTGCAGAGGAATGCTTCAAGCTATAAGAACGAAATTTGGTGAGTCAAGTGGGAATGGTGTACTGATCATTACCTCCAAGTATCATCAAGATTGGGTGAAATAACATTTGCTGAGATTTCAGGAAACTCGTAGTTTTTTGGAATCTAGGCAACCCCTTTCAAACGTATTTGGTTTTCATCAGTCTCTGCTTAGGGCTACTTGAATAGGAAACAAACTGTATAGTTAGAACTTAGAACTACTTTATTGTGTCAAGTTTCAAGGAGCTAGCACAAACCGTGTTGGATTTAGAGTTCCAAATTCATCTATCAATATAGGAGAAAACAGAGTGAAACCTAAAAATTCAAACTGTTACTGCAGAGGAATGCTTCAAGCTATAAGAACGAAATTTGGTGAGTCAAGTGGGAATGGTGTACTGATCATTACCTTCAAGTATCATCAAGATTGGGTGAAATAACATTTGCTGAGATTTCAGGAAACTCATAGTTTTTTGGAAGCTAGGCAACCCCTTTCAAACGTATTTGGTTTTCATCAGTCTCTGCTTAGGGCTATTTGAATAGGAAACAAACAATACAGACAAAACTTAGAACTCCTTTATTTTGTGAAGCTTCAAGGAGCTAGCACAAACCATGTTGGATTTAGAGTTCCAAATTCATCTATCAATATAGGAGAAAACAGAGTGAAACCTAAAAATTCAAACTGTTACTGCAGAGGAATGCTTCAAGCTATAGGAATGAAATTTGGTGAGTCAAGTGGGAATGGTGTACTGATCATTACCTCCAAGTATCATCAAGGTTGGGTGAAATAACATTTGCTGAGATTTCAGGAAACTCATAGTTTTTTGGAAGCTAGGCAACCCCTTTCTGATTAAAGTTGTTTTTCTCAGGGTGTGCTTAGGGTTACTTGAATAGGAAACAAACTCTATAGTTAGAACTTAGAACTACTTTATTGTGTCAAGTTTCAAGGAGCTAGCACAAACCGTGTTGGATTTTGAGTTCCAAATTCATCTATCAATATAGGAGAAAACAGAGTGAAACCTAAAAATTCAAACTGTTACTGCAGAGGAATGCTTCAAGCTATAAGAACGAAATTTGGTGAGTCAAGTGGGAATGGTGTACTGATCATTACCTCCAAGTATCATCAAGATTGCATGAAATAACATTTGCTGAGATTTCAGGAAACTCGTAGTTTTTTGGAAGCTAGGCAACGCCTTTCAGATGAATTTGGTTTTCATCAGTCTCTGCTTAGGGCTACTTGAATAGGAAACAAACAGTACAGACAGAACTTAGAACTGCTTTATTTTGTCAAGTTTCAAGGAGCTAGCACAAATCATGTTGGATTTAGAGTTCCAAATTCATCTATCAATATAGGAGAAAACAGAGTGAAACCTAAAAATTCAAACTGTTACTGCAGAGGAATGCTTCAAGGTATAAGAACGAAATTTGGTGAGTCAAGTGGGAATGGTGTACTGATCATTACCTCCAAGTATCATCAAGATTGGGTGAAATAACATTTGATGAGATTTCAGGAAACTCGTAGTTTTTTGGAAGCTAGTCAACCCCTTTCAGATGAATTTGGTTTTCATCAGTCTCTGCTTAGGGCTACTTGAATAGGAAACAAACTGTATAGTTAGAACTTAGAACTACTTTATTGTGTCAAGTTTCAAGGAGCTAGCACAAACCGTGTTGGATTTAGAGTTCCAAATTCATCTATCAATATAGGAGAAAACAGAGTGAAACCCAAAAATTCAAACTGTTACTGCAGAGGAATGCTTCAAGCTATAGGAATGAAATTTGGTGAGTCAAGTGGGAATGGTGTACTGATCATTACCTCCAAGTATCATCAAGATTGGGTGAAATAACGTTTGCTGAGATTTCAGGAAACTCGTAGTTTTTTGGAAGCTAGGCAACCCCTTTCAGACGAATTTGGTTTTCATCAGTCTCTGCTTAGGGCTACTTGAATAGGAAACAAACAGTACAGACAGAACTTAGAATTGCTTTTTTTTTTCAAGTGTCAAGGAGCTAGCACAAACCGTGTTGGATTTAGAGTTCCAAATCCATCTATCAATATAGGAGAAAACAGAGTGAAACCTAAAAATGCAAACTGTTACTGCAGAGGAATGCTTCAAGCTATAAGAAGGAAATTTGGTGAGTCAAGTGGGAATGGTGTACTGATCATTACCTTCAAGTATCATCAAGATTGGGTGAAATAACATTTGCTGAGATTTCAGGAAACTCCTTGTTTTTTGGAAGCTAGGCAACCCCTTTCAAACGTATTTGGTTTTCATCAGTCTCTGCTTAGGGCTATTTGAATAGGAAACAAACTGTATAGTTAGAACTTAGAACTACTTTATTGTGTCAAGTTTCAAGGAGCTAGCACAAACCGTGTTGGATTTAGAGTTCCAAATTCATCTATCAATATAGGAGAAAACAGAGTGAAACCTAAAAATTCAAACTGTTACTGCAGAGGAATGCTTCAAGGTATAAGAACGAAATTTGGTGAGTCAAGTGGGAATGGTGTACTGATCATTACCTCCAAGTATCATCAAGATTGGGTGAAATAACATTTGATGAGATTTCAGGAAACTCGTAGTTTTTTGGAAGCTAGTCAACCCCTTTCAGATGAATTTGGTTTTCATCAGTCTCTGCTTAGGGCTACTTGAATAGGAAACAAACTGTATAGTTAGAACTTAGAACTACTTTATTGTGTCAAGTTTCAAGGAGCTAGCACAAACCGTGTTGGATTTAGAGTTCCAAATTCATCTATCAATATAGGAGAAAACAGAGTGAAACCCAAAAATTCAAACTGTTACTGCAGAGGAATGCTTCAAGCTATAGGAATGAAATTTGGTGAGTCAAGTGGGAATGGTGTACTGATCATTACCTCCAAGTATCATCAAGATTGGGTGAAATAAAGTTTGCTGAGATTTCAGGAAACTCGTAGTTTTTTGGAAGCTAGGCAACCCCTTTCAGACGAATTTGGTTTTCATCAGTCTCTGCTTAGGGCTACTTGAATAGGAAACAAACAGTACAGACAGAACTTAGAACTGCTTTTTTTTTTCAAGTGTCAAGGAGCTAGCACAAACCGTGTTGGATTTAGAGTTCCAAATCCATCTATCAATATAGGAGAAAACAGAGTGAAACCTAAAAATGCAAACTGTTACTGCAGAGGAATGCTTCAAGCTATAAGAAGGAAATTTGGTGAGTCAAGTGGGAATGGTGTACTGATCATTACCTTCAAGTATCATCAAGATTGGGTGAAATAACATTTGCTGAGATTTCAGGAAACTCCTTGTTTTTTGGAAGCTAGGCAACCCCTTTCAAACGTATTTGGTTTTCATCAGTCTCTGCTTAGGGCTATTTGAATAGGAAACAAACTGTATAGTTAGAACTTAGAACTACTTTATTGTGTCAAGTTTCAAGGAGCTAGCACAAACCGTGTTGGATTTAGAGTTCCAAATTCATCTATCAATATAGGAGAAAACAGAGTGAAACCTAAAAATTCAAACTGTTACTGCAGAGGAATGCTTCAAGGTATAAGAACGAAATTTGGTGAATCAAGTGGGAATGGTGTACTGATCATTACCTTCAAGTATCATCAAGATTGGGTGAAATAACATTTGCTGAGATTTCAGGAAACTCGTGTTTTTTGGAAGCTAGGCAACCCCTTTCAGACGAATTTGGTTTTCATCAGTCTCTGCTTAGGGCTACTTGAATAGGAAACAAACAGTACAGACAGAACTTAGAACTGCTTTATTTTGTCAAGTTTCAAGGAGCTAGCACAAACCGTGTTGGATTTAGAGTTCCAAATCCATCTATCAATATAGGAGAAAACAGAGTGAAACCTAAAAATTCAAACTGTTACTGCAGAGGAATGCTTCAAGCTGTAAGAACGAAATTTGGTGAGTCAAGTGGGAATGGTGTACTGATCATTACCTCCAAGTATCATCAAGATTGCATGAAATAACATTTGCTGAGATTTCAGGAAACTCGTAGTTTTTTGGAATCTAGGCAACCCCTTTCAGACGAATTTGGTTTTCATCAGTCTCTGCTTAGGGCTACTTGAATAGGAAACAAACAGTACAGACAGAACTTAGAACTGCTTTATTTTTTCAAGTTTCAAGGAGCTAGCACAAACCGTGTTGGATTTAGAGTTCCAAATCCATCTATCAATATAGGAGAAAACAGAGTGAAACCTAAAAATGCAAACTGTTACTGCAGAGGAATGCTTCAAGCTATAAGAACAAAATTTGGTGAGTCAAGTGGGAATGGTGTACTGATCATTACCTCCAAGTATCATCAAGATTGGGTGAAATAACATTTGCTGAGATTTCAGGAAACTCCTAGTTTTTTGGAAGCTAGGCAACCCCTTTCAAACGTATTTGGTTTTCATCAGTCTCTGCTTAGGGCTATTTGAATAGGAAACAAACAATACAGACAAAACTTAGAACTGCTTTATTTTGTCAAGCTTCAAGGAGCTAGCACAAACCATGTTGGATTTAGAGTTCCAAATTCATCTATCAATATAGGAGAAAACAGAGTGAAACCTAAAAATTCAAACTGTTACTGCAGAGGAATGCTTCAAGCTATAAGAACGAAATTTGGTGAGTCAAGTGGGAATGGTGTACTGATCATTACCTCCAAGTATCATGAAGATTGCATGAAATAACATTTGCTGAGATTTCAGGAAACTCGTAGATTTTTGGAAGCTAGGCAACCTCTTTCAGACGAATTTGGTTTTCATCAGTCTCTGCTTAGGGCTACTTGAATAGGAAACAAACAGTACAGACAGAACTTAGAACTGCTTTATTGTGTCAAGTTTCAAGGAGCTAGCACAAACCGTGTTGGATTTTGAGTTCCAAATTCATCTATCAATATAGGAGAAAACAGAGTGAAACCTAAAAATTCAAACTGTTAGTGCAGAGGAATGCTTCAAGCTGTAAGAACGAAATTTGGTGAGTCAAGTGGGAATGGTGTACTGATCATTACCTCCAAGTATCATCAAGATTGCATGAAATAACATTTGCTGAGATTTCAGGAAACTCGTAGTTTTTTGGAATCTAGGCAACCTCTTTCAGACGAATTTGGTTTTCATCAGTCTCTGCTTAGGGCTACTTGAATAGGAAACAAACAGTACAGACAGAACTTAGAACTGCTTTATTTTTTCAAGTTTCAAGGAGCTAGCACAAACCGTGTTGGATTTAGAGTTCCAAATCCATCTATCAATATAGGAGAAAACAGAGTGAAACCTAAAAATGCAAACTGTTACTGCAGAGGAATGCTTCAAGCTATAAGAACGAAATTTGGTGAGTCAAGTGGGAATGGTGTACTGATCATTACCTCCAAGTATCATCAAGATTGGGTGAAATAACATTTGCTGAGATTTCAGGAAACTCGTAGTTTTTTGGAATCTAGGCAACCCCTTTCAAACGTATTTGGTTTTCATCAGTCTCTGCTTAGGGCTACTTGAATAGGAAACAAACTGTATAGTTAGAACTTAGAACTACTTTATTGTGTCAAGTTTCAAGGAGCTAGCACAAACCGTGTTGGATTTAGAGTTCCAAATTCATCTATCAATATAGGAGAAAACAGAGTGAAACCTAAAAATTCAAACTGTTACTGCAGAGGAATGCTTCAAGCTATAAGAACGAAATTTGGTGAGTCAAGTGGGAATGGTGTACTGATCATTACCTTCAAGTATCATCAAGATTGGGTGAAATAACATTTGCTGAGATTTCAGGAAACTCATAGTTTTTTGGAAGCTAGGCAACCCCTTTCTGATGAAAGTGGTTTTTCTCAGGCTGTGCTTAGGGTTACTGGAATAGGAAACAAACTCTCTAGTTAGAACTTAGAACTACTTTATTGTGTCAAGTTTCAAGGAGCTAGCACAAACCGTGTTGGATTTAGAGTTCCAAATTCATCTATCAATATAGGAGAAAACAGAGTGAAACCTAAAAATTCAAACTGTTACTGCAGAGGAATGCTTCAAGCTGTAAGAACGAAATTTGGTGAGTCAAGTGGGAATGGTGTACTGATCATTACCTCCAAGTATCATCAAGATTGGGTGAAATAACATTTGCTGAGATTTCAGGAAACTCGTAGTTTTTTGGAAGCTAGGCAACCCCTTTCAGACGAATTTGGTTTTCATCAGTCTCTGCTTAGGGCTACTTGAATAGGAAACAAACAGTACAGACAGAACTTAGAACTGCTTTTTTTTTTCAAGTGTCAAGGAGCTAGCACAAACCGTGTTGGATTTAGAGTTCCAAATCCATCTATCAATATAGGAGAAAACAGAGTGAAACCTAAAAATGCAAACTGTTACTGCAGAGGAATGCTTCAAGCTATAAGAAGGAAATTTGGTGAGTCAAGTGGGAATGGTGTACTGATCATTACCTCCAAGTATCATCAAGATTGGGTGAAATAACATTTGCTGAGATTTCAGGAAACTCCTTGTTTTTTGGAAGCTAGGCAACCCCTTTCAAACGTATTTGGTTTTCATCAGTCTCTGCTTAGGGCTATTTGAATAGGAAACAAACTGTATAGTTAGAACTTAGAACTACTTTATTGTGTCAAGTTTCAAGGAGCTAGCACAAACCGTGTTGGATTTAGAGTTCCAAATTCATCTATCAATATATGAGAAAACAGAGTGAAACCTAAAAATTCAAACTGTTACTGCAGAGGAATGCTTCAAGGTATAAGAACGAAATTTGGTAAGTCAAGTGGGAATGGTGTACTGATCATTACCTTCAAGTATCATCAAGATTGGGTGAAATAACATTTGCTGAGATTTCAGGAAACTCGTGTTTTTTGGAAGCTAGGCAACCCCTTTCAGACGAATTTGGTTTTCATCAGTCTCTGCTTAGGGCTACTTGAATAGGAAACAAACAGTACAGACAGAACTTAGAACTGCTTTATTTTGTCAAGTTTCAAGGAGCTAGCACAAACCGTGTTGGATTTAGAGTTCCAAATCCATCTATCAATATAGGAGAAAACAGAGTGAAACCTAAAAATTCAAACTGTTACTGCAGAGGAATGCTTCAAGCTGTAAGAACGAAATTTGGTGAGTCAAGTGGGAATGGTGTACTGATCATTACCTCCAAGTATCATCAAGATTGCATGAAATAACATTTGCTGAGATTTCAGGAAACTCGTAGTTTTTTGGAATCTAGGCAACCCCTTTCAGACGAATTTGGTTTTCATCAGTCTCTGCTTAGGGCTACTTGAATAGGAAACAAACAGTACAGACAGAACTTAGAACTGCTTTATTTTTTCAAGTTTCAAGGAGCTAGCACAAACCGTGTTGGATTTAGAGTTCCAAATCCATCTATCAATATAGGAGAAAACAGAGTGAAACCTAAAAATGCAAACTGTTACTGCAGAGGAATGCTTCAAGCTATAAGAACAAAATTTGGTGAGTCAAGTGGGAATGGTGTACTGATCATTACCTCCAAGTATCATCAAGATTGGGTGAAATAACATTTGCTGAGATTTCAGGAAACTCCTAGTTTTTTGGAAGCTAGGCAACCCCTTTCAAACGTATTTGGTTTTCATCAGTCTCTGCTTAGGGCTATTTGAATAGGAAACAAACAATACAGACAAAACTTAGAACTGCTTTATTTTGTCAAGCTTCAAGGAGCTAGCACAAACCATGTTGGATTTAGAGTTCCAAATTCATCTATCAATATAGGAGAAAACAGAGTGAAACCTAAAAATTCAAACTGTTACTGCAGAGGAATGCTTCAAGCTATAGGAATGAAATTTGGTGAGTCAAGTGGGAATGGTGTACTGATCATTACCTCCAAGTATCATCAAGATTGGGTAAAATAACATTTGCTGAGATTTCAGGAAACTCGTAGTTTTTTGGAAGCTAGGCAACCCCTTTCAGACGAATTTGGTTTTCATCAGTCTCTGCTTAGGGCTACTTGAATAGGAAACAAACTGTATAGTTAGAACTTAGAACTACTTTATTGTGTCAAGTTTCAAGGAGCTAGCACAAACCGTGTTGGATTTTGAGTTCCAAATTCATCTATCAATATAGGAGAAAACAGAGTGAAACCTAAAAATTCAAACTGTTACTGCAGAGGAATGCTTCAAGCTGTAAGAACGAAATTTGGTGAGTCAAGTGGGAATGGTGTACTGATCATTACCTCCAAGTATCATCAAGATTGCATGAAATAACATTTGCTGAGATTTCAGGAAACTCGTAGTTTTTTGGAATCTAGGCAACCTCTTTCAGACGAATTTGGTTTTCATCAGTCTCTGCTTAGGGCTACTTGAATAGGAAACAAACAGTACAGACAGAACTTAGAACTGCTTTATTTTTTCAAGTTTCAAGGAGCTAGCACAAACCGTGTTGGATTTAGAGTTCCAAATCCATCTATCAATATAGGAGAAAACAGAGTGAAACCTAAAAATGCAAACTGTTACTGCAGAGGAATGCTTCAAGCTATAAGAACGAAATTTGGTGAGTCAAGTGGGAATGGTGTACTGATCATTACCTCCAAGTATCATCAAGATTGGGTGAAATAACATTTGCTGAGATTTCAGGAAACTCGTAGTTTTTTGGAATCTAGGCAACCCCTTTCAAACGTATTTGGTTTTCATCAGTCTCTGCTTAGGGCTACTTGAATAGGAAACAAACTGTATAGTTAGAACTTAGAACTACTTTATTGTGTCAAGTTTCAAGGAGCTAGCACAAACCGTGTTGGATTTAGAGTTCCAAATTCATCTATCAATATAGGAGAAAACAGAGTGAAACCTAAAAATTCAAACTGTTACTGCAGAGGAATGCTTCAAGCTATAAGAACGAAATTTGGTGAGTCAAGTGGGAATGGTGTACTGATCATTACCTTCAAGTATCATCAAGATTGGGTGAAATAACATTTGCTGAGATTTCAGGAAACTCATAGTTTTTTGGAAGCTAGGCAACCCCTTTCTGATGAAAGTGGTTTTTCTCAGGCTGTGCTTAGGGTTACTGGAATAGGAAACAAACTCTCTAGTTAGAACTTAGAACTACTTTATTGTGTCAAGTTTCAAGGAGCTAGCACAAACCGTGTTGGATTTAGAGTTCCAAATTCATCTATCAATATAGGAGAAAACAGAGTGAAACCTAAAAATTCAAACTGTTACTGCAGAGGAATGCTTCAAGCTGTAAGAACGAAATTTGGTGAGTCAAGTGGGAATGGTGTACTGATCATTACCTCCAAGTATCATCAAGATTGGGTGAAATCACATTTGCTGAGATTTCAGGAAACTCGTAGTTTTTTGGAAGCTAGGCAACCCCTTTCAAACGTATTTGGTTTTCATCAGTCTCTGCTTAGGGCTATTTGAATAGGAAACAAACAGTACAGACAGAACTTAGAACTGCTTTATTTTGTCAAGTTTCAAGGAGCTAGCACAAACCGTGTTGGATTTAGAGTTCCAAATCCATCTATCAATATAGGAGAAAACAGAGTGAAACCTAAAAATGCAAACTGTTACTGCAGAGGAATGCTTCAAGCTATAAGAAGGAAATTTGGTGAGTCAAGTGGGAATGGTGTACTGATTATTACCTCCAAGTATCATCAAGATTGCATGAAATAACATTTGCTGAGATTTCAGGAAACTCTTAGTTTTTTGGAATCTAGGCAACCCCTTTCAGACGAATTTGGTTTTCATCAGTCTCTGCTTAGGGCTACTTGAATAGGAAACAAACAGTACAGACAGAACTTAGAACTGCTTTATTTTTTCAAGTTTCAAGGAGCTAGCACAAACCGTGTTGGATTTAGAGTTCCAAATCCATCTATCATTATAGGAGAAAACAGAGTGAAACCTAAAAATGCAAACTGTTACTGCAGAGGAATGCTTCAAGCTATAAGAAGGAAATTTGGTGAGTCAAGTGGGAATGGTGTACTGATCATTACCTCCAAGTATCATCAAGATTGGGTGAAATAACATTTGCTGAGATTTCAGGAAACTCCTAGTTTTTTGGAAGCTAGGCAACCCCTTTCAGACGAATTTGGTTTTCATCAGTCTCTGCTTAGGGCTACTTGAATAGGAAACAAACTGTATAGTTAGAACTTAGAACTACTTTATTGTGTCAAGTTTCAAGGACCTAGCACAAACTGTGTTGGATTTAGAGTTCCAAATTCATCTATCAATATAGGAGAAAACAGAGTGATACCTAAAAATTCAAACTGTTACTGCAGAGGAATGCTTCAAGCTATAAGAACGAAATTTGGTGAGTCAAGTGGGAATGGTGTACTGATCATTACCTCCAAGTATCATCAAGATTGGGTGAAATAACATTTGCTGAGATTTCAGGAAACTCGTAGTTTTTTGGAAGCTAGGCAACCCCTTTCAGACGAATTTGGTTTTCATCAGTCTCTGCTTAGGGCTACTTGAATAGGAAAGAAACTGTATAGTTAGAACTTAGAACTACTTTATTTTGTCAAGTTTCAAGGAGCTAGCACAAACTGTGTTGGATTTAGAGTTCCAAATTCATTTATCAATATAGGAGAAAACAGAGTGATACCTAAAAATTCAAACTGTTACTGCAGAGGAATGCTTCAAGCTATAAGAACGAAATTTGGTGAGTCAAGTAGGAATGGTGTACTGATCATTACCTCCAAGTATCATCAAGATTGGGTGAAATAACCTTTGCTGAGATTTCAGGAAACTCATAGTTTTTTGGAAGCTAGGCAACACATTTCTGACGAAAGTGGTTTTTCTCATGCTGTGCTTAGGGTTACTTGAATAGGAAACAAACAGTACACACAGAACTTAGAACTGCTTTATTTTGTCAAGCTTCAAGGAGCTAGCACAAACCGTGTTGGATTTAGAGTTCCAAATTCATCTATCAATATAGGAGAAAACAGAGTGAAACCTAAAAATTCAAACTGTTACTGCAGAGGAATGCTTCAAGGTATAAGAACGAAATTTGGTGAATCAAGTGGGAATGGTGTACTGATCATTACCTTCAAGTATCATCAAGATTGGGTGAAATAACATTTGCTGAGATTTCAGGAAACTCATAGTTTTTTGGAAGCTAGGCAACCCCTTTCTGATGAAAGTGGTTTTTCTCAGGCTGTGCTTAGGGTTACTGGAATAGGAAACAAACTCTCTAGTTAGAACTTAGAACTACTTTATTGTGTCAAGTTTCAAGGAGCTAGCACAAACCGTGTTGGATTTAGAGTTCCAAATTCATCTATCAATATAGGAGAAAACAGAGTGAAACCTAAAAATTCAAACTGTTATTGCAGAGGAATGCTTCAAGCTGTAAGAACGAAATTTGGTGAGTCAAGTGGGAATGGTGTACTGATCATTACCTCCAAGTATCATCAAGATTGGGTGAAATAACATTTGCTGAGATTTCAGGAAACTCGTAGTTTTTTGGAAGCTGGGCAACCCCTTTCAAACGTATTTGGTTTTCATCAGTCTCTGCTTAGGGCTATTTGAATAGGAAACAAACAGTACAGACAGAACATAGAACTGCTTTATTTTGTCAAGTTTCAAGGAGCTAGCACAAACCGTGTTGGATTTAGAGTTCCAAATCCATCTATCAATATAGGAGAAAACAGAGTGAAACCTAAAAATTCAAACTGTTACTGCAGAGGAATGCTTCAAGCTATAAGAACGAAATTTGGTGAGTCAAGTGGGAATGGTGTACTGATCATTACCTCCAAGTATCATCAAGATTTGGTGAAATAAAGTTTGCTGAGATTTCAGGAAACTCGTAGTTTTTTGGAAGCTAGGCAACCCCTTTCAGACGAATTTGGTTTTCATCAGTCTCTGCTTAGGGCTACTTGAATAGGAAACAAACAGTACAGACAGAACTTAGAACTGCTTTATTTTTTCAAGTTTCAAGGAGCTAGCACAAACCGTGTTGGATTTAGAGTTCCAAATCCATCTATCAATATAGGAGAAAACAGAGTGAAACCTAAAAATGCAAACTGTTACTGCAGAGGAATGCTTCAAGCTATAAGAACGAAATTTGGTGAGTCAAGTGGGAATGGTGTACTGATCATTACCTCCAAGTATCATCAAGATTGGGTGAAATAACATTTGCTGAGATTTCAGGAAACTCCTAGTTTTTTGGAAGCTAGGCAACCCCTTTCAAACGTATTTGGTTTTCATCAGTCTCTGCTTAGGGCTATTTGAATAGGAAACAAACAATACAGACAAAACTTAGAACTGCTTTATTTTGTGAAGCTTCAAGGAGCTAGCACAAATCATGTTGGATTTAGAGTTCCAAATTCATCTATCAATATAGGAGAAAACAGAGTGAAACCTAAAAATTCAATCTGTTACTGCAGAGGAATGCTTCAAGCTATAAGAACGAAATTTGGTGAGTCAAGTGGGAATGGTGTACTGATCATTACCTCCAAGTATCATCAAGATTGGGTGAAATAACCTTTGATGAGATTTCAGGAAACTCGTAGTTTTTTGGAAGCTAGTCAACCCCTTTCAGATGAATTTGGTTTTCATCAGTCTCTGCTTAGGGCTACTTGAATAGGAAACAAACTGTATAGTTAGAACTTAGAACTACTTTATTGTGTCAAGTTTCAAGGAGCTAGCACAAACTGTGTTGGATTTAGAGTTCCAAATTCATCTATCAATATATGAGAAAACAGAGTGAAACCTAAAAATTCAAACTGTTACTGCAGAGGAATGCTTCAAGGTATAAGAACGAAATTTGGTAAGTCAAGTGGGAATGGTGTACTGATCATTACCTCCAAGTATCATCAAGATTGGGTGAAATAACGTTTGCTGAGATTTCAGGAAACTCGTAGTTTTTTGGAAGCTAGGCAACCCCTTTCAGACGAATTTGGTTTTCATCAGTCTCTGCTTAGGGCTACTTGAATAGGAAACAAACAGTACAGACAGAACTTAGAACTGCTTTTTTTTTTCAAGTGTCAAGGAGCTAGCACAAACCGTGTTGGATTTAGAGTTCCAAATCCATCTATCAATATAGGAGAAAACAGAGTGAAACCTAAAAATGCAAACTGTTACTGCAGAGGAATGCTTCAAGCTATAAGAAGGAAATTTGGTGAGTCAAGTGGGAATGGTGTACTGATCATTACCTTCAAGTATCATCAAGATTGGGTGAAATAACATTTGCTGAGATTTCAGGAAACTCCTTGTTTTTTGGAAGCTAGGCAACCCCTTTCAAACGTATTTGGTTTTCATCAGTCTCTGCTTAGGGCTATTTGAATAGGAAACAAACTGTATAGTTAGAACTTAGAACTACTTTATTGTGTCAAGTTTCAAGGAGCTAGCACAAACCGTGTTGGATTTAGAGTTCCAAATTCATCTATCAATATAGGAGAAAACAGAGTGAAACCTAAAAATTCAAACTGTTACTGCAGAGGAATGCTTCAAGGTATAAGAACGAAATTTGGTGAGTCAAGTGGGAATGGTGTACTGATCATTACCTCCAAGTATCATCAAGATTGGGTGAAATAACATTTGATGAGATTTCAGGAAACTCGTAGTTTTTTGGAAGCTAGTCAACCCCTTTCAGATGAATTTGGTTTTCATCAGTCTCTGCTTAGGGCTACTTGAATAGGAAACAAACTGTATAGTTAGAACTTAGAACTACTTTATTGTGTCAAGTTTCAAGGAGCTAGCACAAACCGTGTTGGATTTAGAGTTCCAAATTCATCTATCAATATAGGAGAAAACAGAGTGAAACCCAAAAATTCAAACTGTTACTGCAGAGGAATGCTTCAAGCTATAGGAATGAAATTTGGTGAGTCAAGTGGGAATGGTGTACTGATCATTACCTCCAAGTATCATCAAGATTGGGTGAAATAACGTTTGCTGAGATTTCAGGAAACTCGTAGTTTTTTGGAAGCTAGGCAACTCCTTTCAGACGAATTTGGTTTTCATCAGTCTCTGCTTAGGGCTACTTGAATAGGAAACAAACAGTACAGACAGAACTTAGAACTGCTTTTTTTTTTCAAGTGTCAAGGAGCTAGCACAAACCGTGTTGGATTTAGAGTTCCAAATCCATCTATCAATATAGGAGAAAACAGAGTGAAACCTAAAAATGCAAACTGTTACTGCAGAGGAATGCTTCAAGCTATAAGAAGGAAATTTGGTGAGTCAAGTGGGAATGGTGTACTGATCATTACCTTCAAGTATCATCAAGATTGGGTGAAATAACATTTGCTGAGATTTCAGGAAACTCCTTGTTTTTTGGAAGCTAGGCAACCCCTTTCAAACGTATTTGGTTTTCATCAGTCTCTGCTTAGGGCTATTTGAATAGGAAACAAACTGTATAGTTAGAACTTAGAACTACTTTATTGTGTCAAGTTTCAAGGAGCTAGCACAAACCGTGTTGGATTTAGAGTTCCAAATTCATCTATCAATATAGGAGAAAACAGAGTGAAACCTAAAAATTCAAACTGTTACTGCAGAGGAATGCTTCAAGGTATAAGAACGAAATTTGGTGAATCAAGTGGGAATGGTGTACTGATCATTACCTTCAAGTATCATCAAGATTGGGTGAAATAACATTTGCTGAGATTTCAGGAAACTCGTGTTTTTTGGAAGCTAGGCAACCCCTTTCAGACGAATTTGGTTTTCATCAGTCTCTGCTTAGGGCTACTTGAATAGGAAACAAACAGTACAGACAGAACTTAGAACTGCTTTATTTTGTCAAGTTTCAAGGAGCTAGCACAAACCGTGTTGGATTTAGAGTTCCAAATCCATCTATCAATATAGGAGAAAACAGAGTGAAACCTAAAAATTCAAACTGTTACTGCAGAGGAATGCTTCAAGCTGTAAGAACGAAATTTGGTGAGTCAAGTGGGAATGGTGTACTGATCATTACCTCCAAGTATCATCAAGATTGCATGAAATAACATTTGCTGAGATTTCAGGAAACTCGTAGTTTTTTGGAATCTAGGCAACCTCTTTCAGACGAATTTGGTTTTCATCAGTCTCTGCTTAGGGCTACTTGAATAGGAAACAAACAGTACAGACAGAACTTAGAACTGCTTTATTTTTTCAAGTTTCAAGGAGCTAGCACAAACCGTGTTGGATTTAGAGTTCCAAATCCATCTATCAATATAGGAGAAAACAGAGTGAAACCTAAAAATGCAAACTGTTACTGCAGAGGAATGCTTCAAGCTATAAGAACGAAATTTGGTGAGTCAAGTGGGAATGGTGTACTGATCATTACCTCCAAGTATCATCAAGATTGGGTGAAATAACATTTGCTGAGATTTCAGGAAACTCGTAGTTTTTTGGAATCTAGGCAACCCCTTTCAAACGTATTTGGTTTTCATCAGTCTCTGCTTAGGGCTACTTTAATAGGAAACAAACTGTATAGTTAGAACTTAGAACTACTTTATTGTGTCAAGTTTCAAGGAGCTAGCACAAACCGTGTTGGATTTAGAGTTCCAAATTCATCTATCAATATAGGAGAAAACAGAGTGAAACCTAAAAATTCAAACTGTTACTGCAGAGGAATGCTTCAAGCTATAAGAACGAAATTTGGTGAGTCAAGTGGGAATGGTGTACTGATCATTACCTTCAAGTATCATCAAGATTGGGTGAAATAACATTTGCTGAGATTTCAGGAAACTCATAGTTTTTTGGAAGCTAGGCAACCCCTTTCTGATGAAAGTGGTTTTTCTCAGGCTGTGCTTAGGGTTACTGGAATAGGAAACAAACTCTCTAGTTAGAACTTAGAACTACTTTATTGTGTCAAGTTTCAAGGAGCTAGCACAAACCGTGTTGGATTTAGAGTTCCAAATTCATCTATCAATATAGGAGAAAACAGAGTGAAACCTAAAAATTCAAACTGTTACTGCAGAGGAATGCTTCAAGCTGTAAGAACGAAATTTGGTGAGTCAAGTGGGAATGGTGTACTGATCATTACCTCCAAGTATCATCAAGATTGGGTGAAATCACATTTGCTGAGATTTCAGGAAACTCGTAGTTTTTTGGAAGCTAGGCAACCCCTTTCAAACGTATTTGGTTTTCATCAGTCTCTGCTTAGGGCTATTTGAATAGGAAACAAACAGTACAGACAGAACTTAGAACTGCTTTATTTTGTCAAGTTTCAAGGAGCTAGCACAAACCGTGTTGGATTTAGAGTTCCAAATCCATCTATCAATATAGGAGAAAACAGAGTGAAACCTAAAAATTCAAACTGTTACTGCAGAGGAATGCTTCAAGCTATAAGAACGAAATTTGGTGAGTCAAGTGGGAATGGTGTACTGATTATTACCTCCAAGTATCATCAAGATTGCATGAAATAACATTTGCTGAGATTTCAGGAAACTCTTAGTTTTTTGGAATCTAGGCAACCCCTTTCAGACGAATTTGGTTTTCATCAGTCTCTGCTTAGGGCTACTTGAATAGGAAACAAACAGTACAGACAGAACTTAGAACTGCTTTATTTTTTCAAGTTTCAAGGAGCTAGCACAAACCGTGTTGGATTTAGAGTTCCAAATCCATCTATCATTATAGGAGAAAACAGAGTGAAACCTAAAAATGCAAACTGTTACTGCAGAGGAATGCTTCAAGCTATAAGAAGGAAATTTGGTGAGTCAAGTGGGAATGGTGTACTGATCATTACCTCCAAGTATCATCAAGATTGGGTGAAATAACATTTGCTGAGATTTCAGGAAACTCCTAGTTTTTTGGAAGCTAGGCAACCCCTTTCAGACGAATTTGGTTTTCATCAGTCTCTGCTTAGGGCTACTTGAATAGGAAACAAACTGTATAGTTAGAACTTAGAACTACTTTATTGTGTCAAGTTTCAAGGACCTAGCACAAACTGTGTTGGATTTAGAGTTCCAAATTCATCTATCAATATAGGAGAAAACAGAGTGATACCTAAAAATTCAAACTGTTACTGCAGAGGAATGCTTCAAGCTATAAGAACGAAATTTGGTGAGTCAAGTGGGAATGGTGTACTGATCATTACCTCCAAGTATCATCAAGATTGGGTGAAATAACATTTGCTGAGATTTCAGGAAACTCGTAGTTTTTTGGAAGCTAGGCAACCCCTTTCAGACGAATTTGGTTTTCATCAGTCTCTGCTTAGGGCTACTTGAATAGGAAAGAAACTGTATAGTTAGAACTTAGAACTACTTTATTTTGTCAAGTTTCAAGGAGCTAGCACAAACTGTGTTGGATTTAGAGTTCCAAATTCATTTATCAATATAGGAGAAAACAGAGTGATACCTAAAAATTCAAACTGTTACTGCAGAGGAATGCTTCAAGCTATAAGAACGAAATTTGGTGAGTCAAGTAGGAATGGTGTACTGATCATTACCTCCAAGTATCATCAAGATTGGGTGAAATAACCTTTGCTGAGATTTCAGGAAACTCATAGTTTTTTGGAAGCTAGGCAACACATTTCTGACGAAAGTGGTTTTTCTCATGCTGTGCTTAGGGTTACTTGAATAGGAAACAAACAGTACACACAGAACTTAGAACTGCTTTATTTTGTCAAGCTTCAAGGAGCTAGCACAAACCGTGTTGGATTTAGAGTTCCAAATTCATCTATCAATATAGGAGAAAACAGAGTGAAACCTAAAAATTCAAACTGTTACTGCAGAGGAATGCTTCAAGGTATAAGAACGAAATTTGGTGAATCAAGTGGGAATGGTGTACTGATCATTACCTTCAAGTATCATCAAGATTGGGTGAAATAACATTTGCTGAGATTTCAGGAAACTCATAGTTTTTTGGAAGCTAGGCAACCCCTTTCTGATGAAAGTGGTTTTTCTCAGGCTGTGCTTAGGGTTACTGGAATAGGAAACAAACTCTCTAGTTAGAACTTAGAACTACTTTATTGTGTCAAGTTTCAAGGAGCTAGCACAAACCGTGTTGGATTTAGAGTTCCAAATTCATCTATCAATATAGGAGAAAACAGAGTGAAACCTAAAAATTCAAACTGTTATTGCAGAGGAATGCTTCAAGCTGTAAGAACGAAATTTGGTGAGTCAAGTGGGAATGGTGTACTGATCATTACCTCCAAGTATCATCAAGATTGGGTGAAATAACATTTGCTGAGATTTCAGGAAACTCGTAGTTTTTTGGAAGCTGGGCAACCCCTTTCAAACGTATTTGGTTTTCATCAGTCTCTGCTTAGGGCTATTTGAATAGGAAACAAACAGTACAGACAGAACATAGAACTGCTTTATTTTGTCAAGTTTCAAGGAGCTAGCACAAACCGTGTTGGATTTAGAGTTCCAAATCCATCTATCAATATAGGAGAAAACAGAGTGAAACCTAAAAATTCAAACTGTTACTGCAGAGGAATGCTTCAAGCTATAAGAACGAAATTTGGTGAGTCAAGTGGGAATGGTGTACTGATCATTACCTCCAAGTATCATCAAGATTTGGTGAAATAAAGTTTGCTGAGATTTCAGGAAACTCGTAGTTTTTTGGAAGCTAGGCAACCCCTTTCAGACGAATTTGGTTTTCATCAGTCTCTGCTTAGGGCTACTTGAATAGGAAACAAACAGTACAGACAGAACTTAGAACTGCTTTATTTTTTCAAGTTTCAAGGAGCTAGCACAAACCGTGTTGGATTTAGAGTTCCAAATCCATCTATCAATATAGGAGAAAACAGAGTGAAACCTAAAAATGCAAACTGTTACTGCAGAGGAATGCTTCAAGCTATAAGAACGAAATTTGGTGAGTCAAGTGGGAATGGTGTACTGATCATTACCTCCAAGTATCATCAAGATTGGGTGAAATAACATTTGCTGAGATTTCAGGAAACTCCTAGTTTTTTGGAAGCTAGGCAACCCCTTTCAAACGTATTTGGTTTTCATCAGTCTCTGCTTAGGGCTATTTGAATAGGAAACAAACAATACAGACAAAACTTAGAACTGCTTTATTTTGTGAAGCTTCAAGGAGCTAGCACAAATCATGTTGGATTTAGAGTTCCAAATTCATCTATCAATATAGGAGAAAACAGAGTGAAACCTAAAAATTCAATCTGTTACTGCAGAGGAATGCTTCAAGCTATAAGAACGAAATTTGGTGAGTCAAGTGGGAATGGTGTACTGATCATTACCTCCAAGTATCATCAAGATTGGGTGAAATAACCTTTGATGAGATTTCAGGAAACTCGTAGTTTTTTGGAAGCTAGTCAACCCCTTTCAGATGAATTTGGTTTTCATCAGTCTCTGCTTAGGGCTACTTGAATAGGAAACAAACTGTATAGTTAGAACTTAGAACTACTTTATTGTGTCAAGTTTCAAGGAGCTAGCACAAACTGTGTTGGATTTAGAGTTCCAAATTCATCTATCAATATATGAGAAAACAGAGTGAAACCTAAAAATTCAAACTGTTACTGCAGAGGAATGCTTCAAGGTATAAGAACGAAATTTGGTGAGTCAAGTGGGAATGGTGTACTGATCATTACCTTTAAGTATCATCAAGATTGGGTGAAATAACATTTGCTGAGATTTCAGGAAACTCATAGTTTTTTGGAAGCTAGGCAACCCCTTTCTGATGAAAGTGGTTTTTCTCAGGCTGTGCTTAGGGTTACTTGAATAGGAAACAAACTCTATAGTTAGAACTTAGAACTACTTTATTGTGTCAAGTTTCAAGGAGCTAGCACAAACCGTGTTGGATTTAGAGTTCCAAATACATCTATCAATATAGGAGAAAACAGAGTGAAATCTAAAAATTCAAACTGTTATTGCAGAGGAATGCTTCAAGCTGTAAGAACGAAATTTGGTGAGTCAAGTGGGAATGGTGTACTGATCATTACCTCCAAGTATCATCAAGATTGGGTGAAATAACATTTGCTGAGATTTCAGGAAACTCGTAGTTTTTTGGAAGCTGGGCAACCCCTTTCAAACGTATTTGGTTTTCATCAGTCTCTGCTTAGGGCTATTTGAATAGGAAACAAACAGTACAGACAGAACATAGAACTGCTTTATTTTGTCAAGTTTCAAGGAGCTAGCACAAACCGTGTTGGATTTAGAGTTCCAAATCCATCTATCAATATAGGAGAAAACAGAGTGAAACCTAAAAATTCAAACTGTTACTGCAGAGGAATGCTTCAAGCTATAAGAACGAAATTTGGTGAGTCAAGTGGGAATGGTGTACTGATCATTACCTCCAAGAATCATCAAGATTTGGTGAAATAAAGTTTGCTGAGATTTCAGGAAACTCGTAGTTTTTTGGAAGCTAGGCAACCCCTTTCAGACGAATTTGGTTTTCATCAGTCTCTGCTTAGGGCTACTTGAATAGGAAACAAGCAGTACAGACAGAACTTAGAACTGCTTTATTTTTTCAAGTTTCAAGGAGCTAGCACAAACCGTGTTGGATTTAGAGTTCCAAATCCATCTATCAATATAGGAGAAAACAGAGTGAAACCTAAAAATGCAAACTGTTACTGCAGAGGAATGCTTCAAGCTATAAGAACGAAATTTGGTGAGTCAAGTGGGAATGGTGTACTGATCATTACCTCCAAGTATCATAAAGATTGGGTGAAATAACATTTGCTGAGATTTCAGGAAACTCCTAGTTTTTTGGAAGCTAGGCAACCCCTTTCAAACGTATTTGGTTTTCATCAGTCTCTGCTTAGGGCTATTTGAATAGGAAACAAACAATACAGACAAAACTTAGAACTGCTTTATTTTGTGAAGCTTCAAGGAGCTAGCACAAATCATGTTGGATTTAGAGTTCCAAATTCATCTATCAATATAGGAGAAAACAGAGTGAAACCTAAAAATTCAATCTGTTACTGCAGAGGAATGCTTCAAGCTATAAGAACGAAATTTGGTGAGTCAAGTGGGAATGGTGTACTGATCATTACCTCCAAGTATCATCAAGATTGGGTGAAATAACATTTGATGAGATTTCAGGAAACTCGTAGTTTTTTGGAAGCTAGTCAACCCCTTTCAGATGAATTTGGTTTTCATCAGTCTCTGCTTAGGGCTACTTGAATAGGAAACAAACTGTATAGTTAGAACTTAGAACTACTTTATTGTGTCAAGTTTCAAGGAGCTAGCACAAACTGTGTTGGATTTAGAGTTCCAAATTCATCTATCAATATATGAGAAAACAGAGTGAAACCTAAAAATTCAAACTGTTACTGCAGAGGAATGCTTCAAGGTATAAGAACGAAATTTGGTGAGTCAAGTGGGAATGGTGTACTGATCATTACCTTTAAGTATCATCAAGATTGGGTGAAATAACATTTGCTGAGATTTCAGGAAACTCATAGTTTTTTGGAAGCTAGGCAACCCCTTTCTGATGAAAGTGGTTTTTCTCAGGCTGTGCTTAGGGTTACTTGAATAGGAAACAAACTCTATAGTTAGAACTTAGAACTACTTTATTGTGTCAAGTTTCAAGGAGCTAGCACAAACCGTGTTGGATTTAGAGTTCCAAATTCATCTATCAATATAGGAGAAAACAGAGTGAAACCTAAAAATTCAAACTGTTACTGCAGAGGAATGCTTCAAGCTGTAAGAACGAAATTTGGTGAGTCAAGTGGGAATGGTTTACTGATCATTACCTCCAAGTATCATCAAGATTGGGTGAAATAACATTTGCTGAGATTTCAGGAAACTCGTAGTTTTTTGGAAGCTGGGCAACCCCTTTCAAACGTATTTGGTTTTCATCAGTCTCTGCTTAGGGCTATTTGAATAGGAAACAAACAGTACAGACAGAACATAGAACTGCTTTATTTTGTCAAGTTTCAAGGAGCTAGCACAAACCGTGTTGGATTTAGAGTTCCAAATCCATCTATCAATATAGGAGAAAACAGAGTGAAACCTAAAAATTCAAACTGTTACTGCAGAGGAATGCTTCAAGCTATAAGAACGAAATTTGGTGAGTCAAGTGGGAATGGTGTACTGATCATTACCTCCAAGAATCATCAAGATTTGGTGAAATAAAGTTTGCTGAGATTTCAGGAAACTCGTAGTTTTTTGGAAGCTAGGCAACCCCTTTCAGACGAATTTGGTTTTCATCAGTCTCTGCTTAGGGCTACTTGAATAGGAAACAAGCAGTACAGACAGAACTTAGAACTGCTTTATTTTTTCAAGTTTCAAGGAGCTAGCACAAACCGTGTTGGATTTAGAGTTCCAAATCCATCTATCAATATAGGAGAAAACAGAGTGAAACCTAAAAATGCAAACTGTTACTGCAGAGGAATGCTTCAAGCTATAAGAACGAAATTTGGTGAGTCAAGTGGGAATGGTGTACTGATCATTACCTCCAAGTATCATAAAGATTGGGTGAAATAACATTTGCTGAGATTTCAGGAAACTCCTAGTTTTTTGGAAGCTAGGCAACCCCTTTCAAACGTATTTGGTTTTCATCAGTCTCTGCTTAGGGCTATTTGAATAGGAAACAAACAATACAGACAAAACTTAGAACTGCTTTATTTTGTGAAGCTTCAAGGAGCTAGCACAAATCATGTTGGATTTAGAGTTCCAAATTCATCTATCAATATAGGAGAAAACAGAGTGAAACCTAAAAATTCAATCTGTTACTGCAGAGGAATGCTTCAAGCTATAAGAACGAAATTTGGTGAGTCAAGTGGGAATGGTGTACTGATCATTACCTCCAAGTATCATCAAGATTGGGTGAAATAACATTTGATGAGATTTCAGGAAACTCGTAGTTTTTTGGAAGCTAGTCAACCCCTTTCAGATGAATTTGGTTTTCATCAGTCTCTGCTTAGGGCTACTTGAATAGGAAACAAACTGTATAGTTAGAACTTAGAACTACTTTATTGTGTCAAGTTTCAAGGAGCTAGCACAAACTGTGTTGGATTTAGAGTTCCAAATTCATCTATCAATATATGAGAAAACAGAGTGAAACCTAAAAATTCAAACTGTTACTGCAGAGGAATGCTTCAAGGTATAAGAACGAAATTTGGTGAGTCAAGTGGGAATGGTGTACTGATCATTACCTTTAAGTATCATCAAGATTGGGTGAAATAACATTTGCTGAGATTTCAGGAAACTCATAGTTTTTTGGAAGCTAGGCAACCCCTTTCTGATGAAAGTGGTTTTTCTCAGGCTGTGCTTAGGGTTACTTGAATAGGAAACAAACTCTATAGTTAGAACTTAGAACTACTTTATTGTGTCAAGTTTCAAGGAGCTAGCACAAACCGTGTTGGATTTAGAGTTCCAAATTCATCTATCAATATAGGAGAAAACAGAGTGAAACCTAAAAATTCAAACTGTTACTGCAGAGGAATGCTTCAAGCTGTAAGAACGAAATTTGGTGAGTCAAGTGGGAATGGTTTACTGATCATTACCTCCAAGTATCATCAAGATTGGGTGAAATAACATTTGCTGAGATTTCAGGAAACTCGTAGTTTTTTGGAAGCTGGGCAACCCCTTTCAAACGTATTTGGTTTTCATCAGTCTCTGCTTAGGGCTATTTGAATAGGAAACAAACAGTACAGACAGAACTTAGAACTGCTTTATTTTGTCAAGTTTCAAGGAGCTAGCACAAACCGTGTTGGATTTAGAGTTCCAAATCCATCTATCAATATAGGAGAAAACAGAGTGAAACCTAAAAATTCAAACTGTTACTGCAGAGGAATGCTTCAAGCTATAAGAACGAAATTTGGTGAGTCAAGTGGGAATGGTGTACTGATCATTACCTCCAAGTATCATCAAGATTGGGTGAAATAAAGTTAGCTGAGATTTCAGGAAACTCGTAGTTTTTTGGAATCTAGGCAACGCCTTTCAGATGAATTTGGTTTTCATCAGTCTCTGCTTAGGGCTACTTGAATAGGAAACAAACAGTACAGACAGAACTTAGAATTGCTTTATTTTGTCAAGTTTCAAGGAGCTAGCACAAACCGTGTTGGATTTAGAGTTCCAAATTCATCTATCAATATAGGAGAAAACAGAGTGAAACCTAAAAATTCAAACTGTTACTGCAGAGGAATGCTTCAAGGTATAAGAACGAAATTTGGTGAGTCAAGTGGGAATGGTGTACTGATCATTACCTCCAAGTATCATCAAGATTGGGTGAAATAACATTTGATGAGATTTCAGGAAACTCGTAGTTTTTTGGAAGCTAGTCAACCCCTTTCAGATGAATTTGGTTTTCATCAGTCTCTGCTTAGGGCTACTTGAATAGGAAACACACTGTATAGTTAGAACTTAGAACTACTTTATTGTGTCAAGTTTCAAGGAGCTAGCACAAACTGTGTTGGATTTAGAGTTCCAAATTCATCTATCAATATAGGAGAAAACAGAGTGAAACCCAAAAATTCAAACTGTTACTGCAGAGGAATGCTTCAAGCTATAGGAATGAAATTTGGTGAGTCAAGTGGAAATGGTGTACTGATCATTACCTCCAAGTATCATCAAGATTGGGTGAAATAACGTTTGCTGAGATTTCAGGAAACTCGTAGTTTTTTGGAAGCTAGGCAACCCCTTTCAGACGAATTTGGTTTTCATCAGTCTCTGCTTAGGGCTACTTGAATAGGAAACAAACAGTACAGACAGAACTTAGAACTGCTTTTTTTTTTCAAGTGTCAAGGAGCTAGCACAAACCGTGTTGGATTTAGAGTTCCAAATCCATCTATCAATATAGGAGAAAACAGAGTGAAACCTAAAAATGCAAACTGTTACTGCAGAGGAATGCTTCAAGCTATAAGAAGGAAATTTGGTGAGTCAAGTGGGAATGGTGTACTGATCATTACCTCCAAGTATCATCAAGATTGGGTGAAATAACATTTGCTGAGATTTCAGGAAACTCCTTGTTTTTTGGAAGCTAGGCAACCCCTTTCAGACGAATTTGGTTTTCATCAGTCTCTGCTTAGGGCTATTTGAATAGGAAACAAACTGTATAGTTAGAACTTAGAACTACTTTATTGTGTCAAGTTTCAAGGAGCTAGCACAAACCGTGTTGGATTTAGAGTTCCAAATTCATCTATCAATATATGAGAAAACAGAGTGAAACCTAAAAATTCAAACTGTTACTGCAGAGGAATGCTTCAAGGTATAAGAACGAAATTTGATGAGTCAAGTGGGAATGGTGTACTGATCATTACCTTCAAGTATCATCAAGATTGGGTGAAATAACATTTGCTGAGATTTCAGGAAACTCGTAGTTTTTTGGAAGCTAGGCAACCCCTTTCAGACGAATTTGGTTTTCATCAGTCTCTGCTTAGGGCTACTTGAATAGGAAACAAACAGTACAGACAGAACTTAGAACTGCTTTATTTTGTCAAGTTTCAAGGAGCTAGCACAAACCGTGTTGGATTTAGAGTTCCAAATCCATCTATCAATATAGGAGAAAACAGAGTGAAACCTAAAAATTCAAACTGTTACTGCAGAGGAATGCTTCAAGCTGTAAGAACGAAATTTGGTGAGTCAAGTGGGAATGGTGTACTGATCATTACCTCCAAGTATCATCAAGATTGCATGAAATAACATTTGCTGAGATTTCAGGAAACTCGTAGTTTTTTGGAATCTAGGCAACCCCTTTCAGACGAATTTGGTTTTCATCAGTCTCTGCTTAGGGCTACTTGAATAGGAAACAAACAGTACAGACAGAACTTAGAACTGCTTTATTTTTTCAAGTTTCAAGGAGCTAGCACAAACCGTGTTGGATTTAGAGTTCCAAATCCATCTATCAATATAGGAGAAAACAGAGTGAAACCTAAAAATGCAAACTGTTACTGCAGAGGAATGCTTCAAGCTATAAGAACAAAATTTGGTGAGTCAAGTGGGAATGGTGTACTGATCATTACCTCCAAGTATCATCAAGATTGGGTGAAATAACATTTGCTGAGATTTCAGGAAACTCCTAGTTTTTTGGAAGCTAGGCAACCCCTTTCAAATGTATTTGGTTTTCATCAGTCTCTGCTTAGGGCTATTTGAATAGGAAACAAACAATACAGACAAAACTTAGAACTGCTTTATTTTGTCAAGCTTCAAGGAGCTAGCACAAACCATGTTGGATTTAGAGTTCCAAATTCATCTATCAATATAGGAGAAAACAGAGTGAAACCTAAAAATTCAAAGTGTTACTGCAGAGGAATGCTTCAAGCTATAGGAATGAAATTTGGTGAGTCAAGTGGGAATGGTGTACTGATCATTACCTCCAAGTATCATCAAGATTGGGTAAAATAACATTTGCTGAGATTTCAGGAAACTCGTAGTTTTTTGGAAGCTAGGCAACCCCTTTCAGACGAATTTGGTTTTCATCAGTCTCTGCTTAGGGCTACTTGAATAGGAAACAAACTGTATAGTTAGAACTTAGAACTACTTTATTGTGTCAAGTTTCAAGGAGCTAGCACAAACCGTGTTGGATTTTGAGTTCCAAATTCATCTATCAATATAGGAGAAAACAGAGTGAAACCTAAAAATTCAAACTGTTACTGCAGAGGAATGCTTCAAGCTGTAAGAACGAAATTTGGTGAGTCAAGTGGGAATGGTGTACTGATCATTACCTCCAAGTATCATCAAGATTGCATGAAATAACATTTGCTGAGATTTCAGGAAACTCGTAGTTTTTTGGAATCTAGGCAACCTCTTTCAGACGAATTTGGTTTTCATCAGTCTCTGCTTAGGGCTACTTGAATAGGAAACAAACAGTACAGACAGAACTTAGAACTGCTTTATTTTTTCAAGTTTCAAGGAGCTAGCACAAACCGTGTTGGATTTAGAGTTCCAAATCCATCTATCAATATAGGAGAAAACAGAGTGAAACCTAAAAATGCAAACTGTTACTGCAGAGGAATGCTTCAAGCTATAAGAACGAAATTTGGTGAGTCAAGTGGGAATGGTGTACTGATCATTACCTCCAAGTATCATCAAGATTGGGTGAAATAACATTTGCTGAGATTTCAGGAAACTCCTAGTTTTTTGGAAGCTAGGCAACCCCTTTCAAACGTATTTGGTTTTCATCAGTCTCTGCTTAGGGCTGCTTGAATAGGAAACAAACTGTATAGTTAGAACTTAGAACTACTTTATTGTGTCAAGTTTCAAGGAGCTAGCACAAACCGTGTTGGATTTAGAGTTCCAAATTCATCTATCAATATAGGAGAAAACAGAGTGAAACCTAAAAATTCAAACTGTTACTGCAGAGGAATGCTTCAAGCTATAAGAACGAAATTTGGTGAGTCAAGTGGGAATGGTGTACTGATCATTACCTTCAAGTATCATCAAGATTGGGTGAAATAACATTTGCTGAGATTTCAGGAAACTCATAGTTTTTTGGAAGCTAGGCAACCCCTTTCTGATGAAAGTGGTTTTTCTCAGGC
This sequence comes from Spermophilus citellus, assembly GCF_964194105.1. Classification (NCBI taxonomy): domain Eukaryota; kingdom Metazoa; phylum Chordata; class Mammalia; order Rodentia; family Sciuridae; genus Spermophilus; species Spermophilus citellus. Next base: position 27,142,069 of record NC_138200.1, on the reverse strand, counting down.
TGTGCTTAGGGTTACTGGAATAGGAAACAAACTCTATATTTAGAACTTAGAACTACTTTATTGTGTCAAGTTTCTAATAGCTAGCACAAACCGTGTTGGATTTAGAGTTCCAAATTCATCTATCAATATAGGAGAAAACAGAGTGAAACCTAAAAATTCAAACTGTTACTGCAGAGGAATGCTTCAAGCTGTAAGAACGAAATTTGGTGAGTCAAGTGGGAATGGTGTACTGATCATTACCTCCAAGTATCATCAAGATTGGGTGAAATAACATTTGCTGAGATTTCAGGAAACTCCTTGATTTTGGAAGCTAGGCAACCCCTTTCAAACGTATTTGGTTTTCATCAGTCTCTGCTTAGGGCTATTTGAATAGGAAACAAACTGTATAGTTAGAACTTAGAACTACTTTATTGTGTCAAGTTTCAAGGAGCTAGCACAAACCGTGTTGGATTTAGAGTTCCAAATTCATCTATCAATATATGAGAAAACAGAGTGAAACCTAAAAATTCAAACTGTTACTGCAGAGGAATGCTTCAAGGTATAAGAAAGAAATTTGGTGAGTCAAGTGGGAATGGTGTACTGATCATTACCTTCAAGTATCATCAAGATTGGGTGAAATAACATTTGCTGAGATTTCAGGAAACTCGTAGTTTTTTGGAAGCTAGGCAACCCCTTTCAGAGGAATTTGGTTTTCATCAGTCTCTGCTTAGGGCTACTTGAATAGGATACAAACAATACAGACAAAACTTAGAACTGCTTTATTTTGTCAAGCTTCAAGGAGCTAGCACAAACCATGTTGGATTTAGAGTTCCAAATTCATCTATCAATATAGGAGAAAACAGAGTGAAACCTAAAAATTCAATCTGTTACTGCAGAGGAATGCTTCAAGCTATAAGAACGAAATTTGGTGAGTCAAGTGGGAATGGTGTACTGATCATTACCTCCAAGTATCATCAAGATTGGGTGAAATAACATTTGATGAGATTTCAGGAAACTCGTAGTTTTTTGGAAGCTAGTCAACCCCTTTCAGATGAATTTGGTTTTCATCAGTCTCTGCTTAGGGCTACTTGAATAGGAAACAAACTGTATAGTTAGAACTTAGAACTACTTTATTGTGTCAAGTTTCAAGGAGCTAGCACAAACTGTGTTGGATTTAGAGTTCCAAATTCATCTATCAATATATGAGAAAACAGAGTGAAACCTAAAAATTCAAACTGTTACTGCAGAGGAATGCTTCAAGGTATAAGAACGAAATTTGGTGAGTCAAGTGGGAATGGTGTACTGATCATTACCTTTAAGTATCATCAAGATTGGGTGAAATAACATTTGCTGAGATTTCAGGAAACTCATAGTTTTTTGGAAGCTAGGCAACCCCTTTCTGATGAAAGTGGTTTTTCTCAGGCTGTGCTTAGGGTTACTTGAATAGGAAACAAACTCTATAGTTAGAACTTAGAACTACTTTATTGTGTCAAGTTTCAAGGAGCTAGCACAAACCGTGTTGGATTTAGAGTTCCAAATTCATCTATCAATATAGGAGAAAACAGAGTGAAACCTAAAAATTCAAACTGTTACTGCAGAGGAATGCTTCAAGCTGTAAGAACGAAATTTGGTGAGTCAAGTGGGAATGGTTTACTGATCATTACCTCCAAGTATCATCAAGATTGGGTGAAATAATATTTGCTGAGATTTCAGGAAACTCGTAGTTTTTTGGAAGCTGGGCAACCCCTTTCAAACGTATTTGGTTTTCATCAGTCTCTGCTTAGGGCTATTTGAATAGGAAACAAACAGTACAGACAGAACATAGAACTGCTTTATTTTGTCAAGTTTCAAGGAGCTAGCACAAACCGTGTTGGATTTAGAGTTCCAAATCCATCTATCAATATAGGAGAAAACAGAGTGAAACCTAAAAATTCAAACTGTTACTGCAGAGGAATGCTTCAAGCTATAAGAACGAAATTTGGTGAGTCAAGTGGGAATGGTGTACTGATCATTACCTCCAAGAATCATCAAGATTTGGTGAAATAAAGTTTGCTGAGATTTCAGGAAACTCGTAGTTTTTTGGAAGCTAGGCAACCCCTTTCAGACGAATTTGGTTTTCATCAGTCTCTGCTTAGGGCTACTTGAATAGGAAACAAGCAGTACAGACAGAACTTAGAACTGCTTTATTTTTTCAAGTTTCAAGGAGCTAGCACAAACCGTGTTGGATTTAGAGTTCCAAATCCATCTATCAATATAGGAGAAAACAGAGTGAAACCTAAAAATGCAAACTGTTACTGCAGAGGAATGCTTCAAGCTATAAGAACGAAATTTGGTGAGTCAAGTGGGAATGGTGTACTGATCATTACCTCCAAGTATCATAAAGATTGGGTGAAATAACATTTGCTGAGATTTCAGGAAACTCCTAGTTTTTTGGAAGCTAGGCAACCCCTTTCAAACGTATTTGGTTTTCATCAGTCTCTGCTTAGGGCTATTTGAATAGGAAACAAACAATACAGACAAAACTTAGAACTGCTTTATTTTGTGAAGCTTCAAGGAGCTAGCACAAATCATGTTGGATTTAGAGTTCCAAATTCATCTATCAATATAGGAGAAAACAGAGTGAAACCTAAAAATTCAATCTGTTACTGCAGAGGAATGCTTCAAGCTATAAGAACGAAATTTGGTGAGTCAAGTGGGAATGGTGTACTGATCATTACCTCCAAGTATCATCAAGATTGGGTGAAATAACATTTGATGAGATTTCAGGAAACTCGTAGTTTTTTGGAAGCTAGTCAACCCCTTTCAGATGAATTTGGTTTTCATCAGTCTCTGCTTAGGGCTACTTGAATAGGAAACAAACTGTATAGTTAGAACTTAGAACTACTTTATTGTGTCAAGTTTCAAGGAGCTAGCACAAACTGTGTTGGATTTAGAGTTCCAAATTCATCTATCAATATATGAGAAAACAGAGTGAAACCTAAAAATTCAAACTGTTACTGCAGAGGAATGCTTCAAGGTATAAGAACGAAATTTGGTGAGTCAAGTGGGAATGGTGTACTGATCATTACCTTTAAGTATCATCAAGATTGGGTGAAATAACATTTGCTGAGATTTCAGGAAACTCATAGTTTTTTGGAAGCTAGGCAACCCCTTTCTGATGAAAGTGGTTTTTCTCAGGCTGTGCTTAGGGTTACTTGAATAGGAAACAAACTCTATAGTTAGAACTTAGAACTACTTTATTGTGTCAAGTTTCAAGGAGCTAGCACAAACCGTGTTGGATTTAGAGTTCCAAATTCATCTATCAATATAGGAGAAAACAGAGTGAAACCTAAAAATTCAAACTGTTACTGCAGAGGAATGCTTCAAGCTGTAAGAACGAAATTTGGTGAGTCAAGTGGGAATGGTTTACTGATCATTACCTCCAAGTATCATCAAGATTGGGTGAAATAACATTTGCTGAGATTTCAGGAAACTCGTAGTTTTTTGGAAGCTGGGCAACCCCTTTCAAACGTATTTGGTTTTCATCAGTCTCTGCTTAGGGCTATTTGAATAGGAAACAAACAGTACAGACAGAACTTAGAACTGCTTTATTTTGTCAAGTTTCAAGGAGCTAGCACAAACCCTGTTGGATTTAGAGTTCCAAATCCATCTATCAATATAGGAGAAAACAGAGTGAAACCTAAAAATTCAAACTGTTACTGCAGAGGAATGCTTCAAGCTATAAGAACGAAATTTGGTGAGTCAAGTGGGAATGGTGTACTGATCATTACCTCCAAGTATCATCAAGATTGGGTGAAATAAAGTTAGCTGAGATTTCAGGAAACTCGTAGTTTTTTGGAATCTAGGCAACGCCTTTCAGATGAATTTGGTTTTCATCAGTCTCTGCTTAGGGCTACTTGAATAGGAAACAAACAGTACAGACAGAACTTAGAATTGCTTTATTTTGTCAAGTTTCAAGGAGCTAGCACAAACCGTGTTGGATTTAGAGTTCCAAATTCATCTATCAATATAGGAGAAAACAGAGTGAAACCTAAAAATTCAAACTGTTACTGCAGAGGAATGCTTCAAGGTATAAGAACGAAATTTGGTGAGTCAAGTGGGAATGGTGTACTGATCATTACCTCCAAGTATCATCAAGATTGGGTGAAATAACATTTGATGAGATTTCAGGAAACTCGTAGTTTTTTGGAAGCTAGTCAACCCCTTTCAGATGAATTTGGTTTTCATCAGTCTCTGCTTAGGGCTACTTGAATAGGAAACACACTGTATAGTTAGAACTTAGAACTACTTTATTGTGTCAAGTTTCAAGGAGCTAGCACAAACTGTGTTGGATTTAGAGTTCCAAATTCATCTATCAATATAGGAGAAAACAGAGTGAAACCCAAAAATTCAAACTGTTACTGCAGAGGAATGCTTCAAGCTATAGGAATGAAATTTGGTGAGTCAAGTGGAAATGGTGTACTGATCATTACCTCCAAGTATCATCAAGATTGGGTGAAATAACGTTTGCTGAGATTTCAGGAAACTCGTAGTTTTTTGGAAGCTAGGCAACCCCTTTCAGACGAATTTGGTTTTCATCAGTCTCTGCTTAGGGCTACTTGAATAGGAAACAAACAGTACAGACAGAACTTAGAACTGCTTTTTTTTTTCAAGTGTCAAGGAGCTAGCACAAACCGTGTTGGATTTAGAGTTCCAAATCCATATATCAATATAGGAGAAAACAGAGTGAAACCTAAAAATGCAAACTGTTACTGCAGAGGAATGCTTCAAGCTATAAGAAGGAAATTTGGTGAGTCAAGTGGGAATGGTGTACTGATCATTACCTCCAAGTATCATCAAGATTGGGTGAAATAACATTTGCTGAGATTTCAGGAAACTCCTTGTTTTTTGGAAGCTAGGCAACCCCTTTCAGACGAATTTGGTTTTCATCAGTCTCTGCTTAGGGCTATTTGAATAGGAAACAAACTGTATAGTTAGAACTTAGAACTACTTTATTGTGTCAAGTTTCAAGGAGCTAGCACAAACCGTGTTGGATTTAGAGTTCCAAATTCATCTATCAATATATGAGAAAACAGAGTGAAACCTAAAAATTCAAACTGTTACTGCAGAGGAATGCTTCAAGGTATAAGAACGAAATTTGATGAGTCAAGTGGGAATGGTGTACTGATCATTACCTTCAAGTATCATCAAGATTGGGTGAAATAACATTTGCTGAGATTTCAGGAAACTCGTAGTTTTTTGGAAGCTAGGCAACCCCTTTCAGACGAATTTGGTTTTCATCAGTCTCTGCTTAGGGCTACTTGAATAGGAAACAAACAGTACAGACAGAACTTAGAACTGCTTTATTTTGTCAAGTTTCAAGGAGCTAGCACAAACCGTGTTGGATTTAGAGTTCCAAATCCATCTATCAATATAGGAGAAAACAGAGTGAAACCTAAAAATTCAAACTGTTACTGCAGAGGAATGCTTCAAGCTGTAAGAACGAAATTTGGTGAGTCAAGTGGGAATGGTGTACTGATCATTACCTCCAAGTATCATCAAGATTGCATGAAATAACATTTGCTGAGATTTCAGGAAACTCGTAGTTTTTTGGAATCTAGGCAACCCCTTTCAGACGAATTTGGTTTTCATCAGTCTCTGCTTAGGGCTACTTGAATAGGAAACAAACAGTACAGACAGAACTTAGAACTGCTTTATTTTTTCAAGTTTCAAGGAGCTAGCACAAACCGTGTTGGATTTAGAGTTCCAAATCCATCTATCAATATAGGAGAAAACAGAGTGAAACCTAAAAATGCAAACTGTTACTGCAGAGGAATGCTTCAAGCTATAAGAACAAAATTTGGTGAGTCAAGTGGGAATGGTGTACTGATCATTACCTCCAAGTATCATCAAGATTGGGTGAAATAACATTTGCTGAGATTTCAGGAAACTCCTAGTTTTTTGGAAGCTAGGCAACCCCTTTCAAACGTATTTGGTTTTCATCAGTCTCTGCTTAGGGCTATTTGAATAGGAAACAAACAATACAGACAAAACTTAGAACTGCTTTATTTTGTCAAGCTTCAAGGAGCTAGCACAAACCATGTTGGATTTAGAGTTCCAAATTCATCTATCAATATAGGAGAAAACAGAGTGAAACCTAAAAATTCAAAGTGTTACTGCAGAGGAATGCTTCAAGCTATAGGAATGAAATTTGGTGAGTCAAGTGGGAATGGTGTACTGATCATTACCTCCAAGTATCATCAAGATTGGGTAAAATAACATTTGCTGAGATTTCAGGAAACTCGTAGTTTTTTGGAAGCTAGGCAACCCCTTTCAGACGAATTTGGTTTTCATCAGTCTCTGCTTAGGGCTACTTGAATAGGAAACAAACTGTATAGTTAGAACTTAGAACTACTTTATTGTGTCAAGTTTCAAGGAGCTAGCACAAACCGTGTTGGATTTTGAGTTCCAAATTCATCTATCAATATAGGAGAAAACAGAGTGAAACCTAAAAATTCAAACTGTTACTGCAGAGGAATGCTTCAAGCTGTAAGAACGAAATTTGGTGAGTCAAGTGGGAATGGTGTACTGATCATTACCTCCAAGTATCATCAAGATTGCATGAAATAACATTTGCTGAGATTTCAGGAAACTCGTAGTTTTTTGGAATCTAGGCAACCTCTTTCAGACGAATTTGGTTTTCATCAGTCTCTGCTTAGGGCTACTTGAATAGGAAACAAACAGTACAGACAGAACTTAGAACTGCTTTATTTTTTCAAGTTTCAAGGAGCTAGCACAAACCGTGTTGGATTTAGAGTTCCAAATCCATCTATCAATATAGGAGAAAACAGAGTGAAACCTAAAAATGCAAACTGTTACTGCAGAGGAATGCTTCAAGCTATAAGAACGAAATTTGGTGAGTCAAGTGGGAATGGTGTACTGATCATTACCTCCAAGTATCATCAAGATTGGGTGAAATAACATTTGCTGAGATTTCAGGAAACTCCTAGTTTTTTGGAAGCTAGGCAACCCCTTTCAAACGTATTTGGTTTTCATCAGTCTCTGCTTAGGGCTGCTTGAATAGGAAACAAACTGTATAGTTAGAACTTAGAACTACTTTATTGTGTCAAGTTTCAAGGAGCTAGCACAAACCGTGTTGGATTTAGAGTTCCAAATTCATCTATCAATATAGGAGAAAACAGAGTGAAACCTAAAAATTCAAACTGTTACTGCAGAGGAATGCTTCAAGCTATAAGAACGAAATTTGGTGAGTCAAGTGGGAATGGTGTACTGATCATTACCTTCAAGTATCATCAAGATTGGGTGAAATAACATTTGCTGAGATTTCAGGAAACTCATAGTTTTTTGGAAGCTAGGCAACCCCTTTCTGATGAAAGTGGTTTTTCTCAGGCTGTGCTTAGGGTTACTGGAATAGGAAACAAACTCTATATTTAGAACTTAGAACTACTTTATTGTGTCAAGTTTCTAATAGCTAGCACAAACCGTGTTGGATTTAGAGTTCCAAATTCATCTATCAATATAGGAGAAAACAGAGTGAAACCTAAAAATTCAAACTGTTACTGCAGAGGAATGCTTCAAGCTGTAAGAACGAAATTTGGTGAGTCAAGTGGGAATGGTGTACTGATCATTACCTCCAAGTATCATCAAGATTGGGTGAAATAACATTTGCTGAGATTTCAGGAAACTCCTTGATTTTGGAAGCTAGGCAACCCCTTTCAAACGTATTTGGTTTTCATCAGTCTCTGCTTAGGGCTATTTGAATAGGAAACAAACTGTATAGTTAGAACTTAGAACTACTTTATTGTGTCAAGTTTCAAGGAGCTAGCACAAACCGTGTTGGATTTAGAGTTCCAAATTCATCTATCAATATATGAGAAAACAGAGTGAAACCTAAAAATTCAAACTGTTACTGCAGAGGAATGCTTCAAGGTATAAGAAAGAAATTTGGTGAGTCAAGTGGGAATGGTGTACTGATCATTACCTTCAAGTATCATCAAGATTGGGTGAAATAACATTTGCTGAGATTTCAGGAAACTCGTAGTTTTTTGGAAGCTAGGCAACCCCTTTCAGAGGAATTTGGTTTTCATCAGTCTCTGCTTAGGGCTACTTGAATAGGATACAAACAATACAGACAAAACTTAGAACTGCTTTATTTTGTCAAGCTTCAAGGAGCTAGCACAAACCATGTTGGATTTAGAGTTCCAAATTCATCTATCAATATAGGAGAAAACAGAGTGAAACCTAAAAATTCAAACTGTTACTGCAGAGGAATGCTTCAAGCTATAGGAATGAAATTTGGTGAGTCAAGTGGGAATGGTGTACTGATCATTACCTCCAAGTATCATCAAGATTGGGTGAAATAACATTTGCTGAGATTTCAGGATACTCGTAGTTTTTTGGAAGCTAGTCAACCCCTTTCAGACGAATTTGGTTTTTATCAGTCTCTGCTTAGGGCTACTTGAATAGGAAACAAACTGTATAGTTAGAACTTAGAACTACTTTATTGTGTCAAGTTTAAAGGAGCTAGCACAAACCGTGTTGGATTTTGAGTTCCAAATCCATCTATCAATATAGGAGAAAACAGAGTGAAACCTAAAAATTCAAACTGTTACTGCAGAGGAATGCTTCAAGGTATAAGAACGAAATTTGGTGAGTCAAGTGGGAATGGTGTACTGATCATTACCTCCAAGTATCATCAAGATTGGGTGAAATAACATTTGATGAGATTTCAGGAAACTCGTAGTTTTTTGGAAGCTAGTCAACCCCTTTCAGATGAATTTGGTTTTCATCAGTCTCTGCTTAGGGCTACTTGAATAGGAAACAAACTGTATAGTTAGAACTTAGAACTACTTTATTGTGTCAAGTTTCAAGGAGCTAGCACAAACTGTGTTGGATTTAGAGTTCCAAATTCATCTAGCAATATAGGAGAAAACAGAGTGAAACCTAAAAATTCAAACTGTTACTGCAGAGGAATGCTTCAAGCTAAAGGAATGAAATTTGGTGAGTCAAGTGGGAATGGTGTACTGATCATTACCTCCAAGTATCATCAAGATTGGGTGAAATAACATTTGCTGAGATTTCAGGAAACTCGTAGTTTTTTGGAATCTAGGCAACCCCTTTCAGAAGAATTTGGTTTTCATCAGTCTCTGCTTAGGGCTACTTGAATAGGAAACAAACAGTACAGACAGAACTTAGAACTGCTTTATTTTTTCAAGTTTCAAGGAGCTAGCACAAACCGTGTTGGATTTAGAGTTCCAAATCCATCTATCAATATAGGAGAAAACAGAGTGAAACCTAAAAATTCAAACTGTTACTGCAGAGGAATGCTTCAAGGCATAAGAACGAAATTTGGTGAGTCACGTGGGAATGGTGTACTGATCATTACTTTCAAATATCATCAAGATTGGGTGAAATAACATTTGCTGAGATTTCAGGAAACTCATAGTTTTTTGGAAGCTAGGCAACCCCTTTCTGATGAAAGTGGTTTTTCTCAGGCTGTGCTTAGGGTTACTTGAATAGGAAACAAAATCTATAGTTAGAACTTAGAACTACTTTATTGTGTCAAGTTTCAAGGAGCTAGCACAAACCGTGTTGGATTTAGAGTTCCAAATTCATCTATCAATATAGGAAAAAACAGAGTGAAACCTAAAAATTCAAACTGTTACTGCAGAGGAATGCTTCAAGCTGTAAGAACGAAATTTGGTGAGTCAAGTGGGAATGGTGTACTGATCATTACCTCCAAGTATCATCAAGATTGGGTGAAATAACATTTGCTGAGATTTCAGGAAACTCGTAGTTTTTTGGAAGCTAGGCAACCCCTTTCAAATGTATTTGGTTTTCATCAGTCTCTGCTTAGGGCTATTTGAATAGGAAACAAACAGTACAGACAGAACTTAGAACTGCTTTATTTTGTCAAGTTTCAAGGAGCTAGCACAAACCGTGTTGGATTTAGAGTTCCAAATCCATCTATCAATATAGGAGAAAACAGAGTGAAACCTAAAAATTCAAACTGTTACTGCAGAGGAATGCTTCAAGGTATAAGAACGAAATTTGGTGAGTCAAGTGAAAATGGTGTACTGATCATTACCTCCAAGTATCATCAAGATTGCATGAAATAACATTTGCTGAGATTTCAGGATACTCGTAGTTTTTTGGAAGCTAGGCAACCCCTTTCAGACGAATTTGGTTTTCATCAGTCTCTGCTTAGGGCTACTTGAATAGGAAACAAACAATACAGACAAAACTTAGAACTGCTTTATTTTGTCAAGCTTCAAGGAGCTAGCACAAACCATGTTGGATTTAGAGTTCCAAATTCATCTATCAATATAGGAGAAAACAGAGTGAAACCTAAAAATTCAAACTGTTACTGCAGAGGAATGCTTCAAGCTATAGGAATGAAATTTGGTGAGTCAAGTGGGAATGGTGTACTGATCATTACCTCCAAGTATCATCAAGATTGGGTGAAATAACATTTGCTGAGGTTTCAGGATACTCGTAGTTTTTTGGAAGCTTGGCAACCCCTTTCAGACGAATTTGGTTTTTTTCAGTCTCTGCTTAGGGCTACTTGAATAGGAAACAAACTGTATAGTTAGAACTTAGAACTACTTTATTGTGTCAAGTTTCAAGGAGCTAGCACAAACCGTGTTGGATTTTGAGTTCCAAATTCATCTATCAATATAGGAGAAAACAGAGTGAAACCTAAAAATTCAAACTGTTACTGCAGAGGAATGCTTCAAGGTATAAGAACGAAATTTGGTGAGTCAAGTGGGAATGGTGTACTGATCATTACCTCCAAGTATCATCAAGATTGGGTGAAATAACATTTGATGAGATTTCAGGAAACTCGTAGTTTTTTGGAAGCTAGTCAACCCCTTTCAGATGAATTTGGTTTTCATCAGTCTCTGCTTAGGGCTACTTGAATAGGAAACAAACTGTATAGTTAGAACTTAGAACTACTTTATTGTGTCAAGTTTCAAGGAGCTAGCACAAACTGTGTTGTATTTAGAGTTCCAAATTCATCTAGCAATATAGGAGAAAACAGAGTGAAACCTAAAAATTCAAACTGTTACTGCAGAGGAATGCTTCAAGCTAAAGGAATGAAATTTGGTGAGTCAAGTGGGAATGGTGTACTGATCATTACCTCCAAGTATCATCAAGATTGGGTGAAATAATGTTTGCTGAGATTTCAGGAAACTCGTAGTTTTTTGGAAGCTAGGCAACCCAGAACTGCTTTATTTTGTCAAGTTTCAAGGAGCTAGCACAAACCCTGTTGGATTTAGAGTTCCAAATCCATCTATCAATATAGGAGAAAACAGAGTGAAACCTAAAAATTCAAACTGTTACTGCAGAGGAATGCTTCAAGGTATAAGAACGAAATTTGGTGAGTCAAGTGGGAATGGTGTACTGATCATTACCTCCAAGTATCATCAAGATTGGGTGAAATAACATTTGATGAGATTTCAGGAAACTCGTAGTTTTTTGGAAGCTAGTCAACCCCTTTCAGATGAATTTGGTTTTCATCAGTCTCTGCTTAGGGCTACTTGAATAGGAAACAAACTGTATAGTTAGAACTTAGAACTACTTTATTGTGTCAAGTTTCAAGGAGCTAGCACAAACTGTGTTGGATTTAGAGTTCCAAATTCATCTATCAATATAGGAGAAAACAGAGTGAAACCTAAAAATTCAAACTGTTACTGCAGAGGAATGCTTCAAGCTATAGGAATGAAATTTGGTGAGTCAAGTGGGAATGGTGTACTGATCATTACCTCCAAGTATCATCAAGATTGGGTGAAATAACGTTTGCTGAGATTTCAGGAAACTCGTAGTTTTTTGGAAGCTAGGCAACCCCTTTCAGACGAATTTGGTTTTCATCAGTCTCTGCTTAGAGCTACTTGAATAGGAAACAAACTGTATAGTTAGAACTTAGAACTACTTTATTGTGTCAAGTTTCAAGGAGCTAGCACAAACCGTGTTGGATTTAGAGTTCCAAATTCATCTATCAATATATGAGAAAACAGAGTGAAACCTAAAAATTCAAACTGTTACTGCAGAGGAATGCTTCAAGGTATAAGAACGAAATTTGGTGAGTCAAGTGGGAATGGTGTACTGATCATTACCTTCAAGTATCATCAAGATTGGGTGAAATAACATTTGCTGAGATTTCAGGAAACTCATAGTTTTTTGGAAGCTAGGCAACCCCTTTCAGAGGAATTTGGTTTTCATCAGTCTCTGCTTAGGGCTACTTGAATAGGATACAAACAATACAGACAAAACTTAGAACTGCTTTATTTTGTCAAGCTTCAAGGAGCTAGCACAAACCATGTTGGATTTAGAGTTCCAAATTCATCTATCAATATAGGAGAAAACAGAGTGAAACCTAAAAATTCAAACTGTTACTGCAGAGGAATGCTTCAAGCTATAGGAATGAAATTTGGTGAGTCAAGTGGGAATGGTGTACTGATCATTACCTCCAAGTATCATCAAGATTGGGTGAAATAACATTTGCTGAGATTTCAGGATACTCGTAGTTTTTTGGAAGCTAGTCAACCCCTTTCAGACGAATTTGGTTTTTATCAGTCTCTGCTTAGGGCTACTTGAATAGGAAACAAACTGTATAGTTAGAACTTAGAACTACTTTATTGTGTCAAGTTTCAAGGAGCTAGCACAAACCGTGTTGGATTTTGCGTTCCAAATCCATCTATCAATATAGGAGAAAACAGAGTGAAACCTAAAAATTCAAACTGTTACTGCAGAGGAATGCTTCAAGCTGTAAGAACGAAATTTGGTGAGTCAAGTGGGAATGGTGTACTGATCATTACCTCCAAGTATCATCAAGATTGGGTGAAATAACATTTGATGAGATTTCAGGAAACTCGTAGTTTTTTGGAAGCTAGTCAACCCCTTTCAGATGAATTTGGTTTTCATCAGTCTCTGCTTAGTTCTACTTGAATAGGAAACAAACTGTATAGTTAGAACTTAGAACTACTTTATTGTGTCAAGTTTCAAGGAGCTAGCACAAACTGTGTTGGATTTAGAGTTCCAAATTCATCTAGCAATATAGGAGAAAACAGAGTGAAACCTAAAAATTCAAACTGTTACTGCAGAGGAATGCTTCAAGCTAAAGGAATGAAATTTGGTGAGTCAAGTGGGAATGGTGTACTGATCATTACCTCCAAGTATCATCAAGATTGGGTGAAATAATGTTTGCTGAGATTTCAGGAAACTCGTAGTTTTTTGGAAGCTAGGCAACCCCTTTCAGACGTATTTGGTTTTCATCAGTCTCTGCTTAGGGCTACTTGAATAGGAAACAAACTGTATAGTTAGAACTTAGAACTACTTTATTGTGTCAAGTTTCAAGGAGCTAGCACAAACCGTGTTGGATTTAGAGTTCCAAATTCATCTATCAATATAGGAGAAAACAGAGTGAAACCTAAAAATTCAAACTGTTACTGCAGAGGAATGGTTCAAGCTATAAGAACGAAATTTGGTGAGTCAAGTGGGAATGGTGTACTGATCATTACCTTCAAGTATCATCAAGATTGGGTGAAATAACATTTGCTGAGATTTCAGGAAACTCATAGTTTTTTGGAAGCTAGGCAACCCCTTTCTGATGAAAGTGGTTTTTCTCAGGCTGTGCTTAGGGTTACCTGAATAGGAAACAAACTCTATAGTTAGAACTTAGAACTACTTTATTGTGTCAAGTTTCAAGGAGCTAGCACAAACCGTGTTGGATTTAGAGTTCCAAATTCATCTATCAATATAGGAGAAAACAGAGTGAAACCTAAAAATTCAAACTGTTACTGCAGAGGAATGCTTCAAGCTGTAAGAACGAAATTTGGTGAGTCAAGTGGGAATGGTGTACTGATCATTACCTCCAAGTATCATCAAGATTGGGTGAAATAACATTTGCTGAGATTTCAGGAAACTCGTAGTTTTTTGGAATCTAGGCAACCCCTTTCAGACGAATTTGGTTTTCATCAGTCTCTGCTTAGGGCTAATTGAATAGGAAACAAACAGTACAGACAGAACTTAGAACTGCTTTATTTTTTCAAGTTTCAAGGAGCTAGCACAAACCGTGTTGGATTTAGAGTTCCAAATCCATCTATCAATATAGGAGAAAACAGAGTGAAACCTAAAAATTCAAACTGTTACTGCAGAGGAATGCTTCAAGGTATAAGAACGAAATTTGGTGAGTCACGTGGGAATGGTGTACTGATCATTACCTTCAAATATCATCAAGATTGGGTGAAATAACATTTGCTGAGATTTCAGGAAACTCATAGTTTTTTGGAAGCTAGGCAACCCCTTTCTGATGAAAGTGGTTTTTCTCAGGCTGTGCTTAGGGTTACTTGAATAGGAAACAAAATCTATTGTTAGAACTTAGAACTACTTTATTGTGTCAAGTTTCAAGGAGCTAGCACAAACCGTGTTGGATTTAGAGTTCCAAATTCATCTATCAATATAGGAAAAAACAGAGTGAAACCTAAAAATTCAAACTGTTACTGCAGAGGAATGCTTCAAGCTGTAAGAACGAAATTTGGTGAGTCAAGTGGGAATGGTGTACTGATCATTACCTCCAAGTATCATCAAGATTGGGTGAAATAACATTTGCTGAGATTTCAGGAAACTCGTAGTTTTTTGGAAGCTAGGCAACCCCTTTCAAATGTATTTGGTTTTCATCAGTCTCTGCTTAGGGCTATTTGAATAGGAAACAAACAGTACAGACAGAACTTAGAACTGCTTTATTTTGTCAAGTTTCAAGGAGCTAGCACAAACCGTGTTGGATTTAGAGTTCCAAATCCATCTATCAATATAGGAGAAAACAGAGTGAAACCTAAAAATTCAAACTGTTACTGCAGAGGAATGCTTCAAGGTATAAGAACGAAATTTGGTGAGTCAAGTGAAAATGGTGTACTGATCATTACCTCCAAGTATCATCAAGATTGCATGAAATAACATTTGCTGAGATTTCAGGATACTCGTAGTTTTTTGGAAGCTAGGCAACCCCTTTCAGACGAATTTGGTTTTCATCAGTCTCTGCTTAGGGCTACTTGAATAGGAAACAAACAATACAGACAAAACTTAGAACTGCTTTATTTTGTCAAGCTTCAAGGAGCTAGCACAAACCATGTTGGATTTAGAGTTCCAAATTCATCTATCAATATAGGAGAAAACAGAGTGAAACCTAAAAATTCAAACTGTTACTGCAGAGGAATGCTTCAAGCTATAGGAATGAAATTTGGTGAGTCAAGTGGGAATGGTGTACTGATCATTACCTCCAAGTATCATCAAGATTGGGTGAAATAACATTTGCTGAGGTTTCAGGATACTCGTAGTTTTTTGGAAGCTTGGCAACCCCTTTCAGACGAATTTGGTTTTTTTCAGTCTCTGCTTAGGGCTACTTGAATAGGAAACAAACTGTATAGTTAGAACTTAGAACTACTTTATTGTGTCAAGTTTCAAGGAGCTAGCACAAACCGTGTTGGATTTTGAGTTCCAAATTCATCTATCAATATAGGAGAAAACAGAGTGAAACCTAAAAATTCAAACTGTTACTGCAGAGGAATGCTTCAAGCTAAAGGAATGAAATTTGGTGAGTCAAGTGGGAATGGTGTACTGATCATTACCTCCAAGTATCATCAAGATTGGGTGAAATAATGTTTGCTGAGATTTCAGGAAACTCGTAGTTTTTTGGAAGCTAGGCAACCCCTTTCAGACGAATTTGGTTTTCATCAGTCTCTGCTTAGGGCTACTTGAATAGGAAACAAACTGTATAGTTAGAACTTAGAACTACTTTATTGTGTCAAGTTTCAAGGAGCTAGCACAAACCGTGTTGGATTTAGAGTTCCAAATTCATCTATCATTATAGGAGAAAACAGAGTGAAACCTAAAAATTCAAACTGTTACTGCAGAGGAATGGTTCAAGCTATAAGAACGAAATTTGGTGAGTCAAGTGGGAATGGTGTACTGATCATTACCTTCAAGTATCATCAAGATTGGGTGAAATAACATTTGCTGAGATTTCAGGAAACTCATAGTTTTTTGGAAGCTAGGCAACCCCTTTCTGATGAAAGTGGTTTTTCTCAGGCTGTGCTTAGGGTTACCTGAATAGGAAACAAACTCTATAGTTAGAACTTAGAACTACTTTATTGTGTCAAGTTTCAAGGAGCTAGCACAAACCGTGTTGGATTTAGAGTTCCAAATTCATCTATCAATATAGGAGAAAACAGAGTGAAACCTAAAAATTCAAACTGTTACTGCAGAGGAATGCTTCAAGCTGTAAGAACGAAATTTGGTGAGTCAAGTGGGAATGGTGTACTGATCATTACCTCCAAGTATCATCAAGATTGGGTGAAATAACATTTGCTGAGATTTCAGGAAACTCGTAGTTTTTTGGAATCTAGGCAACCCCTTTCAGACGAATTTGGTTTTCATCAGTCTCTGCTTAGGGCTAATTGAATAGGAAACAAACAGTACAGACAGAACTTAGAACTGCTTTATTTTTTCAACTTTCAAGGAGCTAGCACAAACCGTGTTGGATTTAGAGTTCCAAATCCATCTATCAATATAGGAGAAAACAGAGTGAAACCTAAAAATTCAAACTGTTACTGCAGAGGAATGCTTCAAGGTATAAGAACGAAATTTGGTGAGTCACGTGGGAATGGTGTACTGATCATTACCTTCAAATATCATCAAGATTGGGTGAAATAACATTTGCTGAGATTTCAGGAAACTCATAGTTTTTTGGAAGCTAGGCAACCCCTTTCTGATGAAAGTGGTTTTTCTCAGGCTGTGCTTAGGGTTACTTGAATAGGAAACAAAATCTATAGTTAGAACTTAGAACTACTTTATTGTGTCAAGTTTCAAGGAGCTAGCACAAACCGTGTTGGATTTAGAGTTCCAAATTCATCTATCAATATAGGAAAAAACAGAGTGAAACCTAAAAATTCAAACTGTTACTGCAGAGGAATGCTTCAAGCTGTAAGAACGAAATTTGGTGAGTCAAGTGGGAATGGTGTACTGATCATTACCTCCAAGTATCATCAAGATTGGGTGAAATAACATTTGCTGAGATTTCAGGAAACTCGTAGTTTTTTGGAAGCTAGGCAACCCCTTTCAAATGTATTTGGTTTTCATCAGTCTCTGCTTAGGGCTATTTGAATAGGAAACAAACAGTACAGACAGAACTTAGAACTGCTTTATTTTGTCAAGTATCAAGGAGCTAGCACAAACCGTGTTGGATTTAGAGTTCCAAATCCATCTATCAATATAGGAGAAAACAGAGTGAAACCTAAAAATTCAAACTGTTACTGCAGAGGAATGCTTCAAGGTATAAGAACGAAATTTGGTGAGTCAAGTGAAAATGGTGTACTGATCATTACCTCCAAGTATCATCAAGATTGCATGAAATAACATTTGCTGAGATTTCAGGATACTCGTAGTTTTTTGGAAGCTAGGCAACCCCTTTCAGACGAATTTGGTTTTCATCAGTCTCTGCTTAGGGCTACTTGAATAGGAAACAAACAATACAGACAAAACTTAGAACTGCTTTATTTTGTCAAGCTTCAAGGAGCTAGCACAAACCATGTTGGATTTAGAGTTCCAAATTCATCTATCAATATAGGAGAAAACAGAGTGAAACCTAAAAATTCAAACTGTTACTGCAGAGGAATGCTTCAAGCTATAGGAATGAAATTTGGTGAGTCAAGTGGGAATGGTGTACTGATCATTACCTCCAAGTATCATCAAGATTGGGTGAAATAACATTTGCTGAGGTTTCAGGATACTCGTAGTTTTTTGGAAGCTTGGCAACCCCTTTCAGACGAATTTGGTTTTTTTCAGTCTCTGCTTAGGGCTACTTGAATAGGAAACAAACTGTATAGTTAGAACTTAGAACTACTTTATTGTGTCAAGTTTCAAGGAGCTAGCACAAACCGTGTTGGATTTTGAGTTCCAAATTCATCTATCAATATAGGAGAAAACAGAGTGAAACCTAAAAATTCAAACTGTTACTGCAGAGGAATGCTTCAAGGTATAAGAACGAAATTTGGTGAGTCAAGTGGGAATGGTGTACTGATCATTACCTCCAAGTATCGTCAAGATTGGGTGAAATAACATTTGATGAGATTTCAGGAAACTCGTAGTTTTTTGGAAGCTAGTCAACCCCTTTCAGATGAATTTGGTTTTCATCAGTCTCTGCTTAGGGCTACTTGAATAGGAAACAAACTGTATAGTTAGAACTTAGAACTACTTTATTGTGTCAAGTTTCAAGGAGCTAGCACAAACTGTGTTGTATTTAGAGTTCCAAATTCATCTAGCAATATAGGAGAAAACAGAGTGAAACCTAAAAATTCAAACTGTTACTGCAGAGGAATGCTTCAAGCTAAAGGAATGAAATTTGGTGAGTCAAGTGGGAATGGTGTACTGATCATTACCTCCAAGTATCATCAAGATTGGGTGAAATAATGTTTGCTGAGATTTCAGGAAACTCGTAGTTTTTTGGAAGCTAGGCAACCCAGAACTGCTTTATTTTGTCAAGTTTCAAGGAGCTAGCACAAACCCTGTTGGATTTAGAGTTCCAAATCCATCTATCAATATAGGAGAAAACAGAGTGAAACCTAAAAATTCAAACTGTTACTGCAGAGGAATGCTTCAAAGTATAAGAACGAAATTTGGTGAGTCAAGTGGGAATGGTGTACTGATCATTACCTCCAAGTATCATCAAGATTGGGTGAAATAACATTTGATGAGATTTCAGGAAACTCGTAGTTTTTTGGAAGCTAGTCAACCCCTTTCAGATGAATTTGGTTTTCATCAGTCTCTGCTTAGGGCTACTTGAATAGGAAACAAACTGTATAGTTAGAACTTAGAACTACTTTATTGTGTCAAGTTTCAAGGAGCTAGCACAAACTGTGTTGGATTTAGAGTTCCAAATTCATCTATCAATATAGGAGAAAACAGAGTGAAACCTAAAAATTCAAACTGTTACTGCAGAGGAATGCTTCAAGCTATAGGAATGAAATTTGGTGAGTGAAGTGGGAATGGTGTACTGATCATTACCTCCAAGTATCATCAAGATTGGGTGAAATAACGTTTGTTGAGATTTCAGGAAACTCGTAGTTTTTTGGAAGCTAGGCAACCCCTTTCAGACGAATTTGGTTTTCATCAGTCTCTGCTTAGAGCTACTTGAATAGGAAACAAACTGTATAGTTAGAACTTAGAACTACTTTATTGTTTCAAGTTTCAAGAGGCTAGCACAAACCGTGTTGGATTTAGAGTTCCAAATTCATCTATCAATATAGGAGAAAACAGAGTGAAACCTAAAAATTCAAACTGTTACTGCAGAGGAATGCTTCAAGCTATAAGAACGAAATTTGGTGAGTCAAGTGGGAATGGTGTACTGATCATTACCTTCAAGTATCATCAAAATTGGGTGAAATAACATTTGCTGAGATTTCAGGAAACTCATAGTTTTTTGGAAGCTAGGCAACCCCATTCTGATGAATGTGGTTTTTCTCAGGCTGTGCTTAGGGTTACTTGAATAGGAAACAAACTCTATAGTTAGAACTTAGAACTACTTTATTGTGTCAAGTTTCAAGGAGCTAGCACAAACTGTGTTGGATTTAGAGTTCCAAATTCATCTATCAATATATGAGAAAACAGAGTGAAACCTAAAAATTCAAACTGTTACTGCAGAGGAATGCTTCAAGCTAAAGGAATGAAATTTGGTGAGTCAAGTGGGAATGGTGTACTGATCATTACCTCCAAGTATCATCAAGATTGGGTGAAATAATGTTTGCTGAGATTTCAGGAAACTCGTAGTTTTTTGGAAGCTAGGCAACCCCTTTCAGACGAATTTGGTTTTCATCAGTCTCTGCTTAGGGCTACTTGAATAGGAAACAAACTGTATAGTTAGAACTTAGAACTACTTCATTGTGTCAAGTTTCAAGGAGCTAGCACAAACCGTGTTGGATTTAGAGTTCCAAATTCATCTATCAATATAGGAGAAAACAGAGTGAAACCTAAAAATTCAAACTGTTACTGCAGAGGAATGCTTCAAGCTATAAGAACGAAATTTGGTGAGTCAAGTGGGAATGGTGTACTGATCATTACCTTCAAGTATCATCAAGATTGGGTGAAATAACATTTGCTGAGATTTCAGGAAACTCATAGTATTTTGGAAGCTAGGCAACCCCTTTCTGATGAAAGTGGTTTTTCCTCAGGCTGTGCTTAGGGTTACCTGAATAGGAAACAAACTCTATAGTTAGAACTTAGAACTACTTTATTGTGTCAAGTTTCAAGGAGCTAGCACAAACCGTGTTGGATTTAGAGTTCCAAATTCATCTATCAATATAGGAGAAAACAGAGTGAAACCTAAAAATTCAAACTGTTACTGCAGAGGAATGCTTCAAGCTGTAAGAACGAAATTTGGTGAGTCAAGTGGGAATGGTGTACTGATCATTACCTCCAAGTATCATCAAGATTGGGTGAAATAACATTTGCTGAGATTTCAGGAAACTCGTAGTTTTTTGGAAGCTAGGCAACCCCTTTCAAACGTATTTGGTTTTCATCAGTCTCTGCTTAGGGCTATTTGAATAGGAAACAAACAGTACAGACAGAACTTAGAACTGCTTTATTTTGTCAAGTTTCAAGGAGCTAGCACAAACCCTGTTGGATTTAGAGTTCCAAATCCATCTATCAATATAGGAAAAAACAGAGTGAAACCTAAAAATTCAAACTGTTACTGCAGAGGAATGCTTCAAGCTATAAGAATGAAATTTGGTGAGTCAAGTGGGAATGGTGTACTGATCATTACCTCCAAGTATCATCAAGATTGCATGAAATAACATTTGCTGAGATTTCAGGAAACTCGTAGTTTTTTGGAATCTAGGCAACCCCTTTCAGACGAATTTGGTTTTCATCAGTCTCTGCTTAGGGCTACTTGAATAGGAAACAAACAGTACAGACAGAACTTAGAACTGCTTTATTTTTTCAAGTTTCAAGGAGCTAGCACAAACCGTGTTGGATTTAGAGTTCCAAATCCATCTATCAATATAGGAGAAAACAGAGTGAAACCTAAAAATGCAAACTGTTACTGCAGAGGAATACTTCAACCTATAAGAACGAAATTTGGTGAGTCAAATGGGAATGGTGTACTGATCATTACCTCCAAGTATCATCAAGATTGGGTGAAATAACATTTGCTGAGATTTCAGGAAACTCCTAGTTTTTTGGAAGCTAGGCAACCCCTTTCAAATGTATTTGGTTTTCATCAGTCTCTGCTTAGGGCTATTTGAATAGGAAACAAACAATACAGACAAAACTTAGAACTGCTTTATTTTCTCAAGCTTCAAGGAGCTAGCACAAACCGTGTTGGATTTAGAGTTCCAAATTCATCTATCAATATAGGAGAAATCAGAGTGAAACCTAAAAATTCAAACTGTTACTGCAGAGGAATGCTTCAAGCTATAGGAATGAAATTTGGTGAGTCAAGTGGGAATGGTGTACTGATCATTACCTCCAAGTATCATCAAGATTGGGTGAAATAACATTTGCTGAGATTTCAGGAAACTCGTAGTTTTTTGGAAGCTAGGCAACCCCTTTCAGAAGAATTTAGTTTTCATCAGTCTCTGCTTAGGGCTACTTGAATAGGAAACAAACTGTATAGTTAGAACTTAGAACTGCTTTATTTTGTCAAGTTTCAAGGAGCTAGCACAAACCGTGTTGGATTTTGAGTTCCAAATCCATCTATCAAAATAGGAGAAAACAGAGTGAAACCTAAAAATTCAAACTGTTACTGCAGAGGAATGCTTCAAGCTATAGGAATGAAATTTGGTGAGTCAAGTGGGAATGGTGTACTGATCATTACCTCCAAGTATCATCAAGATTGGGTGAAATAACATTTGCTGAGATTTCAGGAAACTCGTAGTTTTTTGGAAGCTAGGCAACCCCTTTCTGATGAAAGTGGTTTTTCTCAGGCTGTGCTTAGTGTTACTTGAATAGGAAACAAACTGTATAGTTAGAACTTACAACTACTTTATTGTGTCAAGTTTCAAGGAGCTAGCACAAACCGTGTTGGATTTAGAGTTCCAAATTCATCTATCAATATATGAGAAAACAGAGTGAAACCTAAAAATTCAAACTGTTACTGCAGAGGAATGCTTCAACCTATAAGAACGAAATTTGGTGAGTCAAGTGGGAATGGTGTACTGATCATTACCTCCAAGTATCATCAAGATTGGGTGAAATAACATTTGCTGAGATTTCAGGAAACTCGTAGTTTTTTGGAAGCTAGGCAACCCCTTTCAAACGTATTTGGTTTTCATCAGTCTCTGCTTAGGGCTATTTGAATAGGAAACAAACAGTACAGACAGAACATAGAACTGCTTTATTTTGTCAAGTTTCAAGGAGCTAGCACAAACCCTGTTGGATTTAGAGTTCCAAATCCATCTATCAATATAGGAAAAAACAGAGTGAAACCTAAAAATTCAAACTGTTACTGCAGAGGAATGCTTCAAGCTATAAGAACGAAATTTGGTGAGTCAAGTGGGAATGGTGTACTGATCATTACCTCCAAGTATCATCAAGATTGGGTGAAATAACATTTGCTGAGATTTCAGGAAACTCGTAGATTTTTGGAAGCTAGTCAACCCCTTTCAGATGTATTTGGTTTTCATCAGTCTCTGCTTAGGGCTACTTGAATAGGAAACAAACTGTATAGTTAGAACTTAGAACTACTTTATTGTGTCAAGTTTCAAGGAGCTAGCACAAACTGTGTTGGATTTAGAGTTCCAAATTCATCTATCAATATAGGAGAAAACAGAGTGAAACCTAAAAATTCAAACTGTTACTGCAGAGGAATGCTTCAAGCTAAAGGAATGAAATTTGGTGAGTCAAGTGGGAATGGTGTACTGATCATTACCTCCAAGTATCATCAAGATTGGGTGAAATAATGTTTGCTGAGATTTCAGGAAACTCGTAGTTTTTTGGAAGCTAGGCAACCCCTTTCAGACGAATTTGGTTTTCATCAGTCTCTGCTTAGGGCTACTTGAATAGGAAACAAACTGTATAGTTAGAACTTAGAACTACTTCATTGTGTCAAGTTTCAAGGAGCTAGCACAAACCGTGTTGGATTTAGAGTTCCAAATTCATCTATCAATATAGGAGAAAACAGAGTGAAACCTAAAAATTCAAACTGTTACTGCAGAGGAATGCTTCAAGCTATAAGAACGAAATTTGGTGAGTCAAGTGGGAATGGTGTACTGATCATTACCTTCAAGTATCATCAAGATTGGGTGAAATAACATTTGCTGAGATTTCAGGAAACTCATAGTATTTTGGAAGCTAGGCAACCCCTTTCTGATGAAAGTGGTTTTTCTCAGGCTGTGCTTAGGGTTACCTGAATAGGAAACAAACTCTATAGTTAGAACTTAGAACTACTTTATTGTGTCAAGTTTCAAGGAGCTAGCACAAACCGTGTTGGATTTAGAGTTCCAAATTCATCTATCAATATAGGAGAAAACAGAGTGAAACCTAAAAATTCAAACTGTTACTGCAGAGGAATGCTTCAAGCTGTAAGAACGAAATTTGGTGAGTCAAGTGGGAATGGTGTACTGATCATTACCTCCAAGTATCATCAAGATTGGGTGAAATAACATTTGCTGAGATTTCAGGAAACTCGTAGTTTTTTGGAAGCTAGGCAACCCCTTTCAAACGTATTTGGTTTTCATCAGTCTCTGCTTAGGGCTATTTGAATAGGAAACAAACAGTACAGACAGAACTTAGAACTGCTTTATTTTGTCAAGTTTCAAGGAGCTAGCACAAACCCTGTTGGATTTAGAGTTCCAAATCCATCTATCAATATAGGAAAAAACAGAGTGAAACCTAAAAATTCAAACTGTTACTGCAGAGGAATGCTTCAAGCTATAAGAATGAAATTTGGTGAGTCAAGTGGGAATGGTGTACTGATCATTACCTCCAAGTATCATCAAGATTGCATGAAATAACATTTGCTGAGATTTCAGGAAACTCGTAGTTTTTTGGAATCTAGGCAACCCCTTTCAGACGAATTTGGTTTTCATCAGTCTCTGCTTAGGGCTACTTGAATAGGAAACAAACAGTACAGACAGAACTTAGAACTGCTTTATTTTTTCAAGTTTCAAGGAGCTAGCACAAACCGTGTTGGATTTAGAGTTCCAAATCCATCTATCAATATAGGAGAAAACAGAGTGAAACCTAAAAATGCAAACTGTTACTGCAGAGGAATGCTTCAACCTATAAGAACGAAATTTGGTGAGTCAAGTGGGAATGGTGTACTGATCATTACCTCCAAGTATCATCAAGATTGGGTGAAATAACATTTGCTGAGATTTCAGGAAACTCCTAGTTTTTTGGAAGCTAGGCAACCCCTTTCAAATGTATTTGGTTTTCATCAGTCTCTGCTTAGGGCTATTTGAATAGGAAACAAACAATACAGACAAAACTTAGAACTGCTTTATTTTCTCAAGCTTCAAGGAGCTAGCACAAACCGTGTTGGATTTAGAGTTCCAAATTCATCTATCAATATAGGAGAAATCAGAGTGAAACCTAAAAATTCAAACTGTTACTGCAGAGGAATGCTTCAAGCTATAGGAATGAAATTTGGTGAGTCAAGTGGGAATGGTGTACTGATCATTACCTCCAAGTATCATCAAGATTGGGTGAAATAACATTTGCTGAGATTTCAGGAAACTCGTAGTTTTTTGGAAGCTAGGCAACCCCTTTCAGAAGAATTTAGTTTTCATCAGTCTCTGCTTAGGGCTACTTGAATAGGAAACAAACTGTATAGTTAGAACTTAGAACTGCTTTATTTTGTCAAGTTTCAAGGAGCTAGCACAAACCGTGTTGGATTTTGAGTTCCAAATCCATCTATCAAAATAGGAGAAAACAGAGTGAAACCTAAAAATTCAAACTGTTACTGCAGAGGAATGCTTCAAGCTATAGGAATGAAATTTGGTGAGTCAAGTGGGAATGGTGTACTGATCATTACCTCCAAGTATCATCAAGATTGGGTGAAATAACATTTGCTGAGATTTCAGGAAACTCGTAGTTTTTTGGAAGCTAGGCAACCCCTTTCTGATGAAAGTGGTTTTTCTCAGGCTGTGCTTAGTGTTACTTGAATAGGAAACAAACTGTATAGTTAGAACTTACAACTACTTTATTGTGTCAAGTTTCAAGGAGCTAGCACAAACTGTGTTGTATTTAGAGTTCCAAATTCATCTAGCAATATAGGAGAAAACAGAGTGAAACCTAAAAATTCAAACTGTTACTGCAGAGGAATGCTTCAAGCTAAAGGAATGAAATTTGGTGAGTCAAGTGGGAATGGTGTACTGATCATTACCTCCAAGTATCATCAAGATTGGGTGAAATAACATTTGATGAGATTTCAGGAAACTCGTAGTTTTTTGGAAGCTAGGCAACCCCTTTCAGACGAATTTGGTTTTCATCAGTCTCTGCTTAGGGCTACTTGAATAGGAAACAAACTGTATAGTTAGAACTTAGAACTAGTTTATTTTTTCAAGTTTCAAGGAGCTAGGACAAACTGTGTTGGATTTAGAGTTCCAAATTCATCTATCAATATAGGAGAAAACAGAGTGAAACCTAAAAATTCAAACTGTTACTGCAGAGGAATGCTTCAAGCTATAAGAACGAAATTTGGTGAGTCAAGTGGGAATGGGGTACTGATCATTACCTCCAAGTATCATCAAGATTGGGTGAAAAAACATTTGCTGAGATTTCAGGAAACTCGTAGTTTTTTGGAAGCTAGGCAACCCCTTTCTGACGAAAGTGGTTTTTCTCATGCTGTGCTTAGTGTTACTTGAATAGGAAACAAACAGTACAGACAGAACTTAGAACTGCTTTATTTTGTCAAGTTTCAAGGAGCTAGCACAAACCGTGTTGGATTTAGAGTTCCAAATCCATCTATCAATATAGGAGAAAACAGAGTGAAACCTAAAAATTCAAACTGTTACTGCAGAGGAATGCTTCAAGCTATAAGAACGAAATTCGGTGAGTCAAGTGGGAATGGTGTACTGATTATTACCTCCAAGTATCATCAAGATTGCATGAAATAACATTTGCTGAGATTTCAGGAAACTCGTAGTTTTTTGGAAGCTAGGCAACCCCTTTCAGACGAATTTGGTTTTCATCAGTCTCTGCTTAGGGCTACTTGAATAGGAAACAAACAGTACAGACAGAACTTAGAACTGCTTTATTTTTTCAAGTTTCAAGGAGCTAGCACAAACCGTGTTGGATTTAGAGTTCCAAATCCATCTATCAATATAGGAGAAAACAGAGTGAAACCTAAAAATGCAAACTGTTACTGCAGAGGAATGCTTCAAGCTATAAGAATGAAATTTGGTGAGTCAAGTGGGAATGGTGTACTGATCATTACCTCCAAGTATCATCAAGATTGGGTGAAATAACATTTGCTGAGATTTCAGGAAACTCCTAGTTTTTTGGAAGCTAGGCAACCCCTTTCAAACGTATTTGGTTTTCATCAGTCTCTGCTTAGGGCTATTTGAATAGGAAACAAACAATACAGACAAAACTTAGAACTGCTTTATTTTGTCAAGCTTCAAGGAGCTAGCAAAAACCATGTTGGATTTAGAGTTCCAAATTCATCTATCAATATAGGAGAAAACAGAGTGAAACCTAAAAATTCAAACTGTTACTGAAGAGGAATGCTTCAAGCTATAAGAATGAAATTTGGTGAGTCAAGTGGGAATGGTGTACTGATCATTACCTCCAAGTATCATCAAGATTGGGTGAAATAACATTTGCTGAGATTTCAGGAAACTCGTAGTTTTTTGGAAGCTAGGCAACCCCTTTCAGACGAATTTGGTTTTCATCAGTCTCTGCTTAGGGCTACTTGAATAGGAAACAAACTGTATAGTTAGAACTTAGAACTACTTTATTGTGTCAAGTTTCAAGGAGCTAGCACAAACCGTGTTGGATTTAGAGTTCCAAATTCATCTATCAATATAGGAGAAAACAGAGTGAAACCTAAAAATTCAAACTGTTACTGCAGAGGAATGCTTCAATCTATAAGAACGAAATTTGGTGAGTCAAGTGGGAATGGTGTACTGATCATTACCTCCAAGTATCATCAAGATTGGGTGAAATAACATTTGCTGAGATTTCAGGAAACTCGTAGTTTTTTGGAAGCTAGGCAACCCCTTTCAGACGAATTTGGTTTTAATCAGTCTCTGCTTAGGGCTACTTGAATAGGAAACAAACTGTATAGTTAGAACTTACAACTACTTTATTGTGTCAAGTTTCAAGGAGCTAGCACAAACTTTGTTGGATTTAGAGTTCCAAATTCATCTATCAATATAGGAGAAAACAGAGTGAAACTTAAAATTCAAACTGTTACTGCAGAGGAATGCTTCAAGCTATAAGAACGAAATTTGGTGAGTCAAGTGGGAATGGTGTACTGATCATTACCTCCAAGTATCATCAAGATTGGGTGAAATAACATTTGCTGAGATTTCAGGAAACTCATAGTTTTTTGGAAGCTAGGCAACCCCTTTAGGACGAATTTGGTTTTCATCAGTCTCTGCTTAGGGCTACTTGAATAGGAAACAAACTGTATAGTTAGAACTTAGAACTGCTTTATTTTGTCAAGCTTCAAGGAGCTAGCACAAACCGTGTTGGATTTAGAGTTCCAAATTCATCTATCAATATAGGAGAAAACAGAGTGAAACCTAAAAATTCAAACTGTTACTGCAGAGGAATGCTGCAAGGTATAAGAACGAAATTTGGTGAGTCAAGTGGGAATGGTGTACTGATCATTACCTCCAAGTATCGTCAAGATTGGGTGAAATAACATTTGCTGAGATTTCAGGAAACTCATAGTTTTTTGAAAGCTAGGCAACCCCTTTCAGACGAATTTGGTTTTCATCAGTCTCTGCTTAGGGCTACTTGAATAGGAAACAAACTGTATAGTTAGAACTTAGAAGTACTTTATTGTGTCAAGTTTCAAGGAGCTAGCACAAACCGTGTTGGATTTAGAGTTCCAAATTCATCTATCAATATAGGAGAAAACAGAGTGAAACCTAAAAATTCAAACTGTTACTGAAGAGGAATGCTTCAATCTATAAGAACGAAATTTGGTGAGTCAAGTGGGAATGGTGTACTGATCATTACCTCCAAGTATCATCAAGATTGGGTGAAATAACATTTGCTGAGATTTCAGGAAACTCGTAGATTTTGGAAGCTAATCAACCCTTTTCAAACGTATTTGGTTTTCATCAGTCTCTGCTTAGGGCTATTTGAATAGGAAACAAACAGTACAGACAGAACTTAGAACTGCTTTATTTTGTCAAGTTTCAAGGAGCTAGCACAAACCGTGTTGGATTTAGAGTTCCAAATCCATCTATCAATATAGGAGAAAACAGAGTGATACCTAAAAATTCAAACTGTTACTGCAGAGGAATGCTTCAAGCTATAAGAACGAAATTTGGTGAGTCAAGTGGGAATGGTGTACTGATCATTACCTCCATGTATCCTGAAGATTGCATGAAATAACATTTGCTGAGATTTCAGGAAACTCGTAGATTTTTGGAAGCTAGGCAACCTCTTTCAGACGAATTTGGTTTTCATCAGTCTCTGCTTAGGGCTACTTGAATAGGAAACAAACAGTACAGACAGAACTTAGAACTGCTTTATTTTGTCAAGTTTCAAGGAGCTAGCACAAACCGTGTTGGATTTAGAGTTCCAAATTCATCTATCAATATAGGAGAAAACAGAGTGAAACCTAAAAATTCAAACTGTTACTGCAGAGGAATGCTTCAAGCTATAAGAAAGAAATTTGGTGAGTCAAGTGGGAATGGTGTACTGATCATTACCTCCAAGTATCATCAAGATTGGGTGAAATAACATTTGCTGAGATTTCAGGAAACTCGTAGTTTTTTGGAAGCTAGGCAACCCCTTTCAGACGAATTTGGTTTTCATCAGTCTCTGCTTAGGGCTACTTGAATAGGAAACAAACTGTATAGTTAGAACTTAGAACTACTTTATTGTGTCAAGTTTCAAGGACCTAGCACAAACTGTGTTGGATTTAGAGTTCCAAATTCATCTATCAATATAGGAGAAAACAGAGTGATACCTAAAAATTCAAACTGTTACTGCAGAGGAATGCTTCAAGCTATAAGAACGAAATTTGGTGAGTCAAGTGGGAATGGTGTACTGATCATTACCTCCAAGTATCATGAAGATTGCATGAAATAACATTTGCTGAGATTTCAGGAAACTCGTAGATTTTTGGAAGCTAGGCAACCTCTTTCAGACGAATTTGGTTTTCATCAGTCTCTGCTTAGGGCTACTTGAATAGGAAACAAACAGTACAGACAGAACTTAGAACTGCTTTATTTTGTCAAGTTTCAAGGAGCTAGCACAAACCGTGTTGGATTTAGAGTTCCAAATTCATCTATCAATATAGGAGAAAACAGAGTGAAACCTAAAAATTCAAACTGTTACTGCAGAGGAATGCTTCAAGCTATAAGAAAGAAATTTGGTGAGTCAAGTGGGAATGGTGTACTGATCATTACCTCCAAGTATCATCAAGATTGGGTGAAATAACATTTGCTGAGATTTCAGGAAACTCATAGTTTTTTGGAAGCTAGGCAACCCCTTTCAGACGAATTTGGTTTTCATCAGTCTCTGCTTAGGGCTACTTGAATAGGAAAGAAACTGTATAGTTAGAACTTAGAACTACTTTATTGTGTCAAGTTTCAAGGACCTAGCACAAACTGTGTTGGATTTAGAGTTCCAAATTCATCTATCAATATAGGAGAAAACAGAGTGATACCTAAAAATTCAAACTGTTACTGCAGAGGAATGTTTCAAGCTATAAGAACGAAATTTGGTGAGTCAAGTGGGAATGGTGTACTGATCATTACCTCCAAGTATCATCAAGATTGGGTGAAATAACATTTGTTGAGATTTCAGGAAACTCGTAGTTTTTTGGAAGCTAGGCAACCCCTTTCAGACGAATTAGGTTTTCATCAGTCTCTGCTTAGGGCTACTTGAATAGGAAAGAAACTGTATAGTTAGAACTTAGAACTACTTTATTTTGTCAAGTTTCAAGGAGCTAGCACAAACTGTGTTGGATTTAGAGTTCCAAATTCATTTATCAATATAAGAGAAAACAGAGTGATACCTAAAAATTCAAACTGTTACTGCAGAGGAATGCTTCAAGCTATAAGAACGAAATTTGGTGAGTCAAGTAGGAATGGTGTACTGATCATTACCTCCAAGTATCATCAAGATTGGGTGAAATAACCTTTGCTGAGATTTCAGGAAACTCATAGTTTTTTGGAAGCTAGGCAACACATTTCTGACGAAAGTGGTTTTTCTCATGCTGTGCTTAGGGTTACTTGAATAGGAAACAAACAGTACACACAGAACTTAGAACTGCTTTATTTTGTCAAGCTTCAAGGAGCTAGAACAAACCGTGTTGGATTTAGAGTTCCAAATTCATCTATCAATATAGGAGAAAACAGAGTGAAACCTAAAAATTCAAACTGTTACTGCAGAGGAATGCTTCAAGCTATAAGAATGAAATTTGGTGAGTCAAGTGGGAATGGTGTACTGATCATTACCTCCAAGTATCATCAAGATTGGGTGAAATAACATTTGCTGAGATTTCAGGAAACTCGTAGTTTTTTGGAAGCTAGGCAACCCCTTTCAGACGAATTTGGTTTTCATCAGTCTCTGCTTAGGGCTAATTGAATAGGAAACAAACTGTATAGTTAGAACTTAGAACTACTTTATTGTGTCAAGTTTCAAGGACCTAGCG
This sequence comes from Spermophilus citellus, assembly GCF_964194105.1. Lineage (NCBI taxonomy): Eukaryota > Metazoa > Chordata > Mammalia > Rodentia > Sciuridae > Spermophilus > Spermophilus citellus. Next base: position 27,111,252 of record NC_138200.1, on the reverse strand, counting down.
CAAACCGTGTTGGATTTAGAGTTCCAAATTCATCTATCAATATAGGAGAAAACAGAGTGAAACCTAAAAATTCAAACTGTTACTGCAGAGGAATGCTTCCAGTTATAAGAACGAAATTTGGTGAGTCAAGTGGGAATGGTGTACTGATCATTACCTCCAAGTATCATCAAGATTGGGTGAAATAACATTTGCTGAGATTTCAGGAAACTCGTAGGTTTTTGGAAGCTAGGCAACCCATTTCTGATGAAAGTGGTTTTTCTCAGTCTGTGCTTAGGGTTACTTGAATAGGAAAGAAACTGCATAGTTAGACCTTAGAACTACTTTATTGTGTCAAGTTTCAAGGAGCTAGCACAAACCGTGTTGGATTTAGAGTTCCAAATTCATCTATCAATATAGGAGAAAACAGAGTGAAACCTAAAAATTCAAACTGTTACTGCAGAAGAATGCTTCAAGCTATAAGAACGAAATTTGGTGAGTCAAGTGTGAATGGTGAACTGATCATTACCTCCAAGTATCATCAAGATTGGGTGAAAAAACATTTGCTGAGATTTCAGGAAACTCGTAGTTTTTTAGAAGCTAGGCAACCCCTTTCTGATGAAAGTGGTTTTTCTCAGGCTGTGCTTAGTGTTACTTGAAAAGGAAACAAACAGTACAGACAGAACTTAGAACTACTTTATTGTGTCAAGTTTCAAGGAGCTAGCACAAACCGTGTTGGATTTAGAGTTCCAAATTCATCTATCAATATATGAGAAAACAGAGTGAAACCTAAAAATTCAAACTGTTACTGCAGAGGAATGCTTCAAGCTATAAGAACCAAATTTGGTGAGTCAAGTGGGAATGGTGTACTGATCATTACCTCCAAGTATCATCAAGATTGGGTGAAATAACATTTGCTGAGATTTCAGGAAACTCGTAGTTTTTTGGAAGCTAGGCAACCCCTTTCAGACGAATTTGGTTTTCATCAGTCTCTGCTTAGGGCTACTTGAATAGGAAACAAACAGTACAGACAGAACTTAGAACTGCTTTATTTTGTCAAGTTTCAAGGAGCTAGCACAAACCGTGTTGGATTTAGAGTTCCAAATTCATCTATCAATATATGAGAAAACAGAGTGAAACCTAAAAATTCAAACTGTTACTGCAGAGGAATGCTTCAAGCTATAAGAACGAAATTGGTGAGTCAAGTGGGAATGGTGTACTGATCATTACCTCCAAGTATCATCAAGATTGGGTGAAATAACATTTGCTGAGATTTCAGGAAACTCGTAGTTTTTTGGAAGCTAGGCAACCCCTTTCAGACGAATTTGGTTTTTCTCATGCTGTGCTTAGGGTTACTCTAATAGGAAACAAACAGTACAGACAGAACTTAGAACTGCTTTATTTTGTCAAGCTTCATGGAGCTAGCACAAACCGTGTTGGATTTAGAGTTCCAAATTCATCTATCAATATAGGAGAAAACAGAGTGAAACCTAAAAATTCAAACTGTTAGTGCAGAGGAATGCTTCAAGCTATAAGAACGAAATTTGGTGAGTCAAGAGGGAATGGTGTACTGGTCATTACCTCCAAGTATCATCAAGATTGGGTGAAATAACATTTGCTGAGATTTCAGGAAACTCGTAGTTTTTTGGAAGCTAGGCAACCCCTTTCAGACGAATTTGGTTTTCATCAGTCTCTGCTTAGGGCTAATTGAATAGGAAACAAACTGTATAGTTAGAACTTAGAACTACTTTATTGTGTCAAGTTTCAAGGAGCTAGCACAAACTTTGTTGGATTTAGAGTTCCAAATTCATCTATCAATATAGGAGAAAACAGAGTGAAACTTAAAATTCAAACTGTTACTGCAGAGGAATGCTTCAAGCTATAAGAATGAAATTTGGTGAGTCAAGTGGGAATGGTGTACTGATCATTACCTCCAAGTATCATCAAGATTGGGTGAAATAACATTTGCTGAGATTTCAGGATACTCGTAGTTTTTTGGAAGCTAGGCAACCCCTTTCAGACGAATTTGGTTTTCATCAGTCTCTGCTTAGGGCTATTTGAATAGGAAACAAACAATACAGACAAAACTTAGAAGTGCTTTATTTTGTCAAGCTTCAAGGAGCTAGCACAAACCATGTTGGATTTAGACTTCCAAATTCATCTATCAATATAGGAGAAAACAGAGTGAAACCTAAAAATTCAAACTGTTACTGCAGAGGAATGCTTCAAGCTATAGGAATGAAATTTGGTGAGTCAAGTGGGAATGGTGTACTGATCATTACCTCCAAGTATCATCAAGATTGGGTGAAATAACATTTGCTGAGATTTCAGGAAACTCGTAGGTTTTTGGAAGCTAGGCAACCCATTTCTGATGAAAGTGGTTTTTCTCAGGCTGTGCTTAGGGTTACTTGAATAGGAAACAAACTGCATAGTTAGACCTTAGAACTACTTTATTGTGTCAAGTTTCAAGGAGCTAGCACAAACCGTGTTGGATTTAGAGTTCCAAATTCATCTATCAATATAGGAGAAAACAGAGTGAAACCTAAAAATTCAAACTGTTACTGCAGAGGAATGCTTCAAGCTATAAGAACGAAATTTGGTGAGTCAAGTGGGAATGGTGAACTGATCATTACCTCCAAGTATCATCAAGATTGGGTGAAAAAACATTTGCTGAGATTTCAGGAAACTCGTAGTTTTTTAGAAGCTAGGCAACCCCTTTCTGATGAAAGTGGTTTTTCTCAGGCTGTGCTTAGTGTTACTTGAAAAGGAAACAAACAGTACAGACAGAACTTAGAACTACTTTATTGTGTCAAGTTTCAAGGAGCTAGCACAAACCGTGTTGGATTTAGAGTTCCAAATTCATCTATCAATATATGAGAAAACAGAGTGAAACCTAAAAATTCAAACTGTTACTGCAGAGGAATGCTTCAAGCTATAAGAACCAAATTTGGTGAGTCAAGTGGGAATGGTGTACTGATCATTACCTCCAAGTATCATCAAGATTGGGTGAAATAACATTTGCTGAGATTTCAGGAAACTCGTAGTTTTTTGGAAGCTAGGCAACCCCTTTCAGACGAATTTGGTTTTCATCAGTCTCTGCTTAGGGCTACTTGAATAGGAAACAAACAGTACAGACAGAACTTAGAACTGCTTTATTTTGTCAAGTTTCAAGGAGCTAGCACAAACCGTGTTGGATTTAGAGTTCCAAATTCATCTATCAATATATGAGAAAACAGAGTGAAACCTAAAAATTCAAACTGTTACTGCAGAGGAATGCTTCAAGCTATAAGAACGAAATTGGTGAGTCAAGTGGGAATGGTGTACTGATCATTACCTCCAAGTATCATCAAGATTGGGTGAAATAACATTTGCTGAGATTTCAGGAAACTCGTAGTTTTTTGGAAGCTAGGCAACCCCTTTCAGACGAATTTGGTTTTTCTCATGCTGTGCTTAGGGTTACTCTAATAGGAAACAAACAGTACAGACAGAACTTAGAACTGCTTTATTTTGTCAAGCTTCATGGAGCTAGCACAAACCGTGTTGGATTTAGAGTTCCAAATTCATCTATCAATATAGGAGAAAACAGAGTGAAACCTAAAAATTCAAACTGTTAGTGCAGAGGAATGCTTCAAGCTATAAGAACGAAATTTGGTGAGTCAAGAGGGAATGGTGTACTGGTCATTACCTCCAAGTATCATCAAGATTGGGTGAAATAACATTTGCTGAGATTTCAGGAAACTCGTAGTTTTTTGGAAGCTAGGCAACCCCTTTCAGACGAATTTGGTTTTCATCAGTCTCTGCTTAGGGCTACTTAAATAGGAAACAAACTGTATAGTTAGAACTTAGAACTACTTTATTTTGTCAAGTTTCAAGGAGCTAGCACAAACTGTGTTGGATCTAGAGTTCCAAATTCATCTATCAATATAGGAGAAAACAGAGTGAAACCTAAAAATTCAAACTGTTACTGCAGAGGAATGCTTCAAGCTATAAGAACGAAATTTGGTGAGTCAAGTGGGAATGGTGTACTGATCATTACCTCCAAGTATCATCAAGATTGGGTGAAATAAAGTTTGCTGAGATTTCAGGAAACTCTTAGTTTTTTGGAAGCTAGGCAACAACTTTCTGACGAAAGTGGTTTTACTCATGATGTGCTTAGGGTTACTTGAATAGGAAACAAACAGTACAGACAGAACTTAGAACTGCTTTATTTTGTCAAGCTTCAAGGAGCTAGCACAAACCGTGTTGGATTTAGAGTTCCAAATTCATCTATCAATATAGGAGAAAACAGAGTGAAACCTAAAAATTCAAACTGTTACTGCAGAGGAATGCTTCAAGGTATAAGAACGAAATTTGGTGAGTCCAGTGGGAATGGTGTACTGATCATTACCTCCAAGTATCATCAAGATTGGGTGAAATAACATTTGCTGAGATTTCAGGAAACTCGTAGTTTTTTGGAAGCTAGGCAACCCGTTTCAAACGTATTTGGTTTTCATCAGTCTCTGCTTAGGGCTATTTGAATAGGAAACAAACAGTACAGACAGAACTTTGAACTGCTTTATTTTGTCAAGTTTCAAGGAGCTAGCAAACCGTGTTGGATTTAGAGTTCCAAATCCATCTATCAATATAGGAGAAAACAGAGTGAAACCTAAAAATTCAAACTGTTACTGCAGAGGAATGCTTCAAGCTATAAGAACGAAATTTGGTGAGTCAAGTGGGAATGGTGTACTGATCATTACCTCCAAGTATCATCAAGATTGCATGAAATAACATTTGCTGAGATTTCAGGAAACTCGTAGTTTTTTGGAAGCTCGGCAACCCCTTTCAGACGAATTTGGTTTTCATCAGTCTCTGCTTAAGGCTACTTGAATAGGAAACTACTGTATAGTTAGAAATTAGAACTACTTTATTGTGTCAAGTTTCAAGGAGCTAGCACAAACTGTGTTGGATTTAGAGTTCCAAATTCATCTATCAATATAGGAGAAAACAGAGTGAAACCTAAAAATTCAAACTGTTACTGCAGAGGAATGCTTCAAGGTATAAGAACGAAATTTGGTGAGTCAAGTGGGAATGGTGTAATGATCATTACCTCCAAGTATCATCAAGATTGGGTGAAATAACATTTGCTGAGATTTCAGGAAACTCATATTTTTGGAAGCTAGGCAACCCCTTTCAGATGAATTTGGTTTTCATCAGTCTCTGTTTAGGGCTACTTGAATAGGAAACAAACTGTATAGTTAGAACTTAGAACTGCTTTATTTTGTCAAGCTTCAAGGAGCTAGCACAAACCGTGTTGGATTTAGAGTTCCAAATTCATCTATCAATATAGGAGAAAACAGAGTGAAACCTAAAAATTCAAACTGTTACTGCAGAGGAATGCTGCAAGGTATAAGAACGAAATTTGGTGAGTCAAGTGGGAATGGTGTACTGATCATTACCTCCAAGTATCATCAAGATTGGGTGAAATAACATTTGCTGAGATTTCAGGAAACTCATAGTTTTTTGAAAGCTAGGCAACCCCTTTCAGACGAATTTGGTTTTCATCAGTCTCTGCTTAGGGCTACTTGAATAGGAAACAAACTGTATAGTTAGAACTTAGAACTACTTTATTGTGTCAAGTTTCAAGGAGCTAGCACAAACCGTGTTGGATTTAGAGTTCCAAATTCATCTATCAATATAGGAGAAAACAGAGTGAAACCTAAAAATTCAAACTGTTACTGAAGAGGAATGCTTCAATCTATAAGAACGAAATTTGGTGAGTCAAGTGGGAATGGTGTACTGATCATTACCTCCAAGTATCATCAAGATTGGGTGAAATAACATTTGCTGAGATTTCAGGAAACTCGTAGTTTTTTGGAAGCTAATCAACCCTTTTCAAACGTATTTGGTTTTCATCAGTCTCTGCTTAGGGCTATTTGAATAGGAAACAAACAGTACAGACAGAACTTAGAACTGCTTTATTTTGTCAAGTTTCAAGGAGCTAGCACAAACCGTGTTGGATTTAGAGTTCCAAATCCATCTATCAATATAGGAGAAAACAGAGTGAAACCTAAAAATTCAAACTGTTACTGCAGAGGAATGCTTCAAGCTATAAGAACGAAATTTGGTGAGTCAAGTGGGAATGGTGTACTGATCATTACCTCCAAGTATCCTGAAGATTGCATGAAATAACATTTGCTGAGATTTCAGGAAACTCGTAGATTTTTGGAAGCTAGGCAACCTCTTTCAGACGAATTTGGTTTTCATCAGTCTCTGCTTAGGGCTACTTGAATAGGAAACAAACAGTACAGACAGAACTTAGAACTGCTTTATTTTGTCAAGTTTCAAGGAGCTAGCACAAACCGTGTAGGATTTAGAGTTCCAAATTCATCTATCAATATAGGAGAAAACAGAGTGAAACCTAAAAATTCAAACTGTTACTGCAGAGGAATGCTTCAAGCTATAAGAAAGAAATTTGGTGAGTCAAGTGGGAATGGTGTACTGATCATTACCTCCAAGTATCATCAAGATTGGGTGAAATAACATTTGCTGAGATTTCAGGAAACTCGTAGTTTTTTGGAAGCTAGGCAACCCCTTTCAGACGAATTTGGTTTTCATCAGTCTCTGCTTAGGGCTACTTGAATAGGAAACAAACTGTATAGTTAGAACTTAGAACTACTTTATTGTGTCAAGTTTCAAGGACCTAGCACAAACTGTGTTGGATTTAGAGTTCCAAATTCATCTATCAATATAGGAGAAAACAGAGTGAAACCTAAAAATTCAAACTGTTACTGCAGAGGAATGCTTCAAGCTATAAGAACGAAATTTGGTGAGTCAAGAGGGAATGGTGTACTGGTCATTACCTCCAAGTATCATCAAGATTGGGTGAAATAACATTTGCTGAGATTTCAGGAAACTCGTAGTTTTTTGGAAGCTAGGCAACCCCTTTCAGACGAATTTGGTTTTCATCAGTCTCTGCTTAGGGCTAATTGAATAGGAAACAAAGTGTATAGTTAGAACTTAGAACTACTTTATTGTGTCAAGTTTCAAGGAGCTAGCACAAACTTTGTTGGATTTAGAGTTCCAAATTCATCTATCAATATAGGAGAAAACAGAGTGAAACTTAAAATTCAAACTGTTACTGCAGAGGAATGCTTCAAGCTATAAGAATGAAATTTGGTGAGTCAAGTGGGAATGGTGTACTGATCATTACCTCCAAGTATCATCAAGATTGGGTGAAATAACATTTGCTGAGATTTCAGGAAACTCGTAGTTTTTTGGAAGCTAGGCAACCCCTTTCAGACGAATTTGGTTTTCATCAGTCTCTGCTTAGGGCTACTTGAATAGGAAACAAACTGTATAGTTAGAACTAAGAACTACTTTATTTTGTCAAGTTTCAAGGAGCTAGCACAAACCGTGTTGGATTTAGAGTTCCAAATTCATCTATCAATATATGAGAAAACAGAGTGAAACCTAAAAATTCAAACTGTTACTGCAGAGGAATGCTTCAAGCTATAAGAACGAAATTTGGTGAGTCAAGTGGGAATGGTGTACTGATCATTACCTCCAAGTATCATCAAGATTGGGTGAAATAACATTTGCTAAGATTTCAGGAAACTCCTAGTTTTTTGGAAGCTAGGCAACCCCTTTCAGACGAATTAGGTTTTCATCAGTCTCTGCTTAGGGCTATTTGAATAGGAAACAAACAATACAGACAAAACTTAGAAGTGCTTTATTATGTCAAGCTTCAAGGAGCTAGCACAAACCATGTTGGATTTAGACTTCCAAATTCATCTATCAATATAGGAGAAAACAGAGTGAAACCTAAAAATTCAAACTGTTACTGCAGAGGAATGCTTCAAGCTATAGGAATGAAATTTGGTGAGTCAAGTGGGAATGGTGTACTGATCATTACCTCCAAGTATCATCAAGATTGGGTGAAATAACATTTGCTGAGATTTCAGGAAACTCGTAGGTTTTTGGAAGCTAGGCAACCCATTTCTGATGAAAGTGGTTTTTCTCAGGCTGTGCTTAGGGTTACTTGAATAGGAAACAAACTGCATAGTTAGACCTTAGAACTACTTTATTGTGTCAAGTTTCAAGGAGCTAGCACAAACCGTGTTGGATTTAGAGTTCCAAATTCATCTATCAATATAGGAGAAAACAGAGTGAAACCTAAAAATTCAAACTGTTACTGCAGAAGAATGCTTCAAGCTATAAGAACGAAATTTGGTGAGTCAAGTGGGAATGGTGAACTGATCATTACCTCCAAGTATCATCAAGATTGGGTGAAAAAACATTTGCTGAGATTTCAGGAAACTCGTAGTTTTTTAGAAGCTAGGCAACCCCTTTCTGATGAAAGTGGTTTTTCTCAGGCTGTGCTTAGTGTTACTTGAAAAGGAAACAAACAGTACAGACAGAACTTAGAACTACTTTATTGTGTCAAGTTTCAAGGAGCTAGCACAAACCGTGTTGGATTTAGAGTTCCAAATTCATCTATCAATATATGAGAAAACAGAGTGAAACCTAAAAATTCAAACTGTTACTGCAGAGGAATGCTTCAAGCTATAAGAACCAAATTTGGTGAGTCAAGTGGGAATGGTGTACTGATCATTACCTCCAAGTATCATCAAGATTGGGTGAAATAACATTTGCTGAGATTTCAGGAAACTCGTAGTTTTTTGGAAGCTAGGCAACCCCTTTCAGTCGAATTTGGTTTTCATCAGTCTCTGCTTAGGGCTACTTGAATAGGAAACAAACAGTACAGACAGAACTTAGAACTGCTTTATTTTGTCAAGTTTCAAGGAGCTAGCACAAACCGTGTTGGATTTAGAGTTCCAAATTCATCTATCAATATATGAGAAAACAGAGTGAAACCTAAAAATTCAAACTGTTACTGCAGAGGAATGCTTCAAGCTATAAGAACGAAATTGGTGAGTCAAGTGGGAATGGTGTACTGATCATTACCTCCAAGTATCATCAAGATTGGGTGAAATAACATTTGCTGAGATTTCAGGAAACTCATAGTTTTTTGGAAGCTAGGCAACCCCTTTCAGACGAATTTGGTTTTTCTCATGCTGTGCTTAGGGTTACTCTAATAGGAAACAAACAGTACAGACAGAACTTAGAACTGCTTTATTTTGTCAAGCTTCATGGAGCTAGCACAAACCGTGTTGGATTTAGAGTTCCAAATTCATCTATCAATATAGGAGAAAACAGAGTGAAACCTAAAAATTCAAACTGTTAGTGCAGAGGAATGCTTCAAGCTATAAGAACGAAATTTGGTGAGTCAAGAGGGAATGGTGTACTGGTCATTACCTCCAAGTATCATCAAGATTGGGTGAAATAACATTTGCTGAGATTTCAGGAAACTCGTAGTTTTTTGGAAGCTAGGCAACCCCTTTCAGACGAATTTGGTTTTCATCAGTCTCTGCTTAGGGCTACTTAAATAGGAAACAAACTGTATAGTTAGAACTTAGAACTACTTTATTTTGTCAAGTTTCAAGGAGCTAGCACAAACTGTGTTGGATCTAGAGTTCCAAATTCATCTATCAATATAGGAGAAAACAGAGTGAAACCTAAAAATTCAAACTGTTACTGCAGAGGAATGCTTCAAGCTATAAGAATGAAATTTGGTGAGTCAAGTGGGAATGGTGTACTGATCATTACCTCCAAGTATCATCAAGATTGGGTGAAATAAAGTTTGCTGAGATTTCAGGAAACTCTTAGTTTTTTGGAAGCTAGGCAACAACTTTCTGACGAAAGTGGTTTTACTCATGCTGTGCTTAGGGTTACTTGAATAGGAAACAAACAGTACAGACAGAACTTAGAACTGCTTTATTTTGTCAAGCTTCAAGGAGCTAGCACAAACCGTGTTGGATTTAGAGTTCCAAATTCATCTATCAATATAGGAGAAAACAGAGTGAAACCTAAAAATTCAAACTGTTACTGCAGAGGAATGCTTCAAGGTATAAGAACGAAATTTGGTGAGTCCAGTGGGAATGGTGTACTGATCATTACCTCCAAGTATCATCAAGATTGGGTGAAATAACATTTGCTGAGATTTCAGGAAACTCGTAGTTTTTTGGAAGCTAGGCAACCCGTTTCAAACGTATTTGGTTTTCATCAGTCTCTGCTTAGGGCTATTTGAATAGGAAACAAACAGTACAGACAGAACTTTGAACTGCTTTATTTTGTCAAGTTTCAAGGAGCTAGCAAACCGTGTTGGATTTAGAGTTCCAAATCCATCTATCAATATAGGAGAAAACAGAGTGAAACCTAAAAATTCAAACTGTTACTGCAGAGGAATGCTTCAAGCTATAAGAACGAAATTTGGTGAGTCAAGTGGGAATGGTGTACTGATCATTACCTCCAAGTATCATCAAGATTGCATGAAATAACATTTGCTGAGATTTCAGGAAACTCGTAGTTTTTTGGAAGCTAGGCAACCCCTTTCAGACGAATTTGGTTTTCATCAGTCTCTGCTTAAGGCTACTTGAATAGGAAACTACTGTATAGTTAGAAATTAGAACTACTTTATTGTGTCAAGTTTCAAGGAGCTAGCACAAACTGTGTTGGATTTAGAGTTCCAAATTCATCTATCAATATAGGAGAAAACAGAGTGAAACCTAAAAATTCAAACTGTTACTGCAGAGGAATGCTTCAAGGTATAAGAACGAAATTTGGTGAGTCAAGTGGGAATGGTGTAATGATCATTACCTCCAAGTATCATCAAGATTGGGTGAAATAACATTTGCTGAGATTTCAGGAAACTCATACTTTTTGGAAGCTAGGCAACCCCTTTCAGATGAATTTGGTTTTCATCAGTCTCTGCTTAGGGCTACTTGAATAGGAAACAAACTGTATAGTTAGAACTTAGAACTGCTTTATTTTGTCAAGCTTCAAGGAGCTAGCACAAACCGTGTTGGATTTAGAGTTCCAAATTCATCTATCAATATAGGAGAAAACAGAGTGAAACCTAAAAATTCAGACTGTTACTGCAGAGGAATGCTGCAAGGTATAAGAACGAAATTTGGTGAGTCAAGTGGGAATGGTGTACTGATCATTACCTCCAAGTATCATCAAGATTGGGTGAAATAACATTTGCTGAGATTTCAGGAAACTCATAGTTTTTTGTAAGCTAGGCAACCCCTTTCAGACGAATTTGGTTTTCATCAGTCTCTGCTTAGGGCTAATTGAATAGGAAACAAACTGTATAGTTAGAACTTAGAACTACTTTATTGTGTCAAGTTTCAAGGAGCTAGCACAAACCGTGTTGGATTTAGAGTTCCAAATTCATCTATCAATATAGGAGAAAACAGAGTGAAACCTAAAAATTCAAACTGTTACTGAAGAGGAATGCTTCAATCTATAAGAACGAAATTTGGTGAGTCAAGTGGGAATGGTGTCCTGATCATTACCTCCAAGTATCATCAAGATTGGGTGAAATAACATTTGCTGAGATTTCAGGAAACTCGTAGATTTTTGGAAGCTAGGCAACCTCTTTCAGACGAATTTGGTTTTCATCAGTCTCTGCTTAGGGCTACTTGAATAGGAAACAAACAGTACAGACAGAACTTAGAACTGCTTTATTTTGTCAAGTTTCAAGGAGCTAGCACAAACCGTGTTGGATTTAGAGTTCCAAATTCATCTATCAATATAGGAGAAAACAGAGTGAAACCTAAAAATTCAAACTGTTACTGCAGAGGAATGCTTCAAGCTATAAGAAAGAAATTTGGTGAGTCAAGTGGGAATGGTGTACTGATCATTACCTCCAAGTATCATCAAGATTGGGTGAAATAACATTTGCTGAGATTTCAGGAAACTCGTAGTTTTTTGGAAGCTAGGCAACCCCTTTCAGACGAATTTGGTTTTCATCAGTCTCTGCTTAGGGCTACTTGAATAGGAAACAAACTGTATAGTTAGAACTTAGAACTACTTTATTGTGTCAAGTTTCAAGGACCTAGCACAAACTGTGTTGGATTTAGAGTTCCAAATTCATCTATCAATATAGGAGAAAACAGAGTGATACCTAAAAATTCAAACTGTTACTGCAGAGGAATGCTTCAAGCTATAAGAACGAAATTTGGTGAGTCAAGTGGGAATGGTGTACTGATCATTACCTCCAAGTATCATGAAGATTGCATGAAATAACATTTGCTGAGATTTCAGGAAACTCGTAGATTTTTGGAAGCTAGGCAACCTCTTTCAGACGAATTTGGTTTTCATCAGTCTCTGCTTAGGGCTACTTGAATAGGAAACAAACAGTACAGACAGAACTTAGAACTGCTTTATTTTGTCAAGTTTCAAGGAGCTAGCACAAACCGTGTTGGATTTAGAGTTCCAAATTCATCTATCAATATAGGAGAAAACAGAGTGAAACCTAAAAATTCAAACTGTTACTGCAGAGGAATGCTTCAAGCTATAAGAAAGAAATTTGGTGAGTCAAGTGGGAATGGTGTACTGATCATTACCTCCAAGTATCATCAAGATTGGGTGAAATAACATTTGCTGAGATTTCAGGAAACTCATAGTTTTTTGGAAGCTAGGCAACCCCTTTCAGACGAATTTGGTTTTCATCAGTCTCTGCTTAGGGCTACTTGAATAGGAAACAAACTGTATAGTTAGAACTTAGAACTACTTTATTGTGTCAAGTTTCAAGGACCTAGCACAAACTGTGTTGGATTTAGAGTTCCAAATTCATCTATCAATATAGGAGAAAACAGAGTGATACCTAAAAATTCAAACTGTTACTGCAGAGGAATGCTTCAAGCTATAAGAACGAAATTTGGTGAGTCAAGTGGGAATGGTGTACTGATCATTACCTCCAAGTATCATCAAGATTGGGTGAAATAACATTTGTTGAGATTTCAGGAAACTCGTAGTTTTTTGGAAGCTAGGCAACCCCTTTCAGACGAATTAGGTTTTCATCAGTCTCTGCTTAGGGCTACTTGAATAGGAAAGAAACTGTATAGTTAGAACTTAGAACTACTTTATTTTGTCAAGTTTCAAGGAGCTAGCACAAACTGTGTTGGATTTAGAGTTCCAAATTCATTTATCAATATAGGAGAAAACAGAGTGATACCTAAAAATTCAAACTGTTACTGCAGAGGAATGCTTCAAGCTATAAGAACGAAATTTGGTGAGTCAAGTAGGAATGGTGTACTGATCATTACCTCCAAGTATCATCAAGATTGGGTGAAATAACCTTTGCTGAGATTTCAGGAAACTCATAGTTTTTTGGAAGCTAGGCAACACATTTCTGACGAAAGTGGTTTTTCTCATGCTGTGCTTAGGGTTACTTGAATAGGAAACAAACAGTACACACAGAACTTAGAACTGCTTTATTTTGTCAAGCTTCAAGGAGCTAGCACAAACCGTGTTGGATTTAGAGTTCCAAATTCATCTATCAATATAGGAGAAAACAGAGTGAAACCTAAAAATTCAAACTGTTACTGCAGAGGAATGCTTCAAGCTATAAGAATGAAATTTGGTGAGTCAAGTGGGAATGGTGTACTGATCATTACCTCCAAGTATCATCAAGATTGGGTGAAATAACATTTGCTGAGATTTCAGGAAACTCGTAGTTTTTTGGAAGCTAGGCAACCCCTTTCAGACGAATTTGGTTTTCATCAGTCTCTGCTTAGGGCTAATTGAATAGGAAACAAACTGTATAGTTAGAACTTAGAACTACTTTATTGTGTCAAGTTTCAAGGACCTAGCGCAAACCGTGTTGGATTTAGAGTTCCAAATTCATCTATCAATATAGGAGAAAACAGAGTGAAACCTAAAAATTCAAACTGTTACTGCAGAGGAATGCTTCCAGCTATAAGAACGAAATTTGGTGAGTCAAGTGGGAATGGTGTACTGATCATTACCTCCAAGTATCATCAAGATTGGGTGTAATAACATTTGCTGAGATTTCAGGAAACTCGTAGTTTTTTGGAAGCTAGGCAACAACTTTCTGACGAAAGTGGTTTTACTCATGCTGTGCTTAGGGTTACTTGAATAGGAAACAAACAGTACAGACAGAACTTAGAACTGCTTTATTTTGTCAAGCTTCAAGGAGCTAGCACAAACTGTGTTGGATTTAGAGTTCCAAATTCATCTATCAATATAGGAGAAAACAGAGTGAAACCTAAAAATTCAAACTGTTAGTGCAGAGGAATGCTTCAAGCTATAAGAACGAAATTTGGTGAGTCAAGAGGGAATGGTGTACTGGTCATTACCTCCAAGTATCATCAAGATTGGGTGAAATAACATTTGCTGAGATTTCAGGAAACTCGTAGTTTTTTGGAAGCTAGGCAACCCCTTTCAGACGAATTTGGTTTTCATCAGTCTCTGCTTAGGGCTAATTGAATAGGAAACAAACTGTATAGTTAGAACTTAGAACTACTTTATTGTGTCAAGTTTCAAGGAGCTAGCACAAACTTTGTTGGATTTAGAGTTCCAAATTCATCTATCAATATAGGAGAAAACAGAGTGAAACTTAAAATTCAAACTGTTACTGCAGAGGAATGCTTCAAGCTATAAGAATGAAATTTGGTGAGTCAAGTGGGAATGGTGTACTGATCATTACCTCCAAGTATCATCAAGATTGGGTGAAATAACATTTGCTGAGATTTCAGGAAACTCGTAGTTTTTTGGAAGCTAGGCAACCCCTTTCAGACGAATTTGGTTTTCATCAGTCTCTGCTTAGGGCTATTTGAATAGGAAACAAACAATACAGACAAAACTTAGAAGTGCTTTATTTTGTCAAGCTTCAAGGAGCTAGCACAAACCATGTTGGATTTAGACTTCCAAATTCATCTATCAATATAGGAGAAAACAGAGTGAAACCTAAAAATTCAAACTGTTACTGCAGAGGAATGCTTCAAGCTATAGGAATGAAATTTGGTGAGTCAAGTGGGAATGGTGTACTGATCATTACCTCCAAGTATCATCAAGATTGGGTGAAATAACATTTGCTGAGATTTCAGGAAACTCGTAGGTTTTTGGAAGCTAGGCAACCCATTTCTGATGAAAGTGGTTTTTCTCAGGCTGTGCTTAGGGTTACTTGAATAGGAAACAAACTGCATAGTTAGACCTTAGAACTACTTTATTGTGTCAAGTTTCAAGGAGCTAGCACAAACCGTGTTGGATTTAGAGTTCCAAATTCATCTATCAATATAGGAGAAAACAGAGTGAAACCTAAAAATTCAAACTGTTACTGCAGAAGAATGCTTCAAGCTATAAGAACGAAATTTGGTGAGTCAAGTGGGAATGGTGAACTGATCATTACCTCCAAGTATCATCAAGATTGGGTGAAAAAACATTTGCTGAGATTTCAGGAAACTCGTAGTTTTTTAGAAGCTAGGCAACGCCTTTCTGATGAAAGTGGTTTTTCTCAGGCTGTGCTTAGTGTTACTTGAAAAGGAAACAAACAGTACAGACAGAACTTAGAACTACTTTATTGTGTCAAGTTTCAAGGAGCTAGCACAAACCGTGTTGGATTTAGAGTTCCAAATTCATCTATCAATATATGAGAAAACAGAGTGAAACCTAAAAATTCAAACTGTTACTGCAGAGGAATGCTTCAAGCTATAAGAACCAAATTTGGTGAGTCAAGTGGGAATGGTGTACTGATCATTACCTCCAAGTATCATCAAGATTGGGTGAAATAACATTTGCTGAGATTTCAGGAAACTCGTAGTTTTTTGGAAGCTAGGCAACCCCTTTCAGACGAATTTGGTTTTCATCAGTCTCTGCTTAGGGCTACTTGAATAGGAAACAAACAGTACAGACAGAACTTAGAACTGCTTTATTTTGTCAAGTTTCAAGGAGCTAGCACAAACCGTGTTGGATTTAGAGTTCCAAATTCATCTATCAATATATGAGAAAACAGAGTGAAACCTAAAAATTCAAACTGTTACTGCAGAGGAATGCTTCAAGCTATAAGAACGAAATTGGTGAGTCAAGTGGGAATGGTGTACTGATCATTACCTCCAAGTATCATCAAGATTGGGTGAAATAACATTTGCTGAGATTTCAGGAAACTCGTAGTTTTTTGGAAGCTAGGCAACCCCTTTCAGACGAATTTGGTTTTTCTCATGCTGTGCTTAGGGTTACTCTAATAGGAAACAAACAGTACAGACAGAACTTAGAACTGCTTTATTTTGTCAAGCTTCATGGAGCTAGCACAAACCGTGTTGGATTTAGAGTTCCAAATTCATCTATCAATATAGGAGAAAACAGAGTGAAACCTAAAAATTCAAACTGTTAGTGCAGAGGAATGCTTCAAGCTATAAGAACGAAATTTGGTGAGTCAAGAGGGAATGGTGTACTGGTCATTACCTCCAAGTATCATCAAGATTGGGTGAAATAACATTTGCTGAGATTTCAGGAAACTCGTAGTTTTTTGGAAGCTAGGCAACCCCTTTCAGACGAATTTGGTTTTCATCAGTCTCTGCTTAGGGCTACTTAAATAGGAAACAAACTGTATAGTTAGAACTTAGAACTACTTTATTTTGTCAAGTTTCAAGGAGCTAGCACAAACTGTGTTGGATCTAGAGTTCCAAATTCATCTATCAATATAGGAGAAAACAGAGTGAAACCTAAAAATTCAAACTGTTACTGCAGAGGAATGCTTCAAGCTATAAGAACGAAATTTGGTGAGTCAAGTGGGAATGGTGTACTGATCATTACCTCCAAGTATCATCAAGATTGGGTGAAATAAAGTTTGCTGAGATTTCAGGAAACTCTTAGTTTTTTGGAAGCTAGGCAACAACTTTCTGACGAAAGTGGTTTTACTCATGCTGTGCTTAGGGTTACTTGAATAGGAAACAAACAGTACAGACAGAACTTAGAACTGCTTTATTTTGTCAAGCTTCAAGGAGCTAGCACAAACCGTGTTGGATTTAGAGTTCCAAATTCATCTATCAATATAGGAGAAAACAGAGTGAAACCTAAAAATTCAAACTGTTACTGCAGAGGAATGCTTCAAGGTATAAGAACGAAATTTGGTGAGTCCAGTGGGAATGGTGTACTGATCATTACCTCCAAGTATCATCAAGATTGGGTGAAATAACATTTGCTGAGATTTCAGGAAACTCGTAGTTTTTTGGAAGCTAGGCAACCCGTTTCAAACGTATTTGGTTTTCATCAGTCTCTGCTTAGGGCTATTTGAATAGGAAACAAACAGTACAGACAGATCTTTGAACTGCTTTATTTTGTCAAGTTTCAAGGAGCTAGCAAACCGTGTTGGATTTAGAGTTCCAAATCCATCTATCAATATAGGAGAAAACAGAGTGAAACCTAAAAATTCAAACTGTTACTGCAGAGGAATGCTTCAAGCTATAAGAACGAAATTTGGTGAGTCAAGTGGGAATGGTGTACTGATCATTACCTCCAAGTATCATCAAGATTGCATGAAATAACATTTGCTGAGATTTCAGGAAACTCGTAGTTTTTTGGAAGCTAGGCAACCCCTTTCAGACGAATTTGGTTTTCATCAGTCTCTGCTTAAGGCTACTTGAATAGGAAACTACTGTATAGTTAGAAATTAGAACTACTTTATTGTGTCAAGTTTCAAGGAGCTAGCACAAACTGTGTTGGATTTAGAGTTCCAAATTCATCTATCAATATAGGAGAAAACAGAGTGAAACCTAAAAATTCAAACTGTTACTGCAGAGGAATGCTTCAAGGTATAAGAACGAAATTTGGTGAGTCAAGTGGGAATGGTGTAATGATCATTACCTCCAAGTATCATCAAGATTGGGTGAAATAACATTTGCTGAGATTTCAGGAAACTCATACTTTTTGGAAGCTAGGCAACCCCTTTCAGATGAATTTGGTTTTCATCAGTCTCTGCTTAGGGCTACTTGAATAGGAAACAAACTGTATAGTTAGAACTTAGAACTGCTTTATTTTGTCAAGCTTCAAGGAGCTAGCACAAACCGTGTTGGATTTAGAGTTCCAAATTCATCTATCAATATAGGAGAAAACAGAGTGATACCTAAAAATTCAAACTGTTACTGCAGAGGAATGCTTCAAGCTATAAGAACGAAATTTGGTGAGTCAAGTGGGAATGGTGTACTGATCATTACCTCCAAGTATCATCAAGATTGGGTGAAATAACATTTGTTGAGATTTCAGGAAACTCGTAGTTTTTTGGAAGCTAGGCAACCCCTTTCAGACGAATTAGGTTTTCATCAGTCTCTGCTTAGGGCTACTTGAATAGGAAAGAAACTGTATAGTTAGAACTTAGAACTACTTTATTTTGTCAAGTTTCAAGGAGCTAGCACAAACTGTGTTGGATTTAGAGTTCCAAATTCATTTATCAATATAGGAGAATACAGAGTGATACCTAAAAATTCAAACTGTTACTGCAGAGGAATGCTTCAAGCTATAAGAACGAAATTTGGTGAGTCAAGTAGGAATGGTGTACTGATCATTACCTCCAAGTATCATCAAGATTGGGTGAAATAACCTTTGCTGAGATTTCAGGAAACTCATAGTTTTTTGGAAGCTAGGCAACACATTTCTGACGAAAGTGGTTTTTCTCATGCTGTGCTTAGGGTTACTTGAATAGGAAACAAACAGTACACACAGAACTTAGAACTGCTTTATTTTGTCAAGCTTCAAGGAGCTAGAACAAACCGTGTTGGATTTAGAGTTCCAAATTCATCTATCAATATAGGAGAAAACAGAGTGAAACCTAAAAATTCAAACTGTTACTGCAGAGGAATGCTTCAAGCTATAAGAATGAAATTTGGTGAGTCAAGTGGGAATGGTGTACTGATCATTACCTCCAAGTATCATCAAGATTGGGTGAAATAACATTTGCTGAGATTTCAGGAAACTCGTAGTTTTTTGGAAGCTAGGCAACCCCTTTCAGACGAATTTGGTTTTCATCAGTCTCTGCTTAGGGCTAATTGAATAGGAAACAAACTGTATAGTTAGAACTTAGAACTACTTTATTTTGTCAAGATTCAAGGAGCTAGCACAAACTGTGTTGGATTTAGAGTTCCAAATTCATCTATCAATATATGAGAAAACAGAGTGAAACCTAAAAATTCAAACTGTTACTGCAGAGGAATGCTTCAAGCTATAAGAACGAAATTTGGTGAGTCAAGTGGGAATGGTGTACTGATCATTACCTCCAAGTATCATCAAGATTGGGTGTAATAACATTTGCTGAGATTTCAGGAAACTCGTAGTTTTTTGGAAGCTAGGCAACAACTTTCTGACGAAAGTGGTTTTACTCATGCTGTGCTTAGGGTTACTTGAATAGGAAACAAACAGTACAGACAGAACTTAGAACTGCTTTATTTTGTCAAGCTTCAAGGAGCTAGCACAAACTGTGTTGGATTTAGAGTTCCAAATTCATCTATCAATATAGGAGAAAACAGAGTGAAACCTAAAAATTCAAACTGTTACTGCAGAGGAATGCTTCAAGGTATAAGAACGAAATTTGGTGAGTCAAGTGGGAATGGTGTACTGATCATTACCTCCAAGTATTATGAAGATTGCATGAAATAACATTTGCTGAGATTTCAGGAAACTCGTAGATTTTTGGAAGCTAGGCAACCCCTTTCAGACGAATTTGGTTTTCATCAGTCTCTGCTTAGGGCTACTTGAATAGGAAACAAACAGTACAGACAGAACTTAGAACTGCTTTATTTTGTCAAGTTTCAAGGAGCTAGCACAAACCGTGTTGGATTTAGAGTTCCAAATTCATCTATCAATATATGAGAAAACAGAGTGAAACCTAAAAATTCAAACTGTTACTGCAGAGGAATGCTTCAAGCTATAAGAACGAAATTTGGTGAGTCAAGTGGGAATGGTGTACTGATCATTACCTCCAAGTATCATCAAGATTGGGTGAAATAACATTTGCTGAGATTTCAGGAAACTCGTAGTTTTTTGGAAGCTACGCAACAACTTTCTGACGAAAGTGGTTTTACTCATGCTGTGCTTAGGGTTACTTGAATAGGAAACAAACAGTACAGACAGAACTTAGAACTGCTTTATTTTGTCAAGCTTCAAGGAGCTAGCACAAACCGTGTTGGATTTAGAGTTCCAAATTCATCTATCAATATAGGAGAAAACAGAGTGAAACCTAAAAATTCAAACTGTTACTGCAGAGGAATGCTTCAAGCTATAAGAACGAAATTTGGTGAGTCAAGTGGGAATGGTGTACTGATCATTACCTCCAAGTATCATGAAGATTGCATGAAATAACATTTGCTGAGATTTCAGGAAACTCGTAGATTTTTGGAAGCTAGGCAACCCCTTTCAAACGAATTTGGTTTTCATCAGTCTCTGCTTAGGGCTACTTGAATAGGAAACAAACTGTACAGACAGAACTTAGAACTGCTTTATTTTGTCAAGTTTCAAGGAGCTAGCACAAACCGTGTTGGATTTAGAGTTCCAAATCCATCTATCAATATAGGAGAAAACAGAGTGAAACCTAAAAATTCAAACTGTTACTGCAGAGGAATGCTTCAAGCTATAAGAACGAAATTTGGTGAGTCAAGTGGGAATGGTGTACTGATCATTACCTCCAAGTATCATCAAGATTGGGTGAAAAAACATTTGCTGAGATTTCAGGAAACTCGTAGTTTTTTGGAAGCTAGGCAACCCCTTTCTGATGAAAGTGGTTTTTCTCATGCTGTGCTTAGGGTTACTTGAATAGGAAACAAACCATACAGACAGAACTTAGAACTGCTTTATTTTGTCAAGCTTCAAGGAGCTAGCACAAACCGTGTTGGATTTAGAGTTCCAAATTCATCTATCAATATAGGAGAAAGCAGAGTGAAACCTAAAAATTCAAACTGTTACTGCAGAGGAATGCTTCAAGCTATAAGAACGAAATTTGGTGAGTCAAGTGGGAATGGTGTACTGATCATTACATCCAAGTATCATCAAGATTGGGTGAAATAACATTTGCTGAGATTTCAGGAAACTCGTAGTTTTTTGGAAGCTAGGCAACCCCTTTCAGATGAATTTGGTTTTCATCAGTCTCTGCTTAGGGCTACTTGAATAGGAAACAAACTGTATAGTTAGAACTTAGAACTACTTTATTTTGTCAAGTTTCAAGGAGCTAGCACAAACTGTGTTGGATTTAGAGTTCCAAATTCATCTATCAATATATGAGAAAACAGAGTGAAACCCAAAAATTCAAACTGTTACTGCAGAGGAATGCTTTAAGCTATAAGAACGAAATTTGGTGAGTCAAGTGGGAATGGTGTACTGATCATTACCTCCAAGTACCATCAAGATTGGGTGAAATAAAGTTTGCTGAGATTTCAGGAAACTCGTAGTTTTTTGGAAGCTAGGCAACCCCTTTCTGAGGAACGTGGTTTTTCTCATGCTTTGCTTAGGGTTCCTTGAATAGGAAACAAACAGTACAGAGAGAACTTAGAACTGCTTTATTTTGTCAAGCTTCAAGGAGCTAGCACAAACCGTGTTGGATTTAGAGTTCCAAATTCATCTATCAATATAGGAGAAAACAGAGTGAAACCTAAAAATTCAAACTGTTACTGCAGAGGAATGCTTCAAGCTATAAGAACGAAATTTGGTGAGTCAAGTGGGAATGGTGTACTGATCATTACATCCAAGTATCATCAAGATTGGGTGAAAAAACATTTGCTGAGATTTCAGGAAACTCGTAGTTTTTTGGAAGCTAGGCAACCCCTTTCTGATGAAAGTGGTTTTTCTCATGCTGTGCTTAGGGTTACTTGAATAGGAAACAAACAGTACAGACAGAACTTAGAACTGCTTTATTTTGTCAAGCTTCAAGGAGCTAGCACAAACCGTGTTGGATTTAGAGTTCCAAATTCATCTATCAATATAGGAGAAAACAGAGTGAAACCTAAAAATTCAAACTGTTACTGCAGAGGAATGCTTCAAGGTATAAGAAAGAAATTTGGTGAGTCAAGTGGGAATGGTGTACTGATCATTACCTCCAAGTATCATCAAGATTGGGTGAAATAACATTTGCTGAGATTTCAGGAAACTCGTAGTTTTTGGACGCTACGCAACCCCTTTCTGATGAAAGTGGTTTTTCTCATGCTGTGCTTAGGGTTACTTGAATAGGAAACAAACAGTACAGACAGAACTTAGAACTGCTTTATTTTGTCAAGCTTCAAGGAGCTAGCACAAACCGTGTTGGATTTAGAGTTCCAAATTCATCTATCAATATAGGAGAAAACAGAGTGAAACCTAAAAATTCAAACTGTTACTGCAGAGGAATGCTTCAAGCTATAAGAACTAAATTTGGTGAGACAAGTGGGAATGGTGTACTGATCATTACCTCCAAGTATCATCAAGATTGCATGAAATAACATTTGCTGAGATTTCAGGAAACTCGTAGTTTTTTGGAAGCTAGGCAACCCCTTTCAGACGAATTTGGTTTTCATCAGTCTCTGCTTAGGGCTACTTGAATAGGAAACAAACAGTAGAGACAGAACTTAGAACTGCTTTATTTTGTCAAGTTTCAAGGAGCTAGCACAAACCGTGTTGGATTTAGAGTTCCAAATCCATCTATCAATATAGGAGAAAACAGAGTGAAACCTAATAATTCAAACTGTTACTGCAGAGGAATGCTTCAAGCTATAAGAACGAAATTTGGTGAGTCAAGTGGGAAAGGTGTACTGATCATTACCTCCAAGTATCATCAAGATAGGGTGAAATAACATTTGCTGAGATTTCAGGAAACTCGTAGTTTTTTGGAAGCTAGGCAACCCCTTTCAGACGAATTTGGTTTTCATCAGTCTCTGCTTAGGGCTACTTGAATAGGAAACAAACTGTATAGTTAGAACTTAGAACTACTTTATTGTGTCAAGTTTCAAGGAGCTAGCACAAACCGTGTTGGATTTAGAGTTCCAAATTCATCTATCAATATAGGAGAAAACAGAGTGAAACCTAAAAATTCAAATTGTTACTGCAGAGGAATGCTTCAAGCTATAAGAACGAAATTTGGTGAGTCAAGTGGGAATGGTGTACTGATCATTACCTCCAAGTATCATCAAGATTGGGTGAAATAAAGTTTGCTGAGATTTCAGGAAACTCGTAGTTTTTTGGAAGCTAGGCAACAACTTTCTGACGAAAGTGGTTTTTCTCATGCTGTGCTTAGGGTTACTTGAATAGGAAACAAACAGTACAGACAGAACTTAGAACTGCTTTATTTTGTCAAGCTTCAAGGAGCTAGCACAAACCGTGTTGGATTTAGAGTTCCAAATTCATCTATGAATATAGGAGAAAACAGAGTGAAACCTAAAAATTCAAACTGTTACTGCAGAGGAATGCTTCAAGCTGTAAAAACGAAATTTGGTGAGTCAAGTGGGAATGGTGTACTGATCATTTCCTCCAAGTATCATCAAGATTGGGTGAAATAACATTTGCTGAGATTTCAGGAAACTCGTAGTTTTTTGGAAGCTAGGCAACCCCTTTCAAACGTATTTGGTTTTCATCAGTCTCTGCTTAGGGCTATTTGAATAGGAAACAAACTGTACAGACAGAACTTAGAACTGCTTTATTTTGTCAAGTTTCAAGGAGCTAGCACAAACCGTGTTGGATTTAGAGTTCCAAATCCATCTATCAATATAGGAGAAAACAGAGTGAAACCTAAAAATTCAAACTGTTACTGCAGAGGAATGCTTCAAGCTATAAGAATGAAATTTGGTGAGTCAAGTGGGAATGGTGTACTGATCATTACCTCCAAGTATCATCAAGATTGGGTGAAAAAACATTTGCTGAGATTTCAGGAAACTCGTAGTTTTTTGGAAGCTAGGAAACCCCTTTCTGATGAAAGTGGTTTTTCTCATGCTGTGCTTAGGGTTACTTGAATAGGAAACAAACCATACAGACAGAACTTAGAACTGCTTTATTTTGTCAAGCTTCAAGGAGCTAGCACAAACCGTGTTGGATTTAGAGTTCCAAATTCATCTATCAATATAGGAGAAAGCAGAGTGAAAACTAAAAATTCAAACTGTTACTGCAGAGGAATGCTTCAAGCTATAAGAACGAAATTTGGTGAGTCAAGTGGGAATGGTGTACTGATCATTACATCCAAGTATCATCAAGATTGGGTGAAATAACATTTGCTGAGATTTCAGGAAACTCGTAGTTTTTTGGAAGCTAGGCAACCCCTTTCAGACGAATTTGGTTTTCATCAGTCTCTGCTTAGGGCTACTTGAATAGGAAACAAACTGTATAGTTAGAACTTAGAACTACTTTATTTTGTCAAGTTTCAAGGAGCTAGCACAAACTGTGTTGGATTTAGAGTTCCAAATTCATCTATCAATATATGAGAAAACAGTGTGAAACCTAAAAATTCAAACTGTTACTGCAGAGGAATGCTTTAAGCTATAAGAACGAAATTTGGTGAGTCAAGTGGGAATGGTGTACTGATCATTACCTCCAAGTACCATCAAGATTGGGTGAAATAAAGTTTGCTGAGATTTCAGGAAACTCGTAGTTTTTTGGAAGCTAGGCAACCCCTTTCTGAGGAACGTGGTTTTTCTCATGCTTTGCTTAGGGTTCCTTGAATAGGAAACAAACAGTACAGACAGAACTTAGAACTGCTTTATTTTGTCAAGCTTCAAGGAGTTAGCACAAACCGTGTTGGATTTAGAGTTCCAAATTCATCTATGAATATAGGAGAAAACAGAGTGAAACCTAAAAATTCAAACTGTTACTGCAGAGGAATGCTTCAAGCTATAAGAACGAAATTTGGTGAGTCAAGTGGGAATGGTGTACTGATCATTACCTCCAAGTATCATCAAGATTGGGTGAAATAACATTTGCTGAGATTTCAGGAAACTCGTAGTTTTTTGGAAGCTAGGCAACCCCTTTCAGACGAATTTGGTTTTCATCAGTCTCTGCTTAGGGCTACTTGAATAGGAAACAAACTGTACAGACAGAACTTAGAACTGCTTTATTTTGTCAAGTTTCAAGGAGCTAGCACAAACCTTGTTGGATTTAGAGTTCCAAATCCATCTATAATATATGAGAAAACAGAGTGAAACCTAAAAATTCAAACTGTTACTGCAGAGGAATGCTTCAAGCTATAAGAACGAAATTTGGTGAGTCAAGTGGGAATGGTGTACTGATCATTACCTCCAAGTATCATCAAGATTGGGTGAAATAAAGTTTGCTGAGATTTCAGGAAACTCTTAGTTTTTTGGAAGCTAGGCAACAGCTTTCTGACGAAAGTGGTTTTTCTCATGCTGTGCTTAGGGTTACTTGAATAGGAAACAAAGAGTACAGACAGAACTTAGAACTGCTTTATTTTGTCAAGCTTCAAGGAGCTAGCACAAACCGTGTTGGATTTAGAGTTCCAAATTCATCTATCAATATAGGAGAAAACAGAGTGAAACCTAAAAATTCAAACTGTTACTGCAGAGGAATGCTTCAAGCTATAAGAACGAAATTTGGTGAGTCAAGTGGGAATGGTGTACTGATCATTTTCTCCAAGTATCATCAAGATTGGGTGAAATAACATTTGCTGAGATTTCAGGAAACTCGTAGTTTTTTGGAAGCTAGGCAACCCCTTTCTGATGAAAGTGGTTTTCATCAGTCTCTGCTTAGGGCTACTTGAATAGGAAACAAACTGTATAGTTAGAACTTAGAACTACTTTATTGTGTCAAGTTTCAAGGAGCTAGCACAAACTGTGTTGGATTTAGAGTTCCAAATTCATCTATCAATATAAGAGAAAACAGAGTGAAACCTAAAAATCCAAACTGTTACTGCAGAGGAATGCTTCATGGTATAAGAACGAAATTTGGTGAGTCAAATGGGAATGGTGTACTCATCATTACCTCCAAGTATCATCAAGATTGGGTGAAATAACATTTGCTGAGATTTCAGGAAACTCGTAGTTTTTTGGAAGCTAGGCAACCCCTTTCAGACGAATTTGGTTTTCATCAGTCTCTGCTTAGGGCTACTTGAATAGGAAACAAACTGTATAGTTAGAACTTAGAACTACTTTATTGTGTCAAGTTTCAAGGAGCTAGCACAAACTGTGTTGGATTTAGAGTTCCAAATTCATCTATCAATATATGAGAAAACAGAGTGAAACCTAAAAATTCAAACTGTTACTGCAGAGGAATGCTTCAAGCTATAAGAACGAAATTTGGTGAGTCAAGTGGGAATGGTGTACTGATCATTACCTCCAAGTATCATCAAGATTGGGTGAAATAACATTTGC
Source organism: Spermophilus citellus (assembly GCF_964194105.1). NCBI lineage: Eukaryota > Metazoa > Chordata > Mammalia > Rodentia > Sciuridae > Spermophilus > Spermophilus citellus. Next base: position 27,085,108 of record NC_138200.1, on the reverse strand, counting down.
TGAGATTTCAGGAAACTCGTAGTTTTTTGGAAGCTAGGCAACAACTTTCTGACGAAAGTGGTTTTTCTCATGCTGTGCTTAGGGTTACTTGAATAGGAAACAAACAGTACAGACAGAACTTAGAACTGCTTTATTTTGTCACGCTTCAAGGAGCTAGCACAAACCGTGTTGGATTTAGAGTTCCAAATTCATCTATCAATATAGGAGAAAACAGAGTGAAACCTAAAAATTCAAACTGTTACTGCAGAGGAATGCTTCAAGGTATAAGAACGAAATTTGGTGAGTCCAGTGGGAATGGTGTACTGATCATTACCTCCAAGTATCATCAAGATTGGGTGAAATAACATTTGCTGAGATTTCAGGAAACTCGTAGTTTTTTGGAAGCTAGGCAACCCGTTTCAAACGTATTTGGTTTTCATCAGTCTCTGCTTAGGGCTATTTGAATAGGAAACAAACAGTACAGACAGAACTTTGAACTGCTTTATTTTGTCAAGATTCAAGGAGTTAGCAAACCGTGTTGGATTTAGAGTTCCAAATCCATCTATCAATATAGGAGTAAACAGAGTGAAACCTAAAAATTCAAACTGTTACTGCAGAGGAATGCTTCAAGTTATAAGAACTAAATTTGGTGAGACAAGTGGGAATGGTGTACTGATCATTACCTCCAAGTATCATCAAGATTGCATGAAATAACATTTGCTGAGATTTCAGGAAACTCGTAGTTTTTTGGAAGCTAGGCAACCCCTTTCAGACGAATTTGGTTTTCATCAGTCTCTGCTTAAGGCTACTTGAATAGGAAACAACTGTATAGTTAGAAATTAGAACTACTTTATTTTGTCAAGTTTCAAGGAGCTAGCACAAACTGTGTTGGATTTAGAGTTCCAAATTCATCTATCAATATAGGAGAAAACAGAGTGAAACCTAAAAATTCAAACTGTTACTGCAGAGGAATGCTTCAAGGTATAAGAACGAAATTTGGTGAGTCAAGTGGGAATGGTGTAATGATCATTACCTCCAAGTATCATCAAGATTGGGTGAAATAACATTTGCTGAGATTTCAGGAAACTCGTAGTTTTTTGGAAGCTAGGCAACCCCTTTCAGACGAATTTGGTTTTCATCAGTCTCTGCTTAGGGCTACTTGAATAGGAAACAAACTGTATAGTTAGAACTTAGAACTGCTTTATTTTGTCAAGCTTCAAGGAGCTAGCACAAACCGTGTTGGATTTAGAGTTCCAAATTCATCTATCAATATAGGAGAAAACAGAGTGAAACCTCAAAATTCAAACTGTTACTGCAGAGGAATGCTGCAAGGTATAAGAACGAAATTTGGTGAGTCAAGTGGGAATGGTGTACTGATCATTACCTCCAAGTATCATCAAGATTGGGTGAAATAACATTTGCTGAGATTTCAGGAAACTCATAGTTTTTTGAAAGCTAGGCAACCCCTTTCAGACGAATTTGGTTTTCATCAGTCTCTGCTTAGGGCTACTTGAATAGGAAACAAACTGTATAGTTAGAACTTAGAACTACTTTATTGTGTCAAGTTTCAAGGAGCTAGCACAAACCGTGTTGGATTTAGAGTTCCAAATTCATCTATCAATATAGGAGAAAACAGAGTGAAACCTAAAAATTCAAACTGTTACTGAAGAGGAATGCTTCAATCTATAAGAACGAAATTTGGTGAGTCAAGTGGGAATGGTGTACTGATCATTACCTCCAAGTATCATCAAGATTGGGTGAAATAACATTTGCTGAGATTTCAGGAAACTCGTAGTTTTTTGGAAGCTAATCAACCCTTTTCAAACATATTTGGTTTTCATCAGTCTCTGCTTAGGGCTATTTGAATAGGAAACAAACAGTACAGACAGAACTTAGAACTGCTTTATTTTGTCAAGTTTCAAGGAGCTAGCAAAAACGTGTTGGATTTAGAGTTCCAAATCCATCTATCAATATAGGAGAAAACAGAGTGAAACCTAAAAATTCAAACTGTTACTGCAGAGGAATGCTTCAAGCTATAAGAACGAAATTTGGTGAGTCAAGTAGGAATGGTGTACTGATCATTACCTCCAAGTATCATGAAGATTGCATGAAATAACATTTGCTGAGATTTCAGGAAACTCGTAGATTTTTGGAAGCTAGGCAACCCCTTTCAGACGAATTTGGTTTTCATCAGTCTCTGCTTAGGGCTACTTGAATAGGAAACAAACTGTATAGTTAGAACTTAGAACTACTTTATTGTGTCACGTTTCAAAGACCTAGCACAAACTGTGTTGGATTTAGAGTTCCAAATTCATCTATCAATATAGGAGAAAACAGAGTGATACCTAAAAATTCAAACTGTTACTGCAGAGGAATGCTTCAAGCTATAAGAACGAAATTTGGTGAGTCAAGTGGGAATGGTGTACTGATCATTACCTCCAAGTATCATCAAGATTGGGTGAAATAACATTTGCTGAGATTTCAGGAAACTCATAGTTTTTTGGAAGCTAGGCAACCCCTTTCAGACGAATTTGGTTTTCATCAGTCTCTGCTTAGGGCTACTTGAATAGGAAAGAAACTGTATAGTTAGAACTTAGAACTACTTTATTTTGTCAAGTTTCAAGGAGCTAGCACAAACTGTGTTGGATTTAGAGTTCCAAATTCATTTATCAATATAGGAGAAAACAGAGTGATACCTAAAAATTCAAACTATTACTGCAGAGGAATGCTTCAAGCTATAAGAACGAAATTTGGTGAGTCAAGTAGGAATGGTGTACTGATCATTACCTCCAAGTATCATCAAGATTGGGTGAAATAACCTTTGCTGAGATTTCAGGAAACTCATAGTTTTTTGGAAGCTAGGCAACACATTTCTGACGAAAGTGGTTTTTCTCATGCTGTGCTTAGGGTTACTTGAATAGGAAACAAACAGTACACACAGAACTTAGAACTGCTTTATTTTGTCAAGCTTCAAGGAGCTAGAACAAACCGTGTTGGATTTAGAGTTCCAAATTCATCTATCAATATAGGAGAAAACAGAGTGAAACCTAAAAATTCAAACTGTTACTGCAGAGGAATGCTTCAAGCTATAAGAACGAAATTTGGTGAGAAAAGTGGGAATGGTGTACTGATCATTACCTCCAAGTATCATCAAGATTGGGTGAAAAAACATTTGCTGAGATTTCAGGAAACTCGTAGTTTTTTGGAAGCTAGGCAACCCCTTTCTGATGAAAGTGGTTTTTCTCATGCTGTGCTTAGGGTTACTTGAATAGGAAACAAACAGTACAGACAGAACTTAGAACTGCTTTATTTTGTCAAGCTTCAAGGAGCTAGCACAAACCGTGTTGGATTTAGAGTTCCAAATTCATCTATCAATATAGGAGAAAACAGAGTGAAACCTAAAAATTCAAACTGTTACTGCAGAGGAATGCTTCCAGCTATAAGAACGAAATTTGGTGAGTCAAGTGGGAATGGTGTACTGATCATTACCTTCAAGTATCATCAAGATTGGGTGAAATAACATTTGCTGAGATTTCAGGAAACTCGTAGTTTTTTGGAAGCTAGGCAACCCCTTTCAGATGAATTTGGTTTTCATCAGTCTCTGCTTAGGGCTACTTGAATAGGAAACAAACTGTATAGTTAGAATTTAGAACTACTTTATTGTGTCAAGTTTCAAGGAGCTAGCACAAACTGTGTTGGATTTAGAGTTCCAAATTCATCTATCAATATATGAGAAAACAGAGTGAAACCTAAAAATTCAAACTGTTACTGCAGAGGAATGCTTCAAGCTATAAGAACGAAATTTGGTGAGTCAAGTGGGAATGGTGTACTGATCATTACCTCCAAGTATCATCAAGATTGGGTGAAATAACATTTGCTGAGATTTCAGGAAACTCGTAGTTTTTTGGAAGCTAGGCAACAACTTTCTGACGAAAGTGGTTTTACTCATGCTGTGCTTAGGGTTACTTGAATAGGAAATAAACAGTACAGACAGAACTTAGAACTGCTTTATTTTGTCAAGCTTCAAGGAGCTAGCACAAACCGTGTTGGATTTAGAGTTCCAAATTCATCTATCAATATAGGAGAAAACAGAGTGAAACCTAAAAATTCAAACTGTTACTGCAGAGGAATGCTTCAAGGTATAAGAACGAAATTTGGTGAGTCCAGTGGGAATGGTGTACTGATCATTACCTCCAAGTATCATCAAGATTGGGTGAAATAACATTTGCTGAGATTTCAGGAAACTCGTAGTTTTTTGGAAGCTAGGCAACCCGTTTCAAACGTATTTGGTTTTCATCAGTCTCTGCTTAGGGCTATTTGAATAGGAAACAAACAGTACAGACAGAACTTTGAACTGCTTTATTTTGTCAAGATTCAAGGAGTTAGCAAACCGTGTTGGATTTAGAGTTCCAAATCCATCTATCAATATAGGAGTAAACAGAGTGAAACCTAAAAATTCAAACTGTTACTGCAGAGGAATGCTTCAAGTTATAAGAACTAAATTTGGTGAGACAAGTGGGAATGGTGTACTGATCATTACCTCCAAGTATCATCAAGATTGCATGAAATAACATTTGCTGAGATTTCAGGAAACTCGTAGTTTTTTGGAAGCTAGGCAACCCCTTTCAGACGAATTTGGTTTTCATCAGTCTCTGCTTAAGGCTACTTGAATAGGAAACAACTGTATAGTTAGAAATTAGAACTACTTTATTTTGTCAAGTTTCAAGGAGCTAGCACAAACTGTGTTGGATTTAGAGTTCCAAATTCATCTATCAATATAGGAGAAAACAGAGTGAAACCTAAAAATTCAAACTGTTACTGCAGAGGAATGCTTCAAGGTATAAGAACGAAATTTGGTGAGTCAAGTGGGAATGGTGTAATGATCATTACCTCCAAGTATCATCAAGATTGGGTGAAATAACATTTGCTGAGATTTCAGGAAACTCGTAGTTTTTTGGAAGCTAGGCAACCCCTTTCAGACGAATTTGGTTTTCATCAGTCTCTGCTTAGGGCTACTTGAATAGGAAACAAACTGTATAGTTAGAACTTAGAACTGCTTTATTTTGTCAAGCTTCAAGGAGCTAGCACAAACCGTGTTGGATTTAGAGTTCCAAATTCATCTATCAATATAGGAGAAAACAGAGTGAAACCTAAAAATTCAAACTGTTACTGCAGAGGAATGCTTCAAGGTATAAGAACGAAATTTGGTGAATCAAGTGGGAATGGTGTACTGATCATTACCTTCAAGTATCATCAAGATTGGGTGAAATAACATTTGCTGAGATTTCAGGAAACTCATAGTTTTTTGTAAGCTAGGCAACCCCTTTCTGATGAAAGTGGTTTTTCTCAGGCTGTGCTTAGGGTTACTTGAATAGTAAACAAACTCTATAGTTAGAACTTAGAACTACTTTATTGTGTCAAGTTTCAAGGAGCTAGCACAAACCGTGTTGGATTTAGAGTTCCAAATTCATCTATCAATATAGGAGAAAACAGAGTGAAACCTAAAAATTCAAACTGTTACTGCAGAGGAATGCTTCAAGCTGTAAGAACGAAATTTGGTGAGTCAAGTGGGAATGGTGTACTGATCATTACCTCCAAGTATCATCAAGATTGGGTGAAATAACATTTGCTGAGATTTCAGGAAACTCGTAGTTTTTTGGAAGCTGGGCAACCCCTTTCAAACGTATTTGGTTTTCATCAGTCTCTGCTTAGGGCTATTTGAATAGGAAACAAACAGTACAGACAGAACTTAGAACTGCTTTATTTTGTCAAGTTTCAAGGAGCTAGCACAAACCGTGTTGGATTTAGAGTTCCAAATCCATCTATCAATATAGGAGAAAACAGAGTGAAACCTAAAAATTCAAACTGTTACTGCAGAGGAATGTTTCAAGCTATAAGAACGAAATTTGGTGAGTCAAGTGGGAATGGTGTACTGATCATTACCTCCAAGTATCATCAAGATTTGGTGAAATAAAGTTTGCTGAGATTTCAGGAAACTCGTAGTTTTTTGGAATCTAGGCAACCCCTTTCAGACGAATTTGATTTTCATCAGTCTCTGCTTAGGGCTACTTGAATAGGAAACAAACAGTACAGACAGAACTTAGAACTGCTTTATTTTTTCAAGTTTCAAGGAGCTAGCACAAACCGTGTTGGATTTAGAGTTCCAAATCCATCTATCAATATAGGAGAAAACAGAGTGAAACCTAAAAATGCAAACTGTTACTGCAGAGGAATGCTTCAAGCTATAAGAACGAAATTTGGTGAGTCAAGTGGGAATGGTGTACTGATCATTACCTCCAAGTATCATCAAGATTGGGTGAAATAACATTTGCTGAGATTTCAGGAAACTCCAATTTTTTTGGAAGCTAGGCAACCCCTTTCAAAGGTATTTGGTTTTCATCAGTCTCTGCTTAGGGCTATTTGAATAGGAAACAAACAATACAGACAAAACTTAGAACTGCTTTATTTTGTGAAGCTTCAAGGAGCTAGCACAAACCATGTTGGATTTAGAGTTCCAAATTCATCTATCAATATAGGAGAAAACAGAGTGAAACCTAAAAATTCAAACTGTTACTGCAGAGGAATGCTTCAAGCTATAAGAACGAAATATGGTGAGTCAAGTGGGAATGGTGTACTGATCATTACCTCCAAGTATCATCAAGATTGGGTGAAATAACATTTGATGAGATTTCAGGAAACTCGTAGTTTTTTGGAAGCTAGTCAACCCCTTTCAGATGAATTTGGTTTTCATCAGTCTCTGCTTAGGGCTACTTGAATAGGAAACAAACTGTATAGTTAGAACTTAGAACTACTTTATTGTGTCAAGTTTCAAGGAGCTAGGACAAACTGTGTTGGATTTAGAGTTCCAAATTCATCTATCAATATAGGAGAAAACAGAGTGAAACCTAAAAATTCAAACTGTTACTGCAGAGGAATGCTTCAAGGTATAAGAAAGAAATTTGGTGAGTCAAGTGGGAATGGTGTACTGATCATTACCTTCAAGTATCATCAAGATTGGGTGAAATAACATTTGCTGAGATTTCAGGAAACTCATAGTTTTTTGGAAGCTAGGCAACCCCTTTCTGATGAAAGTGGTTTTTCTCAGGCTGTGCTTAGGGTTACTTGAATAGGAAACAAACTCTATAGTTAGAACTTAGAACTACTTTATTGTGTCAAGTTTCAAGGACCTAGCACAAACTGTGTTGGATTTAGAGTTCCAAATTTATCTATCAATCTAGGAGAAAACAGAGTGATACCTAAAAATTCAAACTGTTACTGCAGAGGAATGCTTCAAGCTATAAGAACGAAATTTGGTGAGTCAAGTGGGAATGGTGTACTGATCATTACCTCCAAGTATCATCAAGATTGGGTGAAATAACATTTGCTGAGATTTCAGGAAACTCCTAGTTTTTTGGAAGCTAGGCAACCCCTTTCAGACGAATTTGGTTTTCATCAGTCTCTGCTTAGGGCTACTTGAATAGGAAACAAACTGTATAGTTAGAACTTAGAACTACTTTATTTTGTCAAGTTTCAAGGAGCTAGCACAAACTGTGTTGGATTTAGAGTTCCAAATTCATTTATCAATATAGGAGAAAACAGAGTGATACCTAAAAATTCAAACTGTTACTGCAGAGGAATGCTTCAAGCTATAAGAACGAAATTTGGTGAGTCAAGTAGGAATGGTGTACTGATCATTACCTCCAAGTATCATCAAGATTGGGTGAAATAACCTTTGCTGAGATTTCAGGAAACTCATAGTTTTTTGGAAGCTAGGCAACACATTTCTGACGAAAGTGGTTTTTCTCATGCTGTGCTTAGGGTTACTTGAATAGGAAACAAACAGTACACACAGAACTTAGAACTGCTTTATTTTGTCAAGCTTCAAGGAGCTAGCACAAACCGTTTTGGATTTAGAGTTCCAAATTCATCTATCAATATAGGAGAAAACAGAGTGAAACCTAAAAATTCAAACTGTTACTGCAGAGGAATGCTTCAAGCTATAAGAACGAAATTTGGTGAGAAAAGTGGGAATGGTGTACTGATCATTACCTCCAAGTATCATCAAGATTGGGTGAAATAAAGTTTGCTGAGATTTCAGGAAACTCGTAGTTTTTTGGAATCTAGGCAACCCCTTTCAGACGAATTTGGTTTTCATCAGTCTCTGCTTAGGGCTACTTGAATAGGAAACAAACTGTATAGTTAGAACTTAGAACTACTTTATTGTGTCAAGTTTCAAGGAGCTAGCACAAACTGTGTTGGATTTAGAGTTCCAAATTCATCTATCAATATAGGAGAAAACAGAGTGAAACCTAAAAATTCAAACTGTTACTGCAGAGGAATGCTTCAAGCTATAAGAACGAAATTTGGTGAGTCAAGTGGGAATGGTGTACTGATCATTACCTCCAAGTATCATCAAGATTGGGTGAAATAACATTTGCTGAGATTTCAGGAAACTCGTAGATTTTTGGAAGCTAGGCAACCCCTTTCAGACGAATTTGGTTTTCATCAGTCTCTGCTTAGGGCTACTTGAATAGGAAACAAACAGTACAGACAGAACTTAGAACTGCTTTATTTTGTCAAGTTTCAAGGAGCTAGCACAAACCGTGTTGGATTTAGAGTTCCAAATTCATCTATCAATATAGGAGAAAACAGAGTGAAACCTAAAAATTCAAACTGTTACTGCAGAGGAATGCTTCAAGCTATAAGAACGAAATTTGGTGAGTCAAGTGGGAATGGTGTACTGATCATTACCTCCAAGTATCATCAAGATTGGGTGAAATAACATTTGCTGAGATTTCAGGAAACTCGTAGTTTTTTGGAAGCTAGGCAACCCCTTTCAGACGAATTTGGTTTTCATCAGTCTCTGCTTAGGGCTACTTGAATAGGAAACAAACTGTATAGTTAGAACTTAGAACTACTTTATTGTGTCAAGTTTCAAGGACCTAGCACAAACTGTGTTGGATTTAGAGTTCCAAATTCATCTATCAATATAGGAGAAAACAGAGTGATACCTAAAAATTCAAACTGTTACTGCAGAGGAATGCTTCAAGCTATAAGAACGAAATTTGGTGAGTCAAGTGGGAATGGTGTACTGATCATTACCTCCAAGTATCATCAAGATTGGGTGAAATAACATTTGCTGAGATTTCAGGAAACTCGTAGTTTTTTGGAAGCAAGGCAACCCCTTTCAGACGAATTTGGTTTTCATCAGTCTCTGCTTAGGGCTACTTGAATAGGAAAGAAACTGTATAGTTAGAACTTAGAACTACTTTATTTTGTCAAGTTTCAAGGAGCTAGCACAAACTGTGTTGGATTTAGAGTTCCAAATTCATTTATCAATATAGGAGAAAACAGAGTGATACCTAAAAATTCAAACTGTTACTGCAGAGGAATGCTTCAAGCTATAAGAACGAAATTTGGTGAGTCATGTAGGAATGGTGTACTGATCATTACCTCCAAGTATCATCAAGATTGGGTGAAATAACCTTTGCTGAGATTTCAGGAAACTCATAGTTTTTTGGAAGCTAGGCAACACATTTCTGACGAAAGTGGTTTTTCTCATGCTGTGCTTAGGGTTACTTGAATAGGAAACAAACAGTACACACAGAACTTAGAACTGCTTTATTTTGTCAAGCTTCAAGGAGCTAGCACAAACCGTGTTGGATTTAGAGTTCCAAATTCATCTATCAATATAGGAGAAAACAGAGTGAAACCTAAAAATTCAAACTGTTACTGCACAGGAATGCTTCAAGGTATAAGAACGAAATTTGGTGAATCAAGTGGGAATGGTGTACTGATCATTACCTTCAAGTATCATCAAGATTGGGTGAAATAACATTTGCTGAGATTTCAGGAAACTCATAGTTTTTTGTAAGCTAGGCAACCCCTTTCTGATGAAAGTGGTTTTTCTCAGGCTGTGCTTAGGGTTACTTGAATAGGAAACAAACTCTATAGTTAGAACTTAGAACTACTTTATTGTGTCAAGTTTCAAGGAGCTAGCACAAACCGTGTTGGATTTAGAGTTCCAAATTCATCTATCAATATAGGAGAAAACAGAGTGAAACCTAAAAATTCAAACTGTTATTGCAGAGGAATGCTTCAAGCTGTAAGAACGAAATTTGGTGAGTCAAGTGGGAATGGTGTACTGATCATTACCTCCAAGTATCATCAAGATTGGGTGAAATAACATTTGCTGAGATTTCAGGAAACTCGTAGTTTTTTGGAAGCAAGGCAACCCCTTTCAAACGTATTTGGTTTTCATCAGTCTCTGCTTAGGGCTATTTGAATAGGAAACAAACAGTACAGACAGAACATAGAACTGCTTTATTTTGTCAAGTTTCAAGGAGGTAGCACAAACCGTGTTGGATTTAGAGTTCCAAATCCATCTATCAATATAGGAGAAAACAGAGTGAAACCTAAAAATTCAAACTGTTACTGCAGAGGAATGCTTCAAGCTATAAGAACGAAATTTGGTGAGTCAAGTGGGAATGGTGTACTGATCATTACCTCCAAGTATCCTCAAGATTTGTTGAAATAAAGTTTGCTGAGATTTCAGGAAACTCGTAGTTTTTTGGAAGCTAGGCAACCCCTTTCAGACGAATTTGGTTTTCATCAGTCTCTGCTTAGGGCTACTTGAATAGGAAACAAACAGTACAGACAGAACTTAGAACTGCTTTATTTTTTCAAGTTTCAAGGAGCTAGCACAAACCGTGTTGGATTTAGAGTTCCAAATCCATCTATCAATATAGGAGAAAACAGAGTGAAACCTAAAAATGCAAACTGTTACTGCAGAGGAATGCTTCAAGCTATAAGAACGAAATTTGGTGAGTCAAGTGGGAATGGTGTACTGATCATTACCTCCAAGTATCATCAAGATTGGGTGAAATAACATTTGCTGAGATTTCAGGAAACTCCTAGTTTTTTGGAAGCTAGGCAACCCCCTTCAAACGTATTTGGTTTTCATCAGTCTCTGCTTAGGGCTATTTGAATAGGAAACAAACAATACAGACAAAACTTAGAACTGCTTTATTTTGTGAAGCTTCAAGGAGCTAGCACAAATCATGTTGGATTTAGAGTTCCAAATTCATCTATCAATATAGGAGAAAACAGAGTGAAACCTAAAAATTCAATCTGTTACTGCAGAGGAATGCTTCAAGCTATAAGAACGAAATTTGGTGAGTCAAGTGGGAATGGTGTACTGATCATTACCTCCAAGTATCATCAAGATTGGGTGAAATAACATTTGATGAGATTTCAGGAAACTCGTAGTTTTTTGGAAGCTAGTCAACCCCTTTCAGATGAATTTGGTTTTCATCAGTCTCTGCTTAGGGCTACTTGAATAGGAAACAAACTGTATAGTTAGAACTTAGAAATACTTTATTGTGTCAAGTTTCAAGGAGCTAGCACAAACTGTGTTGGATTTAGAGTTCCAAATTCATCTATCAATATATGAGAAAACAGAGTGAAACCTAAAAATTCAAACTGTTACTGCAGAGGAATGCTTCAAGGTATAAGAACGAAATTTGGTGAGTCAAGTGGGAATGGTGTACTGATCATTACCTTTAAGTATCATCAAGATTGGGTGAAATAACATTTGCTGAGATTTCAGGAAACTCATAGTTTTTTGGAAGCTAGGCAACCCCTTTCTGATGAAAGTGGTTTTTCTCAGGCTGTGCTTAGGGTTACTTGAATAGGAAACAAACTCTATAGTTAGAACTTAGAACTACTTTATTGTGTCAAGTTTCAAGGAGCTAGCACAAACCGTGTTGGATTTAGAGTTCCAAATTCATCTATCAATATAGGAGAAAACAGAGTGAAACCTAAAAATTCAAACTGTTACTGCAGAGGAATGCTTCAAGCTGTAAGAACGAAATTTGGTGAGTCAAGTGGGAATGGTTTACTGATCATTACCTCCAAGTATCATCAAGATTGGGTGAAATAACATTTGCTGAGATTTCAGGAAACTCGTAGTTTTTTGGAAGCTGGGCAACCACTTTCAAACGTATTTGGTTTTCATCAGTCTCTGCTTAGGGCTATTTGAATAGGATACAAACAGTACAGACAGAACTTAGAACTGCTTTATTTTGTCAAGTTTCAAGGAGCTAGCACAAACCGTGTTGGATTTAGAGTTCCAAATCCATCTATCAATATAGGAGAAAACAGAGTGAAACCTAAAAATTCAAACTGTTACTGCAGAGGAATGCTTCAAGCTATAAGAACGAAATTTGGTGAGTCAAGTGGGAATGGTGTACTGATCATTACCTCCAAGTATCATCAAGATTGGGTGAAATAAAGTTTGCTGAGATTTCAGGAAACTCGTAGTTTTTTGGAATCTAGGCAACCCCTTTCAGACGAATTTGGTTTTCATCAGTCTCTGCTTAGGGCTACTTGAATAGGAAACAAACAGTAGAGACAGAACTTAGAACTGCTTTATTTTTTCAAGTTTCAAGGAGCTAGCACAAACCGTGTTGGATTTAGAGTTCCAAATCCATCTATCAATATAGAAGAAAACAGAGTGAAACCTAAAAATGCAAACTGTTACTGCAGAGGAATGCTTCAAGCTATAAGAACGAAATTTGGTGAGTCAAGTGGGAATGGTGTACTGATCATTACCTCCAAGTATCATCAAGATTGGGTGAAATAACATTTGCTGAGATTTCAGGAAACTCGTAGTTTTTTGGAATCTAGGCAACCCCTTTCAGACGAATTTGGTTTTCATCAGTCTCTGCTTAGGGCTACTTGAATAGGAAACAAACTGTATAGTTAGAACTTAGAACTACTTTATTGTGTCAAGTTTCAAGGAGCTAGCACAAACTGTGTTGGATTTAGAGTTCCAAATTCATCTATCAATATAGGAGAAAACAGAGTGAAACCTAAAAATTCAAACTGTTACTGCAGAGGAATGCTTCAAGCTATAAGAACGAAATTTGGTGAGTCAAGTGGGAATGGTGTACTGATCATTACCTCCAAGTATCATCAAGATTGGGTGAAATAACATTTGCTGAGATTTCAGGAAACTCGTAGATTTTTGGAAGCTAGGCAACCCCTTTCAGACGAATTTGGTTTTCATCAGTCCCTGCTTAGGGCTACTTGAATAGGAAACAAACAGTACAGACAGAACTTAGAACTGCTTTATTTTGTCAAGTTTCAAGGAGCTAGCACAAACCGTGTTGGATTTAGAGTTCCAAATTCATCTATCAATATAGGAGAAAACAGAGTGAAACCTAAAAATTCAAACTGTTACTGCAGAGGAATGCTTCAAGCTATAAGAACGAAATTTGGTGAGTCAAGTGGGAATGGTGGACTGATCATTACCTCCAAGTATCATCAAGATTGGGTGAAATAACATTTGCTGAGATTTCAGGAAACTCGTAGTTTTTTGGAAGCTAGGCAACCCCTTTCAGACGAATTTGGTTTTCATCAGTCTCTGCTTAGGGCTACTTGAATAGGAAACAAACTGTATAGTTAGAACTTAGAACTACTTTATTGTGTCAAGTTTCAAGGACCTAGCACAAACTGTGTTGGATTTAGAGTTCCAAATTCATCTATCAATATAGGAGAAAACAGAGTGATACCTAAAAATTCAAACTGTTACTGCAGAGGAATGTTTCAAGCTATAAGAACGAAATTTGGTGAGTCAAGTGGGAATGGTGTACTGATCATTACCTCCAAGTATCATCAAGATTGGGTGAAATAACATTTGCTGAGATTTCAGGAAACTCGTAGTTTTTTGGAAGCAAGGCAACCCCTTTCAGACGAATTTGGTTTTCATCAGTCTCTGCTTAGGGCTACTTGAATAGGAAAGAAACTGTATAGTTAGAACTTAGAACTACTTTATTTTGTCAAGTTTCAAGGAGCTAGCACAAACTGTGTTGGATTTAGAGTTCCAAATTCATTTATCAATATAGGAGAAAACAGAGTGATACCTAAAAATTCAAACTGTTACTGCAGAGGAATGCTTCAAGCTATAAGAACGAAATTTGGTGAGTCAAGTAGGAATGGTGTACTGATCATTACCTCCAAGTATCATCAAGATTGGGTGAAATAACCTTTGCTGAGATTTCAGGAAACTCATAGTTTTTTGGAAGCTAGGCAACACATTTCTGACGAAAGTGGTTTTTCTCATGCTGTGCTTAGGGTTACTTGAATAGGAAACAAACAGTACACACAGAACTTAGAACTGCTTTATTTTGTCAAGCTTCAAGGAGCTAGCACAAACCGTGTTGGATTTAGAGTTCCAAATTCATCTATCAATATAGGAGAAAACAGAGTGAAACCTAAAAATTCAAACTGTTACTGCACAGGAATGCTTCAAGGTATAAGAACGAAATTTGGTGAATCAAGTGGGAATGGTGTACTGATCATTACCTTCAAGTATCATCAAGATTGGGTGAAATAACATTTGCTGAGATTTCAGGAAACTCATAGTTTTTTGTAAGCTAGGCAACCCCTTTCTGATGAAAGTGGTTTTTCTCAGGCTGTGCTTAGGGTTACTTGAATAGGAAACAAACTCTATAGTTAGAACTTAGAACTACTTTATTGTGTCAAGTTTCAAGGAGCTAGCACAAACCGTGTTGGATTTAGAGTTCCAAATTCATCTATCAATATAGGAGAAAACAGAGTGAAACCTAAAAATTCAAACTGTTATTGCAGAGGAATGCTTCAAGCTGTAAGAACGAAATTTGGTGAGTCAAGTGGGAATGGTGTACTGATCATTACCTCCAAGTATCATCAAGATTGGGTGAAATAACATTTGCTGAGATTTCAGGAAACTCATAGTTTTTTGGAAGCTGGGCAACCCCTTTCAAACGTATTTGGTTTTCATCAGTCTCTGCTTAGGGCTATTTGAATAGGAAACAAACAGTACAGACAGAACATAGAACTGCTTTATTTTGTCAAGTTTCAAGGAGCTAGCACAAACCGTGTTGGATTTAGAGTTCCAAATCCATCTATCAATATAGGAGAAAACAGAGTGAAACCTAAAAATTCAAACTGTTACTGCAGAGGAATGCTTCAAGCTATAAGAACGAAATTTGGTGAGTCAAGTGGGAATGGTGTACTGATCATTACCTCCAAGTATCATCAAGATTGGGTGAAATAAAGTTTGCTGAGATTTCAGGAAACTCGTAGTTTTTTGGAATCTAGGCAACCCCTTTCAGACGAATTTGGTTTTCATCAGTCTCTGCTTAGGGCTACTTGAATAGGAAACAAACAGTAGAGACAGAACTTAGAACTGCTTTATTTTTTCAAGTTTCAAGGAGCTAGCACAAACCGTGTTGGATTTAGAGTTCCAAATCCATCTATCAATATAGAAGAAAACAGAGTGAAACCTAAAAATGCAAACTGTTACTGCAGAGGAATGCTTCAAACTATAAGAACGAAATTTGGTGAGTCAAGTGGGAATGGTGTACTGATCATTACCTCCAAGTATCATCAAGATTGGGTGAAATAACATTTGCTGAGATTTCAGGAAACTCCTAGTTTTTTGGAAGCTAGGCAACCCCTTTCAAACGTATTTGGTTTTCATCAGTCTCTGCTTAGGGCTATTTGAATAGGAAACAAACAATACAGACAAAACTTAGAACTGCTTTATTTTGTGAAGCTTCAAGGAGCTAGCACAAACCATGTTGGATTTAGAGTTCCAAATTCATCTATCAATATAGGAGAAAACAGAGTGAAACCTAAAAATTCAAACTGTTACTGCAGAGGAATGCTTCAAGCTATAGGAATGAAATTTGGTGAGTCAAGTGGGAATGGTGTACTGATCATTACCTCCAAGTATCATCAAGGTTGGGTGAAATAACATTTGCTGAGATTTCAGGAAACTCATAGTTTTTTGGAAGCTAGGCAACCCCTTTCTGATTAAAGTGGTTTTTCTCAGGGTGTGCTTAGGGTTACTTGAATAGGAAACAAACTCTATAGTTAGAACTTAGAACTACTTTATTGTGTCAAGTTTCAAGGAGCTAGCACAAACCGTGTTGGATTTTGAGTTCCAAATTCATCTATCAATATAGGAGAAAACAGAGTGAAACCTAAAAATTCAAACTGTTACTGCAGAGGAATGCTTCAAGCTATAAGAACGAAATTTGGTGAGTCAAGTGGGAATGGTGTACTGATCATTACCTCCAAGTATCATCAAGAATGCATGAAATAACATTTGCTGAGATTTCAGGAAACTCGTAGTTTTTTGGAAGCTAGGCAACGCCTTTCAGATGAATTTGGTTTTCATCAGTCTCTGCTTAGGGCTACTTGAATAGGAAACAAACAGTACAGACAGAACTTAGAACTGCTTTATTTTGTCAAGTTTCAAGGAGCTAGCACAAACCGTGTTGGATTTAGAGTTCCAAATTCATCTATCAATATAGGAGAAAACAGAGTGAAACCTAAAAATATAAACTGTTACTGCAGAGGAATGCTTCAAGGTATAAGAACGAAATTTGGTGAGTCAAGTGGGAATGGTGTACTGATCATTACCTCCAAGTATCATCAATATTGGGTGAAATAACATTTGATGAGATTTCAGGAAACTCGTAGTTTTTTGGAAGCTAGTCAACCCCTTTCAGATGAATTTGGTTTTCATCAGTCTCTGCTTAGGGCTACTTGAATAGGAAACAAACTGTATAGTTAGAACTTAGAACTACTTTATTGTGTCAAGTTTCAAGGAGCTAGCACAAACTGTGTTGGATTTAGAGTTCCAAATTCATCTATCAATATAGGAGAAAACAGAGTGAAACCCAAAAATTCAAACTGTTACTGCAGAGGAATGCTTCAAGCTATAGGAATGAAATTTGGTGAGTCAAGTGGGAATGGTGTACTGATCATTACCTCCAAGTATCATCAAGATTGGGTGAAATAACGTTTGCTGAGATTTCAGGAAACTCGTAGTTTTTTGGAAGCTAGGCAACCCCTTTCAGACGAATTTGGTTTTCATCAGTCTCTGCTTAGGGCTACTTGAATAGGAAACAAACAGTACAGACAGAACTTATAACTGCTTTATTTTTTCAAGTTTCAAGGAGCTAGCACAAACCGTGTTGGATTTAGAGTTCCAAATCCATCTATCAATATAGGAGAAAACAGAGTGAAACCTAAAAATGCAAACTGTTACTGCAGAGGAATGCTTCAAGATATAAGAAGGAAATTTGGTGAGTCAAGTGGGAATGGTGTACTGATCATTACCTCCAAGTATCATCAAGATTGGGTGAAATAACATTTGCTGAGATTTCAGGAAACTCCTTGTTTTTTGGAAGCTAGGCAACCCCTTTCAAACGTATTTGGTTTTCATCAGTCTCTGCTTAGGGCTATTTGAATAGGAAACAAACTGTATAGTTAGAACTTAGAACTACTTTATTGTGTCAAGTTTCAAGGAGCTAGCACAAACCGTGTTGGATTTAGAGTTCCAAATTCATCTATCAATATATGAGAAAACAGAGTGAAACCTAAAAATTCAAACTGTTACTGCAGAGGAATGCTTCAAGCTATAAGAACGAAATTTGGTGAGTCAAGTGGGAATGGTGTACTGATCATTACCTTCAAGTATCATCAAGATTGGGTGAAATAACATTTGCTGAGATTTCAGGAAACTCGTAGTTTTTTGGAAGCTAGGCAACCCCTTTCAGACGAATTTGGTTTTCATCAGTCTCTGCTTAGGGCTACTTGAATAGGAAACAAACAGTACAGACAGAACTTAGAACTGCTTTATTTTGTCAAGTTTCAAGGAGCTAGCACAAACCGTGTTGGATTTAGAGTTCCAAATCCATCTATCAATATAGGAGAAAACAGAGTGAAACCTAAAAATTCAAACTGTTACTGCAGAGGAATGCTTCAAGCTGTAAGAACGAAATTTGGTGAGTCAAGTGGGAATGGTGTACTGATCATTACCTCCAAGTATCATCAAGATTGCATGAAATAACATTTGCTGAGATTTCAGGAAACTCGTAGTTTTTTGGAATCTAGGCAACCCCTTTCAGACGAATTTGGTTTTCATCAGTCTCTGCTTAGGGCTACTTGAATAGGAAACAAACAGTACAGACAGAACTTAGAACTGCTTTATTTTTTCAAGTTTCAAGGAGCTAGCACAAACCGTGTTGGATTTAGAGTTCCAAATCCATCTATCAATATAGGAGAAAACAGAGTGAAACCTAAAAATGCAAACTGTTACTGCAGAGGAATGCTTCAAGCTATAAGAACAAAATTTGGTGAGTCAAGTGGGAATGGTGTACTGATCATTACCTCCAAGTATCATCAAGATTGGGTGAAATAACATTTGCTGAGATTTCAGGAAACTCCTAGTTTTTTGGAAGCTAGGCAACCCCTTTCAAACGTATTTGGTTTTCATCAGTCTCTGCTTAGGGCTATTTGAATAGGAAACAAACAATACAGACAAAACTTAGAACTGCTTTATTTTGTCAAGCTTCAAGGAGCTAGCACAAACCATGTTGGATTTAGAGTTCCAAATTCATCTATCAATATAGGAGAAAACAGAGTGAAACCTAAAAATCCAAACTGTTACTGCAGAGGAATGCTTCAAGCTATAGGAATGAAATTTGGTGAGTCAAGTGGGAATGGTGTACTGATCATTACCTCCAAGTATCATCAAGATTGGGTAAAATAACATTTGCTGAGATTTCAGGAAACTCGTAGTTTTTTGGAAGCTAGGCAACCCCTTTCAGACGAATTTGGTTTTCATCAGTCTCTGCTTAGGGCTACTTGAATAGGAAACAAACAGTACAGACAGAACTTAGAACTGCTTTATTTTGTCAAGTTTCAAGGAGCTAGCACAAACCGTGTTGGATTTAGAGTTCCAAATCCATCTATCAATATAGGAGAAAACAGAGTGAAACCTAAAAATTCAAACTGTTACTGCAGAGGAATGCTTCAAGCTGTAAGAACGAAATTTGGTGAGTCAAGTGGGAATGGTGTACTGATCATTACCTCCAAGTATTATCAAGATTGCATGAAATAACATTTGCTGAGATTTCAGGAAACTCGTAGTTTTTTGGAATCTAGGCAACCTCTTTCAGACGAATTTGGTTTTCATCAGTCTCTGCTTAGGGCTACTTGAATAGGAAACAAACAGTACAGACAGAACTTAGAACTCCTTTATTTTTTCAAGTTTCAAGGAGCTAGCACAAACCGTGTTGGATTTAGAGTTCCAAATCCATCTATCAATATAGGAGAAAACAGAGTGAAACCTAAAAATGCAAACTGTTACTGCAGAGGAATGCTTCAAGCTATAAGAACGAAATTTGGTGAGTCAAGTGGGAATGGTGTACTGATCATTACCTCCAAGTATCATCAAGATTGGGTGAAATAACATTTGCTGAGATTTCAGGAAACTCCTAGTTTTTTGGAAGCTAGGCAACCCCTTTCAAACGTATTTGGTTTTCATCAGTCTCTGCTTAGGGCTACTTGAATAGGAAACAAACTGTATAGTTAGAACTTAGAACTACTTTATTGTGTCAAGTTTCAAGGAGCTAGCACAAACCGTGTTGGATTAGAGTTCCAAATTCATCTATCAATATAGGAGAAAACAGAGTGAAACCTAAAAATTCAAACTGTTACTGCAGAGGAATGCTTCAAGCTATAAGAACGAAATTTGGTGAGTCAAGTGGGAATGGTGTACTGATCATTACCTTCAAGTATCATCAAGATTGGGTGAAATAACATTTGCTGAGATTTCAGGAAACTCATAGTTTTTTGGAAGCTAGGCAACCCCTTTCTGATGAAAGTGGTTTTTCTCAGGCTGTGCTTAGGGTTACTGGAATAGGAAACAAACTCTCTAGTTAGAACTTAGAACTACTTTATTGTGTCAAGTTTCAAGGAGCTAGCACAAACCGTGTTGGATTTAGAGTTCCAAATTCATCTATCAATATAGGAGAAAACAGAGTGAAACCTAAAAATTCAAACTGTTACTGCAGAGGAATGCTTCAAGCTGTAAGAACGAAATTTGGTGAGTCAAGTGGGAATGGTGTACTGATCATTACCTCCAAGTATCATCAAGATTGGGTGAAATAACATTTGCTGAGATTTCAGGAAACTCGTAGCTTTTTGGAAGCTAGGCAACCCCTTTCAAATGTATTTGGTTTTCATCAGTCTCTGCTTAGGGCTATTTGAATAGGAAACAAACAGTACAGACAGAACTTAGAACTGCTTTATTTTGTCAAGTTTCAAGGAGCTAGCACAAACCGTGTTGGATTTAGAGTTCCAAATCCATCTATCAATATAGGAGAAAACAGAGTGAAACCTAAAAATTCAAACTGTTACTGCAGAGGAATGCTTCAAGCTGTAAGAACGAAATTTGGTGAGTCAAGTGGGAATGGTGTACTGATTATTACCTCCAAGTATCATCAAGATTGGGTGAAATAACATTTGCTGAGATTTCAGGAAACTCTTAGTTTTTTGGAATCTAGGCAACCCCTTTCAGACGAATTTGGTTTTCATCAGTCTCTGCTTAGGGCTACTTGAATAGGAAACAAACAGTACAGACAGAACTTAGAACTGCTTTATTTTTTCAAGTTTCAAGGAGCTAGCACAAACCGTGTTGGATTTAGAGTTCCAAATCCATCTATCAATATAGGAGAAAACAGAGTGAAACCTAAAAATGCAAACTGTTACTGCAGAGGAATGCTTCAAGCTATAAGAAGGAAATTTGGTGAGTCAAGTGGGAATGGTGTACTGATCATTACCTCCAAGTATCATCAAGATTGGGTGAAATAACATTTGCTGAGATTTCAGGAAACTCCTTGTTTTTTGAAGCTAGGCAACCCCTTTCAAACGTATTTGGTTTTCATCAGTCTCTGCTTAGGGCTATTTGAATAGGAAACAAACTGTATAGTTAGAACTTAGAACTACTTTATTGTGTCAAGTTTCAAGGAGCTAGCACAAACCGTGTTGGATTTAGAGTTCCAAATTCATCTATCAATATATGAGAAAACAGAGTGAAACCTAAAAATTCAAACTGTTACTGCAGAGGAATGCTTCAAGGTATAAGAACGAAATTTGGTGAGTCAAGTGGGAATGGTGTACTGATCATTACCTTCAAGTATCATCAAGATTGGGTGAAATAACATTTGCTGAGATTTCAGGAAACTCTTAGTTTTTTGGAAGCTAGGCAACCCCTTTCAGACGAATTTGGTTTTCATCAGTCTCTGCTTAGGGCTACTTGAATAGGAAACAAACAGTACAGACAGAACTTAGAACTGCTTTATTTTGTCAAGTTTCAAGGAGCTAGCACAAACCGTGTTGGATTTAGAGTTCCAAATCCATCTATCAATATAGGAGAAAACAGAGTGAAACCTAAAAATTCAAACTGTTACTGCAGAGGAATGCTTCAAGCTGTAAGAACGAAATTCGGTGAGTCAAGTGGGAATGGTGTACTGATCATTACCTCCAAGTATCATCAAGATTGCATGAAATAACATTTGCTGAGATTTCAGGAAACTCGTAGTTTTTTGGAATCTAGGCAACCCCTTTCAGACGAATTTGGTTTTCATCAGTCTCTGCTTAGGGCTACTTGAATAGGAAACAAACAGTACAGACAGAACTTAGAACTGCTTTATTTTTTCAAGTTTCAAGGAGCTAGCACAAACCGTGTTGGATTTAGAGTTCCAAATCCATCTATCAATATAGGAGAAAACAGAGTGAAACCTAAAAATGCAAACTGTTACTGCAGAGGAATGCTTCAAGCTATAAGAACAAAATTTGGTGAGTCAAGTGGGAATGGTGTACTGATCATTACCTCCAAGTATCATCAAGATTGGGTGAAATAACATTTGCTGAGATTTCAGGAAACTCCTAGTTTTTTGGAAGCTAGGCAACCCCTTTCAAACGTATTTGGTTTTCATCAGTCTCTGCTTAGGGCTATTTGAATAGGAAACAAACAATACAGACAAAACTTAGAACTGCTTTATTTTGTCAAGCTTCAAGGAGCTAGCACAAACCATGTTGGATTTAGAGTTCCAAATTCATCTATCAATATAGGAGAAAACAGAGTGAAACCTAAAAATTCAATCTGTTACTGCAGAGGAATGCTTCAAGGTATAAGAACGAAATTTGGTGAGTCAAGTGGGAATGGTGTACTGATCATTACCTCCAAGTATCATCAAGATTGGGTAAAATAACATTTGCTGAGATTTCAGGAAACTCGTAGTTTTTTGGAAGCTAGGCAACCCCTTTCAGACGAATTTGGTTTTCATCAGTCTCTGCTTAGGGCTACTTGAATAGGAAACAAACAGTACAGACAGAACTTAGAACTGCTTTATTTTGTCAAGTTTCAAGGAGCTAGCACAAACCGTGTTGGATTTAGAGTTCCAAATCCATCTATCAATATAGGAGAAAACAGAGTGAAACCTAAAAATTCAAACTGTTACTGCAGAGGAATGCTTCAAGCTGTAAGAACGAAATTTGGTGAGTCAAGTGGGAATGGTGTACTGATCATTACCTCCAAGTATTATCAAGATTGCATGAAATAACATTTGCTGAGATTTCAGGAAACTCTTAGTTTTTTGGAATCTAGGCAACCTCTTTCAGACGAATTTGGTTTTCATCAGTCTCTGCTTAGGGCTACTTGAATAGGAAACAAACAGTACAGACAGAACTTAGAACTCCTTTATTTTTTCAAATTTCAAGGAGCTAGCACAAACCGTGTTGGATTTAGAGTTCCAAATCCATCTATCAATATAGGAGAAAACAGAGTGAAACCTAAAAATGCAAACTGTTACTGCAGAGGAATGCTTCAAGCTATAAGAACGAAATTTGGTGAGTCAAGTGGGAATGGTGTACTGATCATTACCTCCAAGTATCATCAAGATTGGGTGAAATAACATTTGCTGAGATTTCAGGAAACTCCTAGTTTTTTGGAAGCTAGGCAACCCCTTTCAAACGTATTTGGTTTTCATCAGTCTCTGCTTAGGGCTACTTGAATAGGAAACAAACTGTATAGTTAGAACTTAGAACTACTTTATTGTGTCAAGTTTCAAGGAGCTAGCACAAACCGTGTTGGATTAGAGTTCCAAATTCATCTATCAATATAGGAGAAAACAGAGTGAAACCTAAAAATTCAAACTGTTACTGCAGAGGAATGCTTCAAGCTATAAGAACGAAATTTGGTGAGTCAAGTGGGAATGGTGTACTGATCATTACCTTCAAGTATCATCAAGATTGGGTGAAATAACATTTGCTGAGATTTCAGGAAACTCATAGTTTTTTGGAAGCTAGGCAACCCCTTTCTGATGAAAGTGGTTTTTCTCAGGCTGTGCTTAGGGTTACTGGAATAGGAAACAAACTCTCTAGTTAGAACTTAGAACTACTTTATTGTGTCAAGTTTCAAGGAGCTAGCACAAACCGTGTTGGATTTAGAGTTCCAAATTCATCTATCAATATAGGAGAAAACAGAGTGAAACCTAAAAATTCAAACTGTTACTGCAGAGGAATGCTTCAAGCTGTAAGAACGAAATTTGGTGAGTCAAGTGGGAATGGTGTACTGATCATTACCTCCAAGTATCATCAAGATTGGGTGAAATAACATTTGCTGAGATTTCAGGAAACTCGTAGCTTTTTGGAAGCTAGGCAACCCCTTTCAAATGTATTTGGTTTTCATCAGTCTCTGCTTAGGGCTATTTGAATAGGAAACAAACAGTACAGACAGAACTTAGAACTGCTTTATTTTGTCAAGTTTCAAGGAGCTAGCACAAACCGTGTTGGATTTAGAGTTCCAAATCCATCTATCAATATAGGAGAAAACAGAGTGAAACCTAAAAATTCAAACTGTTACTGCAGAGGAATGCTTCAAGCTGTAAGAACGAAATTTGGTGAGTCAAGTGGGAATGGTGTACTGATTATTACCTCCAAGTATCATCAAGATTGGGTGAAATAACATTTGCTGAGATTTCAGGAAACTCTTAGTTTTTTGGAATCTAGGCAACCCCTTTCAGACGAATTTGGTTTTCATCAGTCTCTGCTTAGGGCTACTTGAATAGGAAACAAACAGTACAGACAGAACTTAGAACTGCTTTATTTTTTCAAGTTTCAAGGAGCTAGCACAAACCGTGTTGGATTTAGAGTTCCAAATCCATCTATCAATATAGGAGAAAACAGAGTGAAACCTAAAAATGCAAACTGTTACTGCAGAGGAATGCTTCAAGCTATAAGAAGGAAATTTGGTGAGTCAAGTGGGAATGGTGTACTGATCATTACCTCCAAGTATCATCAAGATTGGGTGAAATAACATTTGCTGAGATTTCAGGAAACTCCTAGTTTTTTGGAAGCTAGGCAACCCCTTTCAAACGTATTTGGTTTTCATCAGTCTCTGCTTAGGGCTATTTGAATAGGAAACAAACTGTATAGTTAGAACTTAGAACTACTTTATTGTGTCAAGTTTCAAGGAGCTAGCACAAACCGTGTTGGATTTAGAGTTCCAAATTCATCTATCAATATATGAGAAAACAGAGTGAAACCTAAAAATTCAAACTGTTACTGCAGAGGAATGCTTCAAGGTATAAGAACGAAATTTGGTGAGTCAAGTGGGAATGGTGTACTGATCATTACCTTCAAGTATCATCAAGATTGGGTGAAATAACATTTGCTGAGATTTCAGGAAACTCTTAGTTTTTTGGAAGCTAGGCAACCCCTTTCAGACGAATTTGGTTTTCATCAGTCTCTGCTTAGGGCTACTTGAATAGGAAACAAACAGTACAGACAGAACTTAGAACTGCTTTATTTTGTCAAGTTTCAAGGAGCTAGCACAAACCGTGTTGGATTTAGAGTTCCAAATCCATCTATCAATATAGGAGAAAACAGAGTGAAACCTAAAAATTCAAACTGTTACTGCAGAGGAATGCTTCAAGCTGTAAGAACGAAATTTGGTGAGTCAAGTGGGAATGGTGTACTGATCATTACCTCCAAGTATCATCAAGATTGCATGAAATAACATTTGCTGAGATTTCAGGAAACTCGTAGTTTTTTGGAATCTAGGCAACCCCTTTCAGACGAATTTGGTTTTCATCAGTCTCTGCTTAGGGCTACTTGAATAGGAAACAAACAGTACAGACAGAACTTAGAACTGCTTTATTTTTTCAAGTTTCAAGGAGCTAGCACAAACCGTGTTGGATTTAGAGTTCCAAATCCATCTATCAATATAGGAGAAAACAGAGTGAAACCTAAAAATGCAAACTGTTACTGCAGAGGAATGCTTCAAGCTATAAGAACAAAATTTGGTGAGTCAAGTGGGAATGGTGTACTGATCATTACCTCCAAGTATCATCAAGATTGGGTGAAATAACATTTGCTGAGATTTCAGGAAACTCCTAGTTTTTTGGAAGCTAGGCAACCCCTTTCAAACGTATTTGGTTTTCATCAGTCTCTGCTTAGGGCTATTTGAATAGGAAACAAACAATACAGACAAAACTTAGAACTGCTTTATTTTGTCAAGCTTCAAGGAGCTAGCACAAACCATGTTGGATTTAGAGTTCCAAATTCATCTATCAATATAGGAGAAAACAGAGTGAAACCTAAAAATTCAAACTGTTACTGCAGAGGAATGCTTCAAGCTATAGGAATGAAATTTGGTGAGTCAAGTGGGAATGGTGTACTGATCATTACTTCCAAGTATCATCAAGATTGGGTAAAATAACATTTGCTGAGATTTCAGAAAACTCGTAGTTTTTTGGAAGCTAGGCAACCCCTTTCAGACGAATTTGGTTTTCATCAGTCTCTGCTTAGGGCTACTTGAATAGGAAACAAACTGTATAGTTAGAACTTAGAACTACTTTATTGTGTCAAGTTTCAAGGAGCTAGCACAAACCGTGTTGGATTTTGAGTTCCAAATTCATCTATCAATATAGGAGAAAACAGAGTGAAACCTAAAAATTCAAACTGTTACTGCAGAGGAATGCTTCAAGCTGTAAGAACGAAATTCGGTGAGTCAAGTGGGAATGGTGTACTGATCATTACCTCCAAGTATCATCAAGATTGCATGAAATAACATTTGCTGAGATTTCAGGAAACTCGTAGTTTTTTGGAATCTAGGCAACCTCTTTCAGACGAATTTGGTTTTCATCAGTCTCTGCTTAGGGCTACTTGAATAGGAAACAAACAGTACAGACAGAACTTAGAACTCCTTTATTTTTTCAAGTTTCAAGGAGCTAGCACAAACCGTGTTGGATTTAGAGTTCCAAATCCATCTATCAATATAGGAGAAAACAGAGTGAAACCTAAAAATGCAAACTGTTACTGCAGAGGAATGCTTCAAGCTATAAGAACGAAATTTGGTGAGTCAAGTGGGAATGGTGTACTGATCATTACCTCCAAGTATCATCAAGATTGGGTGAAATAACATTTGCTGAGATTTCAGGAAACTCCTAGTTTTTTGGAAGCTAGGCAACCCCTTTCAAACGTATTTGGTTTTCATCAGTCTCTGCTTAGGGCTACTTGAATAGGAAACAAACTGTATAGTTAGAACTTAGAACTACTTTATTGTGTCAAGTTTCAAGGAGCTAGCACAAACCGTGTTGGATTTAGAGTTCCAAATTCATCTATCAATATAGGAGAAAACAGAGTGAAACCTAAAAATTCAAACTGTTACTGCAGAGGAATGCTTCAAGCTATAAGAACGAAATTTGGTGAGTCAAGTGGGAATGGTGTACTGATCATTACCTTCAAGTATCATCAAGATTGGGTGAAATAACATTTGCTGAGATTTCAGGAAACTCATAGTTTTTTGGAAGCTAGGCAACCCCTTTCTGATGAAAGTGGTTTTTCTCAGGCTGTGCTTAGGGTTACTGGAATAGGAAACAAACTCTCTAGTTAGAACTTAGAACTACTTTATTGTGTCAAGTTTCAAGGAGCTAGCACAAACCGTGTTGGATTTTGAGTTCCAAATTCATCTATCAATATAGGAGAAAACAGAGTGAAACCTAAAAATTCAAACTGTTACTGCAGAGGAATGCTTCAAGCTGTAAGAACGAAATTCGGTGAGTCAAGTGGGAATGGTGTACTGATCATTACCTCCAAGTATCATCAAGATTGCATGAAATAACATTTGCTGAGATTTCAGGAAACTCGTAGTTTTTTGGAATCTAGGCAACCTCTTTCAGACGAATTTGGTTTTCATCAGTCTCTGCTTAGGGCTACTTGAATAGGAAACAAACAGTACAGACAGAACTTAGAACTCCTTTATTTTTTCAAGTTTCAAGGAGCTAGCACAAACCGTGTTGGATTTAGAGTTCCAAATCCATCTATCAATATAGGAGAAAACAGAGTGAAACCTAAAAATGCAAACTGTTACTGCAGAGGAATGCTTCAAGCTATAAGAACGAAATTTGGTGAGTCAAGTGGGAATGGTGTACTGATCATTACCTCCAAGTATCATCAAGATTGGGTGAAATAACATTTGCTGAGATTTCAGGAAACTCCTAGTTTTTTGGAAGCTAGGCAACCCCTTTCAAACGTATTTGGTTTTCATCAGTCTCTGCTTAGGGCTATTTGAATAGGAAACAAACTGTATAGTTAGAACTTAGAACTACTTTATTGTGTCAAGTTTCAAGGAGCTAGCACAAACTGTGTTGGATTTAGAGTTCCAAATTCATCTAGCAATATAGGAGAAAACAGAGTGAAACCTAAAAATTCAAACTGTTACTGCAGAGGAATGCTTCAAGCTAAAGGAATGAAATTTGGTGAGTCAAGTGGGAATGGTGTACTGATCATTACCTCCAAGTATCATCAAGATTGGTTGAAATAATGTTTGCTGAGATTTCAGGAAACTCGTAGTTTTTTGGAAGCTAGGCAACCCAGAACTGCTTTATTTTGTCAAGTTTCAAGGAGCTAGCACAAACCCTGTTGGATTTAGAGTTCCAAATCCATCTATCAATATAGGAGAAAACAGAGTGAAACCTAAAAATTCAAACTGTTACTGCAGAGGAATGCTTCAAGGTATAAGAACAAAATTTGGTGAGTCAAGTGGGAATGGTGTACTGATCATTACCTCCAAGTATCATCAAGATTGGGTGAAATAACATTTGGTGAGATTTCAGGAAACTCGTAGTTTTTTGGAAGCTAGTCAACCCCTTTCAGATGAATTTGGTTTTCATCAGTCTCTGCTTAGGGCTACTTGAATAGGAAACAAACTGTATAGTTAGAACTTAGAACTACTTTATTGTGTCAAGTTTCAAGGAGCTAGCACAAACTGTGTTGGATTTAGAGTTCCAAATTCATCTATCAATATAGGAGAAAACAGAGTGAAACCTAAAAATTCAAACTTTTACTGCAGAGGAATGCTTCAAGCTATAGGAATGAAATTTGGTGAGTCAAGCGGGAATGGTGTACTGATCATTACCTCCAAGTATCATCAAGATTGGGTGAAATAACGTTTGCTGAGATTTCAGGAAACTCGTAGTTTTTTGGAAGCTAGGCAACCCCTTTCAGACGAATTTGGTTTTCATCAGTCTCTGCTTAGAGCTACTTGAATAGGAAACAAACTGTATAGTTAGAACTTAGAACTACTTTATTGTTTCAAGTTTCAAGAGGCTAGCACAAACCGTGTTGGATTTAGAGTTCCAAATTCATCTATCAATATAGGAGAAAACAGAGTGAAACCTAAAAATTCAAACTGTTACTGCAGAGGAATGCTTCAAGCTATAAGAACGAAATTTGGTGAGTCAAGTGGGAATGGTGTACTGATCATTACCTTCAAGTATCATCAAGATTGGGTGAAATAACATTTGCTGAGATTTCAGGAAACTCATAGTTTTTTGGAAGCTAGGCAACCCCATTCTGATGAATGTGGTTTTTCTCAGGCTGTGCTTAGGGTTACTTGAATAGGAAACAAACTCTATAGTTAGAACTTAGAACTACTTTATTGTGTCAAGTTTCAAGGAGCTAGCACAAACTGTGTTGGATTTAGAGTTCCAAATTCATCTATCAATATATGAGAAAACAGAGTGAAACCTAAAAATTCAAACTGTTACTGCAGAGGAATGCTTCAAGCTATAAGAACGAAATTTGGTGAGTCAAGTGGGAATGGTGTACTGATCATTACCTCCAAGTATCATCATGATTGGGTGAAATAACATTTGCTGAGATTTCAGGAAACTCCTAGTTTTTTGGAAGCTAGGCAACCCCTTTCAGACGAATTTGGTTTTCATCAGTCTCTGCTTAGGGCTACTTGAATAGGAAACAAACAGTACAGACAGAACTTAGAACTGCTTTATTTTTTCAAGTTTCAAGGAGCTAGCACAAACCGTGTTGGATTTAGAGTTCCAAATTCATCTATCAATATAGGAGAAAACAGAGTGAAACCTAAAAATTCAAACTGTTACTGCAGAGGAATGCTTCAAGGTATAAGAACGAAATTTGGTGAGTCAAGTGGGAATGGTGTACTGATCATTACCTCCAAGTATCATCAAGATTGGGTGAAATAACATTTGATGAGATTTCAGGAAACTCGTAGTTTTTTGGAAGCTAGTCAACCCCTTTCAGATGAATTTGGTTTTCATCAGTCTCTGCTTAGGGCTACTTGAATAGGAAACAAACTGTATAGTTAGAACTTAGAACTACTTTATTGTGTCAAGTTTCAAGGAGCTAGCACAAACTGTGTTGGATTTAGAGTTCCAAATTCATCTATCAATATAGGAGAAAACAGAGTGAAACCTAAAAATTCAAACTGTTACTGCAGAGGAATGCTTCAAGCTATAGGAATGAAATTTGGTGAGTCATGTGGGAATGGTGTACTGATCATTACCTCCTAGTATCATCAAGATTGGGTGAAATAACGTTTGCTGAGATTTCAGGAAACTCGTAGTTTTTTGGAAGCTAGGCAACCCCTTTCAGACGAATTTGGTTTTCATCAGTCTCTGCTTAGAGCTACTTGAATAGGAAACAAACTGTATAGTTAGAACTTAGAACTACTTTATTGTTTCAAGTTTCAAGAGGCTAGCACAAACCGTGTTGGATTTAGAGTTCCAAATTCATCTATCATTATAGGAGAAAACAGAGTGAAACCTAAAAATTCAAACTGTTACTGCAGAGGAATGGTTCAAGCTATAAGAACGAAATTTGGTGAGTCAAGTGGGAATGGTGTACTGATCATTACCTTCAAGTATCATCAAGATTGGGTGAAATAACATTTGCTGAGATTTCAGGAAACTCATAGTTTTTTGGAAGCTAGGCAACCCCTTTCTGATGAAAGTGGTTTTTCTCAGGCTGTGCTTAGGGTTACCTGAATAGGAAACAAACTCTATAGTTAGAACTTAGAACTACTTTATTGTGTCAAGTTTCAAGGAGCTAGCACAAACCGTGTTGGATTTAGAGTTCCAAATTCATCTATCAATATAGGAGAAAACAGAGTGAAACCTAAAAATTCAAACTGTTACTGCAGAGGAATGCTTCAAGCTGTAAGAACGAAATTTGGTGAGTCAAGTGGGAATGGTGTACTGATCATTACCTCCAAGTATCATCAAGATTGGGTGAAATAACATTTGCTGAGATTTCAGGAAACTCGTAGTTTTTTGGAATCTAGGCAACCCCTTTCAGACGAATTTGGTTTTCATCAGTCTCTGCTTAGGGCTACTTGAATAGGAAACAAACAGTACAGACAGAACTTAGAACTGCTTTATTTTTTCAAGTTTCAAGGAGCTAGCACAAACCGTGTTGGATTTAGAGTTCCAAATCCATCTATCAATATAGGAGAAAACAGAGTGAAACCTAAAAATTCAAACTATTACTGCAGAGGAATGCTTCAAGGTATAAGAACGAAATTTGGTGAGTCACGTGGGAATGGTGTACTGATCATTACCTTCAAATATCATCAAGATTGGGTGAAATAACATTTGCTGAGATTTCAGGAAACTCATAGTTTTTTGGAAGCTAGGCAACCCCTTTCTGATGAAAGTGGTTTTTCTCAGGCTGTGCTTAGGGTTACTTGAATAGGAAACAAACTCTATAGTTAGAACTTAGAACTACTTTATTGTGTCAAGTTTCAAGGAGCTAGCACAAACCGTGTTGGATTTAGAGTTCCAAATTCATCTATCAATATAGGAAAAAACAGAGTGAAACCTAAAAATTCAAACTGTTACTGCAGAGGAATGCTTCAAGCTGTAAGAACGAAATTTGGTGAGTCAAGTGGGAATGGTGTACTGATCATTACCTCCAAGTATCATCAAGATTGGGTGAAATAACATTTGCTGAGATTTCAGGAAACTCGTAGTTTTTTGGAAGCTAGGCAACCCCTTTCAAATGTATTTGGTTTTCATGAGTCTCTGCTTAGGGCTATTTGAATAGGAAACAAACAGTACAGACAGAACTTAGAACTGCTTTATTTTGTCAAGATTCAAGGAGCTAGCACAAACCGTGTTGGATTTAGAGTTCCAAATCCATCTATCAATATAGGAGAAAACAGAGTGAAACCTAAAAATTCAAACTGTTACTGCAGAGGAATGCTTCAAGGTATAAGAACGAAATTTGGTGTGTCAAGTGAAAATGGTGTACTGATCATTACCTCCAAGTATCATCAAGATTGCATGAAATAACATTTGCTGAGATTTCAGGATACTCGTAGTTTTTTGGAAGCTAGGCAACCCCTTTCAGACGAATTTGGTTTTCATCAGTCTCTGCTTAGGGCTACTTGAATAGGAAACAAACAATACAGACAAAACTTAGAACTGCTTTATTTTGTCAAGCTTCAAGGAGCTAGCACAAACCATGTTGGATTTAGAGTTCCAAATTCATCTATCAATATAGGAGAAAACAGAGTGAAACCTAAAAATTCAAACTGTTACTGCAGAGGAATGCTTCAAGCTATAGGAATGAAATTTGGTGAGTCAAGTGGGAATGGTGTACTGATCATTACCTCCAAGTATCATCAAGATTGGGTGAAATAACATTTGCTGAGGTTTCAGGATACTCGTAGTTTTTTGGAAGCTTGGCAACCCCTTTCAGACGAATTTGGTTTTTTTCAGTCTCTGCTTAGGGCTACTTGAATAGGAAACAAACTGTATAGTTAGAACTTAGAACTACTTTATTGTGTCAAGTTTCAAGGAGCTAGCACAAACCGTGTTGGATTTTGAGTTCCAAATTCATCTATCAATATAGGAGAAAACAGAGTGAAACCTAAAAATTCAAACTGTTACTGCAGAGGAATGCTTCAAGGTATAAGAACGAAATTTGGTGAGTCAAGTGGGAATGGTGTACTGATCATTACCTCCAAGTATCATCAAGATTGGGTGAAATAACATTTGCTGAGGTTTCAGGATACTCGTAGTTTTTTGGAAGCTTGGCAACCCCTTTCAGACGAATTTGGTTTTTTTCAGTCTCTGCTTAGGGCTACTTGAATAGGAAACAAACTGTATAGTTAGAACTTAGAACTACTTTATTGTGTCAAGTTTCAAGGAGCTAGCACAAACCGTGTTGGATTTTGAGTTCCAAATTCATCTAGCAATATAGGAGAAAACAGAGTGAAACCTAAAAATTCAAACTGTTACTGCAGAGGAATGCTTCAAGCTAAAGGAATGAAATTTGGTGAGTCAAGTGGGAATGGTGTACTGATCATTACCTCCAAGTATCATCAAGATTGGGTGAAATAATGTTTGCTGAGATTTCAGGAAACTCGTAGTTTTTTGGAAGCTAGGCAACCCAGAACTGCTTTATTTTGTCAAGTTTCAAGGAGCTAGCACAAACCCTGTTGGATTTAGAGTTCCAAATCCATCTATCAATATAGGAGAAAACAGAGTGAAACCTAAAAATTCAAACTGTTACTGCAGAGGAATGCTTCAAGGTATAAGAACGAAATTTGGTGAGTCAAGTGGGAATGGTGTACTGATCATTACCTCCAAGTATCATCAAGATTGGGTGAAATAACATTTGATGAGATTTCAGGAAACTCGTAGTTTTTTGGAAGCTAGTCAACTCCTTTCAAATGAATTTGGTTTTCATCAGTCTCTGCTTAGGGCTACTTGAATAGGAAACAAACTGTATAGTTAGAACTTAGAACTACTTTATTGTGTCAAGTTTCAAGGAGCTAGCACAAACTGTGTTGGATTTAGAGTTCCAAATTCATCTATCAATATAGGAGAAAACAGAGTGAAACCTAAAAATTCAAACTGTTACTGCAGAGGAATGCTTCAAGCTATAGGAATGAAATTTGGTGAGTCAAGTGGGAATGGTGTACTGATCATTACCTCCAAGTATCATCAAGATTGGGTGAAATAACGTTTGCTGAGATTTCAGGAAACTCGTAGTTTTTTGGAAGCTAGGCAACCCCTTTCAGACGAATTTGGTTTTCATCAGTCTCTGCTTAGAGCTACTTGAATAGGAAACAAACTGTATAGTTAGAACTTAGAACTACTTTATTGTTTCAAGTTTCAAGAGGCTAGCACAAACCGTGTTGGATTTAGAGTTCCAAATTCATCTATCAATATAGGAGAAAACAGAGTGAAACCTAAAAATTCAAACTGTTACTGCAGAGGAATGCTTCAAGCTATAAGAACGAAATTTGGTGAGTCAAGTGGGAATGGTGTACTGATCA
The DNA here is from genome assembly GCF_964194105.1 of Spermophilus citellus. NCBI lineage: Eukaryota > Metazoa > Chordata > Mammalia > Rodentia > Sciuridae > Spermophilus > Spermophilus citellus. The sequence continues at coordinate 27,051,618 of NC_138200.1, read as the reverse complement.
TTACCTTCAAGTATCATCAAGATTGGGTGAAATAACATTTGCTGAGATTTCAGGAAACTCATAGTTTATTGGAAGCTAGGCAACCCCATTCTGATGAATGTGGTTTTTCTCAGGCTGTGCTTAGGGTTACTTGAATAGGAAACAAACTCTATAGTTAGAACTTAGAACTACTTTATTGTGTCAAGTTTCAAGGAGCTAGCACAAACTGTGTTGGATTTAGAGTTCCAAATTCATCTATCAATATATGAGAAAACAGAGTGAAACCTAAAAATTCAAACTGTTACTGCAGAGGATGCTTCAAGCTATAAGAACGAAATTTGGTGAGTCAAGTGGGAATGGTGTACTGATCATTACCTCCAAGTATCATCATGATTGGGTGAAATAACATTTGCTGAGATTTCAGGAAACTCCTAGTTTTTTGGAAGCTAGGCAACCCCTTTCAGACGAATTTGGTTTTCATCAGTCTCTGCTTAGGGCTACTTGAATAGGAAACAAACAGTACAGACAGAACTTAGAACTGCTTTATTTTTTCAAGTTTCAAGGAGCTAGCACAAACCGTGTTGGATTTAGAGTTCCAAATTCATCTATCAATATAGGAGAAAACAGAGTGAAACCTAAAAATTCAAACTGTTACTGCAGAGGAATGCTTCAAGGTATAAGAACGAAATTTGGTGAGTCAAGTGGGAATGGTGTACTGATCATTACCTCCAAGTATCATCAAGATTGGGTGAAATAACGTTTGCTGAGATTTCAGGAAACTCGTAGTTTTTTGGAAGCTAGGCAACCCCTTTCAGACGAATTTGGTTTTCATCAGTCTCTCCTTAGAGCTACTTGAATAGGAAACAAACTGTATAGTTAGAACTTAGAACTACTTTATTGTTTCAAGTTTCAAGAGGCTAGCACAAACCGTGTTGGATTTAGAGTTCCAAATTCATCTATCAATATAGGAGAAAACAGAGTGAAACCTAAAAATTCAAACTGTTACTGCAGAGGAATGCTTCAAGCTATAAGAACGAAATTTGGTGAGTCAAGTGGGAATGGTGTACTGATCATTACCTTCAAGTATCATCAAGATTGGGTGAAATAACATTTGCTGAGATTTCAGGAAACTCATAGTTTTTTGGAAGCTAGGCAACCCCATTCTGATGAATGTGGTTTTTCTCAGGCTGTGCTTAGGGTTACTTGAATAGGAAACAAACTCTATAGTTAGAACTTAGAACTACTTTATTGTGTCAAGTTTCAAGGAGCTAGCACAAACTGTGTTGGATTTAGAGTTCCAAATTCATCTATCAATATAGGAGAAAACAGAGTGAAACCTAAAAATTCAAACTGTTACTGCAGAGGAATGCTTCAAGCTATAGGAATGAAATTTGGTGAGTCAAGTGGGAATGTGTACTGATCATTACCTCCAAGTATCATCAAGATTGGGTAAAATAACGTTTGCTGAGATTTCAGGAAACTCGTAGTTTTTTGGAAGCTAGGCAACCCCTTTCAGACGAATTTGGTTTTCATCAGTCTCTGCTTAGAGCTACTTGAATAGGAAACAAACTGTATAGTTAGAACTTAGAACTACTTTATTGTGTCAAGTTTCAAGAGGCTAGCACAAACCGTGTTGGATTTAGAGTTCCAAATTCATCTATCAATATAGGAGAAAACAGAGTGAAACCTAAAAATTCAAACTGTTACTGCAGAGGAATGCTTCAAGCTATAAGAATGAAATTTGGTGAGTCAAGTGGGAATGGTGTACTGATCATTACCTTCAAGTATCATCAAGATTGGGTGAAATAACATTTGCTGAGATTTCAGGAAACTCGTAGTTTTTTGGAAGCTAGGCAACCCCTTTCAAACGTATTTGGTTTTCCTCAGTCTCTGCTTAGGGCTATTTGAATAGGAAACAAACAGTACAGACAGAACTTAGAACTGCTTTATTTTGTCAAGTTTCAAGGAGCTAGCACAAACCCTGTTGGATTTAGAGTTCCAAATCCATCTATCAATATAGGAAAAATTAGAGTGTAATCTAAAAATTCAAACTGTTACTGCAGAGGAATGCTTCAAGCTATAAGAACGAAATTTGGTGAGTCAAGTGGGAATGGTGTACTGATCATTACCTCCAAGTATCATCAAGATTGGGTGAAATAACATTTGCTGAGATTTCAGGAAACTCCTAGTTTTTTGGAAGCTAGGCAACCCCTTTCAGACGAATTTGGTTTTCATCAGTCTCTGCTTAGGGCTATTTGAATAGAAAACAAACAATACAGACAAAACTTAGAACTGCTTTATTTTGTCAAGCTTCAAGGAGCTAGCACAAACCGTGTTGGATTTAGAGTTCCAAATTCATCTATCAATATAGGAGAAAACAGAGTGAAACCTAAAAATTCAAACTGTTACTGCAGAGGAATGCTTCAAGCTATAGGAATGAAATTTGGTGAGTCAAGTGGGATTGGTGTACTGATTATTACCTCCAAGTATCATCAAGATTGGGTGAAGTAACATTTGCTGAGATTTCAGGATACTCGTAGTTTTTTGGAAGCTAGTCAACCCCTTTCAGATGTATTTGGTTTTCATCAGTCTCTGCTTAGGGCTACTTGAATAGGAAACAAACTGTATAGTTAGAACTTAGAACTACTTTATTGTGTCAAGTTTCAAGGAGCTAGCACAAACCGTGTTGGATTTAGAGTTCCAAATTCATCTATCAATATAGGAGAAAACAGAGTGAAACCTAAAAATTCAAACTGTTACTGCAGAGGAATGGTTCAAGCTATAAGAACGAAATTTGGTGAGTCAAGTGGGAATGGTGTACTGATCATTACCTTCAAGTATCATCAAGATTGGGTGAAATAACATTTGCTGAGATTTCAGGAAACTCCTAGTTTTTTGGAAGCTAGGCAACCCCTTTCTGATGAAAGTGGTTTTTCTCAGGCTGTGCTTAGGGTTACCTGAATAGGAAACAAACTCTATAGTTAGAACTTAGAACTACTTTATTGTGTCAAGTTTCAAGGAGCTAGCACAAACCGTGTTGGATTTAGAGTTCCAAATTCATCTATCATTATAGGAGAAAACAGAGTGAAACCTAAAAATTCAAACTGTTACTGCAGAGGAATGCTTCAAGCTGTAAGAACGAAATTTGGTGAGTCAAGTGGGAATGGTGTACTGATCATTACCTCCAAGTATCATCAAGATTGGGTGAAATAACATTTGCTGAGATTTCAGGAAACTCGTAGTTTTTTGGAAGCTAGGCAACCCCTTTCAAACGAATTTGGTTTTCATCAGTCTCTGCTTAGGGCTATTTGAATAGGAAACAAACAGTACAGACAGAACTTAGAACTGCTTTATTTTGTCAAGTTTCAAGGAGCTAGCACAAACCCTGTTGGATTCAGAGTTCCAAATCCATCTATCAATATAGGAAAAAACAGAGTGAAACCTAAAAATTCAAACTGTTACTGCAGAGGAATGCTTCAAGCTATAAGAACGAAATTTGGTGAGTCAAGTGGGAATGGTGTACTGATCATTACCTCCAAGTATCATCAAGATTGCATGAAATAACATTTGCTGAGATTTCAGGAAACTCGTAGTTTTTTGGAATCTAGGCAACCCCTTTCAGACGAATTTGGTTTTCATCAGTCTCTGCTTAGGGCTACTTGAATAGGAAACAAACAGTACAGACAGAACTTAGAACTGCTTTATTTTTTCAAGTTTCAAGGAGCTAGCACAAACCGTGTTGGATTTAGAGTTCCAAATCCATCTATCAATATAGGAGAAAACAGAGTGAAACCTAAAAATGCAAACTGTTACTGCAGAGGAATGCTTCAACCTATAAGAACGAAATTTGGTGAGTCAAGTGGGAATGGTGTACTGATCATTACCTCCAAGTATCATCAAGATTGGGTGAAATAACATTTGCTGAGATTTCAGGAAACTCGTAGTTTTTTGGAAGCTAGGCAACCCCTTTCAAACGTATTTGGTTTTCATCAGTCTCTGCTTAGGGCTATTTGAATAGGAAACAAACAGTACAGACAGAACATAGAACTGCTTTATTTTGTCAAGTTTCAAGGAGCTAGCACAAACCCTGTTGGATTTAGAGTTCCAAATCCATCTATCAATATAGGAAAAAACAGAGTGAAACCTAAAAATTCAAACTGTTACTGCAGAGGAATGCTTCAAGCTATAAGAACGAAATTTGGTGAGTCAAGTGGGAATGGTGTACTGATCATTACCTCCAAGTATCATCAAGATTGCATGAAATAACATTTGCTGAGATTTCAGGAAACTCGTAGTTTTTTGAAAGCTAGGCAACCCCTTTCAGATGAATTTGGTTTTCATCAGTCTCTGCTTAGGGCTACTTGAATAGGAAACAAACAGTACAGACAGAACTTAGAACTGCTTTATTTTTTCAAGTTTCAAGGAGCTAGCACAAACCGTGTTGGATTTAGAGTTCCAAATCCATGTATCAATATAGGAGAAAACAGAGTGAAACCTAAAAATGCAAACTGTTACTGCATAGGAATGCTTCAAGCTATAAGAACGAAATTTGGTGAGTCAAGTGGGAATGGTGTACTGATCATTACCTCCAAGTATCATCAAGATTGGGTGAAATAACATTTGCTGAGATTTCAGGAAACTCCTAGTTTTTTGGAAGCTAGGCAACCCCTTTCAGACGAATTTGGTTTTCATCAGTCTCTGCTTAGGGCTATTTGAATAGAAAACAAACAATACAGACAAAACTTAGAACTGCTTTATTTTGTCAAGCTTCAAGGAGCTAGCACAAACCGTGTTGGATTTAGAGTTCCAAATTCATCTATCAATATAGGAGAAAACAGAGTGAAACCTAAAAATTCAAACTGTTACTGCAGAGGAATGCTTCAAGGTATAAGAACGAAATTTGGTGAGTCAAGTGGGAATGGTGTACTGATCATTACCTCCAAGTATCATCAAGATTGGGTGAAATAACATTTGCTGAGATTTCAGGAAACTCCTAGTTTTTTGGAAGCTAGTCAACCCCTTTCAGATGTATTTGGTTTTCATCAGTCTCTGCTTAGGGCTACTTGAATAGGAAACAAACTGTATAGTTAGAACTTAGAACTACTTTATTGTGTCAAGTTTCAAGGAGCTAGCACAAACTGTGTTGGATTTAGAGTTCCAAATTCATCTATCAATATAGGAGAAAACAGAGTGAAACCTAAAAATTCAAACTGTTACTGCAGAGGAATGCTTCAAGCTAAAGGAATGAAATTTGGTGAGTCAAGTGGGAATGGTGTACTGATCATTACCTCCAAGTATCATCAAGATTGGGTGAAATAATGTTTGCTGAGATTTCAGGAAACTCGTAGTTTTTTGGAAGCTAGGCAACCCCTTTCAGACGAATTTGGTTTTCATCAGTCTCTGCTTAGGGCTACTTGAATAGGAAACAAACTGTATAGTTAGAACTTAGAACTACTTTATTGTGTCAAGTTTCAAGGAGCTAGCACAAACCGTGTTGGATTTAGAGTTCCAAATTCATCTATCAATATAGGAGAAAACAGAGTGAAACGTAAAAATTCAAACTGTTACTGCAGAGGAATGGTTCAAGCTATAAGAACGAAATTTGGTGAGTCAAGTGGGAATGGTGTACTGATCATTACCTTCAAGTATCATCAAGATTGGGTGAAATAACATTTGCTGAGATTTCAGGAAACTCATAGTTTTTTGGAAGCTAGGCAACCCCTTTCTGATGAAAGTGGTTTTTCTCAGGCTGTGCTTAGGGTTACCTGAATAGGAAACAAACTCTATAGTTAGAACTTAGAACTACTTTATTGTGTCAAGTTTCAAGGAGCTAGCACAAACCGTGTTGGATTTAGAGTTCCAAATTCATCTATCAATATAGGAGAAAACAGAGTGAAACCTAAAAATTCAAACTGTTACTGCAGAGGAATGCTTCAAGCTGTAAGAACGAAATTTGGTGAGTCAAGTGGGAATGGTGTACTGATCATTACCTCCAAGTATCATCAAGATTGGGTGAAATAACATTTGCTGAGATTTCAGGAAACTCATAGTTTTTTGGAAGCTAGGCAACCCCTTTCAAACGTATTTGGTTTTCATCAGTCTCTGCTTAGGGCTATTTGAATAGGAAACAAACAGTACAGACAGAACTTAGAACTGCTTTATTTTGTCAAGTTTCAAGGAGCTAGCACAAACCCTGTTGGATTTAGAGTTCCAAATCCATCTATCAATATAGGAAAAAACAGAGTGAAACCCAAATATTCAAACTGTTACTGCAGAGGAATGCTTCAAGCTATAAGAACGAAATTTGGTGAGTCAAGTGGGAATGGTGTACTGATCATTACCTCCAAGTATCATCAAGATTGCATGAAATAACATTTGCTGAGATTTCAGGAAACTCGTAGTTTTTTGGAATCTAGGCAACCCCTTTCAGACGAATTTGGTTTTCATCAGTCTCTGCTTAGGGCTACTTGAATAGGAAACAAACAGTACAGACAGAACTTAGAACTGCTTTATTTTTTCAAGTTTCAAGGAGCTAGCACAAACCGTGTTGGATTTAGAGTTCCAAATCCATCTATCAATATAGGAGAAAACAGAGTGAAACCTAAAAATGCAAACTGTTACTGCAGAGGAATGCTTCAACCTATAAGAACGAAATTTGGTGAGTCAAGTGGGAATGGTGTACTGATCATTACCTCCAAGTATCATCAAGATTGGGTGAAATAACATTTGCTGAGATTTCAGGAAACTCCTAGTTTTTTGGAAGCTAGGCAACCCCTTTCAAACGTATTTGGTTTTCATCAGTCTCTGCTTAGGGCTATTTGAATAGGAAACAAACAATACAGACAAAACTTAGAACTGCTTTATTTTGTCAAGCTTCAAGGAGCTAGCACAAACCGTGTTGGATTTAGAGTTCCAAATTCATCTATCAATATAGGAGAAATCAGAGTGAAACCTAAAAATTCAAACTGTTACTGCAGAGGAATGCTTCAAGCTATAGGAATGAAATTTGGTGAGTCAAGTGGGAATGGTGTACTGATCATTACCTCCAAGTATCATCAAGATTGGGTGAAATAACATTTGCTGAGATTTCAGGAAACTCGTAGTTTTTTGGAAGCTAGGCAACCCCTTTCAGAAGAATTTAGTTTTCATCAGTCTCTGCTTAGGGCTACTTGAATAGGAAACAAACTGTATAGTTAGAACTTAGAACTACTTTATTGTGTCAAGTTTCAAGGAGCTAGCACAAACCGTGTTAAATTTTGAGTTCCAAATTCATCTATCAATATAGGAGAAAACAGAGTGAAACCTAAAAATTCAAACTGTTACTGCAGAGGAATGCTTCAAGCTGTAAGAACGAAATTTGGTGAGTCAAGTGGGAATGGTGTACTGATCATTACCTCCAAGTATCATCAAGATTGGGTGAAATAACATTTGATGAGATTTCAGGAAACTCGTAGTTTTTTGGAAGCTAGGCAACCCCTTTCAAACGTATTTGGTTTTCATCAGTCTCTGCTTAGGGCTATTTGAATAGGAAACAAAGAGTACAGACAGAACTTAGAACTGCTTTATTTTGTCAAGTTTCAAGGAGCTAGCACAAACCGTGTTGGATTTAGAGTTCCAAATCCATCTATCAATATAGGAGAAAACAGAGTGAAACCTAAAAATTCAAACTGTTACTGCAGAGGAAAGCTTCAAGTTATAGGAATGAAATTTGGTGAGTCAAGTGGGAATGGTGTACTGATCATTACCTCCAAGTATCATCAAGATTGGGTGAAATAACATTTGCTGAGATTTCAGGAAACTCGTAGTTTTTTGGAAGCTAGGCAACCCCTTTCTGATTAAAGTGGTTTTTCTCAGGCTGTGCTTAGTGTTACTTGAATAGGAAACAAACTGTATAGTTAGAACTTACAACTACTTTATTGTGTCAAGTTTCAAGGAGCTAGCACAAACCGTGTTGGATTTAGAGTTCCAAATTCATCTATCAATATATGAGAAAACAGAGTGAAACCTAAAAATTCAAACTGTTACTGCAGAGGAATGCTTCAAGCTATAAGAACGAAATTTGGTGAGTCAAGTGGGAATGGTGTACTGATCATTACCTCCAAGTATCATCATGATTGGGTGAAATAACATTTGCTGAGATTTCAGGAAACTCGTAGTTTTTTGGAAGCTAGGCAACCCCTTTCAGACGAATTTGGTTTTCATCAGTCTCTGCTGAGGGCTACTTGAATAGGAAACAAACAGTACAGACAGAACTTAGAACTGCTTTATTTTGTCAAGTTTCAAGGAGCTAGCACAAACCGTGTTGGATTTAGAGTTCCAAATTCATCTATCAATATAGGAGAAAACAGAGTGAAACCTAAAAATTCAAACTGTTACTGCAGAGGAATGCTTCAAGGTATAAGAACGAAATTTGGTGAGTCAAGTGGGAATGGTGTACTGATCATTACCTTCAAGTATCATCAAGATTGGGTGAAATAACATTTTATGAGATTTCAGGAAACTCGTATTTTTTTGGAAGCTAGTCAACCCCTTTCAGATGAATTTGGTTTTCATCAGTCTCTGCTTAGGGCGACTTGAATAGGAAACAAACTGTATAGTTAGAACTTAGAACTACTTTATTGTGTCAAGTTTCAAGGAGCTAGCACAAACTGTGTTGGATTTAGAGTTCCAAATTCATCTATCAATATAGGAGAAAACAGAGTGAAACCTAAAAATTCAAACTGTTACTGCAGAGGAATGCTTCAAGCTATAGGAATGAAATTTGGTGAGTCAAGTGGGAATGGTGTACTGATCATTACCTCCAAGTATCATCAAGATTGGGTGAAATAACATTTGATGAGATTTCAGGAAACTCGTAGTTTTTTGGAAGCTAGGCAACCCCTTTCAGACGAATTTGGTTTTCATCAGTCTCTGCTTAGAGCTACTTGAATAGGAAACAAACTGTATAGTTAGAACTTAGAACTACTTTATTGTGTCAAGTTTCAAGAGGCTAGCACAAACCGTGTTGGATTTAGAGTTCCAAATTCATCTATCAATATAGGAGAAAACAGAGTGAAACCTAAAAATTCAAACTGTTACTGCAGAGGAATGCTTCAAGCTGTAAGAACGAAATTTGGTGACTCAAGTGGGAATGGTGTACTGATCATTACCTCCAAGTATCATCAAGATTGGGTGAAATAACATTTGCTGAGATTTCAGGATACTCGTAGTTTTTTGGAAGCTAGGCAACCCCTTTCAAACTTATTTGGTTTTCATCAGTCTCTGCTTAGGGCTATTTGAATAGGAAACAAACAGTACAGACAGAACTTAGAACTGCTTTATTTTGTCAAGTTTCAAGGAGCTAGCACAAACCGTGTTGGATTTAGAGTTCCAAATCCATCTATCAATATAGGAGAAAACAGAGTGAAACCTAAAAATTCAAACTGTTACTGCAGAGGAATGCTTCAAGCTATAGGAATGAAATTTGGTGAGTCAAGTGGGAATGGTGTACTGATCATTACCTCCAAGTATCATCAAGATTGGGTGAAATAACACTTGCTGAGATTTCAGGAAACTCCTAGTTTTTTGGAAGCTAGGCAACCCCTTTCAAACGTATTTGGTTTTCATCAGTCTCTGCTTAGGGCTATTTGAATAGGAAACAAACAATACAGACAAAACTTAGAACTGCTTTATTTTGTCAAGCTTCAAGGAGCTCGCACAAACCGTGTTGGATTTAGAGTTCCAAATTCATCTATCAATATAGGAGAAATCAGAGTGAAACCTAAAAATTCAAACTGTTACTGCAGAGGAATGCTTCAAGCTATAGGAATGAAATTTGGTGAGTCAAGTGGGAATGGTGTACTGATCATTACCTCCAAGTATCATCAAGATTGGGTGAAATAACATTTGCTGAGATTTCAGGAAACTCGTAGTTTTTTGGAAGCTAGGCAACCCCTTTCAGAAGAATTTAGTTTTCATCAGTCTCTGCTTAGGGCTACTTGAATAGGAAACAAACTGTATAGTTAGAACTTAGAACTACTTTATTGTGTCAAGTTTCAAGGAGCTAGCACAAACCGTGTTAAATTTTGAGTTCCAAATTCATCTATCAATATAGGAGAAAACAGAGTGAAACCTAAAAATTCAAACTGTTACTGCAGAGGAATGCTTCAAGCTGTAAGAACGAAATTTGGTGAGTCAAGTGGGAATGGTGTACTGATCATTACCTCCAAGTATCATCAAGATTGGGTGAAATAACATTTGATGAGATTTCAGGAAACTCGTAGTTTTTTGGAAGCTAGGCAACCCCTTTCAAACGTATTTGGTTTTCATCAGTCTCTGCTTAGGGCTATTTGAATAGGAAACAAACAGTACAGACAGAACTTAGAACTGCTTTATTTTGTCAAGTTTCAAGGAGCTAGCACAAACCGTGTTGGATTTAGAGTTCCAAATCCATCTATCAATATAGGAGAAAACAGAGTGAAACCTAAAAATTCAAACTGTTACTGCAGAGGAATGCTTCAAGTTATAGGAATGAAATTTGGTGAGTCAAGTGGGAATGGTGTACTGATCATTACCTCCAAGTATCATCAAGATTGGGTGAAATAACATTTGCTGAGATTTCAGGAAACTCGTAGTTTTTTGGAAGCTAGGCAACCCCTTTCTGATGAAAGTGGTTTTTCTCAGGCTGTGCTTAGTGTTACTTGAATAGGAAACAAACTGTATAGTTAGAACTTACAACTACTTTATTGTGTCAAGTTTAAAGGAGCTAGCACAAACCGTGTTGGATTTAGAGTTCCAAATTCATCTATCAATATATGAGAAAACAGAGTGAAACCTAAAAATTCAAACTGTTACTGCAGAGGAATGCTTCAAGCTATAAGAACGAAATTTGGTGAGTCAAGTGGGAATGGTGTACTGATCATTACCTCCAAGTATCATCATGATTGGGTGAAATAACATTTGCTGAGATTTCAGGAAACTCCTAGTTTTTTGGAAGCTAGGCAACCCCTTTCAGACGAATTTGGTTTTCATCAGTCTCTGCTGAGGGCTACTTGAATAGGAAACAAACAGTACATACAGAACTTAGAACTGCTTTATTTTGTCAAGTTTCAAGGAGCTAGCACAAACCGTGTTGGATTTAGAGTTCCAAATTCATCTATCAATATAGGAGAAAACAGAGTGAAACCTAAAAATTCAAACTGTTACTGCAGAGGAATGCTTCAAGGTATAAGAACGAAATTTGGTGAGTCAAGTGGGAATGGTGTACTGATCATTACCTTCAAGTATCATCAAGATTGGGTGAAATAACATTTTATGAGATTTCAGGAAACTCGTAGATTTTGGAAGCTAGTCAACCCCTTTCAGATGAATTTGGTTTTCATCAGTCTCTGCTTAGGGCGACTTGAATAGGAAACAAACTGTATAGTTAGAACTTAGAACTACTTTATTGTGTCAAGTTTCAAGGAGCTAGCACAAACTGTGTTGGATTTAGAGTTCCAAATTCATCTATCAATATAGGAGAAAACAGAGTGAAACCTAAAAATTCAAACTGTTACTGCAGAGGAATGCTTCAAGCTATAGGAATGAAATTTGGTGAGTCAAGTGGGAATGATGTACTGATCATTACCTCCAAGTATCATCAAGATTGGGTGAAATAACATTTGATGAGATTTCAGGAAACTCGTAGTTTTTTGGAAGCTAGGCAACCCCTTTCAGACGAATTTGGTTTTCATCAGTCTCTGCTTAGAGGTACTTGAATAGGAAACAAACTGTATAGTTAGAACTTAGAACTACTTTATTGTGTCAAGTTTCAAGAGGCTAGCACAAACCGTGTTGGATTTAGAGTTCCAAATTCATCTATCAATATAGGAGAAAACAGAGTGAAACCTAAAAATTCAAACTGTTACTGCAGAGGAATGCTTCAAGCTGTAAGAACGAAATTTGGTGACTCAAGTGGGAATGGTGTACTGATCATTACCTCCAAGTATCATCAAGATTGGGTGAAATAACATTTGCTGAGATTTCAGGATACTCGTAGTTTTTTGGAAGCTAGGCAACCCCTTTCAAACTTATTTGGTTTTCATCAGTCTCTGCTTAGGGCTATTTGAAAAGGAAACAAACAGTACAGACAGAACTTAGAACTGCTTTATTTTGTCAAGTTTCAAGGAGCTAGCACAAACCGTGTTGGATTTAGAGTTCCAAATCCATCTATCAATATAGGAGAAAACAGAGTGAAACCTAAAAATTCAAACTGTTACTGCAGAGGAATGCTTCAAGATATAGGAATGAAATTTGGTGAGTCAAGTGGGAATGGTGTACTGATCATTACCTCCAAGTATCATCAAGATTGGGTGAAATAACATTTGCTGAGATTTCAGGAAACTCGTAGTTTTTTGGAAGCTAGGCAACCCCTTTCTGATGAAAGTGGTTTTTCTCAGGCTGTGCTTAGTGTTACTTGAATAGGAAACAAACTGTATAGTTAGAACTTACAACTACTTTATTGTGTAAAGTTTCAAGGAGCTAGCACAAACCGTGTTGGATTTAGAGTTCCAAATTCATCTATCAATATATGAGAAAACAGAGTGAAACCTAAAAATTCAAACTGTTACTGCAGAGGAATGCTTCAAGCTATAAGAACGAAATTTGGTGAGTCAAGTGGGAATGGTGTACTGATCATTACCTCCAAGTATCATCATGATTGGGTGAAATAACATTTGCTGAGATTTCAGGAAACTCGTAGTTTTTTGGAAGCTAGGCAACCCCTTTCAGACGAATTTGGTTTTCATCAGTCTCTGCTTAGGGCTACTTGAATAGGAAACAAACATTAGAGACAGAACTTAGAACTGCTTTATTTTGTCAAGTTTCAAGGAGCTAGCACAAACCGTGTTGGATTTAGAGTTCCAAATTCATCTATCAATATAGGAGAAAACAGAGTGAAACCTAAAAATTCAAACTGTTACTGCAGAGGAATGCTTCAAGGTATAAGAACGAAATTTGGTGAGTCAAGTGGGAATGGTGTACTGATCATTACCTTCAAGTATCATCAAGATTGGGTGAAATAACATTTGATGAGATTTCAGGAAACTCGTAGTTTTTTGGAAGCTAGTCAACCCCTTTCAGATGAATTTGGTTTTCATCAGTCTCTGCTTAGGGCTAATTGAATAGGAAACAAACTGTATAGTTAGAACTTAGAACTACTTTATTGTGTCAAGTTTCAAGGAGCTAGCACAAACTGTGTTGGATTTAGAGTTCCAAATTCATCTATCAATATAGGAGAAAACAGAGTGAAACCTAAAAATTCAAACTGTTACTGCAGAGGAATGCTTCAAGCTATAGGAATGAAATTTGGTGAGTCAAGTGGGAATGGTGTACTGATCATTACCTCCAAGTATCATGAAGATTGGGTGAAATAACGTTTGCTGAGATTTCAGGAAACTCGTAGTTTTTTGGAAGCTAGGCAACCCCTTTCAGACGAATTTGGTTTTCATCAGTCTCTGCTTAGGGCTATTTGAATAGGAAACAAACAATACAGACAAAACTTAGAACTGCTTTATTTTGTCAACCTTCAAGGAGCTAGCACAAACTATGTTGGATTTAGAGTTCCAAATTCATCTATCAATATAGGAGAAAACAGAGTGAAACCAGAAATTCAAACTGTTACTGAAGAGGAATGCTTCAAGCTATAGGTATGAAATTTGGTGAGTCAAGTGGGAATGGTGTACTGATCATTACCTCCAAGTATCATCAAGATTGGGTGAAATAACATTTGCTGAGATTTCAGGAAACTCGTAGTTTTTTGGAAGCTAGGCAACCCCTTTCAGACGAATTTGGTTTTCATCAGTCTCTGCTTAGGGCTACTTGAATAGGAAACAAACTGTATAGTTAGAACTTAGAACTACTTTATTGTGTCAAGTTTCAAGGAGCTAGCACAAACCGTGTTGGATTTTGAGTTCCAAATTCATCTATCAATATAGGAGAAAACAGAGTGAAACCTAAAAATTCAAACTGTTACTGCAGAGGAATGCTTCAAGGTATAAGAACGAAATTTGGTGAGTCAAGTGGGAATGGTGTACTGATCATTACCTTCAAGTATCATCAAGATTGGGTGAAATAACATTTGCTGAGATTTCAGGAAACTCATAGTTTTTTGGAAGCTAGGCAACCCCTTTCTGATGAAAGTGGTTTTTCTCAGGCTGTGCTTAGGGTTACTTGAATAGGAAACAAACTCTATAGTTAGAACTTACAACTACTTTATTGTGTCAAGTTTCAAGGAGCTAGCACAAACCGTGTTGGATTTAGAGTTCCAAATTCATCTATCAATATAGGAGAAAACAGAGTGAAACCTAAAAATTCAAACTGTTACTGCAGAGGAATGCTTCAAGCTGTAAGAACGAAATTTGGTGAGTCAAGTGGGAATGGTGTACTGATCATTACCTCCAAGTATCATCAAGATTGGGTGAAATAACATTTGCTGAGATTTCAGGAAACTCGTAGTTTTTTGGAAGCTAGGCAACCCCTTTCAAACGTATTTGGTTTTCATCAGTCTCTGCTTAGGGCTATTTGAATAGGAAACAAACAGTACAGACAGAACTTAGAACTGCTTTATTTTGTCAAGTTTCAAGGAGCTAGCACAAACCCTGTTGGATTTAGAGTTCCAAATCCATCTATCAATATAGGAAAAAACAGAGTGAAACCCAAATATTCAAACTGTTACTGCAGAGGAATGCTTCAAGCTATAAGAACGAAATTTGGTGAGTCAAGTGGGAATGGTGTACTGATCATTACCTCCAAGTATCATCAAGATTGCATGAAATAACATTTGCTGAGATTTCAGGAAACTCGTAGTTTTTTGGAAGCTAGGCAACCCCTTTCAGACGAATTTGGTTTTCATCAGTCTCTGCTTAGGGCTACTTGAATAGGAAACAAACAGTACAGACAGAACTTAGAACTGCTTTATTTTTTCAAGTTTCAAGGAGCTAGCACAAACCGTGTTGGATTTAGAGTTCCAAATCCATCTATCAATATAGGAGAAAACAGAGTGAAACCTAAAAATGCAAACTGTTACTGCAGAGGAATGCTTCAACCTATAAGAACGAAATTTGGTGAGTCAAGTGGGAATGGTGTACTGATCATTACCTCCAAGTATCATCAAGATTGGGTGAAATAACATTTGCTGAGATTTCAGGAAACTCCTAGTTTTTTGGAAGCTAGGCAACCCCTTTCAAACTTATTTGGTTTTCATCAGTCTCTGCTTAGGGCTATTTGAATAGGAAACAATCAATACAGACAAAACTTAGAACTGCTTTATTTTGTCAAGCTTCAAGGAGCTCGCACAAACCGTGTTGGATTTAGAGTTCCAAATTCATCTATCAATATAGGAGAAATCAGAGTGAAACCTAAAAATTCAAACTGTTACTGCAGAGGAATGCTTCAAGCTATAGGAATGAAATTTGGTGAGTCAAGTGGGAATGGTGTACTGATCATTACCTCCAAGTATCATCAAGATTGGGTGAAATAACATTTGCTGAGATTTCAGGAAACTCGTAGTTTTTTGGAAGCTAGGCAACCCCTTTCAGAAGAATTTAGTTTTCATCAGTCTCTGCTTAGGGCTACTTGAATAGGAAACAAACTGTATAGTTAGAACTTAGAACTACTTTATTGTGTCAAGTTTCAAGGAGCTAGCACAAACCGTGTTAAATTTTGAGTTCCAAATTCATCTATCAATATAGGAGAAAACAGAGTGAAACCTAAAAATTCAAACTGTTACTGCAGAGGAATGCTTCAAGCTGTAAGAACGAAATTTGGTGAGTCAAGTGGGAATGGTGTACTGATCATTACCTCCAAGTATCATCAAGATTGGGTGAAATAACATTTGATGAGATTTCAGGAAACTCGTAGTTTTTTGGAAGCTAGGCAACCCCTTTCAAACGTATTTGGTTTTCATCAGTCTCTGCTTAGGGCTATTTGAATAGGAAACAAACAGTACAGACAGAACTTAGAACTGCTTTATTTTGTCAAGTTTCAAGGAGCTAGCACAAACCGTGTTGGATTTAGAGTTCCAAATCCATCTATCAATATAGGAGAAAACAGAGTGAAACCTAAAAATTCAAACTGTTACTGCAGAGGAATGCTTCAAGCTATAGGAATGAAATTTGGTGAGTCAAGTGGGAATGGTGTACTGATCATTACCTCCAAGTATCATCAAGATTGGGTGAAATAACATTTGCTGAGATTTCAGGAAACTCGTAGTTTTTTGGAAGCTAGGCAACCCCTTTCTGATGAAAGTGGTTTTTCTCAGGCTGTGCTTAGTGTTACTTGAATAGGAAACAAACTGTATAGTTAGAACTTACAACTACTTTATTGTGTCAAGTTTCAAGGAGCTAGCACAAACCGTGTTGGATTTAGAGTTCCAAATTCATCTATCAATATATGAGAAAACAGAGTGAAACCTAAAAATTCAAACTGTTACTGCAGAGGAATGCTTCAAGCTATAAGAACGAAATTTGGTGAGTCAAGTGGGAATGGTGTACTGATCATTACCTCCAAGTATCATCATGATTGGGTGAAATAACATTTGCTGAGATTTCAGGAAACTCGTAGTTTTTTGGAAGCTAGGCAACCCCTTTCAGACGAATTTGGTTTTCATCAGTCTCTGCTTAGAGCTACTTGAATAGGAAACAAACTGTATAGTTAGAACTTAGAACTACTTTATTGTGTCAAGTTTCAAGAGGCTAGCACAAACCGTGTTGGATTTAGAGTTCCAAATTCATCTATCAATATAGGAGAAAACAGAGTGAAACCTAAAAATTCAAACTGTTACTGCAGAGGAATGCTTCAAGCTGTAAGAACGAAATTTGGTGACTCAAGTGGGAATGGTGTACTGATCATTACCTCCAAGTATCATCAAGATTGGGTGAAATAACATTTGCTGAGATTTCAGGATACTCGTAGTTTTTTGGAAGCTAGGCAACCCCTTTCAAACTTATTTGGTTTTCATCAGTCTCTGCTTAGGGCTATTTGAATAGGAAACAAACAGTACAGACAGAACTTAGAACTGCTTTATTTTGTCAAGTTTCAAGGAGCTAGCACAAACCGTGTTGGATTTAGAGTTCCAAATCCATCTATCAATATAGGAGAAAACAGAGTGAAACCTAAAAATTCAAACTGTTACTGCAGAGGAATGCTTCAAGCTATAGGAATGAAATTTTGTGAGTCAAGTGGGAATGGTGTACTGATCATTACCTCCAAGTATCATCAAGATTGGGTGAAATAACATTTGCTGAGATTTCAGGAAACTCGTAGTTTTTTGGAAGCTAGGCAACCCCTTTCTGATGAAAGTGGTTTTTCTCAGGCTGTGCTTAGTGTTACTTGAATAGGAAACAAACTGTATAGTTAGAACTTACAACTACTTTATTGTGTAAAGTTTCAAGGAGCTAGCACAAACCGTGTTGGATTTAGAGTTCCAAATTCATCTATCAATATATGAGAAAACAGAGTGAAACCTAAAAATTCAAACTGTTACTGCAGAGGAATGCTTCAAGCTATAAGAACGAAATTTGGTGAGTCAAGTGGGAATGGTGTACTGATCATTACCTCCAAGTATCATCATGATTGGGTGAAATAACATTTGCTGAGATTTCAGGAAACTCGTAGTTTTTTGGAAGCTAGGCAACCCCTTTCAGACGAATTTGGTTTTCATCAGTCTCTGCTTAGGGCTACTTGAATAGGAAACAAACAGTAGAGACAGAACTTAGAACTGCTTTATTTTGTCAAGTTTCAAGGAGCTAGCACAAACCGTGTTGGATTTAGAGTTCCAAATTCATCTATCAATATAGGAGAAAACAGAGTGAAACCTAAAAATTCAAACTGTTACTGCAGAGGAATGCTTCAAGGTATAAGAACGAAATTTGGTGAGTCAAGTGGGAATGGTGTACTGATCATTACCTTCAAGTATCATCAAGATTGGGTGAAATAACATTTGATGAGATTTCAGGAAACTCGTAGTTTTTTGGAAGCTAGTCAACCCCTTTCAGATGAATTTGGTTTTCATCAGTCTCTGCTTAGGGCTACTTGAATAGGAAACAAACTCTATAGTTAGAACTTAGAACTACTTTATTGTGTCAAGTTTCAAGGAGCTAGCACAAACTGTGTTGGATTTAGAGTTCCAAATTCATCTATCAATATAGGAGAAAACAGAGTGAAACCTAAAAATTCAAACTGTTACTGCAGAGGAATGCTTCAAGCTATAGGAATGAAATTTGGTGAGTCAAGTGGGAATGGTGTACTGATCATTACCTCCAAGTATCATCAAGATTGGGTGAAATAACGTTTGCTGAGATTTCAGGAAACTCGTAGTTTTTTGGAAGCTAGGCAACCCCTTTCAGACGAATTTGGTTTTCATCAGTCTCTGCTTAGGGCTATTTGAATAGGAAACAAACAATACAGACAAAACTTAGAACTGCTTTATTTTGTCAAGCTTCAAGGAGCTAGCACAAACTATGTTGGATTTAGAGTTCCAAATTCATCTATCAATATAGGAGAAAACAGAGTGAAACCAGAAATTCAAACTGTTACTGAAGAGGAATGCTTCAAGCTATAGGTATGAAATTTGGTGAGTCAAGTGGGAATGGTGTACTGATCATTACCTCCAAGTATCATCAAGATTGGGTGAAATAACATTTGCTGAGATTTCAGGAAACTCGTAGTTTTTTGGAAGCTAGGCAACCCCTTTCAGACGAATTTGGTTTTCATCAGTCTCTGCTTAGGGCTACTTGAATAGGAAACAAACTGTATAGTTAAAACTTAGAACTACTTTATTGTGTCAAGTTTCAAGGAGCTAGCACAAACCGTGTTGGATTTTGAGTTCCAAATTCATCTATCAATATAGGAGAAAACAGAGTGAAACCTAAAAATTCAAACTGTTACTGCAGAGGAATGCTTCAAGGTATAAGAACGAAATTTGGTGAGTCAAGTGGGAATGGTGTACTGATCATTACCTTCAAGTATCATCAAGATTGGGTGAAATAACATTTGCTGAGATTTCAGGAAACTCATAGTTTTTTGGAAGCTAGGCAACCCCTTTCTGATGAAAGTGGTTTTTCTCAGGCTGTGCTTAGGGTTACTTGAATAGGAAACAAACTCTATAGTTAGAACTTACAACTACTTTATTGTGTCAAGTTTCAAGGAGCTAGCACAAACCGTGTTGGATTTAGAGTTCCAAATTCATCTATCAATATAGGAGAAAACAGAGTGAAACCTAAAAATTCAAACTGTTACTGCAGAGGAATGCTTCAAGCTGTAAGAACGAAATTTGGTGAGTCAAGTGGGAATGGTGTACTGATCATTACCTCCAAGTATCATCAAGATTGGGTGAAATAACATTTGCTGAGATTTCAGGAAACTCGTAGTTTTTTGGAAGCTAGGCAACCCCTTTCAAACGTATTTGGTTTTCATCAGTCTCTGCTTAGGGCTATTTGAATAGGAAACAAACAGTACAGACAGAACTTAGAACTGCTTTATTTTGTCAAGTTTCAAGGAGCTAGCACAAACCGTGTTGGATTTAGAGTTCCAAATCCATCTATCAATATAGGAGAAAACAGAGTGAAACCTAAAAATTCAAACTGTTACTGCAGAGGAATGCTTCAAGCTATAAGAACGAAATTTGGTGAGTCAAGTGGGAATGGTGTACTGATCATTACCTCCAAGTATCATCAAGATTGGGTGAAATAACATTTGCTGAGATTTCAGGAAACTCGTAGTTTTTTGGAAGCTAGGCAACCCCTTTCAGACGAATTTGGTTTTCATCAGTCTCTGCTTAGGGCTACTTGAATAGGAAACAAACAGTACAGACAGAACTTAGAACTGCTTTATTTTTTCAAGTTTCAAGGAGCTAGCACAAACCGTGTTGGATTTAGAGTTCCAAATCCATCTATCAATATAGGAGAAAACAGAGTGAAACCTAAAAATGCAAACTGTTACTGCAGAGGAATGCTTCAAGCTATAAGAACGAAATTTGGTGAGTCAAGTGGGAATGGTGTACTGATCATTACCTCCAAGTATCATCAAGATTGGGTGAAATAACATTTGCTGAGATTTCAGGAAACTCCTAGTTTTTTGGAAGCTAGGCAACCCCTTTCAAACGTATTTGGTTTTCATCAGTCTCTGCTTAGGGCTATTTGAATAGGAAACAAACAATACAGACAAAACTTAGAACTGCTTTTTTTTGTCAAGCTTCAAGGAGCTAGCACAAACCATGTTGGATTTAGACTTCCAAATTCATCTATCAATATAGGAGAAAACAGAGTGAAACCTAAAAATTCAAACTGTTACTGCAGAGGAATGCTTCAAGCTATAGGAATGAAATTTGGTGAGTCAAGTGGGAATGGTGTACTGATCATTACCTCCAAGTATCATCAAGATTGGGTGAAATAACATTTGCTGAGATTTCAGGATACTCGTAGTTTTTTGGAAGCTAGGCAACCCCTTTCAGACGAATTTGGTTTTTATCAGTCTCTGCTTAGGGCTACTTGAATAGGAAACAAACTGTATAGTTAGAACTTAGAACTACTTTATTGTGTCAAGTTTCAAGGAGCTAGCACAAACCGTGTTGGATTTTGAGTTCCAAATTCATCTATCAATATAGGAGAAAACAGAGTGAAACCTAAAAATTCAAACTGTTACTGCAGAGGAATGCTTCAAGCTATAAGGACGAAATTTGGTGAGTCAAGTGGGAATGGTGTACTGATCATTACCTTCAAGTATCATCAAGATTGGGTGAAAAAACATTTGCTGAGATTTCAGGAAACTCATAGTTTTTTGGAAGCTAGGCAACCCCTTTCTGATGAAAGTGGTTTTTCTCAGGCTGTGCTTAGGATTACTTGAATAGGAAACAAACTCTATAGTTAGAACTTAGAACTACTTTATTTTTTCAAGTTTCAAGGAGCTAGCACAAACCGTGTTGGATTTAGAGTTCCAAATTCATCTATCAATATAGGAGAAAACAGAGTGAAACCTAAAAATTCAAACTGTTACTGCAGAGGAATGCTTCAAGCTGTAAGAACAAAATTTGGTGAGTCAAGTGGGAATGGTGTACTGATCATTACCTCCAAGTATCATCAAGATTGGGTGAAATAACGTTTGCTGAGATTTCAGGAAACTCGTAGTTTTTTGGAAGCTAGGCAACCCCTTTCAGACGAATTTGGTTTTCATCAGTCTCTGCTTAGGGCTATTTGAATAGGAAACAAACAATACAGACAAAACTTAGAACTGCTTTATTTTGTCAAGCTTCAAGGAGCTAGCACAAACTATGTTGGATTTAGAGTTCCAAATTCATCTATCAATATAGGAGAAAACAGAGTGAAACCAGAAATTCAAACTGTTACTGAAGAGGAATGCTTCAAGCTATAGGTATGAAATTTGGTGAGTCAAGTGGGAATGGTGTACTGATCATTACCTCCAAGTATCATCAAGATTGGGTGAAATAACATTTGCTGAGATTTCAGGAAACTCGTAGTTTTTTGGAAGCTAGGCAACCCCTTTCAGACGAATTTGGTTTTCATCAGTCTCTGCTTAGGGCTACTTGAATAGGAAACAAACTGTATAGTTAAAACTTAGAACTACTTTATTGTGTCAAGTTTCAAGGAGCTAGCACAAACCGTGTTGGATTTTGAGTTCCAAATTCATCTATCAATATAGGAGAAAACAGAGTGAAACCTAAAAATTCAAACTGTTACTGCAGAGGAATGCTTCAAGGTATAAGAACGAAATTTGGTGAGTCAAGTGGGAATGGTGTACTGATCATTACCTTCAAGTATCATCAAGATTGGGTGAAATAACATTTGCTGAGATTTCAGGAAACTCATAGTTTTTTGGAAGCTAGGCAACCCCTTTCTGATGAAAGTGGTTTTTCTCAGGCTGTGCTTAGGGTTACTTGAATAGGAAACAAACTCTATAGTTAGAACTTACAACTACTTTATTGTGTCAAGTTTCAAGGAGCTAGCACAAACCGTGTTGGATTTAGAGTTCCAAATTCATCTATCAATATAGGAGAAAACAGAGTGAAACCTAAAAATTCAAACTGTTACTGCAGAGGAATGCTTCAAGCTGTAAGAACGAAATTTGGTGAGTCAAGTGGGAATGGTGTACTGATCATTACCTCCAAGTATCATCAAGATTGGGTGAAATAACATTTGCTGAGATTTCAGGAAACTCGTAGTTTTTTGGAAGCTAGGCAACCCCTTTCAAACGTATTTGGTTTTCATCAGTCTCTGCTTAGGGCTATTTGAATAGGAAACAAACAGTACAGACAGAACTTAGAACTGCTTTATTTTGTCAAGTTTCAAGGAGCTAGCACAAACCGTGTTGGATTTAGAGTTCCAAATCCATCTATCAATATAGGAGAAAACAGAGTGAAACCTAAAAATTCAAACTGTTACTGCAGAGGAATGCTTCAAGCTGTAAGAACGAAATTTGGTGAGTCAAGTGGGAATGGTGTACTGATCATTACCTCCAAGTATCATCAAGATTGGGTGAAATAACATTTGCTGAGATTTCAGGAAACTCGTAGTTTTTTGGAAGCTAGGCAACCCCTTTCAAACGTATTTGGTTTTCATCAGTCTCTGCTTAGGGCTATTTGAATAGGAAACAAACAGTACAGACAGAACTTAGAACTGCTTTATTTTGTCAAGTTTCAAGGAGCTAGCACAAACCGTGTTGGATTTAGAGTTCCAAATCCATCTATCAATATAGGAGAAAACAGAGTGAAACCTAAAAATTCAAACTGTTACTGCAGAGGAATGCTTCAAGCTATAAGAACGAAATTTGGTGAGTCAAGTGGGAATGGTGTACTGATCATTACCTCCAAGTATCATCAAGATTGGGTGAAATAACATTTGCTGAGATTTCAGGAAACTCGTAGTTTTTTGGAAGCTAGGCAACCCCTTTCAGACGAATTTGGTTTTCATCAGTCTCTGCTTAGGGCTACTTGAATAGGAAACAAACAGTACAGACAGAACTTAGAACTGCTTTATTTTTTCAAGTTTCAAGGAGCTAGCACAAACCGTGTTGGATTTAGAGTTCCAAATCCATCTATCAATATAGGAGAAAACAGAGTGAAACCTAAAAATGCAAACTGTTACTGCAGAGGAATGCTTCAAGCTATAAGAACGAAATTTGGTGAGTCAAGTGGGAATGGTGTACTGATCATTACCTCCAAGTATCATCAAGATTGGGTGAAATAACATTTGCTGAGATTTCAGGAAACTCCTAGTTTTTTGGAAGCTAGGCAACCCCTTTCAAACGTATTTGGTTTTCATCAGTCTCTGCTTAGGGCTATTTGAATAGGAAACAAACAATACAGACAAAACTTAGAACTGCTTTTTTTTGTCAAGCTTCAAGGAGCTAGCACAAACCATGTTGGATTTAGACTTCCAAATTCATCTATCAATATAGGAGAAAACAGAGTGAAACCTAAAAATTCAAACTGTTACTGCAGAGGAATGCTTCAAGCTATAGGAATGAAATTTGGTGAGTCAAGTGGGAATGGTGTACTGATCATTACCTCCAAGTATCATCAAGATTGGGTGAAATAACATTTGCTGAGATTTCAGGATACTCGTAGTTTTTTGGAAGCTAGGCAACCCCTTTCAGACGAATTTGGTTTTTATCAGTCTCTGCTTAGGGCTACTTGAATAGGAAACAAACTGTATAGTTAGAACTTAGAACTACTTTATTGTGTCAAGTTTCAAGGAGCTAGCACAAACCGTGTTGGATTTTGAGTTCCAAATTCATCTATCAATATAGGAGAAAACAGAGTGAAACCTAAAAATTCAAACTGTTACTGCAGAGGAATGCTTCAAGCTATAAGGACGAAATTTGGTGAGTCAAGTGGGAATGGTGTACTGATCATTACCTTCAAGTATCATCAAGATTGGGTGAAAAAACATTTGCTGAGATTTCAGGAAACTCATAGTTTTTTGGAAGCTAGGCAACCCCTTTCTGATGAAAGTGGTTTTTCTCAGGCTGTGCTTAGGATTACTTGAATAGGAAACAAACTCTATAGTTAGAACTTAGAACTACTTTATTTTTTCAAGTTTCAAGGAGCTAGCACAAACCGTGTTGGATTTAGAGTTCCAAATTCATCTATCAATATAGGAGAAAACAGAGTGAAACCTAAAAATTCAAACTGTTACTGCAGAGGAATGCTTCAAGCTGTAAGAACAAAATTTGGTGAGTCAAGTGGGAATGGTGTACTGATCATTACCTCCAAGTATCATCAAGATTGGGTGAAATAACGTTTGCTGAGATTTCAGGAAACTCGTAGTTTTTTGGAAGCTAGGCAACCCCTTTCAGACGAATTTGGTTTTCATCAGTCTCTGCTTAGGGCTATTTGAATAGGAAACAAACAATACAGACAAAACTTAGAACTGCTTTATTTTGTCAAGCTTCAAGGAGCTAGCACAAACTATGTTGGATTTAGAGTTCCAAATTCATCTATCAATATAGGAGAAAACAGAGTGAAACCAGAAATTCAAACTGTTACTGAAGAGGAATGCTTCAAGCTATAGGTATGAAATTTGGTGAGTCAAGTGGGAATGGTGTACTGATCATTACCTCCAAGTATCATCAAGATTGGGTGAAATAACATTTGCTGAGATTTCAGGAAACTCGTAGTTTTTTGGAAGCTAGGCAACCCCTTTCAGACGAATTTGGTTTTCATCAGTCTCTGCTTAGGGCTACTTGAATAGGAAACAAACTGTATAGTTAAAACTTAGAACTACTTTATTGTGTCAAGTTTCAAGGAGCTAGCACAAACCGTGTTGGATTTTGAGTTCCAAATTCATCTATCAATATAGGAGAAAACAGAGTGAAACCTAAAAATTCAAACTGTTACTGCAGAGGAATGCTTCAAGGTATAAGAACGAAATTTGGTGAGTCAAGTGGGAATGGTGTACTGATCATTACCTTCAAGTATCATCAAGATTGGGTGAAATAACATTTGCTGAGATTTCAGGAAACTCATAGTTTTTTGGAAGCTAGGCAACCCCTTTCTGATGAAAGTGGTTTTTCTCAGGCTGTGCTTAGGGTTACTTGAATAGGAAACAAACTCTATAGTTAGAACTTACAACTACTTTATTGTGTCAAGTTTCAAGGAGCTAGCACAAACCGTGTTGGATTTAGAGTTCCAAATTCATCTATCAATATAGGAGAAAACAGAGTGAAACCTAAAAATTCAAACTGTTACTGCAGAGGAATGCTTCAAGCTGTAAGAACGAAATTTGGTGAGTCAAGTGGGAATGGTGTACTGATCATTACCTCCAAGTATCATCAAGATTGGGTGAAATAACATTTGCTGAGATTTCAGGAAACTCGTAGTTTTTTGGAAGCTAGGCAACCCCTTTCAAACGTATTTGGTTTTCATCAGTCTCTGCTTAGGGCTATTTGAATAGGAAACAAACAGTACAGACAGAACTTAGAACTGCTTTATTTTGTCAAGTTTCAAGGAGCTAGCACAAACCGTGTTGGATTTAGAGTTCCAAATCCATCTATCAATATAGGAGAAAACAGAGTGAAACCTAAAAATTCAAACTGTTACTGCAGAGGAATGCTTCAAGCTATAAGAACGAAATTTGGTGAGTCAAGTGGGAATGGTGTACTGATCATTACCTCCAAGTATCATCAAGATTGGGTGAAATAACATTTGCTGAGATTTCAGGAAACTCGTAGTTTTTTGGAAGCTAGGCAACCCCTTTCAGACGAATTTGGTTTTCATCAGTCTCTGCTTAGGGCTACTTGAATAGGAAACAAACAGTACAGACAGAACTTAGAACTGCTTTATTTTTTCAAGTTTCAAGGAGCTAGCACAAACCGTGTTGGATTTAGAGTTCCAAATCCATCTATCAATATAGGAGAAAACAGAGTGAAACCTAAAAATGCAAACTGTTACTGCAGAGGAATGCTTCAAGCTATAAGAACGAAATTTGGTGAGTCAAGTGGGAATGGTGTACTGATCATTACCTCCAAGTATCATCAAGATTGGGTGAAATAACATTTGCTGAGATTTCAGGAAACTCCTAGTTTTTTGGAAGCTAGGCAACCCCTTTCAAACGTATTTGGTTTTCATCAGTCTCTGCTTAGGGCTATTTGAATAGGAAACAAACAATACAGACAAAACTTAGAACTGCTTTTTTTTGTCAAGCTTCAAGGAGCTAGCACAAACCATGTTGGATTTAGACTTCCAAATTCATCTATCAATATAGGAGAAAACAGAGTGAAACCTAAAAATTCAAACTGTTACTGCAGAGGAATGCTTCAAGCTATAGGAATGAAATTTGGTGAGTCAAGTGGGAATGGTGTACTGATCATTACCTCCAAGTATCATCAAGATTGGGTGAAATAACATTTGCTGAGATTTCAGGATACTCGTAGTTTTTTGGAAGCTAGGCAACCCCTTTCAGACGAATTTGGTTTTTATCAGTCTCTGCTTAGGGCTACTTGAATAGGAAACAAACTGTATAGTTAGAACTTAGAACTACTTTATTGTGTCAAGTTTCAAGGAGCTAGCACAAACCGTGTTGGATTTTGAGTTCCAAATTCATCTATCAATATAGGAGAAAACAGAGTGAAACCTAAAAATTCAAACTGTTACTGCAGAGGAATGCTTCAAGCTATAAGGACGAAATTTGGTGAGTCAAGTGGGAATGGTGTACTGATCATTACCTTCAAGTATCATCAAGATTGGGTGAAATAACATTTGCTGAGATTTCAGGAAACTCATAGTTTTTTGGAAGCTAGGCAACCCCTTTCTGATGAAAGTGGTTTTTCTCAGGCTGTGCTTAGGATTACTTGAATAGGAAACAAACTCTATAGTTAGAACTTAGAACTACTTTATTTTTTCAAGTTTCAAGGAGCTAGCACAAACCGTGTTGGATTTAGAGTTCCAAATTCATCTATCAATATAGGAGAAAACAGAGTGAAACCTAAAAATTCAAACTGTTACTGCAGAGGAATGCTTCAAGCTGTAAGAACAAAATTTGGTGAGTCAAGTGGGAATGGTGTACTGATCATTACCTCCAAGTATCATCAAGATTGGGTGAAATAACATTTGCTGAGATTACAGGAAACTCGTAGTTTTTTGGAAGCTAGGCAACCCCTTTCTGATGAAAGTGGTTTTTCTCAGGCTGTGCTTAGTGTTACGTGAATAGGAAACAAACTGTATAGTTAGAACTTACAACTACTTTATTGTGTCAAGTTTCAAGGAGCTAGCACAAACCTTGTTGGATTTAGAGTTCCAAATTCATCTATCAATATATGAGAAAACAGAGTGAAACCTAAAAATTCAAACTGTTACTGCAGAGGAATGCTTCAAGGTATAAGAACGAAATTTGGTGAGTCAAGTGGGAATGGTGTACTGATCATTACCTCCAAGTATCATCAAGATTGGGTGAAATAACATTTGCTGAGATTTCAGGAAACTCGTAGTTTTTTGGAAGCTAGGCAACCCCTTTCAGACGAATTTGGTTTTCATCAGTCTCTGCTTAGGGCTACTTGAATAGGAAACAAACAGTACAGACAGAACTTAGAACTGCTTTATTTTGTCAAGTTTCCAGTAGCTAGCACAAACCTTGTTGGATTTAGAGTTCCAAATTCATCTATCAATATAGGAGAAAACAGAGTGAAACCTAAAAATTCAAACTGTTACTGCAGAGGAATGCTTCAAGGTATAAGAACGAAATTTGGTGAGTCAAGTGGGAATGGTGTACTGATCATTACCTCCAAGTATCATCAAGATTGGGTGAAATAACATTTGATGAGATTTCAGGAAACTCGTAGTTTTTTGGAAGCTAGGCAACCCCTTTCAGACGAATTTGGTTTTCATCAGTCTCTGCTTAGGGCTACTTGAATAGGAAACAAACTGTATAGTTAGAACTTAGAACTAGTTTATTTTTTCAAGTTTCAAGGAGCTAGGACAAACTGTGTTGGATTTAGAGTTCCAAATTCATCTATCAATATAGGAGAAAACAGAGTGAAACCTAAAAATTCAAACTGTTACTGCAGAGGAATGCTTCAAGCTATAAGAACGAAATTTGGTGAGTCAAGTGGGAATGGGGTAGTGATCATTACCTCCAAGTATCATCAAGATTGGGTGAAAAAACATTTGCTGAGATTTCAGGAAACTCGTAGTTTTTTGGAAGCTAGGCAACCCCTTTCTGACGAAAGTGGTTTTTCTCATGCTGTGCTTAGTGTTACTTGAATAGGAAACAAACAGTACAGACAGAACTTAGAACTGCTTTATTTTGTCAAGTTTCAAGGAGCTAGCACAAACCGTGTTGGATTTAGAGTTCCAAATCCATCTATCAATATAGGAGAAAACAGAGTGAAACCTAAAAATTCAAACTGTTACTGCAGAGGAATGCTTCAAGCTATAAGAACGAAATTCGGTGAGTCAAGTGGGAATGGTGTACTGATTATTACCTCCAAGTATCATTAAGATTGCATGAAATAACATTTGCTGAGATTTCAGGAAACTCGTAGTTTTTTGGAATCTAGGCAACCCCTTTCAGACGAATTTGGTTTTCATCAGTCTCTGCTTAGGGCTACTTGAATAGGAAACAAACAGTACAGACAGAACTTAGAACTGCTTTATTTTTTCAAGTTTCAAGGAGCTAGCACAAACCGTGTTGGATTTAGAGTTCCAAATCCATCTATCAATATAGGAGAAAACAGAGTGAAACCTAAAAATGCAAACTGTTACTGCAGAGGAATGCTTCAAGCTATAAGAATGAAATTTGGTGAGTCAAGTAGGAATGGTGTACTGATCATTACCTCCAAGTATCATCAAGATTGGGTGAAATAACATTTGCTGAGATTTCAGGAAACTCCTAGTTTTTTGGAAGCTAGGCAACCCCTTTCAAACGTATTTGGTTTTCATCAGTCTCTGCTTAGGGCTATTTGAATAGGAAACAAACAATACAGACAAAACTTAGAACTGCTTTATTTTGTCAAGCTTCAAGGAGCTAGCAAAAACCATGTTGGATTTAGAGTTCCAAATTCATCTATCAATATAGGAGAAAACAGAGTGAAACCTAAAAATTCAAACTGTTACTGAAGAGGAATGCTTCAAGCTATAAGAATGAAATTTGGTGAGTCAAGTGGGAATGGTGTACTGATCATTACCTCCAAGTATCATCAAGATTGGGTGAAATAACATTTGCTGAGATTTCAGGAAACTCGTAGTTTTTTGGAAGCTAGGCAACCCCTTTCAGACGAATTTGGTTTTCATCAGTCTCTGCTTAGGGCTACTTGAATAGGAAACAAACTGTATAGTTAGAACTTAGAACTACTTTATTGTGTCAAGTTTCAAGGAGCTAGCACAAACCGTGTTGGATTTAGAGTTCCAAATTCATCTATCAATATAGGAGAAAACAGAGTGAAACCTAAAAATTCAAACTGTTACTGCAGAGGAATGCTTCAAGCTATAAGAACGAAATTTGGTGAGTCAAGTGGGAATGGTGTACTGATCATTACCTCCAAGTATCATCAAGATTGGGTGAAATAACATTTGCTGAGATTTCAGGAAACTCGTAGTTTTTTGGAAGCTAGGCAACCCCTTTCAGACGAATTTGGTTTTCATCAGTCTCTGCTTAGGGCTACTTGAATAGGAAACAAACTGTATAGTTAGAACTTACAACTACTTTATTGTGTCAAGTTTCAAGGAGCTAGCACAAACTTTGTTGGATTTAGAGTTCCAAATTCATCTATCAATATAGGAGAAAACAGAGTGAAACTTAAAATTCAAACTGTTACTGCAGAGGAATGCTTCAAGCTATAAGAACGAAATTTGGTGAGTCAAGTGGGAATGGTGTACTGATCATTACCTCCAAGTATCATCAAGATTGGGTGAAATAACATTTGCTGAGATTTCAGGAAACTCATAGTTTTTTGGAAGCTAGGCAACCCCTTTAGGACGAATTTGGTTTTCATCAGTCTCTGCTTAGGGCTACTTGAATAGGAAACAAACTGTATAGTTAGAACTAAGAACTACTTTATTTTGTCAGGTTTCAAGGAGCTAGCACAAACCATGTTGGATTAAGAGTTCCAAATTCATCTATCAATATATGAGAAAACAGAGTGAAACCTAAAAATTCAAACTGTTACTGCAGAGGAATGCTTCAAGCTATAAGAACGAAATTTGGTGAGTCAAGTGGGAATGGTGTACTGATCATTACCTCCAAGTATCATCAAGATTGGGTGAAATAACATTTGCTGAGATTTCAGGAAACTCGTAGTTTTTTGGAAGCTAGGCAACCCATTTCTAACGAAAGTGGTTTTTCTCATGCTGTGCTTAGGGTTACTTGAATAGGAAACAAACAGTACAGACAGAACTTAGAACTGCTTTATTTTGTCAAGCTTCAAGGAGCTAGCACAAACCGTGTTGGATTTAGAGTTCCAAATTCATCTATCAATATAGGAGAAAACAGAGTGAAACTTAAAAATTCAAACTGTTACTGCAGAGGAATGCTTCAAGCTATAAGAACGAAATTTGGTGAGTCAAGTGGGAATGGTGTACTGATCATTACCTCCAAGTATCATCAAGATTCCATGAAATAACATTTGCTGAGATTTCAGGAAACTCGTAGTTTTTTGGAAGCTAGGCAACCCCTTTCAGACGAATTTGGTTTTCATCAGTCTCTGCTTAGGGCTACTTGAATAGGAAACAAACAGTACAGACAGAACTTAGAACTGCTTTATTTTTTCAAGTTTCAAGGAGCTAGCACAAACCGTGTTGGATTTAGAGTTCCAAATCCATCTATCAATATAGGAGAAAACAGAGTGAAACCTAAAAATGCAAACTGTTACTGCAGAGGAATGCTTCAAGCTATAAGAACGAAATTTGGTGAGTCAAGTGGGAATGGTGTACTGATCATTACCTCCAAGTATCATCAAGATTGGGTGAAATAACATTTGCTGAGATTTCAGGAAACTCCTAGTTTTTTGGAAGCTAGGCAACCCCTTTCAGACGAATTTGGTTTTCATCAGTCTCTGCTTAGGGCTATTTGAATAGGAAACAAACAATACAGACAAAACTTAGAACTGCTTTTTTTTGTCAAGCTTCAAGGAGCTAGCACAAACCGTGTTGGATTTAGAGTTCCAAATTCATCTATCAATATAGGAGAAAACAGAGTGAAACCTAAAAATTCAAACTGTTACTGCAGAGGAATGCTTCAAGCTATAGGAATGAAATTTGGTGAGTCAAGTGGGAATGGTGTACTGATCATTACCTCCAAGTATCATCAAGATTGGGTGAAATAACATTTGCTGAGATTTCAGGATACTCGTAGTTTTTTGGAAGCTAGGCAACCCCTTTCAGACGAATTTGGTTTTTATCAGTCTCTGCTTAGGGCTACTTGAATAGGAAACAAACTGTATAGTTAGAACTTAGAACTACTTTATTGTGTCAAGTTTCAAGAAGCTAGCACAAACCGTGTTGGATTTTGAGTTCCAAATTCATCTATCAATATAGGAGAAAACAGAGTGAAACCTAAAAATTCAAACTGTTACTGCAGAGGAATGCTTCAAGCTATAAGAACGAAATTTGGTGAGTCAAGTGGGAATGGTGTACTGATCATTACCTCCAAGTATCATCAAGATTGGGTGAAATAACATTTGCTGAGATTTCAGGAAACTCGTAGTTTTTTGGAAGCTAGGCAACCCCTTTCAGACGAATTTGGT
This sequence comes from Spermophilus citellus, assembly GCF_964194105.1. Lineage (NCBI taxonomy): Eukaryota > Metazoa > Chordata > Mammalia > Rodentia > Sciuridae > Spermophilus > Spermophilus citellus. The sequence continues at coordinate 27,019,932 of NC_138200.1, read as the reverse complement.
TTTCATCAGTCTCTGCTTAGGGCTACTTGAATAGGAAACAAACAGTACAGACAGAACTTAGAACTGCTTTATTTTGTCAAGTTTCCAGTAGCTAGCACAAACCGTGTTGGATTTAGAGTTCCAAATTCATCTATCAATATAGGAGAAAACAGAGTGAAACCTAAAAATTCAAACTGTTACTGCAGAGGAATGCTTCAAGGTATAAGAACGAAATTTGGTGAGTCAAGTGGGAATGGTGTACTGATCATTACCTCCAAGTATCATCAAGATTGGGTGAAATAACATTTGATGAGATTTCAGGAAACTCGTAGTTTTTTGGAAGCTAGGCAACCCCTTTCAGACGATTTTGGTTTTCATCAGTCTCTGCGTAGGGCTACTTGAATAGGAAACAAACTGTATAGTTAGAACTTAGAACTACTTTATTTTTTCAAGTTTCAAGGAGCTAGGACAAACTGTGTTGGATTTAGAGTTCCAAATTCATCTATCAATATAGGAGAAAACAGAGTGAAACCTAAAAATTCAAACTGTTACTGCAGAGGAATGCTTCAAGCTATAAGAACGAAATTTGGTGAGTCAAGTGGGAATGGGGTACTGATCATTACCTCCAAGTATCATCAAGATTGGGTGAAAAAACATTTGCTGAGATTTCAGGAAACTCGTAGTTTTTTGGAAGCTAGGCAACCCCTTTCTGACGAAAGTGGTTTTTCTCATGCTGTGCTTAGTGTTACTTGAATAGGAAACAAACAGTACAGACAGAACTTAGAACTGCTTTATTTTGTCAAGTTTCAAGGAGCTAGCACAAACCGTGTTGGATTTAGAGTTCCAAATCCATCTATCAATATAGGAGAAAACAGAGTGAAACCTAAAAATTCAAACTGTTACTGCAGAGGAATGCTTCAAGCTATAAGAACGAAATTTGGTGAGTCAAGTGGGAATGGTGTACTGATTATTACCTCCAAGTATCATCAAGATTGCATGAAATAACATTTGCTGAGATTTCAGGAAACTCGTAGTTTTTTGGAATTTAGGCAACCCCTTTAAGACGAATTTGGTTTTCATCAGTCTCTGCTTAGGGCTACTTGAATAGGAAACAAACAGTACAGACAGAACTTAGAACTGCTTTATTTTTTCAAGTTTCAAGGAGCTAGCACAAACCATGTTGGATTTAGAGTTCCAAATCCATCTATCAATATAGGAGAAAACAGAGTGAAACCTAAAAATGCAAACTGTTACTGCAGAGGAATGCTTCAAGCTATAAGAAGGAAATTTGGTGAGTCAAGTGGGAATGGTGTACTGATCATTACCTCCAAGTATCATCAAGATTGGGTGAAATAACATTTGCTGAGATTTCAGGAAACTCCAAGTTTTTTGGAAGCTAGGCAACCCCTTTCAAACGTATTTGGTTTTCATCAGTCTCTGCTTAGGGCTATTTGAATAGGAAACAAACAATACAGACAAAACTTAGAACTGCTTTATTTTGTCAAGCTTCAAGGAGCTAGCACAAACCATGTTGGATTTAGAGTTCCAAATTCATCTATCAATATAGGAGAAAACAGAGTGAAACCTAAAAATTCAAACTGTTACTGAAGAGGAATGCTTCAAGCTATAAGAATGAAATTTGGTGAGTCAAGTGGGAATGGTGTACTGATCATTACCTCCAAGTATCATCAAGATTGGGTGAAATAACATTTGCTGAGATTTCAGGAAACTCGTAGTTTTTTGGAAGCTAGGCAACCCCTTTCAGACGAATTTGGTTTTCATCAGTCTCTGCTTAGGGCTACTTGAATAGGAAACAAACTGTATAGTTAGAACTTAGAACTACTTTATTGTGTCAAGTTTCAAGGAGCTAGCACAAACCGTGTTGGATTTTGAGTTCCAAATTCATCTATCAATATAGGAGAAAACAGAGTGAAACCTAAAAATTCAAACTGTTACTGCAGAGGAATGCTTCAAGCTATAAGAACGAAATTTGGTGAGTCAAGTGGGAATGGTGTACTGATCATTACCTCCAAGTATCATCAAGATTGGGTGAAATAACATTTGCTGAGATTTCAGGAAACTCGTAGTTTTTTGGAAGCTAGGCAACCCCTTTCAGACGAATTTGGTTTTCATCAGTCTCTGCTTAGGGCTACTTGAATAGGAAACAAACTGTATAGTTAGAACTTAGAACTACTTTATTGTGTCAAGTTTCAAGGAGCTAGCACAAACTTTGTTGGATTTAGAGTTCCAAATTCATCTATCAATATAGGAGAAAACAGAGTGAAACTTAAAATTCAAACTGTTACTGCAGAGGAATGCTTCAAGCTATAAGAACGAAATTTGGTGAGTCAAGTGGGAATGGTGTACTGCTCATTACCTCCAAGTATCATCAAGATTGGGTGAAATAACATTTGCTGAGATTTCAGGAAACTCGTAGTTTTTTGGAAGCTAGGCAACCCCTTTCAGACGAATTTGGTTTTCATCAGTCTCTGCTTAGGGCTACTTGAATAGGAAACAAACTGTATAGTTAGAACTAAGAACTACTTTATTTTGTCAAGTTTCAAGGAGCTAGCACAAACCGTATTGGATTTAGAGTTCCAAATTCATCTATCAATATATGAGAAAACAGAGTGAAACCTAAAAATTCAAACTGTTACTGCAGAGGAATGCTTCAAGCTATAAGAACGAAATTTGGTGAGTCAAGTGGGAATGGTGTACTGATCATTACCTCCAAGTATCATCAAGATTGGGTGAAATAACATTTGCTGAGATTTCAGGAATCTCCTAGTTTTTTGGAAGCTAGGCAACCCCTTTCAGACGAATTTGGTTTTCATCAGTCTCTGCTTAGGGCTATTTGAATAGGAAACAAACAATACAGACAAAACTTAGAAGTGCTTTATTTTGTCAAGCTTCAAGGAGCTAGCACAAACCATGTTGGATTTAGACTTCCAAATTCATCTATCAATATAGGAGAAAACAGAGTGAAACCTAAAAATTCAAACTGTTACTGCAGAGGAATGCTTCAAGCTATAGGAATGAAATTTGGTGAGTCAAGTGGGAATGGTGTACTGATCATTACCTCCAATTATCATCAAGATTGGGTGAAATAACATTTGCTGAGATTTCAGGATACTCGTAGTTTTTTGGAAGCTAGGCAACCCCTTTAAGACGAATTTGGTTTTTATCAGTCTCTGCTTAGGGCTACTTGAATAGGAAACAAACTGTATAGTCAGAACTTAGAACTACTTTATTGTGTCAAGTTTCAAGGAGCTAGCACAAACCGTGTTGGATTTAGAGTTCCAAATTCATCTATCAATATAGGAGAAAACAGAGTGAAACCTAAAAATTCAAACTGTTACTGCAGAGGAATGCTTCAAGCTATAAGAACGAAATTTGGTGAGTCAAGTGGGAATGGGGTACTGATCATTACCTCCAAGTATCATCAAGATTGGGTGAAAAAACATTTGCTGAGATTTCAGGAAACTCGTAGTTTTTTTGGAAGCTAGGCAACCCCTTTCTGACGAAAGTGGTTTTTCTCATGCTGTGCTTAGGGTTACTTGAATAGGAAACAAACAGTACAGACAGAACTTAGAACTGCTTTATTTTGTCAAGCTTCAAGGAGCTAGCACAAACCTTGTTGAATTTAGAGATCCAAATTCATCTATCAATATAGGAGAAAACAGAGTGAAACCTAAAAATTCAAACTGTTACTGCAGAGGAATGCTTCAAGCTATAAGAACGAAATTTGGTGAGTCAAGTGGGAATGGTGTACTGATCATTACCTCCAAGTATCATCAAGATTGGGTGAAATAACATTTGCTGAGATTTCAGGAAACTCGTAGTTTTTTGGAAGCTAGGCAACCCCTTTCAGACGAATTTGGTTTTCATCAGTCTCTGCTTAGGGCTACTTGAATAGGAAACAAACTGTATAGTTAGAACTTAGAACTACTTTATTGTGTCAAGTTTCAAGGAGCTAGAACAAACCGTGTTGGATTTAGAGTTCCAAATTCATCTATCAATATAGGAGAAAACAGAGTGAAACCTAAAAATGCAAACTGTTACTGCAGAGGAATGCTTCAAGCTATAAGAACGAAATTTGGTGAGTCAAGTGGGAATGGTGTACTGATCATTACCTCCAAGTATCATCAAGATTGGGTGAAATAACATTTGCTGAGATTTCAGGAAACTCGTAGTTTTTTGGAAGCTAGGCAACCCCTTTCAGACGAATTTGGTTTTCATCAGTCTCTGCTTAGGGCTACTTGAATAGGAAACAAACTGTATAGTTAGAACTTAGAACTACTTTATTGTGTCAAGTTTCAAGGAGCTAGCACAAACTTTGTTGGATTTAGAGTTCCAAATTCATCTATCAATATAGGAGAAAACAGAGTGAAACTTAAAATTCAAACTGTTACTGCAGAGGAATGCTTCAAGCTATAAGAACGAAATTTGGTGAGTCAAGTGGGAATGGTGTATGGATCATTACCTCCAAGTATCATCAAGATTGGGTGAAATAACATTTGCTGAGATTTCAGGAAACTCGTAGTTTTTTGGAAGCTAGGCAACCCCTTTCAGACGAATTTGGTTTTCATCAGTCTCTGCTTAGGGCTACTTGAATAGGAAACAAACTGTATAGTTAGAACTAAGAACTACTTTATTTTGTCAAGTTTCAAGGAGCTAGCACAAACCGTATTGGATTTAGAGTTCCAAATTCATCTATCAATATATGAGAAAACAGAGTGAAACCTAAAAATTCAAACTGTTACTGCAGAGGAATGCTTCAAGCTATAAGAACGAAATTTGGTGAGTCAAGTGGGAATGGTGTACTGATCATTACCTCCAAGTATCATCAAGATTGGGTGAAATAACATTTGCTGAGATTTCAGGAATCTCCTAGTTTTTTGGAAGCTAGGCAACCCCTTTCAGACGAATTTGGTTTTCATCAGTCTCTGCTTAGGGCTATTTGAATAGGAAACAAACAATACAGACAAAACTTAGAAGTGCTTTATTTTGTCAAGCTTCAAGGAGCTAGCACAAACCATGTTGGATTTAGACTTCCAAATTCATCTATCAATATAGGAGAAAACAGAGTGAAACCTAAAAATTCAAACTGTTACTGCAGAGGAATGCTTCAAGCTATAGGAATGAAATTTGGTGAGTCAAGTGGGAATGGTGTACTGATCATTACCTCCAATTATCATCAAGATTGGGTGAAATAACATTTGCTGAGATTTCAGGATACTCGTAGTTTTTTGGAAGCTAGGCAACCCCTTTAAGACGAATTTGGTTTTTATCAGTCTCTGCTTAGGGCTACTTGAATAGGAAACAAACTGTATAGTCAGAACTTAGAACTACTTTATTGTGTCAAGTTTCAAGGAGCTAGCACAAACCGTGTTGGATTTAGAGTTCCAAATTCATCTATCAATATAGGAGAAAACAGAGTGAAACCTAAAAATTCAAACTGTTACTGCAGAGGAATGCTTCAAGCTATAAGAACGAAATTTGGTGAGTCAAGTGGGAATGGGGTACTGATCATTACCTCCAAGTATCATCAAGATTGGGTGAAAAAACATTTGCTGAGATTTCAGGAAACTCGTAGTTTTTTTGGAAGCTAGGCAACCCCTTTCTGACGAAAGTGGTTTTTCTCATGCTGTGCTTAGGGTTACTTGAATAGGAAACAAACAGTACAGACAGAACTTAGAACTGCTTTATTTTGTCAAGCTTCAAGGAGCTAGCACAAACCTTGTTGAATTTAGAGATCCAAATTCATCTATCAATATAGGAGAAAACAGAGTGAAACCTAAAAATTCAAACTGTTACTGCAGAGGAATGCTTCAAGCTATAAGAACGAAATTTGGTGAGTCAAGTGGGAATGGTGTACTGATCATTACCTCCAAGTATCATCAAGATTGGGTGAAATAACATTTGCTGAGATTTCAGGAAACTCGTAGTTTTTTGGAAGCTAGGCAACCCCTTTCAGACGAATTTGGTTTTCATCAGTCTCTGCTTAGGGCTACTTGAATAGGAAACAAACTGTATAGTTAGAACTTAGAACTACTTTATTGTGTCAAGTTTCAAGGAGCTAGCACAAACCGTGTTGGATTTAGAGTTCCAAATTCATCTATCAATATAGGAGAAAACAGAGTGAAACCTAAAAATGCAAACTGTTACTGCAGAGGAATGCTTCAAGCTATAAGAACGAAATTTGGTGAGTCAAGTGGGAATGGTGTACTGATCATTACCTCCAAGTATCATCAAGATTGGGTGAAATAACATTTGCTGAGATTTCAGGAAACTCGTAGTTTTTTGGAAGCTAGGCAACCCCTTTCAGACGAATTTGGTTTTCATCAGTCTCTGCTTAGGGCTATTTGAATAGGAAACAAACTGTATAGTTAGAACTTAGAACTACTTTATTGTGTCAAGTTTCAAGGAGCTAGCACAAACTTTGTTGGATTTAGAGTTCCAAATTCATCTATCAATATAGGAGAAAACAGAGTGAAACTTAAAATTCAAACTGTTACTGCAGAGGAATGCTTCAAGCTATAAGAACGAAATTTGGTGAGTCAAGTGGGAATGGTGTATGGATCATTACCTCCAAGTATCATCAAGATTGGGTGAAATAACATTTGCTGAGATTTCAGGAAACTCGTAGTTTTTTGGAAGCTAGGCAACCCCTTTCAGACGAATTTGGTTTTCATCAGTCTCTGCTTAGGGCTACTTGAATAGGAAACAAACTGTATAGTTAGAACTTAGAACTACTTTATTTTGTCAAGTTTCAAGGAGCTAGCACAAACCGTGTTGGATTTAGAGTTCCAAATTCATCTATCAATATATGAGAAAACAGAGTGAAACCTAAAAATTCAAACTGTTACTGCAGAGGAATGCTTCAAGCTATAAGAACGAAATTTGGTGAGTCAAGTGGGAATGGTGTACTGATCATTACCTAAAAGTATCATCAAGATTGGGTGAAATAACATTTGCTGAGATTTCAGGAAACTCGTAGTTTTTTGGAAGCTAGGCAGCCCCTTTCTGATGAAAGTGGTTTTTCTCATGCTGTGCTTAGGGTTACTTGAATAGGAAACAAACCGTATAGTTAGAACTTACAACTACTTTATTGTGTCAAGTTTCAAGGAGCTAGCACAAACCTTGTTGGATTTAGAGTTCCAAATTCATCTATCAATATAGGAGGAAACAGAGTGAAACCTAAAAATTCAAACTGTTACTGCAGAGGAATGCTTCAAGGTATAAGAACGAAATTTGGTGAGTCAAGTGGGAATGGTGAACTGATCATTACCTCCAAGTATCATCAAGATTGGGTGAAAAAACATTTGCTGAGATTTCAGGAAACTCGTAGTTTTTTAGAAGCTAGGCAACCCTTTTCTGATGAAAGTGGTTTTTCTCAGGCTGTGCTTAGTGTTACTTGAAAAGGAAACAAACTGTATAGTTAGAACTTACAACTACTTTATTGTGTCAAGTTTCAAGGAGCTAGCACAAACCGTGTTGGATTTAGAGTTCCAAATTCATCTATCAATATAGGAGAAAACAGAGTGAAACCTAAAAATTCAAACTGTTACTGCAGAGGAATGCTTCAAGCTATAAGAACCAAATTTGGTGAGTCAAGTGGGAATGGTGTACTGATCATTACCTCCAAGTATCATCAAGATTGGGTGAAATAACATTTGCTGAGATTTCAGGAAACTCGTAGTTTTTTGGAAGCTAGGCAACCCCTTTCAGACGAATTTGGTTTTCATCAGTCTCTGCTTAGGGCTACTTGAATAGGAAACAAACAGTACAGACAGAACTTAGAACTGCTTTATTTTGTCAAGTTTCAAGGAGCTAGCACAAACCGTGTTGGATTTAGAGTTCCAAATTCATCTATCAATATAGGAGAAAACAGAGTGAAACCTAAAAATTCAAACTGTTACTGCAGAGGAATGCTTCAAGCTATAAGAACCAAATTTGGTGAGTCAAGTGGGAATGGTGTACTGATCATTACCTCCAAGTATCATCAAGATTGGGTGAAATAACATTTGCTGAGATTTCAGGAAACTCGTAGTTTTTTGGAAGCTAGGCAACCCCTTTCAGACGAATTTGGTTTTTCTCATGCTGTGCTTAGGGTTACTCTAATAGGAAACAAACAGTACAGACAGAACTTAGAACTGCTTTATTTTGTCAAGCTTCATGGAGCTAGCACAAACCGTGTTGGATTTAGAGTTCCAAATTCATCTATCAATATAGGAGAAAACAGAGTGAAACCTAAAAATTCAAACTGTTAGTGCAGAGGAATGCTTCAAGCTATAAGAACGAAATTTGGTGAGTCAAGAGGGAATGGTGTACTGGTCATTACCTCCAAGTATCATCAAGATTGGGTGAAATAACATTTGCTGAGATTTCAGGAAACTCGTAGTTTTTTGGAAGCTAGGCAACCCATTTCTAATGAAAGTGGTTTTTCTCAGGCTGTGCTTAGGGTTACTTGAATAGGAAACAAACTGTATAGTTAGACCTTAGAACTACTTTATTGTGTCAAGTTTCAAGGAGCTAGCACAAACCGTGTTGGATTTAGAGTTCCAAATTCTTCTATCAATATAGGAGAAAACAGAGTGAAACCTAAAAATTCAAACTGTTATTGCAGAAGAATGCTTCAAGCTATAAGAACGAAATTTGGTGAGTCAAGTGGGAATGGTGTACTGATCATTACCTCCAAGTATTATCAAGATTGGGTGAAAAAACATTTGCTGAGATTTCAGGAAACTCGTAGTTTTTTGGAAGCTAGGCAACCCCTTTCAGACGAATTTGGTTTTCATCAGTCTCTGCTTAGGGCTACTTGAATAGGAAACAAACAGTACAGACAGAACTTAGAACTGCTTTATTTTGTCAAGTTTCAAGGAGCTAGCATAAACCTTGTTGGATTTAGAGTTCCAAATTCATCTATCAATATAGGAGAAAACAGAGTGAAACCTAAAAATTCAAACTGTTACTGCAGAGGAATGCTTCAAGGTATAAGAACGAAATTTGGTGACTCAAGTGGGAATGGTGTACTGATCATTACCTCCAAGTATCATCAAGACTGGGTGAAATAACATTTGATGAGATTTCAGGAAACTCGTAGTTTTTTGGAAGCTAGGCAACCCCTTTCAGACGAATTTGGTTTTCATCAGTCTCTGCTTAGGGCTACTTGAATAGGAAACAAACAGTACAGACAGAACTTAGAACTGCTTTATTTTGTCAAGTTTCAAGGAGCTAGCATAAACCTTGTTGGATTTAGAGTTCCAAATTCATCTATCAATATAGGAGAAAACAGAGTGAAACCTAAAAATTCAAACTGTTACTGCAGAGGAATGCTTCAAGCTATAAGAACGAAATTTGGTGAGTCAAGTGGGAATGGTGTACTGATCATTACCTCCAAGTATCATCAAGATTGGGTGAAATAACATTTGCTGAGATTTCAGGAAACTCGTAGTTTTTTGGAAGCTAGGCAACCCATTTCTGACGAAAGTGGTTTTTCTCATGCTGTGCTTAGGGTTACTCTAATAGGAAACAAACAGTACAGACAGAACTTAGAACTGCTTTATTTTGTCAAGCTTCATGGAGCTAGCACAAACCGTGTTGGATTTAGAGTTCCAAATTCATCTATCAATATAGGAGAAAACACAGTGAAACCTAAAAATTCAAACTGTTACTGCAGAGGAATGCTTCAAGGTATAAGAACGAAATTTGGTGAGTCAAGTGGGAATGGTGTACTGATCATTACCTCCAAGTATCATCAAGATTGGGTGAAATAACATTTGCTGAGATTTCAGGAAACTCATAGTTTTTTGGAAGCTAGGCAACCCCTTTCTGATGAAAGTGGTTTTTCTCAGGCTGTGCTTAGTGTTACGTGAATAGGAAACAAACTGTATAGTTAGAAATTACAACTACTTTATTGTGTCAAGTTTCGAGGAGCTAGCACAAACTTTGTTGGATTTAGAGTTCCAAATTCATCTATCAATATAGGAGAAAACAGAGTGAAACTTAAAATTCAAACTGTTACTGCAGAGGAATGCTTCAAGCTATAAGAATGAAATTTGGTGAGTCAAGTGGGAATGGTGTACTGATCATTACCTCCAAGTATCATCAAGATTGGGTGAAATAACATTTGCTGAGATTTCAGGAAACTCGTAGTTTTTTGGAAGCTAGGCAACCCCTTTCAGACGAATTTGGTTTTCATCAGTCTCTGCTTAGGGCTACTTGAATAGGAAACAAACTGTATAGTTAGAACTAAGAACTACTTTATTTTGTCAAGTTTCAAGGAGCTAGCACAAACCGTGTTGGATTTAGAGTTCCAAATTCATCTATCAATATATGAGAAAACAGAGTGAAACCTAAAAATTCAAACTGTTACTGCAGAGGAATGCTTCAAGCTATAAGAACGAAATTTGGTGAGTCAAGTGGGAATGGTGTACTGATCATTACATCCAAGTATCATCAAGATTGGGTGAAATAACATTTGCTAAGATTTCAGGAAACTCCTAGTTTTTTGGAAGCTAGGCAACCCCTTTCAGACGAATTTGGTTTTCATCAGTCTCTGCTTAGGGCTATTTGAATAGGAAACAAACAATACAGACAAAACTTAGAAGTGCTTTATTTTGTCAAGCTTCAAGGAGCTAGCACAAACCATGTTGGATTTAGACTTCCAAATTCATCTATCAATATAGGAGAAAACAGAGTGAAACCTAAAAATTCAAACTGTTACTGCAGAGGAATGCTTCAAGCTATAGGAATGAAATTTGGTGAGTCAAGTGGGAATGGTGTACTGATCATTACCTCCAAGTATCATCAAGATTGGGTGAAATAACATTTGCTGAGATTTCAGGATACTCGTAGTTTTTTGGAAGCTAGGCAACCCCTTTCAGACGAATTTGGTTTTTATCAGTCTCTGCTTAGGGCTACTTGAATAGGAAACAAACTGTATAGTTAGAACTTAGAACTACTTTATTTTGTCAAGTTTCAAGGAGCTAGCACAAACCGTGTTGGATTTAGAGTTCCAAATTCATCTATCAATATATGAGAAAACAGAGTGAAACCTAAAAATTCAAACTGTTACTGCAGAGGAATGCTTCAAGCTATAAGAACGAAATTTGGTGAGTCAAGTGGGAATGGTGTACTGATCATTACCTCCAAGTATCATCAAGATTGGGTGAAATAACATTTGCTGAGATTTCAGGAAACTCGTAGTTTTTTGGAACCTAGGCAGCCCCTTTCTGATGAAAGTGGTTTTTCTCATGCTGTGCTTAGGGTTACTTGAATATGAAACAAACTGTATAGTTAGAACTTAGAACTACTTTATTGTGTCAAGTTTCAAGGAGCTAGCACAAACCGTGTTGGATTTAGAGTTCCAAATTCATCTATCAATATAGGAGAAAACAGAGTGAAACCTAAAAATTCAAACTGTTACTGCAGAGGAATGCTTCAAGCTATAAGAACGAAATTTGGTGAGTCAAGTGGGAATGGTGTACTGATCATTACCTCCAAGTATCATCAAGATTGGGTGAAAAAACATTTGCTGAGATTTCAGGAAACTCGTAGTTTTTTGGAAGCTAGGCAACCCCTTTCTGATGAAAGTGGTTTTTCTCAGGCTGTGCTTAGTGTTACGTGAATAGGAAACAAACCGTATAGTTAGAACTTACAACTACTTTATTGTGTCAAGTTTCAAGGAGCTAGCACAAACCTTGTTGGATTTAGAGTTCCAAATTCATCTATCAATATATGAGAAAACAGAGTGAAACCTAAAAATTCAAACTGTTACTGCAGAGGAATGCTTCAAGGTATAAGAACGAAATTTGGTGAGTCAAGTGGGAATGGTGTACTGATCATTACCTCCAAGTATCATCAAGATTGGGTGAAATAACATTTGCTGAGATTTCAGAAACTCGTAGGTTTTTGGAAGCTAGGCAACCCATTTCTGATGAAAGTGGTTTTTCTCAGGCTGTGCTTAGGGTTACTTGAATAGGAAACAAACTGCATAGTTAGACCTTAGAACTACTTTATTGTGTCAAGTTTCAAGGAGCTAGCACAAACCGTGTTGGATTTAGAGTTCCAAATTCATCTATCAATATAGGAGAAAACAGAGTGAAACCTAAAAATTCAAACTGTTACTGCAGAAGAATGCTTCAAGCTATAAGAACGAAATTTGGTGAGTCAAGTGGGAATGGTGAACTGATCATTACCTTCAAGTATCATCAAGATTGGGTGAAAAAACATTTGCTGAGATTTCAGGAAACTCGTAGTTTTTTAGAAGCTAGGCAACCCCTTTGTGATGAAAGTGGTTTTTCTCAGGCTGTGCTTATTGTTACTTGAAAAGGAAACAAACTGTATAGTTAGAACTTACAACTACTTTATTGTGTCAAGTTTCAAGGAGCTAGCACAAACCGTGTTGGATTTAGAGTTCCAAATTCATCTATCAATATATGAGAAAACAGAGTGAAACCTAAAAATTCAAACTGTTACTGCAGAGGAATGCTTCAAGCTATAAGAACCAAATTTGGTGAGTCAAGTGGGAATGGTGTACTGATCATTACCTCCAAGTATCATCAAGATTGGGTGAAATAACATTTGCTGAGATTTCAGGAAACTCGTAGTTTTTTGGAAGCTAGGCAACCCCTTTCAGACGAATTTGGTTTTCATCAGTCTCTGCTTAGGGCTACTTGAATAGGAAACAAACAGTACAGACAGAACTTAGAACTGCTTTATTTTGTCAAGTTTCAAGGAGCTAGCACAAACCGTGTTGGATTTAGAGTTCCAAATTCATCTATCAATATATGAGAAAACAGAGTGAAACCTAAAAATTCAAACTGTTACTGCAGAGGAATGCTTCAAGCTATAAGAACGAAATTTGGTGAGTCAAGTGGGAATGGTGTACTGATCATTACCTCCAAGTATCATCAAGATTGGGTGAAATAACATTTGCTGAGATTTCAGGAAACTCGTAGTTTTTTGGAAGCTAGGCAACCCCTTTCAGACGAATTTGGTTTTTCTCATGCTGTGCTTAGGGTTACTCTAATAGGAAACAAACAGTACAGACAGAACTTAGAACTGCTTTATTTTGTCAAGCTTCATGGAGCTAGCACAAACCGTGTTGGATTTAGAGTTCCAAATTCATCTATCAATATAGGAGAAAACAGAGTGAAACCTAAAAATTCAAACTGTTAGTGCAGAGGAATGCTTCAAGCTATAAGAACGAAATTTGGTGAGTCAAGTGGGAATGGTGTACTGGTCATTACCTCCAAGTATCATCAAGATTGGGTGAAATAACATTTGCTGAGATTTCAGGAAACTCGTAGTTTTTTGGAAGCTAGGCAACCCCTTTCTGATGAAAGTGGTTTTTCACAGGCTGTGCTTAGGGTTACTTGAATATGAAACAAAATGTATAGTTAGACCTTAGAACTACTTTATTGTGTCAAGTTTCAAGGAGCTAGCACAAACCGTGTTGGATTTAGAGTTCTAAATTCATCTATCAATATAGGAGAAAACAGAGTGAAACCTAAAAATTCAAACTGTTACTGCAGAAGAATGCTTCAAGCTATAAGAACGAAATTTGGTGAGTCAAGTGGGAATGGTGTACTGATCATTACCTCCAAGTATCATCAAGATTGGGTGAAAAAACATTTGCTGAGATTTCAGGAAACTCGTAGTTTTTTGGAAGCTAGGCAACCCCTTTCAGACGAATTTGGTTTTTCTCATGCTGTGCTTAGGGTTACTCTAATAGGAAACAAACAGTACAGACAGAACTTAGAACTGCTTTATTTTGTCAAGCTTCATGGAGCTAGCACAAACCGTGTTGGATTTAGAGTTCCAAATTCATCTATCAATATAGGAGAAAACAGAGTGAAACCTAAAAATTCAAACTGTTAGTGCAGAGGAATGCTTCAAGCTATAAGAACGAAATTTGGTGAGTCAAGAGGGAATGGTGTACTTGTCATTACCTCCAAGTATCATCAAGATTGGGTGAAATAACATTTGCTGAGATTTCAGGAAACTCGTAGTTTTTTGGAAGCTAGGCAACCCCTTTCTGATGAAAGTGGTTTTTCTCAGGCTGTGCTTAGGGTTACATGAATATGAAACAAACTGTATAGTTAGACCTTAGAACTACTTTATTTTGTCAAGTTTCAAGGAGCTAGCACAAACCGTGTTGGATTTAGAGTTCCAAATTCATCTATCAATATAGGAGAAAACAGAGTGAAACCTAAAAATTCAAACTGTTACTGCAGAAGAATGCTTCAAGCTTTAAGAACGAAATTTGGTGAGTCAAGTGGGAATGGTGTACTGATCATTACCTCCAAGTATCATCAAGATTGGGTGAAAAAACATTTGCTGAGATTTCAGGAAACTCGTAGTTTTTTGGAAGCTAGGCAACCCCTTTCAGACGAATTTGGTTTTCATCAGTCTCTGCTTAGGGCTACTTGAATAGGAAACAAACTGTATAGTTAGAACTTAGAACTACTTTATTGTGTCAAGTTTCAAGGAGCTAGCACAAACTTTGTTGGATTTAGAGTTCCAAATTCATCTATCAATATAGGAGAAAACAGAGTGAAACTTAAAATTCAAACTGTTACTGCAGAGGAATGCTTCAAGCTATAAGAACGAAATTTGGTGAGTCAAGTGGGAATGGTGTACTGATCATTACCTCCAAGTATCATCAAGATTGGGTGAAATAACATTTGCTGAGATTTCAGGAAACTCGTAGTTTTTTGGAAGCTAGGCAACCCTTTTCAGATGAATTTGGTTTTCATCAGTCTCTGCTTAGGGTACTTGAATAGGAAACAAATTGTATAGTTAGAACTTAGAACTACTTTATTTTGTCAAGTTTCAAGGAGCTAGCACAAACCGTGTTGGATTTAGAGTTCCAAATTCATCTATCAATATATGAGAAAACAGAGTGAAACCTAAAAATTCAAACTGTTACTTCAGAGGAATGCTTCAAGCTATAAGAACGAAATTTGGTGACTCAAGTGGGAATGGTGTACTGATCATTACCTCCAAGTATCATGAAGATTGGGTGAAATAACATTTGTTGAGATTTCAGGAAACTCGTAGTTTTTGGAAGCTAGGCAACCCATTTCTGACGAAAGTGGTTTTTCTCATATTGTGCTTAGGGTTACTTGAATAGGAAACAAACAGTACAGACAGAAAATAGAACTGCTTTATTTTGTCAAGCTTTATGGAGCTAGCACAAACCGTGTTGGATTTAGAGTTCCAAATTCATCTATCAATATAGGAGAAAACAGAGTGAAACCTAAAAATTCAAACTGTTAATGCAGAGGAATGCTTCAAGCTATAAGAACGAAATTTGGTGAGTCAAGAGGGAATGGTGTACTGATCATTACCTCCAAGAATCATCAAGATTGGGTAAAATAACATTTGCTGAGATTTCAGGAAACTCGTAGTTTTTTGGAAGCTAGGCAACCCCTTTCTGATGAAAGTGGTTTTTCTCAGGCTGTGCTTAGGGTTACTTGAATATGAAACAAACTGTATAGTTAGACCTTAGAACTACTTTATTGTGTCAAGTTTCAAGGAGCTAGCACAAACCGTGTTGGATTTAGAGTTCCAAATTCATCTATCAATATAGGAGAAAACAGAGTGAAACCTAAAAATTCAAACTGTTACTGCAGAAGAATGCTTCAAGCTATAAGAACGAAATTTGGTGAGTCAAGTGGGAATGGTGTACTGATCATTACCTCCAAGTATCATCAAGATTGGGTGAAAAAACATTTGCTGAGATTTCAGGAAACTCGTAGTTTTTTGGAAGCTAGGCAACCCCTTTCTGATGAAAGTGGTTTTTCTCAGGCTGGGCTTAGTGTTACTTGAAAAGGAAACAAACTGTATACTTAGAACTTACAACTACCTTATTGTGTCAAGTTTCAAGGAGCTAGCACAAACCGTGTTGGATTTAGAGTTCCAAATTCATCTATCAATATATGAGAAAACAGAGTGAAACCCAAAAATTCAAACTGTTACTGCAGAGGAATGCTTCAAGCTATAAGAACCAAATTTAGTGAGTCAAGTGGGAATGGTGTACTGATCATTACCTCCAAGTATCATCAAGATTGGGTGAAATAACATTTGCTGAGATTTCAGGAAACTCGTAGTTTTTTGGAAGCTAGGCAACCCCTTTCAGACGTATTTGGTTTTCATCAGTCTCTGCTTAGGGCTACTTGAATAGGAAACAAACAGTACAGACAGAACTTAGAACTGCTTTATTT
The DNA here is from genome assembly GCF_964194105.1 of Spermophilus citellus. NCBI lineage: Eukaryota > Metazoa > Chordata > Mammalia > Rodentia > Sciuridae > Spermophilus > Spermophilus citellus. The sequence goes on along the minus strand of NC_138200.1, from coordinate 27,003,718 downwards.
TGTCAAGTTTCAAGGAGCTAGCACAAACCGTGTTGGATTTAGAGTTCCAAATTCATCTATCAATATAGGAGAAAACAGAGTGAAACCTAAAAATTCAAACTGTTACTGCAGAGGAATGCTTCAAGCTATAAGAACGAAATTTGGTGAGTCAAGTGGGAATGGTGTACTGATCATTACCTCCAAGTATCATCAAGATTGGGTGAAATAACATTTGCTGAGATTTCAGGAAACTCGTAGGTTTTTGGAAGCTAGGCAACCCCTTTCTGATGAAAGTGGTTTTTCTCAGGCTGTGCTTAGGGTTACTTGAATAGGAAACAAACTGCATAGTTAGACCTTAGAACTACTTTATTGTGTCAAGTTTCAAGGAGCTAGCACAAACCGTGTTGGATTTAGAGTTCCAAATTCATCTATCAATATAGGAGAAAACAGAGTGAAACCTAAAAATTCAAACTGTTACTGCAGAAGAATGCTTCAAGCTATAAGAACGAAATCTGGTGAGTCAAGTGGGAATGGTGAACTGATCATTACCTCCAAGTATCATCAAGATTGGGTGAAAAAACATTTGCTGAGATTTCAGGAAACTCGTAGTTTTTTAGAAGCTAGGCAACCCCTTTCTGATGAAAGTGGTTTTTCTCAGGCTGTGCTTAGTGTTACTTGAAAAGGAAACAAACTGTATAGTTAGAACTTACAACTACTTTATTGTGTCAAGTTTCAAGGAGCTAGCACAAACCGTGTTGGATTTAGAGTTCCAAATTCATCTATCAATATAGGAGAAAACAGAGTGAAACCTAAAAATTCAAACTGTTACTGCAGAGGAATGCTTCAAGCTATAAGAACCAAATTTGGTGAGTCAAGTGGGAATGGTGTACTGATCATTACCTCCAAGTATCATCAAGATTGGATGAAATAACATTTGCTGAGATTTCAGGAAACTCGTAGTTTTTTGGAAGCTAGGCAACCCCTTTCAGACGAATTTGGTTTTCATCAGTCTCTGCTTAGGGCTACTTGAATAGGAAACAAACAGTACAGACAGAACTTAGAACTGCTTTATTTTGTCAAGTTTCAAGGAGCTAGCACAAACCGTGTTGGATTTAGAGTTCCAAACTCATCTATCAATATAGGAGAAAACAGAGTGAAACCTAAAAATTCAAACTGTTACTGTAGAGGAATGCTTCAAGCTATAAGAACAAAATTTGGTGAGTCAAGTGGGAATGGTGTACTGATCATTACCTCCAAGTATCATCAAGATTGGGTGAAATAACATTTGCTGAGATTTCAGGAAACTCGTAGTTTTTTGAAAGCTAGGCAACGTTTTTCTGATGAAAGTGGTTTTTCTCGGGCTGTGCTTAGGGATACTTGAATAGGAAACAAACTGTATAGTTAGAACTTAGAACTACTTTATTGTGTCAAGTTTCAAGGAGCTAGCACAAACCGTGTTGGATTTAGAGTTCCAAATTCATCTATCAATATAGGAGAAAACAGAGTGAAACCTAAAAATTCAAACTGTTACTATAGAGGAATGCTTCAAGCTGTAAGAACGAAATTTGGTGATTCAAGTGGGAATGGTGTAGTGATCATTACCTCCAAGTATCATCAAGATTGGGTGAAATAACATTTGCTGAGATTTCAGGAAACTCGTAGTATTTGGAAGCTAGGCAACCCCTTTCTGATGAAAGTGGTTTTTTCATGCTGTGCTTAGGGTTACTTGAATAGGAAACAAACAGTACAGACAGAACTTAGAACTGCTTTATTTTGTCAAGCTTCAAGGAGCTAGCACAAACCGTGTTGGATTTAGAGTTCCAAATTCATCTATCAATATAGGAGAAAACAGAGTGAAACCTAAAAATTCAAACTGTTACTGCAGAGGAATGCTTCAAGCTATAAGAACGAAATTTGGTGAGTCAAGAGGGAATGGTGTACTGATCATTACCTCCAAGTATCATCAAGATTGGGTGAAATAACATTTGCTGAGATTTCAGGAAACTCGTAGTTTTTTGGAAGCTAGGCAACCCCTTTCAGACGAATTTGGTTTTCATCAGTCTCTGCTTAGGGCTACTTGAATAGGAAACAAACTGTATAGTTAGAACTTAGAACTACTTTATTGTGTCAAGTTTCAAGGAGCTAGCACAAACCGTGTTGGATTTAGAGTTCCAAATTCATCTATCAATATAGGAGAAAACAGAGTGAAACCTAAAAATTCAAACTGTTACTGCAGAGGAATGCTTCAAGCTATAAGAACGAAATTTGGTGAGTCAAGTGGGAATGGTGTACTGATCATTACCTCCAAGTATCATCAAGATTGGGTGAAATAACATTTGCTGAGATTTCAGGAAACTCGTAGTATTTGGAAGCTAGGCAACCCCTTTCTGATGAAAGTGGTTTTTTCATGCTGTGCTTAGGGTTACTTGAATAGGAAACAAACAGTACAGACAGAACTTAGAACTGCTTTATTTTGTCAAGCTTCAAGGAGCTAGCACAAACCGTGTTGGATTTAGAGTTCCAAATTCATCTATCAATATAGGAGAAAACAGAGTGAAACCTAAAAATTCAAACTGTTACTGCAGAGGAATGCTTCAAGCTATAAGAACGAAATTTGGTGAGTCAAGAGGGAATGGTGTACTGATCATTACCTCCAAGTATCATCAAGATTGGGTGAAATAACATTTGCTGAGATTTCAGGAAACTCGTAGTTTTTTGGAAGCTAGGCAACCCCTTTCTGATGAAAGTGGTTTTTATCAGGCTGTGCTTAGGGTTACTTGAATATGAAACAAACTGTATAGTTAGACCTTAGAACTACTTTATTGTGTCAAGTTTCAAGGAGCTAGCACAAACCGTGTTGGATTTAGAGTTCCAAATTCATCTATCAATATAGGAGAAAACAGAGTGAAACCTAAAAATTCAAACTGTTACTGCAGAGGAATGCTTCAAGCTATAAGAACGAAATTTGGTGAGTCAAGTGGGAATGGTGTACTGATCATTACCTCCAAGTATCATCAAGATTGGGTGAAATAACATTTGCTGAGATTTCAGGAAACTCGTAGTTTTTTGGAAGCTAGGCAACCCATTTCTGACGAAAGTGGTTTTTCTCATGCTGTGCTTAGGGTTACTTGAATAGGAAACAAACAGTACAGACAGAACTTAGAACTGCTTTATTTTGTCAAGCTTCAAGGAGCTAGCACAAACCGTGTTGGATTTAGAGTTCCAAATTCATCTATCAATATAGGAGAAAACAGAGTGAAACCTAAAAATTCAAACTGTTACTGCAGAGGAATGCTTCAAGCTATAAGAACGAAATTTGGTGAGTCAAGTGGGAATGGTGTACTGATCATTACCTCCAAGTATCATCAAGATTGGGTGAAATAACATTTGCTGAGATTTCAGGAAACTCGTAGTTTTTTGGAAGCTAGGCAACCCCTTTCTGATGAAAGTGGTTTTTATCAGGCTGTGCTTAGGGTTACTTGAATATGAAACAAACTGTATAGTTAGACCTTAGAACTACTTTATTGTGTCAAGTTTCAAGGAGCTAGCACAAACCGTGTTGGATTTAGAGTTCCAAATTCATCTATCAATATAGGAGAAAACAGAGTGAAACCTAAAAATTCAAACTGTTACTGCAGAGGAATGCTTCAAGCTATAAGAACGAAATTTGGTGAGTCAAGTGGGAATGGTGTACTGATCATTACCTCCAAGTATCATCAAGATTGGGTGAAATAACATTTGCTGAGATTTCAGGAAACTCGTAGTTTTTTGGAAGCTAGGCAACCCCTTTCAGACGAATTTGGTTTTCATCAGTCTCTGCTTAGGGCTACTTGAATAGGAAACAAACTGTATAGTTAGAACTTAGAACTACTTTATTGTGTCAACTTTCAAGGAGCTAGCACAAACCGTGTTGGATTTAGAGTTCCAAATTCATCTATCAATATAGGAGAAAACAGAGTGAAACCTAAAAATTCAAACTGTTACTGCAGAGGAATGCTTCAAGCTATAAGAACGAAATTTGGTGAGTCAAGTGGGAATGGGGTACTAATCATTACCTCCAAGTATCATCAAGATTGGGTGAAAAAACATTTGCTGAGATTTCAGGAAACTCGTAGTTTTTTTGGAAGCTAGGCAACCCCTTTCTGACGAAAGTGGTTTTTCTCATGCTGTGCTTAGGGTTACTTGAATAGGAAACAAACAGTACAGACAGAACTTAGAACTGCTTTATTTTGTCAAGCTTCAAGGAGCTAGCACAAACCTTGTTGAATTTAGAGTTCCAAATTCATCTATCAATATAGGAGAAAACAGAGTGAAACCTAAAAATTCAAACTGTTACTGCAGAGGAATGCTTGAAGCTATAAGAACCAAATTTGGTGAGTCAAGTGGGAATGGTGTACTGATCATTACCTCCAAGTATCATCAAGATTGGGTGAAATAACATTTGCTGAGATTTCAGGAAACTCGTAGTTTTTTGGAAGCTAGGCAACCCCTTTCAGACGAATTTGGTTTTCATCAGTCTCTGCTTAGGGCTACTTGAATAGGAAACAAACTGTATAGTTAGAACTAAGAACTACTTTATTTTGTCAAGTTTCAAGGAGCTAGCACAAACCGTGTTGGATTTAGAGTTCCAAATTCATCTATCAATATATGAGAAAACAGAGTGAAACCTAAAAATTCAAACTGTTACTGCAGAGGAATGCTTCAAGCTATAAGAACAAAATTTGGTGAGTCAAGTGGGAATGGTGTACTGATCATTACCTCCAAGTATCATCAAGATTGGGTGAAATAACATTTGCTGAGATTTCAGGAAATTCCTAGTTTTTTGGAAGCTAGGCAACCCCTTTCAGAAGAATTTGGTTTTCATCAGTCTCTGCTTAGGGCTATTTGAATAGGAAACAAACAATACAGAAAAAACTTAGAACTGCTTTATTTTGTCAAGCTTCAAGGAGCTAGCACAAACCATGTTGGATTTAGACTTCCAAATTCATCTATCAATATAGGAGAAAACAGAGTGAAACCTAAAAATTCAAACTGTTACTGCAGAGGAATGCTTCAAGCTATAGGAATGAAATTTGGTGAGTCAAGTGGGAATGGTGTACTGATCATTACCTCCAAGTATCATCAAGATTGGGTGAAATAACATTTGCTGAGATTTCAGGATACTCGTAGTTTTTTGGAAGCTAGGCAACCCCTTTCAGACGAATTTGGTTTTTATCAGTCTCTGCTTAGGGCTACTTGAATAGGAAACAAACTGTATAGTTAGAACTTAGAACTACTTTATTGTGTCAAGTTTCAAGGAGCTAGCACAAACCGTGTTGGATTTAGAGTTCCAAATTCATCTATCAATATAGGAGAAAACAGAGTGAAACCTAAAAATTCAAACTGTTACTGCAGAGGAATGCTTCAAGCTATAAGAACGAAATTTGGTGAGTCAAGTGGGAATGGTGTACTGATCATTACCTCCAAGTATCATCAAGATTGGGTGAAATAACATTTGCTGAGATTTCAGGAAACTCGTAGTTTTTTGGAAGCTAGGCAACCCCTTTCAGACGAATTTGGTTTTCATCAGTCTCTGCTTAGGGGTACTTGAATAGGAAACAAACTGTATAGTTCGAACTTAGAACTACTTTATTGTGTCAAGTTTCAAGGAGCTAGCACAAACCGTGTTGGATTTAGAGTTCCAAATTCATCTATCAATATAGGAAAAAACAGAGTGAAACCTAAAAATTCAAACTGTTACTGCAGAGGAATGCTTCAAGCTATAAGAACGAAATTTGGTGAGTCAAGTGGGAATGGTGTACTGATCATTACCTCCAAGTATCATCAAGATTGGGTGAAATAACATTTGCTGAGATTTCAGGAAACTCGTAGTTTTTTGGAAGCTAGGCAACCCCTTTCAGACGAATTTGGTTTTCATCAGTCTCTGCTTAGGGCTACTTGAATAGGAAACAAACTGTATAGTTAGAACTTAGAACTACTTTATTGTGTCAAGTTTCAAGGAGCTAGCACAAACTTTGTTGGATTTAGAGTTCCAAATTCATCTATCAATATAGGAGAAAACAGAGTGAAACTTAAAATTCAAACTGTTACTGCAGAGGAATGCTTCAAGCTATAAGAACGAAATTTGGTGAGTCAAGTGGGAATGGTGTACTGATCATTACCTCCAAGTATCATCAAGATTGGGTGAAATAACATTTGCTGAGATTTCAGGAAACTCGTAGTTTTTTGGAAGCTAGGCAACCCCTTTCAGACGAATTTGGTTTTCATCAGTCTCTGCTTAGGGCTATTTGAATAGGAAACAAACAATACAGACAAAACTTAGAACTGCTTTATTTTGTCAAGCTTCAAGGAGCTAGCACAAACCATGTTGGATTTAGACTTCCAAATTCATCTATCAATATAGGAGAAAACAGAGTGAAACCTAAAAATTCAAACTGTTACTGCAGAGGAATGCTTCAAGCTATAGGAATGAAATTTGGTGAGTCAAGTGGGAATGGTGTACTGATCATTACCTCCAAGTATCATCAAGATTGGGTGAAATAACATTTGCTGAGATTTCAGGATACTCGTAGTTTTTTGGAAGCTAGGCAACCCCTTTCAGACGAATTTGGTTTTTATCAGTCTCTGCTTAGGGCTACTTGAATAGGAAACAAACTGTATAGTTAGAACTTAGAACTACTTTATTGTGTCAACTTTCAAGGAGCTAGCATCAACCGTGTTGGATTTAGAGTTCCAAATTCATCTATCAATAAAGGAGAAAACAGAGTGAAACCTAAAAATTCAAACTGTTACTGCAGAGGAATGCTTCAAGCTATAAGAACGAAATTTGGTGAGTCAAGTGGGAATGGGGTACTGATCATTACCTCCAAGTATCATCAAGATTGGGTGAAAAAACATTTGCTGAGATTTCAGGAAACTCGTAGTTTTTTTGGAAGCTAGGCAACCCCTTTCTGACGAAAGGGGTTTTTCTCATGCTGTGCTTAGGGTTACTTGAATAGGAAACAAACAGTACAGACAGAACTTAGAACTGCTTTATTTTGTCAAGCTTCAAGGAGCTAGCAAAAACCTTGTTGAATTTAGAGTTCCAAATTCATCTATCAATATAGGAGAAAACAGAGTGAAACCTAAAAATTCAAACTGTTACTGCAGAGGAATGCTTCAAGCTATAAGAACGAAATTTGGTGAGTCAAGTGGGAATGGTGTACTGATCATTACCTCCAAGTATCATCAAGATTGGGTGAAATAACATTTGCTGAGATTTCAGGAAACTCGTAGATTTTTGGAAGCTAGGCAACCCCTTTCAGACGAATTTGGTTTTCATCAGTCTCTGCTTAGGGCTACTTGAATAGGAAACAAACTGTATAGTTAGAACTTAGAACTACTTTATTGTGTCAAGTTTCAAGGAGCTAGCACAAACCGTGTTGGATTTAGAGTTCCAAATTCATCTATCAATATAGGAGAAAACAGAGTGAAACCTAAAAATTCAAACTGTTACTGCAGAGGAATGCTTCAAGCTATAAGAACGAAATTTGGTGAGTCAAGTGGGAATGGTGTACTGATCATTACCTCCAAGTATCATCAAGATTGGGTGAAATAACATTTGCTGAGATTTCAGGAAACTCGTAGTTTTTTGGAAGCTAGGCAACCCCTTTCAGACGAATTTGGTTTTCATCAGTCTCTGCTTAGGGCTACTTGAATAGGAAACAAAGTGTATAGTTAGAACTTAGAACTACTTTATTGTGTCAACTTTCAAGGAGCTAGCACAAACTTTGTTGGATTTAGAGTTCCAAATTCATCTATCAATATAGGAGAAAACAGAGTGAAACTTAAAATTCAAACTGTTACTGCAGAGGAATGCTTCAAGCTATAAGAACGAAATTTGGTGAGTCAAGTGGGAATGGTGTACTGATCATTACCTCCAAGTATCATCAATATTGGGTGAAATAACATTTGCTGAGATTTCAGGAAACTCGTAGTTTTTTGGAAGCTAGGCAACCCCTTTCAGACGAATTTGGTTTTCATCAGTCTCTGCTTAGGGCTATTTGAATAGGAAACAAACAATACAGACAAAACTTAGAACTGCTTTATTTTGTCAAGCTTCAAGTAGCTAGCACAAACCGTGTTGGATTTAGACTTCCAAATTCATCTATCAATATAGGAGAAAACAGAGTGAAACCTAAAAATTCAAACTGTTACTGCAGAGGAATGCTTCAAGCTATAGGAATGAAATTTGGTGAGTCAAGTGGGAATGGTGTACTGATCATTACCTCCAAGTATCATCAAGATTGGGTGAAATAACATTTGCTGAGATTTCAGGATACTCGTAGTTTTTTGGAAGCTAGGCAACCCCTTTCAGACGAATTTGGTTTTTATCAGTCTCTGCTTAGGGCTACTTGAATAGGAAACAAACTGTATAGTTAGAACTTAGAACTACTTTATTGTGTCAACTTTCAAGGAGCTAGCATCAACCGTGTTGGATTTAGAGTTCCAAATTCATCTATCAATAAAGGAGAAAACAGAGTGAAACCTAAAAATTCAAACTGTTACTGCAGAGGAATGCTTCAAGCTATAAGAACGAAATTTGGTGAGTCAAGTGGGAATGGGGTACTGATCATTACCTCCAAGTATCATCAAGATTGGGTGAAAAAACATTTGCTGAGATTTCAGGAAACTCGTAGTTTTTTTGGAAGCTAGGCAACCCCTTTCTGACGAAAGGGGTTTTTCTCATGCTGTGCTTAGGGTTACTTGAATAGGAAACAAACAGTACAGACAGAACTTAGAACTGCTTTATTTTGTCAAGCTTCAAGGAGCTAGCAAAAACCTTGTTGAATTTAGAGTTCCAAATTCATCTATCAATATAGGAGAAAACAGAGTGAAACCTAAAAATTCAAACTGTTACTGCAGAGGAATGCTTCAAGCTATAAGAACGAAATTTGGTGAGTCAAGTGGGAATGGTGTACTGATCATTACCTCCAAGTATCATCAAGATTGGGTGAAATAACATTTGCTGAGATTTCAGGAAACTCGTAGATTTTTGGAAGCTAGGCAACCCCTTTCAGACGAATTTGGTTTTCATCAGTCTCTGCTTAGGGCTACTTGAATAGGAAACAAACTGTATAGTTAGAACTTAGAACTACTTTATTGTGTCAAGTTTCAAGGAGCTAGCACAAACCGTGTTGGATTTAGAGTTCCAAATTCATCTATCAATATAGGAGAAAACAGAGTGAAACCTAAAAATTCAAACTGTTACTGCAGAGGAATGCTTCAAGCTATAAGAACGAAATTTGGTGAGTCAAGTGGGAATGGTGTACTGATCATTACCTCCAAGTATCATCAAGATTGGGTGAAATAACATTTGCTGAGATTTCAGGAAACTCGTAGTTTTTTGGAAGCTAGGCAACCCCTTTCAGACGAATTTGGTTTTCATCAGTCTCTGCTTAGGGCTACTTGAATAGGAAACAAAGTGTATAGTTAGAACTTAGAACTACTTTATTGTGTCAAGTTTCAAGGAGCTAGCACAAACTTTGTTGGATTTAGAGTTCCAAATTCATCTATCAATATAGGAGAAAACAGAGTGAAACTTAAAATTCAAACTGTTACTGCAGAGGAATGCTTCAAGCTATAAGAACGAAATTTGGTGAGTCAAGTGGGAATGGTGTACTGATCATTACCTCCAAGTATCATCAATATTGGGTGAAATAACATTTGCTGAGATTTCAGGAAACTCGTAGTTTTTTGGAAGCTAGGCAACCCCTTTCAGACGAATTTGGTTTTCATCAGTCTCTGCTTAGGGCTATTTGAATAGGAAACAAACAATACAGACAAAACTTAGAACTGCTTTATTTTGTCAAGCTTCAAGTAGCTAGCACAAACCGTGTTGGATTTAGACTTCCAAATTCATCTATCAATATAGGAGAAAACAGAGTGAAACCTAAAAATTCAAACTGTTACTGCAGAGGAATGCTTCAAGCTATAGGAATGAAATTTGGTGAGTCAAGTGGGAATGGTGTACTGATCATTACCTCCAAGTATCATCAAGATTGGGTGAAATAACATTTGCTGAGATTTCAGGATACTCGTAGTTTTTTGGAAGCTAGGCAACCCCTTTCAGACGAATTTGGTTTTTATCAGTCTCTGCTTAGGGCTACTTGAATAGGAAACAAACTGTATAGTTAGAACTTAGAACTACTTTATTGTGTCAAGTTTCAAGGAGCTAGCACAAACCGTGTTGGATTTAGAGTTCCAAATTCATCTATCAATATAGGAGAAAACAGAGTGAAACCTAAAAATTCAAACTGTTACTGCAGAGGAATGCTTCAAGCTATAAGAACGAAATTTGGTGAGTCAAGTGGGAATGGGGTATTGATCATTACCTCCAAGTATCATCAAGATTGGGTGAAATAACATTTGCTGAGATTTCAGGATACTCGTAGTTTTTTGGAAGCTAGGCAACCCCTTTCAGACGAATTTGGTTTTTATCAGTCTCTGCTTAGGGCTACTTGAATAGGAAACAAACTGTATAGTTAGAACTTAGAACTACTTTATTGTGTCAACTTTCAAGGAGCTAGCATCAACCGTGTTGGATTTAGAGTTCCAAATTCATCTATCAATAAAGGAGAAAACAGAGTGAAACCTAAAAATTCAAACTGTTACTGCAGAGGAATGCTTCAAGCTATAAGAACGAAATTTGGTGAGTCAAGTGGGAATGGGGTACTGATCATTACCTCCAAGTATCATCAAGATTGGGTGAAAAAACATTTGCTGAGATTTCAGGAAACTCGTAGTTTTTTTGGAAGCTAGGCAACCCCTTTCTGACGAAAGGGGTTTTTCTCATGCTGTGCTTAGGGTTACTTGAATAGGAAACAAACAGTACAGACAGAACTTAGAACTGCTTTATTTTGTCAAGCTTCAAGGAGCTAGCAAAAACCTTGTTGAATTTAGAGTTCCAAATTCATCTATCAATATAGGAGAAAACAGAGTGAAACCTAAAAATTCAAACTGTTACTGCAGAGGAATGCTTCAAGCTATAAGAACGAAATTTGGTGAGTCAAGTGGGAATGGTGTACTGATCATTACCTCCAAGTATCATCAAGATTGGGTGAAATAACATTTGCTGAGATTTCAGGAAACTCGTAGTTTTTTGGAAGCTAGGCAACCCCTTTCAGACCAATTTGGTTTTCATCAGTCTCTGCTTAGGGCTACTTGAATAGGAAACAAACTGTATAGTTAGAACTTAGAACTACTTTATTGTGTCAAGTTTCAAGGAGCTAGCACAAACCGTGTTGGATTTAGAGTTCCAAATTCATCTATCAATATAGGAGAAAACAGAGTGAAACCTAAAAATTCAAACTGTTACTGCAGAGGAATGCTTCAAGCTATAAGAACGAAATTTGGTGAGTCAAGTGGGAATGGTGTACTGATCATTACCTCCAAGTATCATCAAGATTGGGTGAAATAACATTTGCTGAGATTTCAGGAAACTCGTAGTTTTTTGGAAGCTAGGCAACCCCTTTCAGACGAATTTGGTTTTCATCAGTCTCTGCTTAGGGCTACTTGAATAGGAAACAAAGTGTATAGTTAGAACTTAGAACTACTTTATTGTGTCAAGTTTCAAGGAGCTAGCACAAACTTTGTTGGATTTAGAGTTCCAAATTCATCTATCAATATAGGAGAAAACAGAGTGAAACTTAAAATTCAAACTGTTACTGCAGAGGAATGCTTCAAGCTATAAGAACGAAATTTGGTGAGTCAAGTGGGAATGGTGTACTGATCATTACCTCCAAGTATCATCAATATTGGGTGAAATAACATTTGCTGAGATTTCAGGAAACTCGTAGTTTTTTGGAAGCTAGGCAACCCCTTTCAGACGAATTTGGTTTTCATCAGTCTCTGCTTAGGGCTATTTGAATAGGAAACAAACAATACAGACAAAACTTAGAACTGCTTTATTTTGTCAAGCTTCAAGTAGCTAGCACAAACCGTGTTGGATTTAGACTTCCAAATTCATCTATCAATATAGGAGAAAACAGAGTGAAACCTAAAAATTCAAACTGTTACTGCAGAGGAATGCTTCAAGCTATAGGAATGAAATTTGGTGAGTCAAGTGGGAATGGTGTACTGATCATTACCTCCAAGTATCATCAAGATTGGGTGAAATAACATTTGCTGAGATTTCAGGATACTCGTAGTTTTTTGGAAGCTAGGCAACCCCTTTCAGACGAATTTGGTTTTTATCAGTCTCTGCTTAGGGCTACTTGAATAGGAAACAAACTGTATAGTTAGAACTTAGAACTACTTTATTGTGTCAACTTTCAAGGAGCTAGCACAAACCGTGTTGGATTTAGAGTTCCAAATTCATCTATCAATATAGGAGAAAACAGAGTGAAACCTAAAAATTCAAACTGTTACTGCAGAGGAATGCTTCAAGCTATAAGAACGAAATTTGGTGAGTCAAGTGGGAATGGGGTATTGATCATTACCTCCAAGTATCATCAAGATTGGGTGAAAAAACATTTGCTGAGATTTCAGGAAACTCGTAGTTTTTTTGGAAGCTAGGCAACCCCTTTCTGACGAAAGGGGTTTTTCTCATGCTGTGCTTAGGGTTACTTGAATAGGAAACAAAAAGTACAGACAGAACTTAGAACTGCTTTATTTTGTCAAGCTTCAAGGAGCTAGCAAAAACCTTGTTGAATTTAGAGTTCCAAATTCATCTATCAATATAGGAGAAAACAGAGTGAAACCTAAAAATTCAAACTGTTACTGCAGAGGAATGCTTCAAGCTATAAGAACGAAATTTGGTGAGTCAAGTGGGAATGGTGTACTGATCATTACCTCCAAGTATCATCAAGATTGGGTGAAATAACATTTGCTGAGATTTAAGGAAACTCGTAGTTTTTTGGAAGCTAGGCAACCCCTTTCAGACGAATTTGGTTTTTATCAGTCTCTGCTTAGGGCTACTTGAATAGGAAACAAACTGTATAGTTAGAACTTAGAACTACTTTATTGTGTCAACTTTCAAGGAGCTAGCACAAACCGTGTTGGATTTAGAGTTCCAAATTCATCTATCAATATAGGAGAAAACAGAGTGAAACCTAAAAATTCAAACTGTTACTGCAGAGGAATGCTTCAAGCTATAAGAACGAAATTTGGTGAGTCAAGTGGGAATGGTGTACTGATCATTACCTCCAAGTATCATCAAGATTGGGTGAAAAAACATTTGCTGAGATTTCAGGAAACTCGTAGTTTTTTTGGAAGCTAGGCAACCCCTTTCTGACGAAAGGGGTTTTTCTCATGCTGTGCTTAGGGTTACTTGAATAGGAAACAAACAGTACAGACAGAACTTAGAACTGCTTTATTTTGTCAAGCTTCAAGGAGCTAGCAAAAACCTTGTTGAATTTAGAGTTCCAAATTCATCTATCAATATAGGAGAAAACAGAGTGAAACCTAAAAATTCAAACTGTTACTGCAGAGGAATGCTTCAAGCTATAAGAACGAAATTTGGTGAGTCAAGTGGGAATGGTGTACTGATCATTACCTCCAAGTATCATCAAGATTGGGTGAAATAACATTTGCTGAGATTTCAGGAAACTCGTAGTTTTTTGGAAGCTAGGCAACCCCTTTCAGACGAATTTGGTTTTCATCAGTCTCTGCTTAGGGCTACTTGAATAGGAAACAAACTGTATAGTTAGAACTTAGAACTACTTTATTGTGTCAAGTTTCAAGGAGCTAGCACAAACTTTGTTGGATTTAGAGTTCCAAATTCATCTATCAATATAGGAGAAAACAGAGTGAAACTTAAAATTCAAACTGTTACTGCAGAGGAATGCTTCAAGCTATAAGAACGAAATTTGGTGAGTCAAGTGGGAATGGTGTACTGATCATTACCTCCAAGTATCATCAAGATTGGGTGAAATAACATTTGCTGAGATTTCAGGAAACTCGTAGTTTTTTGGAAGCTAGGCAACCCCTTTCAGACGAATTTGGTTTTCATCAGTCTCTGCTTAGTGCTACTTGAATAGGAAACAAACTGTATAGTTAGAACTTAGAACTACTTTATTTTGTCAAGTTTCAAGGAGCTAGCACAAACCGTGTTGGATTTAGAGTTCCAAATTCATCTATCAATATAGGAGAAAACAGAGTGAAACCTAAAAATTCAAACTGTTACTGCAGAGGAATGCTTCAAGCTATAAGAACGAAATTTGGTGAGTCAAGTGGGAATGGTGTACTGATCATTACCTCCAAGTATCATCAAGATTGGGTGAAATAACATTTGCTGAGATTTCAGGAAACTCGTAGATTTTTGGAAGCTAGGCAACCCCTTTCAGACGAATTTGGTTTTCATCAGTCTCTGCTTAGGGCTACTTGAATAGGAAACAAACTGTATAGTTAGAACTTAGAACTACTTTATTGTGTCAAGTTTCAAGGAGCTAGCACAAACCGTGTTGGATTTAGAGTTCCAAATTCATCTATCAATATAGGAGAAAACAGAGTGAAACCTAAAAATTCAAACTGTTACTGCAGAGGAATGCTTCAAGCTATAAGAACGAAATTTGGTGAGTCAAGTGGGAATGGTGTACTGATCATTACCTCCAAGTATCATCAAGATTGGGTGAAATAACATTTGCTGAGATTTCAGGAAACTCGTAGTTTTTTGGAAGCTAGGCAACCCCTTTCAGACGAATTTGGTTTTCATCAGTCTCTGCTTAGGGCTACTTGAATAGGAAACAAACTGTATAGTTAGAACTTAGAACTACTTTATTGTGTCAAGTTTCAAGGAGCTAGCAAAAATTTGTTGGATTTAGAGTTCCAAATTCATCTATCAATATAGGAGAAAACACAGTGAAACCTAAAAATTCAAACTGTTACTGCAGAGGAATGCTTCAAGGTATAAGAACGAAATTTGGTGAGTCAAGTGGGAATGGTGTACTGATCATTACCTCCAAGTATCATCAAGATTGGGTGAAATAATATTTGCTGAGATTTCAGGAAACTCGTAGTTTTTTGGAAGCTAGGCAACCCCTTTCAGACGAATTTGGTTTTCATCAGTCTCTGCTTAGGGTACTTTAATAGGAAACAAACTGTATAGTTAGAACTTAGAACTACTTTATTTTGTCAAGTTTCAAGGAGCTAGCACAAACCGTGTTGGATTTAGAGTTCCAAATTCATCTATCAATATATGAGAAAACAGAGTGAAACCTAAAAATTCAAACTGTTACTGCAGAGGAATGCTTCAAGCTATAAGAACGAAATTTGGTGAGTCAAGTGGGAATGGGGTATTGATCATTACCTCCAAGTATCATCAAGATTGGGTGAAAAAACATTTGCTGAGATTTCAGGAAACTCGTAGTTTTTTTGGAAGCTAGGCAACCCCTTTCTGACGAAAGGGGTTTTTCTCATGCTGTGCTTAGGGTTACTTGAATAGGAAACAAAAAGTACAGACAGAACTTAGAACTGCTTTATTTTGTCAAGCTTCAAGGAGCTAGCAAAAACCTTGTTGAATTTAGAGTTCCAAATTCATCTATCAATATAGGAGAAAACAGAGTGAAACCTAAAAATTCAAACTGTTACTGCAGAAGAATGCTTCAAGCTATAAGAACGAAATTTGGTGAGTCAAGTGGGAATGGTGTACTGATCATTACCTCCAAGTACCATCAAGATTGGGTGAAATAACATTTGCTGAGATTTCAGGAAACTCGTAGTTTTTTGGAAGCTAGGCAACCCCTTTCAGACGAGTTTGGTTTTCATCAGTCTCTGCTTAGGGCTACTTGAATAGGAAACAAACTGTATAGTTAGAACTTAGAACTACTTTATTGTGTCAAGTTTAAAGGAGCTAGCACAAACCGTGTTGGATTTAGAGTTCCAAATTCATCTATCAATATAGGAGAAAACAGAGTGAAACCTAAAAATTCAAACTGTTACTGCAGAGGAATGCTTCAAGCTATAAGAACGAAATTTGGTGAGTCAAGTGGGAATGGTGTACTGATCATTACCTCCAAGTATCATCAAGATTGGGTGAAATAACATTTGCTGAGATTTCAGGAAACTCGTAGTTTTTTGGAAGCTAGGCAACCCCTTTCACACGAATTTGGTTTTCATCAGTCTCTGCTTAGGGCTACTTGAATAGGAAACAAACTGTATAGTTAGAACTTAGAACTACTTTATTGTGTCAAGTTTCAAGGAGCTAGCACAAACTTTGTTGGATTTAGAGTTCCAAATTCATCTATCAATATAGGAGAAAACACAGTGAAACCTAAAAATTCAAACTGTTACTGCAGAGGAATGCTTCAAGCTATAAGAACGAAATTTGGTGAGTCAAGTGGGAATGGTGTACTGATCATTACCTCCAAGTATCATCAAGATTGGGTGAAATAACATTTGCTGAGATTTCAGGAAACTCGTAGTTTTTTGGAAGCTAGGCAACCCCTTTCAGACGAATTTGGTTTTCATCAGTCTCTGCTTAGGGTACTTGAATAGGAAACAAACTGTATAGTTAGAACTTAGAACTACTTTATTTTGTCAAGTTTCAAGGAGCTAGCACAAACCGTGTTGGATTTAGAGTTCCAAATTCATCTATCAATATATGAGAAAACAGAGTGAAACCTAAAAATTCAAACTGTTACTGCAGAGGAATGCTTCAAGCTATAAGAACGAAATTTGGTGAGTCAAGTGGGAATGGTGTACTGATCATTACCTCCAAGTATCATCAAGATTGGGTGAAATAACATTTGCTGAGATTTCAGGAAACTCGTAGTTTTTTGGAAGCTAGGCAACCCCTTTCAGACGAATTTGGTTTTCATCAGTCTCTGCTTAGGGCTACTTGAATAGGAAACAAACTGTATAGTTAGAACTTAGAACTACTTTATTTTGTCAAGTTTCAAGGAGCTAGCACAAACCGTGTTGGATTTAGAGTTCCAAATTCATCTATCAATATAGGAGAAAACAGAGTGAAACCTAAAAATTCAAACTGTTACTGCAGAGGAATGCTTCAAGCTATAAGAACGAAATTTGGTGAGTCAAGTGGGAATGGTGTACTGATCATTACCTCCAAGTATCATCAAGATTGGGTGAAATAACATTTGCTGAGATTTCAGGAAACTCGTAGTTTTTTGGAAGCTAGGCAACCCCTTTCAGACGAATTTGGTTTTCATCAGTCTCTGCTTAGGGTACTTGAATAGGAAACAAACTGTATAGTTAGAACTTAGAACTACTTTATTGTGTCAAGTTTCAAGGAGCTAGCACAAACCGTGTTGGATTTAGAGTTCCAAATTCATCTATCAATATATGAGAAAACAGAGTGAAACCTAAAAATTCAAACTGTTACTGCAGAGGAATGCTTCAAGCTATAAGAACGAAATTTGGTGAGTCAAGTGGGAATGGTGTACTGATCATTACCTCCAAGTATCATCAAGATTGGGTGAAATAACATTTGCTGAGATTTCAGGAAACTCGTAGTTTTTTGGAAGCTAGGCAACCCATTTCTGACGAAAGTGGTTTTTCTCATGCTGTGCTTAGGGTTACTTGAATAGGAAACAAACAGTACAGACAGAACTTAGAACTGCTTTATTTTGTCAAGCTTCATGGAGCTAGCACAAACCGTGTTGGATTTAGAGTTCCAAATTCATCTATCAATATAGGAGAAAACAGAGTGAAACCTAAAAATTCAAACTGTTAGTGCAGAGGAATGCTTCAAGCTATAAGAACGAAATTTGGTGAGTCAAGAGGGAATGGTGTACTGGTCATTACCTCCAAGTATCATCAAGATTGGGTGAAATAACATTTGCTGAGATTTCAGGAAACTCGTAGTTTTTTGGAAGCTAGGCAACCCCTTTCTGATGAAAGTGGTTTTTCTCAGGCTGTGCTTAGGGTTACTTGAATATGAAACAAACTGTATAGTTAGACCTTAGAACTACTTTATTGTGTCAAGTTTCAAGGAGCTAGCACAAACCGTGTTGGATTTAGAGTTCCAAATTCATCTATCAATATAGGAGAAAACAGAGTGAAACCTAAAAATTCAAACTGTTACTGCAGAAGAATGCTTCAAGCTATAAGAACGAAATTTGGTGAGTCAAATGGGAATGGTGTACTGATCATTACCTCCAAGTATCATCAAGATTGGGTGAAATAACATTTGCTGAGATTTCAGGAAACTCGTAGTTTTTTGGAAGCTAGGCAACCCCTTTCAGACGAATTTGGTTTTCATCAGTCTCTGCTTAGGGCTACTTGAATAGGAAACAAACTGTATAGTTAGAACTTAGAACTACTTTATTTTTTCACGTTTCAAGGAGCTAGGACAAACTGTGTTGGATTTAGAGTTCCAAATTCATCTATCAATATAGGAGAAAACAGAGTGAAACCTAAAAATTCAAACTGTTACTGCAGAGGAATGCTTCAAGCTATAAGAACGAAATTTGGTGAGTCAAGTGGGAATGGTGTACTGATCATTACCTCCAAGTATCATCAAGATTGGGTGAAATAACATTTGCTGAGATTTCAGGAAACTCGTAGTTTTTTGGAAGCTAGGCAATCCCTTTCTGATGAAAGTGGTTTTTCTCATGCTGTGCTTAGTGTTACTTGAAAAGGAAACAAACTGTATACTTAGAACTTTCAACTACTTTATTGTGTCAAGTTTCAAGGAGCTAGCACAAACCGTGTTGGATTTAGAGTTCTAAATTCATCTATCAATATATGAGAAAACAGAGGGAAACCCAAAAACTCAAACTGTTACTGCAGAGGAATGCTTCAAGCTATAAGAACCAAATTTGGTGAGTCAAGTGGGAATGGTGTACTGATCATTACCTCCAAGTATCATCAAGATTGGGTGAAATAACATTTGCTGAGATTTCAGGAAACTCGTAGTTTTTTGGAAGCTAGGCAACCCCTTTCAGACGTATTTGGTTTTCATCAGTCTCTGCTTAGTGCTACTTGAATAGGAAACAAACAGTACAGACAGAACTTAGAACTGCTTTATTTTGTCAAGTTTCAAGGAGCTAGCACAAACCGTGTTGGATTTAGAGTTCCAAATTCATCTATCAATATATGAGAAAACAGAGTGAAACCTAAAAATTCAAACTGTTACTGCAGAGGAATGCTTCAAGCTATAAGAACGAAATTTGGTGAGTCAAGTGGGAATGGTGTACTGATCATTACCTCCAAGTATCATCAAGATTGGGTGAAATAACATTTGCTGAGATTTCAGGAAACTCGTAGTTTTTTGGAAGCTAGGCAACCTTTTTCTGATGAAAGT
This sequence comes from Spermophilus citellus, assembly GCF_964194105.1. Lineage (NCBI taxonomy): Eukaryota > Metazoa > Chordata > Mammalia > Rodentia > Sciuridae > Spermophilus > Spermophilus citellus. Next base: position 26,984,496 of record NC_138200.1, on the reverse strand, counting down.
GGTTTTTCTCGGGCTGTGCTTAGGGTTACTTGAATAGGAAACAAACTGTATAGTTAGAAATTAGAACTACTTTATTGTGTCAAGTTTCAAGGAGCTAGCACAAACCGTGTTGGATTTAGAGTTCCAAATTCATCTATCAATATAGGAGAAAACAGAGTGAAACCTAAAAATTCAAACTGTTACTGTAGAGGAATGCTTCAAGCTGTAAGAACGAAATTTGGTGAGTCAAGTGGGAATGGTGTACTGATCATTACCTCCAAGTATCATCAAGATTGGGTGAAAAAACATTTGCTGAGATTTCAGGAAACTCGTAGTTTTTTTGGAAGCTAGGCAACCCCTTTCTGACGAAAGTGGTTTTTCTCATGCTGTGCTTAGGGTTACTTGAATAGGAAACAAACAGTACAGACAGAAGTTAGAACTACTTTATTTTGTCAAGCTTCAAGGAGCTAGCACAAACCTTGTTGAATTTAGAGTTCCAAATTCATCTATCAATATAGGAGAAAACAGAGTGAAACCTAAAAATTCAAACTGTTACTGCAGAGGAATGCTTCAAGCTATAAGAACGAAATTTGGTGAGTCAAGTGGGAATGGTGTACTGATCATTACCTCCAAGTATCATCAAGATTGGGTGAAATAACATTTGCTGAGATTTCAGGAAACTCGTAGTTTTTTGGAAGCTAGGCAACCCCTTTCAGACGAATTTGGTTTTCATCAGTCTCTGCTTAGGGCTACTTGAATAGGAAACAAACTGTATAGTTAGAACTTAGAACTACTTTATATTGTCAAGTTTCAAGGAGCTAGCACAAACCGTGTTGGATTTAGAGTTCCAAATTCATCTATCAATATATGAGAAAACAGAGTGAAACCTAAAAATTCAAACTGTTACTGCAGAGGAATGCTTCAAGCTATAAGAACGAAATTTGGTGAGTCAAGTGGGAATGGTGTACTGATCATTACCTCCAAGTATCATCAAGATTGGGTGAAATAACATTTGCTGAGATTTCAGGAAACTCGTAGTTTTTTGGAAGCTAGGCAACCCATTTCTGACGAAAGTGGTTTTTCTCATGCTGTGCTTAGGGTTACTTGAATAGGAAACAAACAGTACAGACAGAACTTAGAACTGCTTTATTTTGTCAAGCTTCAAGGAGCTAGCACAAACCGTGTTGGATTTATAGTTCCAAATTCATCTATCAATATAGGAGAAAACAGAGTGAAACCTAAAAATTCAAACTGTTACTGCAGAGGAATGCTTCAAGCTATAAGAACGAAATTTGGTGAGTCAAGAGGGAATGGTGTACTGATCATTACCTCCAAGTATCATCAAGATTGGGTGAAATAACATTTGCTGAGATTTCAGGAAACTCGTAGTTTTTTGGAAGCTAGGCAACCCCTTTCTGATGAAAGTGGTTTTTCTCAGGTTGTGCTTAGGGTTACTTGAATAGGAAACAAACTGCATAGTTAGACCTTAGAACTACTTTATTGTGTCAAGTTTCAAGAAGCTAGCACAAACCGTGTTGGATTTAGAGTTCCAAATTCATCTATCAATATAGGAGAAAACAGAGTGAAACCTAAAAATTCAAACTGTTACTGCAGAAGAATGCTTCAAGCTATAAGAACGAAATTTGGTGAGTCAAGTGGGAATGGTGAACTGATCATTACCTCCAAGTATCATCAAGATTGGGTGAAAAAACATTTGCTGAAATTTCAGGAAACTCGTAGTTTTTTGGAAGCTAGGCAACCCCTTTCTGATGAAAGTGGTTTTTCTCAGGCTGTGCTTAGTGTTACTTGAAAAGGAAACAAACTGTATAGTTAGAACTTACAACTACTTTATTGTGTCAAGTTTCAAGGAGCTAGCACAAACCGTGTTGGATTTAGAGTTCCAAATTCATCTATCAATATATGAGAAAACAGAGTGAAACCTAAAAATTCAAACTGTTACTGCAGAGGAATGCTTCAAGCTATAAGAACCAAATTTGGTGAGTCAAGTGGGAATGGTGTACTGATCATTACCTCCAAGTATCATCAAGATTGGGTGAAATAACATTTGCTGAGATTTCAGGAAACTCGTAGTTTTTTGGAAGCTAGGCAACCCCTTTCAGACGAATTTGGTTTTCATCAGTCTCTGCTTAGGGCTACTTGAATAGGAAACAAACAGTACAGACAGAACTTAGAACTGCTTTATTTTGTCAAGCTTCAAGGAGCTAGCACAAACCGTGTTGGATTTAGAGTTCCAAACTCATCTATCAATATAGGAGAAAACAGAGTGAAACCTAAAAATTCAAACTGTTACTGCAGAGGAATGCTTCAAGCTATAAGAACGAAATTTGGTGAGTCAAGTGGGAATGGTGTACTGATCATTACCTCCAAGTATCATCAAGATTGGGTGAAATAACATTTGCTGAGATTTCAGGAAACTCGTAGTTTTTTGAAAGCTAGGCAACCTTTTTCTGATGAAAGTGGTTTTTCTCGGGCTGTGCTTAGGGTTACTTGAATAGGAAACAAACTGTGTAGTTAGAACTTAGAACTACTTTATTGTGTCAAGTTTCAAGGAGCTAGCACAAACCGTGTTGGATTTAGAGTTCCAAATTCATCTATCAATATAGGAGAAAACAGAGTGAAACCTAAAAATTCAAACTGTTACTATGGAGGAATGCTTCAAGCTGTAAGAACGAAATTTGGTGAGTCAAGTGGGAATGGTGTAGTGATCATTACCTCCAAGTATCATCAAGATTGGGTGAAATAACATTTGCTGAGATTTCAGGAAACTCGTAGTTTTTTGGAAGCTAGGCAACCCCTTTCTGATGAAAGTGGTTTTTCTCAGGCTGTGCTTAGTGTTACTTGAATAGGAAACAAACTGTATAGTTAGAACTTACAACTACTTTATTGTGTCAAGTTTCAAGGAGCTAGCACACACCGTGTTGGATTTAGAGTTCCAAATTCATCTATCAATATAGGAGAAAACAGAGTGAAACCTAAAAATTCAAACTGTTACTGCAGAGGAATGCTTCAAGCTATAAGAACGAAATTTGGTGAGTCAAGTGGGAATGGTGTACTGATCATTACCTCCAAGTATCATCAAGATTGGGTGAAAAAACTTTTGCTGAGATTTCAAGAAACTCGTAGTTTTTTTGGAAGCTAGGCAACCCCTTTCTGAGGAAAGTGGTTTTTCTCATGCTGTGCTTAGGGTTACTTGAATAGGAAACAAACAGTACAGACAGAACTTAGAACTGCTTTATTTTGTCAAGCTTCAAGGAGCTAGCACAAACCTTGTTGAATTTAGAGTTCCAAATTCATCTATCAATAAAGGAGAAAACAGAGTGAAACCTAAAAATTCAAACTGTTACTGCAGAGGAATGCTTCAAGCTATAAGAACGAAATTTGGTGAGTCAAGTGGGAATGGTGTACTGATCATTACCTCCAAGTATCATCAAGATTGGGTGAAATAACATTTGCTGAGATTTCAGGAAACTCGTAGTTTTTTGGAAGCTAGGCAACCCCTTTCAGATGAATTTGGTTTTCATCAGTCTCTGCTTAGGGCTACTTGAATAGGAAAGAAACTGTATAGTTCGAACTTAGAACTACTTTATTATGTCAAGTTTCAAGGAGCTAGCACAAACCGTGTTGGATTTAGAGTTCCAAATTCATCTATCAATATAGGAGAAAACAGAGTGAAACCTAAAAATTCAAACTGTTACTGCAGAGGAATGCTTCAAGCTATAAGAACGAAATTTGGTGAGTCAAGTGGGAATGGTGTACTGATCATTACGTCCAAGTATCATCAAGATTGGGTGAAATAACATTTGCTGAGATTTCAGGAAACTCGTAGTTTTTTGGAATCTAGGCAACCCCTTTCAGACGAATTTGGTTTTCATCAGTCTCTGCTTAGGGCTACTTGAATAGGAAACAAACTGTATAGTTAGAACTTAGAACTACTTTATTGTGTCAAGTTTCAAGGAGCTAGCACAAACTTTGTTGGATTTAGAGTTCCAAAATCATCTATCAATATAGGAGAAAACAGAGTGAAACCTAAAAATTCAAACTGTTACTGCAGAGGAATGCTTCAAGCTATAAGAACGAAATTTGGTGAGTCAAGTGGGAATGGTGTACTGATAATTACCTCCAAGTATCATCAAGATTGGGTGAAATAACATTTGCTGAGATTTCAGGAAACTCGTAGTTTTTTGGAAGCTAGGCAACCCCTTTCAGACGAATTTGGTTTTCATCAGTCTCTGCTTAGGGCTACTTGAATAGGAAACAAACTGTATAGTTAGAACTTAGAACTACTTTATTTTGTCAAGTTTCAAGGAGCTAGCACAAACCGTGTTGGATTTAGAGTTCCAAATTCATCTATCAATATAGGAGAAAACAGAGTGAAACCTAAAAATTCAAACTGTTACTGCAGAGGAATGCTTCAAGCTATAAGAACGAAATTTGGTGAGTCAAGTGGGAATGGTGTACTGATCATTACCTCCAAGTATCATCAAGATTGGGTGAAATAACATTTGCTGAGATTTCAGGAAACTCGTAGTTTTTTGGAAGCTAGGCAACCCCTTTCAGACGAATTTGGTTTTCATCAGTCTCTGCTTAGGGCTACTTGAATAGGAAACAAACTGTATAGTTAGAACTTAGAACTACTTTATTTTGTCAAGTTTCAAGGAGCTAGCACAAACCGTGTTGGATTTAGAGTTCCAAATTCATCTATCAATATATGAGAAAACAGAGTGAAACCTAAAAATTCACACTGTTACTGCAGAGGAATGCTTCAAGCTATAAGAACAAAATTTGGTGAGTCAAGTGGGAATGGTGTACTGATCATTACCTCCAAGTATCATCAAGATTGGGTGAAATAACATTTGCTGAGATTTCAGGAAACTCGTAGTTTTTTGGAAGCTAGGCAACCCCTTTCTGATGAAAGTGGTTTTTCTCAGGCTGTGCCTAGGGTTACTTGAATATGAAACAAACTGTATAGTTAGAACTTAGAACTACTTTATTGTGTCAAGTTTCAAGGAGCTAGCACAAACCGTGTTGGATTTAGAGTTCCAAATTCATCTATCAATATAGGAGAAAACAGAGTGAAACCTAAAAATTCAAACTGTTACTGCAGAGGAATGCTTCAAGCTATAAGAACGAAATTTGGTGAGTCAAGAGGGAATGGTGTACTGATCATTACCTCCAAGTATCATCAAGATTGGGTGAAATAACATTTGCTGAGATTTCAGGAAACTCGTAGGTTTTTGGAAGCTAGGCAACCCCTTTCTGATGAAAGTGGTTTTTCTCAGGCTGTGCTTAGGGTTACTTGAATAGGAAACAAACTGCATAGTTAGACCTTAGAACTACTTTATTGTGTCAAGTTTCAAGGAGCTATCACAAACCGTGTTGGATTTAGAGTTCCAAATTCATCTATCAATATATGAGAAAACAGAGTGAAACCTAAAAATTCAAACTGTTACTGCAGAGGAATGCTTCAAGCTATAAGAACCAAATTTGGTGAGTCAAGTGGGAATGGTGTACTGATCATTACCTCCAAGTATCATCAAGATTGGGTGAAATAACATTTGCTGAGATTTCAGGAAACTCGTAGTTTTTTGGAAGCTAGGCAACCCCTTTCAGACGAATTTGGTTTTCATCAGTCTCTGCTTAGGGCTACTTGAATAGGAAACAAACAGTACAGACAGAACTTAGAACTGCTTTATTTTGTCAAGTTTCAAGGAGCTAGCACAAACCGTGTTGGATTTAGAGTTCCAAACTCATCTATCAATATAGGAGAAAACAGAGTGAAACCTAAAAATTCAAACTGTTACTATAGAGGAATGCTTCAAGCTGTAAGAACGAAATTTGGTGAGTCAAGTGGGAATGGTGTAGTGATCATTACCTCCAAGTATCATCAAGATTGGGTGAAATAACATTTGCTGAGATTTCAGGAAACTCGTAGTTTTTTGGAAGCTAGGCAACCACTTTCTGATGAAAGTTGTTTTTCTCAGGCTTTGCTTAGTGTTACTTGAATAGGAAACAAACTGTATAGTTAGAACTTACAACTACTTTATTGTGTCAAGTTTCAAGGAGCTAGCACAAACCGTGTTGGATTTAGAGTTCCAAATTCATCTATCAATATAGGAGCAAACAGAGTGAAACCTAAAAATTCAAACTGTTACTGCAGAGGAATGCTTCAAGCTATAAGAACGAAATTTGGTGAGTCAAGTGGGAATGGGGTACTGATCATTACCTCCAAGTATCATCAAGATTGGGTGAAAAAACATTTGCTGAGATTTCAGGAAACTCGTAGTTTTTTGGAAGCTAGGCAACCCCTTTCTGACGAAAGTGGTTTTTCTCATGCTGTGCTTAGGGTTACTTGAATAGGAAACAAACAGTACAGACAGAACTTAGAACTGCTTTATTTTGTCAAGCTTCAAGGAGCTAGCACAAACCTTGTTGAATTTAGAGTTCCAAATTCATCTATCAATATAGGAGAAAACAGAGTGAAACCTAAAAATTCAAACTGTTACTGCAGAGGAATGCTTCAAGCTATAAGAACGAAATTTGGTGAGTCAAGTGGGAATGGTGTACTGATCATTACCTCCAAGTATCATCAAGATTGGGTGAAAAAACATTTGCTGAGATTTCAGGAAACTCGTAGTTTTTTGGAAGCTAGGCAACCCCTTTCTGATGAAAGTGGTTTTTCTCAGGCTGTGCTTAGTGTTACTTGAAAAGGAAACAAACTGTATAGTTAGAACTTACAACTACTTTATTGTGTCAAGTTTCAAGGAGCTAGCACAAACCGTGTTGGATTTAGAGTTCCAAATTCATCTATCAATATATGAGAAAACAGAGTGAAACCTAAAAATTCAAACTGTTACTGCAGAGGAATGCTTCAAGCTATAAGAACGAAATTTGGTGAGTCAAGTGGGAATTGTGTACTTATCATTACCTCCAAGTATCATCAAGATTGGGTGAAATAACATTTGCTGAGATTTCAGGAAACTCGTAGTTTTTTGGAAGCTAGGCAACCCCTTTCAGACGAATTTGGTTTTCATCAGTCTCTGCTTAGGGCTACTTGAATAGGAAACAAACAGTACAGACAGAACTTAGAACTGCTTTATTTTGTCAAGTTTCAAGGAGCTAGCACAAACCGTGTTGGATTTAGAGTTCCAAACTCATCTATCAATATAGGAGAAAACAGAGTGAAACCTAAAAATTCAAACTGTTACTGCAGAGGAATGCTTCAAGCTATAAGAACGAAATTTGGTGAGTCAAGTGGGAATGGTGTACTGATCATTACCTCCAAGTATCATCAAGATTGGGTGAAATAACATTTGCTGAGATTTCAGGAAACTCGTAAGTTTTTGGAAGCTAGGCAACCCCTTTCAGATGAATTTGGTTTTCATCAGTCTCTGCTTAGGGCTACTTGAATAGGAAACAAACTGTATAGTTAGAACTTAGAACTACTTTATTGTGTCAAGTTTCAAGGAGCTAGCACAAACCGTGTTGGATTTAGAGTTCCAAATTCATCTATCAATATAGGAGAAAACAGAGTGAAACCTAAAAATTCAAACTGTTACTGCAGAGGAATGCTTCAAGCTATAAGAACGAAATTTGGTGAGTCAAGTGGGAATGGTGTACTGATCATTACCTCCAAGTATCATCAAGATTGGGTGAAATAACATTTGCTGAGAATTCAGGAAACTCGTAGTTTTTTGGAAGCTAGGCAACCCCTTTCAGACGAATTTGGTTTTCATCAGTCTCTGCTTAGGGCTACTTGAATAGGAAACAAACTGTATAGTTAGAACTTAGAACTACTTTATTGTGTCAAGTTTCAAGGAGCTAGCACAAACCGTGTTGGATTTAGAGTTCCAAATTCATCTATCAATATAGGAGAAAACAGAGTGAAACCTAAAAATTCAAACTGTTACTGCAGAGGAATGCTTCAAGCTATAAGAACGAAATTTGGTGAGTCAAGTGGGAATGGTGTACTGATCATTACCTCCAAGTATCATCAAGATTGGGTGAAATAACATTTGCTGAGATTTCAGGAAACTCGTAGTTTTTTGGAAGCTAGGCAACCCCTTTCAGACGAATTTGGTTTTCATCAGTCTCTGCTTAGGGCTACTTGAATAGGAAACAAACTGTATAGTTAGAACTTAGAACTACTTTATTTTGTCAAGTTTCAAGGAGCTAGCACAAACCGTGTTGGATTTAGAGTTCCAAATTCATCTATCAATATAGGAGAAAACAGAGTGAAACCTAAAAATTCACACTGTTACTGCAGAGGAATGCTTCAAGCTATAAGAACAAAATTTGGTGAGTCAAGTGGGAATGGTGTACTGATCATTACCTCCAAGTATCATCAAGATTGGGTGAAATAACATTTGCTGAGATTTCAGGAAACTCGTAGTTTTTTGGAAGCTAGGCAACCCCTTTCTGATGAAAGTGGTTTTTCTCAGGCTGTGCCTAGGGTTACTTGAATATGAAACAAACTGTATAGTTAGAACTTAGAACTACTTTATTGTGTCAAGTTTCAAGGAGCTAGCACAAACCGTGTTGGATTTAGAGTTCCAAATTCATCTATCAATATAGGAGAAAACAGAGTGAAACCTAAAAATTCAAACTGTTACTGCAGAGGAATGCTTCAAGCTATAAGAACGAAATTTGGTGAGTCAAGAGGGAATGGTGTACTGATCATTACCTCCAAGTATCATCAAGATTGGGTGAAATAACATTTGCTGAGATTTCAGGAAACTCGTAGGTTTTTGGAAGCTAGGCAACCCCTTTCTGATGAAAGTGGTTTTTCTCAGGCTGTGCTTAGGGTTACTTGAATAGGAAACAAACTGCATAGTTAGACCTTAGAACTACTTTATTGTGTCAAGTTTCAAGGAGCTATCACAAACCGTGTTGGATTTAGAGTTCCAAATTCATCTATCAATATATGAGAAAACAGAGTGAAACCTAAAAATTCAAACTGTTACTGCAGAGGAATGCTTCAAGCTATAAGAACCAAATTTGGTGAGTCAAGTGGGAATGGTGTACTGATCATTACCTCCAAGTATCATCAAGATTGGGTGAAATAACATTTGCTGAGATTTCAGGAAACTCGTAGTTTTTTGGAAGCTAGGCAACCCCTTTCAGACGAATTTGGTTTTCATCAGTCTCTGCTTAGGGCTACTTGAATAGGAAACAAACAGTACAGACAGAACTTAGAACTGCTTTATTTTGTCAAGTTTCAAGGAGCTAGCACAAACCGTGTTGGATTTAGAGTTCCAAACTCATCTATCAATATAGGAGAAAACAGAGTGAAACCTAAAAATTCAAACTGTTACTATAGAGGAATGCTTCAAGCTGTAAGAACGAAATTTGGTGAGTCAAGTGGGAATGGTGTAGTGATCATTACCTCCAAGTATCATCAAGATTGGGTGAAATAACATTTGCTGAGATTTCAGGAAACTCGTAGTTTTTTGGAAGCTAGGCAACCACTTTCTGATGAAAGTGGTTTTTCTCAGGCTTTGCTTAGTGTTACTTGAATAGGAAACAAACTGTATAGTTAGAACTTACAACTACTTTATTGTGTCAAGTTTCAAGGAGCTAGCACAAACCGTGTTGGATTTAGAGTTCCAAATTCATCTATCAATATAGGAGCAAACAGAGTGAAACCTAAAAATTCAAACTGTTACTGCAGAGGAATGCTTCAAGCTATAAGAACGAAATTTGGTGAGTCAAGTGGGAATGGGGTACTGATCATTACCTCCAAGTATCATCAAGATTGGGTGAAAAAACATTTGCTGAGATTTCAGGAAACTCGTAGTTTTTTGGAAGCTAGGCAACCCCTTTCTGACGAAAGTGGTTTTTCTCATGCTGTGCTTAGGGTTACTTGAATAGGAAACAAACAGTACAGACAGAACTTAGAACTGCTTTATTTTGTCAAGCTTCAAGGAGCTAGCACAAACCTTGTTGAATTTAGAGTTCCAAATTCATCTATCAATATAGGAGAAAACAGAGTGAAACCTAAAAATTCAAACTGTTACTGCAGAGGAATGCTTCAAGCTATAAGAACGAAATTTGGTGAGTCAAGTGGGAATGGTGTACTGATCATTACCTCCAAGTATCATCAAGATTGGGTGAAAAAACATTTGCTGAGATTTCAGGAAACTCGTAGTTTTTTGGAAGCTAGGCAACCCCTTTCTGATGAAAGTGGTTTTTCTCAGGCTGTGCTTAGTGTTACTTGAAAAGGAAACAAACTGTATAGTTAGAACTTACAACTACTTTATTGTGTCAAGTTTCAAGGAGCTAGCACAAACCGTGTTGGATTTAGAGTTCCAAATTCATCTATCAATATATGAGAAAACAGAGTGAAACCTAAAAATTCAAACTGTTACTGCAGAGGAATGCTTCAAGCTATAAGAACGAAATTTGGTGAGTCAAGTGGGAATTGTGTACTTATCATTACCTCCAAGTATCATCAAGATTGGGTGAAATAACATTTGCTGAGATTTCAGGAAACTCGTAGTTTTTTGGAAGCTAGGCAACCCCTTTCAGACGAATTTGGTTTTCATCAGTCTCTGCTTAGGGCTACTTGAATAGGAAACAAACTGTATAGTTCGAACTTACAACTACTTTATTGTGTCAAGTTTCAAGGAGCTAGCACAAACCGTGTTGGATTTAGAGTTCCAAACTCATCTATCAATATAGGAGAAAACAGAGTGAAACCTAAAAATTCAAACTGTTACTGCAGAGGAATGCTTCAAGCTATAAGAACGAAATTTGGTGAGTCAAGTGGGAATGGTGTACTGATCATTACCTCCAAGTATCATCAAGATTGGGTGAAATAACATTTGCTGAGATTTCAGGAAACTCGTAAGTTTTTGGAAGCTAGGCAACCCCTTTCAGATGAATTTGGTTTTCATCAGTCTCTGCTTAGGGCTACTTGAATAGGAAACAAACTGTATAGTTAGAACTTAGAACTACTTTATTGTGTCAAGTTTCAAGGAGCTAGCACAAACCGTGTTGGATTTAGAGTTCCAAATTCATCTATCAATATAGGAGAAAACAGAGTGAAACCTAAAAATTCAAACTGTTACTGCAGAGGAATGCTTCAAGCTATAAGAACGAAATTTGGTGAGTCAAGTGGGAATGGTGTACTGATCATTACCTCCAAGTATCATCAAGATTGGGTGAAATAACATTTGCTGAGATTTCAGGAAACTCGTAGTTTTTTGGAAGCTAGGCAACCCCTTTCAGACGAATTTGGTTTTCATCAGTCTCTGCTTAGGGCTACTTGAATAGGAAACAAACTGTATAGTTAGAACTTAGAACTACTTTATTGTGTCAAGTTTCAAGGAGCTAGCACAAACTTTGTTGGATTTAGAGTTCCAAATTCATCTATCAATATAGGAGAAAACAGAGTGAAACTTAAAATTCAAACTGTTACTGCAGAGGAATGCTTCAAGCTATAAGAACGAAATTTGGTGAGTCAAGTGGGAATGGTGTACTGATCATTACCTCCAAGTATCATCAAGATTGGGTGAAATAACATTTGCTGAGATTTCAGGAAACTCGTAGTTTTTTGGAAGCTAGGCAACCCCTTTCAGACGAATTTGGTTTTCATCAGTCTCTGCTTAGGGCTACTTGAATAGGAAACAAACTGTATAGTTAGAACTTAGAACTACTTTATTTTGTCAAGTTTCAAGGAGCTAGCACAAACCGTGTTGGATTTAGAGTTCCAAATTCATCTATCAATATAGGAGAAAACAGAGTGAAACCTAAAAATTCAAACTGTTACTGCAGAGGAATGCTTCAAGCTATAAGAACGAAATTTGGTGAGTCAAGTGGGAATGGTGTACTGATCATTACCTCCAAGTATCATCAAGATTGGGTGAAATAACATTTGCTGAGATTTCAGGAAACTCGTAGTTTTTTGGAAGCTAGGCAACCCATTTCTGACGAAAGTGGTTTTTCTCATGCTGTGCTTAGGGTTACTTGAATAGGAAAAAAACAGTACAGACAGAACTTAGAACTGCTTTATTTTGTCAAGCTTCAAGGAGCTAGCACAAACCGTGTTGGATTTAGAGTTCCAAATTCATCTATCAATATAGGAGAAAACAGAGTGAAACCTAAAAATTCAAACTGTTACTGCAGAGGAATGCTTCAAGCTATAAGAACGAAATTTGGTGACTCAAGAGGGAATGGTGTACTGATCATTACCTCCAAGTATCATCAAGTTTGGGTGAAAAAACATTTGCTGAGATTTCAGGAAACTCGTAGTTTTTTGGAAGCTAGGCAACCCCTTTCTGATGAAAGTGGTTTTTCTCAGGCTGTGCCTAGGGTTACTTGAATATAAAACAAACTGTATAGTTAGAACTTAGAACTACTTTATTGTGTCAAGTTTCAAGGAGCTAGCACAAACCGTGTTGGATTTAGAGTTCCAAATTCATCTATCAATATAGGAGAAAACAGAGTGAAACCTAAAAATTCAAACTGTTACTGCAGAGGAATGCTTCAAGCTATAAGAACGAAATTTGGTGAGTCAAGAGGGAATGGTGTACTGATCATTACCTCCAAGTATCATCAAGATTGGGTGAAATAACATTTGCTGAGATTTCAGGAAACTCGTAGGTTTTTGGAAGCTAGGCAACCCCTTTCTGATGAAAGTGGTTTTTCTCAGGCTGTGCTTAGGGTTACTTGAATAGGAAACAAACTGCATAGTTAGACCTTAGAACTACTTTATTGTGTCAAGTTTCAAGGAGCTATCACAAACCGTGTTGGATTTAGAGTTCCAAATTCATCTATCAATATATGAGAAAACAGAGTGAAACCTAAAAATTCAAACTGTTACTGCAGAGGAATGCTTCAAGCTATAAGAACGAAATTTGGTGAGTCAAGTGGGAATGGTGTACTGATCATTACCTCCAAGTATCATCAAGATTGGGTGAAATAACATTTGCTGAGATTTCAGGAAACTCGTAGTTTTTTGGAAGCTAGGCAACCCCTTTCTGACGAAAGTGGTTTTTCTCATGCTGTGCTTAGGGTTACTTGAATAGGAAACAAACAGTACAGACAGAACTTAGAACTGCTTTATTTTGTCAAGTTTCAAGGAGCTAGCACAAACCGTGTTGGATTTAGAGTTCCAAATTCATCTATCAATATAGGAGAAAACAGAGTGAAACCTAAAAATTCAAACTGTTACTGCAGAGGAATGCTTCAAGCTATAAGAAGAAATTTGGTGAGTCAAGTGGGAATGGTGTACTGATCATTACCTCCAAGTATCATCAAGATTGGGTGAAATAACATTTGCTGAGATTTCAGGAAACTCGTAGTTTTTTGGAAGCTAGGCAACCCCTTTCAGATGAATTTGGTTTTCATCAGTCTCTGCTTAGGGCTACTTGAATAGGAAAAAAACTGTATAGTTCGAACTTAGAACTACTTTATTGTGTCAAGTTTCAAGGAGCTAGCACAAACCGTGTTGGATTTAGAGTTCCAAATTCATCTATCAATATAGGAGAAAACAGAGTGAAACCTAAAAATTCAAACTGTTACTGCAGAGGAATGCTTCAAGCTATAAGAACGAAATTTGGTGAGTCAAGTGGGAATGGTGTACTGATCATTACCTCCAAGTATCATCAAGATTGGGTGAAAAAACATTTGCTGAGATTTCTGGAAACTCGTAGTTTTTTGGAAGCTAGGCAACCCCTTTCTGATGAAAGTGGTTTTTCTCAGGCTGTGCTTAGTGTTACTTGAAAAGGAAACAAACTGTATAGTTAGAACTTACAACTACTTTATTGTGTCAAGTTTCAAGGAGCTAGCACAAACCATGTTGGATTTAGAGTTCCAAATTCATCTATCAATATATGAGAAAACAGAGTGAAACCTAAAAATTCAAACTGTTACTGCAGAGGAATGCTTCAAGCTATAAGAACGAAATTTGGTGAGTCAAGTGGGAATGGTGTACTTATCATTACCTCCAAGTATCATCAAGATTGGGTGAAATAACATTTGCTGAGATTTCAGGAAACTCGTAGTTTTTTGGAAGCTAGGCAACCCCTTTCAGACGAATTTGGTTTTCATCAGTCTCTGCTTAGGGCTACTTGAATAGGAAACAAACAGTACAGACAGAACTTAGAACTGCTTTATTTTGTCAAGTTTCAAGGAGCTAGCACAAACCGTGTTGGATTTAGAGTTCCAAACTCATCTATCAATATAGGAGAAAACAGAGTGAAACCTAAAAATTCAAACTGTTACTGCAGAGGAATGCTTCAAGCTATAAGAACGAAATTTGGTGAGTCAAGTGGGAATGGTGTACTGATCATTACCTCCAAGTATCATCAAGATTGGGTGAAATAACATTTGCTGAGATTTCAGGAAACTCGTAAGTTTTTGGAAGCTAGGCAACCCCTTTCAGATGAATTTGGTTTTCATCAGTCTCTGCTTAGGGCTACTTGAATAGGAAACAAACTGTATAGTTCGAACTTAGAACTACTTTATTGTGTCAAGTTTCAAGGAGCTAGCACAAACCGTGTTGGATTTAGAGTTCCAAATTCATCTATCAATATAGGAGAAAACAGAGTGAAACCTAAAAATTCAAACTGTTACTGCAGAGGAATGCTTCAAGCTATAAGAACGAAATTTGGTGAGTCAAGTGGGAATGGTGTACTGATCATTACCTCCAAGTATCATCAAGATTGGGTGAAATAACATTTGCTGAGATTTCAGGAAACTCGTAGTTTTTTGGAAGCTAGGCAATCCCTTTCAGACGAATTTGGTTTTCATCAGTCTCTGCTTAGGGCTACTTGAATAGGAAACAAACTGTATAGTTAGAACTTAGAACTACTTTATTGTGTCAAGTTTCAAGGAGCTAGCACAAACTTTGTTGGATTTAGAGTTCCAAATTCATCTATCAATATAGGAGAAAACAGAGTGAAACTTAAAATTCAAACTGTTACTGCAGAGGAATGCTTCAAGCTATAAGAACGAAATTTGGTGAGTCAAGTGGGAATGGTGTACTGATCATTACCTCCAAGTATCATCAAGATTGGGTGAAATAACATTTGCTGAGATTTCAGGAAACTCGTAGTTTTTTGGAAGCTAGGCAACCCCTTTCAGACGAATTTGGTTTTCATCAGTCTCTGCTTAGGGATACTTGAATAGGAAACAAACTGTATAGTTAGAACTTAGAACTACTTTATTTTGTCAAGTTTCAAGGAGCTAGCACAAACCGTGTTGGATTTAGAGTTCCAAATTCATCTATCAATATAGGAGAAAACAGAGTGAAACCTAAAAATTCAAACTGTTACTGCAGAGGAATGCTTCAACCTATAAGAATGAACTTTGGTGAGTCAAGTGGGAATGGTGTACTGATCATTACCTCCAAGTATCATCAAGATTGGGTGAAATAACATTTGCTGAGATTTCAGGAAACTCGTAGTTTTTTGGAAGCTAGGCAACCCATTTCTGATGAAAGTGGTTTTTCTCATGCTGTGCTTAGGGTTACTTGAATAGGAAAAAAACAGTACAGACAGAACTTAGAACTGCTTTATTTTGTCAAGCTTCAAGGAGCTAGCACAAACCGTGTTGGATTTAGAGTTCCAAATTCATCTATCAATATAGGAGAAAACAGAGTGAAACCTAAAAATTCAAACTGTTACTGCAGAGGAATGCTTCAAGCTATAAGAACGAAATTTGGTGACTCAAGAGGGAATGGTGTACTGATCATTACCTCCAAGTATCATCAAGTTTGGGTGAAAAAACATTTGCTGAGATTTCAGGAAACTCGTAGTTTTTTGGAAGCTAGGCAACCCCTTTCTGATGAAAGTGGTTTTTCTCAGGCTGTGCCTAGGGTTACTTGAATATAAAACAAACTGTATAGTTAGAACTTAGAACTACTTTATTGTGTCAAGTTTCAAGGAGCTAGCACAAACCGTGTTGGATTTAGAGTTCCAAATTCATCTATCAATATAGGAGAAAACAGAGTGAAACCTAAAAATTCAAACTGTTACTGCAGAGGAATGCTTCAAGCTATAAGAACGAAATTTGGTGAGTCAAGAGGGAATGGTGTACTGATCATTACCTCCAAGTATCATCAAGATTGGGTGAAATAACATTTGCTGAGATTTCAGGAAACTCGTAGTTTTTTGGAAGCTAGGCAACCCATTTCTGACGAAAGTGGTTTTTCTCATGCTGTGCTTAGGGTTACTTGAATAGGAAACAAACAGTACAGACAGAACTTAGAACTGCTTTATTTTGTCAAGCTTCAAGGAGCTAGCACAAACCGTGTTGGATTTAGAGTTCCAAATTCATCTATCAATATAGGAGAAAACAGAGTGAAACCTAAAAATTCAAACTGTTACTGCAGAGGAATGCTTCAAGCTATAAGAACGAAATTTGGTGACTCAAGAGGGAATGGTGTACTGATCATTACCTCCAAGTATCATCAAGATTGGGTGAAAAAACATTTGCTGAGATTTCAGGAAACTCGTAGTTTTTTGGAAGCTAGGCAACCCCTTTCTGATGAAAGTGGTTTTTCTCAGGCTGTGCTTAGTGTTACTTGAAAAGGAAACAAACTGTATAGTTAGAACTTACAACTACTTTATTGTGTCAAGTTTCAAGGAGCTAGCACAAACCGTGTTGGATTTAGAGTTCCAAATTCATCTATCAATATATGAGAAAACAGAGTGAAACCTAAAAATTCAAACTGTTAGTGCAGAGGAATGCTTCAAGCTATAAGAACGAAATTTGGTGAGTCAAGTGGGTATGGTGTACTGATCATTACCTCCAAGTATCATCAAGATTGGGTGAAATAACATTTGCTGAGATTTCAGGAAACTCGTAGTTTTTTGGAAGCTAGGCAACCCCTTTCAGATGAATTTGGTTTTCATCAGTCTCTGCTTAGGGCTACTTGAATAGGAAACAAACTGTATAGTTCGAACTTAGAACTACTTTATTGTGTCAAGTTTCAAGGAGCTAGCACAAACCGTGTTGGATTTAGAGTTCCAAATTCATCTATCAATATAGGAGAAAACAGAGTGAAACCTAAAAATTCAAACTGTTACTGCAGAGGAATGCTTCAAGCTATAAGAACGGAATTTGGTGAGTCAAGTGGGAATGGTGTACTGATCATTACCTCCAAGTATCATCAAGATTGGGTGAAATAACATTTGCTGAGATTTCAGGAAACTCGTAGTTTTTTGGAATCTAGGCAACCCCTTTCAGACGAATTTGGTTTTCATCAGTCTCTGCTTAGGGCTACTTGAATAGAAAACAAACTGTATAGTTAGAACTTAGAACTACTTTATTGTGTCAAGTTTCAAGGAGCTAGCACAAACTTTGTTGGATTTAGGGTTCCAAATTCATCTATCAATATAGGAGAAAACAGAGTGAAACTTAAAATTCAAACTGTTACTGCAGAGGAATGCTTCAAGCTGTAAGAACGAAATTTGGTGAGTCAAGTGGGAATGGTGTAGTGATCATTACCTCCAAGTATCATCAAGATTGGGTGAAATAACATTTGCTCAGATTTCAGGAAACTCGTAGTTTTTTGGAAGCTAGGCAACCACTTTCTGATGAAAGTGGTTTTTCTCAGGCTGTGCTTAGTGTTACTTGAATAGGAAACAAACTGTATAGTTAGAACTTACAACTACTTTATTGTGTCAAGTTTCAAGGAGCTAGCACAAACCGTGTTGGATTTAGAGTTCCAAATTCATCTATCAATATAGGAGCAAACAGAGTGAAACCTAAAAATTCAAACTGTTACTGCAGAGGAATGCTTCAAGCTATAAGAACGAAATTTGGTGAGTCAAGTGGGAATGGGGTACTGATCATTACCTCCAAGTATCATCAAGATTGGGTGAAAAAACATTTGCTGAGATTTCAGGAAACTCGTAGTTTTTTTGGAAGCTAGGCAACCCCTTTCTGACGAAAGTGGTTTTTCTCATGCTGTGCTTAGGGTTACTTGAATAGGAAACAAACAGTACAGACAGAACTTAGAACTGCTTTATTTTGTCAAGCTTCAAGGAGCTAGCACAAACCTTGTTGAAGTTAGAGTTCCAAATTCATCTATCAATATAGTAGAAAACAGAGTGAAACCTAAAAATTCAAACTGTTACTGCAGAGGAATGCTTCAAGCTATAAGAACGAAATTTGGTGAGTCAAGTGGGAATGGTGTACTGATCATTACCTCCAAGTATCATCAAGATTGGGTGAAATAACATTTGCTGAGATTTCAGGAAACTCGTAGTTTTTTGGAAGCTAGGCAACCCCTTTCAGATGAATTTGGTTTTCATCAGTCTCTGCTTAGGGCTACTTGAATAGGAAACAAACTGTATAGTTCGAACTTAGAACTACTTTATTGTGTCAAGTTTCAAGGAGCTAGCACAAACCGTGTTGGATTTAGAGTTCCAAATTCATCTATCAATATAGGAGAAAACAGAGTGAAACCTAAAAATTCAAACTGTTACTGCAGAGGAATGCTTCAAGCTATAAGAACGAAATTTGGTGAGTCAAGTGGGAATGGTGTACTGATCATTACCTCCAAGTATCATCAAGATTGGGTGAAAAAACATTTGCTGAGATTTCAGGAAACTCGTAGTTTTTTGGAAGCTAGGCAACCCCTTTCTGATGAAAGTGGTTTTTCTCAGGCTGTGCTTAGTGTTACTTGAAAAGGAAACAAACTGTATAGTTAGAACTTACAACTACTTTATTGTGTCAAGTTTCAAGGAGCTAGCACAAACCTTGTTGGATTTAGAGTTCCAAATTCATCTATCAATATAGGAGAAAACAGAGTGAAACCTAAAAATTCAAACTGTTACTGCAGAACAATGCTTCAAGCTATAAGAACGAAATTTGGTGAGTCAAGTGGGAATGGTGTACTTATCATTACCTCCAAGTATCATCAAGATTGGGTGAAATAACATTTGCTGAGATTTCAGGAAACTCGTAGTTTTTTGGAAGCTAGGCAACCCCTTTCAGACGAATTTGGTTTTCATCAGTCTCTGCTTAGGGCTACTTGAATAGGAAACAAACAGTACAGACAGAACTTAGAACTGCTTTATTTTGTCAAGTTTCAAGGAGCTAGCACAAACCGTGTTGGATTTAGAGTTCCAAACTCATCTATCAATATAGGAGAAAACAGAGTGAAACCTAAAAATTCAAACTGTTACTGCAGAGGAATGCTTCAAGCTATAAGAACGAAATTTGGTGAGTCAAGTGGGAATGGTGTACTTATCATTACCTCCAAGTATCATCAAGATTGGGTGAAATAACATTTGCTGAGATTTCAGGAAACTCGTAGTTTTTTGGAAGCTAGGCAACCCCTTTCAGACGAATTTGGTTTTCATCAGTCTCTGCTTAGGGCTACTTGAATAGGAAACAAACAGTACAGACAGAACTTAGAACTGCTTTATTTTGTCAAGTTTCAAGGAGCTAGCACAAACCGTGTTAGATTTAGAGTTCCAAACTCATCTATCAATATAGGAGAAAACAGAGTGAAACCTAAAAATTCAAACTGTTACTGCAGAGGAATGCTTCAAGCTATAAGAACGAAATTTGGTGAGTCAAGTGGGAATGGTGTACTGATCATTACCTCCAAGTATCATCAAGATTGGGTGAAATAACATTTGCTGAGATTTCAGGAAACTCGTAGTTTTTTGGAAGCTAGGCAACCCCTTTCAGATGAATTTGGTTTTCATCAGTCTCTGCTTAGGGCTACTTGAATAGGAAACAAACTGTATAGTTCGAACTTAGAACTACTTTATTGTGTCAAGTTTCAAGGAGCTAGCACAAACCGTGTTGGATTTAGAGTTCCAAATTCATCTATCAATATAGGAGAAAACAGAGTGAAACCTAAAAATTCAAACTGTTACTGCAGAGGAATGCTTCAAGCTATAAGAACGAAATTTGGTGAGTCAAGTGGGAATGGTGTACTGATCATTACCTCCAAGTATCATCAAGATTGGGTGAAATAACATTTGCTGAGATTTCAGGAAACTCGTAGTTTTTTGGAATCTAGGCAACCCCTTTCAGACGAATTTGGTTTTCATCAGTCTCTGCTTAGGGCTACTTGAATAGGAAACAAACTGTATAGTTCGAACTTAGAACTACTTTATTGTGTCAAGTTTCAAGGAGCTAGCACAAACCGTGTTGGATTTAGAGTTCCAAATTCATCTATCAATATAGGAGAAAACAGAGTGAAACTTAAAATTCAAACTGTTACTGCAGAGGAATGCTTCAAGCTATAAGAACGAAATTCGGTGAGTCAAGTGGGAATGGTGTACTGATCATTACCTCCAAGTATCATCAAGATTGGGTGAAATAACATTTGCTCAGATTTCAGGAAACTCGTAGTTTTTTGGAAGCTAGGCAACCACTTTCTGATGAAAGTGGTTTTTCTCAGGCTGTGCTTAGTGTTACTTGAATAGGAAACAAACTGTATAGTTAGAACTTACAACTACTTTATTGTGTCAAGTTTCAAGGAGCTAGCACAAACCGTGTTGGATTTAGAGTTCCAAATTCATCTATCAATATAGGAGCAAACAGAGTGAAACCTAAAAATTCAAACTGTTACTGCAGAGGAATGCTTCAAGCTATAAGAACGAAATTTGGTGAGTCAAGTGGGAATGGGGTACTGATCATTACCTCCAAGTATCATCAAGATTGGGTGAAAAAACATTTGCTGAGATTTCAGGAAACTCGTAGTTTTTTTGGAAGCTAGGCAACCCCTTTCTGACGAAAGTGGTTTTTCTCATGCTGTGCTTAGGGTTACTTGAATAGGAAACAAACAGTACAGACAGAACTTAGAACTGCTTTATTTTGTCAAGCTTCAAGGAGCTAGCACAAACCTTGTTGAAGTTAGAGTTCCAAATTCATCTATCAATATAGGAGAAAACAGAGTGAAACCTAAAAATTCAAACTGTTACTGCAGAGGAATGCTTCAAGCTATAAGAACGAAATTTGGTGAGTCAAGTGGGAATGGTGTACTGATCATTACCTCCAAGTATCATCAAGATTGGGTGAAATAACATTTGCTGAGATTTCAGGAAACTCGTAGTTTTTTGGAAGCTAGGCAACCCCTTTCAGATGAATTTGGTTTTCATCAGTCTCTGCTTAGGGCTACTTGAATAGGAAACAAACTGTATAGTTCGAACTTAGAACTACTTTATTGTGTCAAGTTTCAAGGAGCTAGCACAAACCGTGTTGGATTTAGAGTTCCAAATTCATCTATCAATATAGGAGAAAACAGAGTGAAACCTAAAAATTCAAACTGTTACTGCAGAGGAATGCTTCAAGCTATAAGAACGAAATTTGGTGAGTCAAGTGGGAATGGTGTACTGATCATTACCTCCAAGTATCATCAAGATTGGGTGAAAAAACATTTGCTGAGATTTCAGGAAACTCGTAGTTTTTTGGAAGCTAGGCAACCCCTTTCTGATGAAAGTGGTTTTTCTCAGGCTGTGCTTAGTGTTACTTGAAAAGGAAACAAACTGTATAGTTAGAACTTACAACTACTTTATTGTGTCAAGTTTCAAGGAGCTAGCACAAACCTTGTTGGATTTAGAGTTCCAAATTCATCTATCAATATAGGAGAAAACAGAGTGAAACCTAAAAATTCAAACTGTTACTGCAGAACAATGCTTCAAGCTATAAGAACGAAATTTGGTGAGTCAAGTGGGAATGGTGTACTTATCATTACCTCCAAGTATCATCAAGATTGGGTGAAATAACATTTGCTGAGATTTCAGGAAACTCGTAGTTTTTTGGAAGCTAGGCAACCCCTTTCAGACGAATTTGGTTTTCATCAGTCTCTGCTTAGGGCTACTTGAATAGGAAACAAACAGTACAGACAGAACTTAGAACTGCTTTATTTTGTCAAGTTTCAAGGAGCTAGCACAAACCGTGTTGGATTTAGAGTTCCAAACTCATCTATCAATATAGGAGAAAACAGAGTGAAACCTAAAAATTCAAACTGTTACTGCAGAGGAATGCTTCAAGCTATAAGAACGAAATTTGGTGAGTCAAGTGGGAATGGTCTACTTATCATTACCTCCAAGTATCATCAAGATTGGGTGAAATAACATTTGCTGAGATTTCAGGAAACTCGTAGTTTTTTGGAAGCTAGGCAACCCCTTTCAGACGAATTTGGTTTTCATCAGTCTCTGCTTAGGGCTACTTGAATAGGAAACAAACAGTACAGACAGAACTTAGAACTGCTTTATTTTGTCAAGTTTCAAGGAGCTAGCACAAACCGTGTTGGATTTAGAGTTCCAAACTCATCTATCAATATAGGAGAAAACAGAGTGAAACCTAAAAATTCAAACTGTTACTGCAGAGGAATGCTTCAAGCTATAAGAACGAAATTTGGTGAGTCAAGTGGGAATGGTGTACTGATCATTACCTCCAAGTATCATCAAGATTGGGTGAAATAACATTTGCTGAGATTTCAGGAAACTCGTAGTTTTTTGGAAGCTAGGCAACCCCTTTCAGATGTATTTGGTTTTCATCAGTCTCTGCTTAGGGCTACTTGAATAGGAAACAAACTGTATAGTTCAAACTTAGAACTACTTTATTGTGTCAAGTTTCAAGGAGCTAGCACAAACCGTGTTGGATTTAGAGTTCCAAATTCATCTATCAATATAGGAGAAAACAGAGTGAAACCTAAAAATTCAAACTGTTACTGCAGAGGAATGCTTCAAGCTATAAGAACGAAATTTGGTGAGTCAAGTGGGAATGGTGTACTGATCATTACCTCCAAGTATCATCAAGATTGGGTGAAATAACATTTGCTGAGATTTCAGGAAACTCGTAGTTTTTTGGAAGCTAGGCAACCCCTTTCAGACGAATTTGGTTTTCATCAGTCTCTGCTTAGGGCTACTTGAATAGGAAACAAACTGTATAGTTAGAACTTAGAACTACTTTATTGTGTCAAGTTTCAAGGAGCTAGCACAAACTTTGTTGGATTTAGAGTTCCAAATTCATCTATCAATATAGGAGAAAACAGAGTGAAACTTAAAATTCAAACTGTTACTGCAGAGGAATGCTTCAAGCTATAAGAACGAAATTTGGTGAGTCAAGTGGGAATGGTGTACTGATCATTACCTCCAAGTATCATCAAGATTGGGTGAAATAACATTTGCTGAGATTTCAGGAAACTCGTAGTTTTTTGGAAGCTAGGCAACCCCTTTCAGACGAATTTGGTTTTCATCAGTCTCTGCTTAGGGCTACTTGAATAGGAAACAAACTGTATAGTTAGAACTTAGAATTACTTTATTTTGTCAAGTTTCAAGGAGCTAGCACAAACCGTGTTGGATTTAGAGTTCCAAATTCATCTATCAATATAGGAGAAAACAGAGTGAAACCTAAAAATTCAAACTGTTACTGCAGAGGAATGCTTCAAGCTATAAGAACGAAATTTGGTGAGTCAAGTGGGAATGGTGTACTGATCATTACCTCCAAGTATCATCAAGATTGGGTGAAATAACATTTGCTGAGATTTCAGGAAACTCGTAGTTTTTTGGAAGCTAGGCAACCCATTTCTGACGAAAGTGGTTTTTCTCATGCTGTGCTTAGGGTTACTTGAATAGGAAACAAACAGTACAGACAGAACTTAGAACGGCTTTATTTTGTCAAGCTTCAAGGAGCTAGCACAAACCGTGTTGGATTTAGAGTTCCAAATTCATCTATCAATATAGGAGAAAACAGAGTGAAACCTAAAAATTCAAACTGTTACTGCAGAGGAATGCTTCAAGCTATAAGAACGAAATTTGGTGACTCAAGAGGGAATGGTGTACTGATCATTACCTCCAAGTATCATCAAGATTGGGTGAAAAAACATTTGCTGAGATTTCAGGAAACTCGTAGTTTTTTGGAAGCTAGGCAACCCCTTTCAGATGAATTTGGTTTTCATCAGTCTCTGCTTAGGGCTACTTGAATAGGAAACAAACTGTATAGTTCGAACTTAGAACTACTTTATTGTGTCAAGTTTCAAGGAGCTAGCACAAACCGTGTTGGATTTAGAGTTCCAAATTCATCTATCAATATAGGAGAAAACAGAGTGAAACTTAAAATTCAAACTGTTACTGCAGAGGAATGCTTCAAGCTATAAGAACGAAATTTGGTGAGTCAAGTGGGAATGGTGTAGTGATCATTACCTCCAAGTATCATCAAGATTGGGTGAAATAACATTTGCTGAGATTTCAGGAAACTCGTAGTTTTTTGGAAGCTAGGCAACCACTTTCTGATGAAAGTGGTTTTTCTCAGGCTTTGCTTAGTGTTACTTGAATAGGAAACAAACTGTATAGTTAGAACTTACAACTACTTTATTGTGTCAAGTTTCAAGGAGCTAGCACAAACCGTGTTGGATTTAGAGTTCCAAATTCATCTATCAATATAGGAGCAAACAGAGTGAAACCTAAAAATTCAAACTGTTACTGCAGAGGAATGCTTCAAGCTATAAGAACGAAATTTGGTGAGTCAAGTGGGAATGGGGTACTGATCATTACCTCCAAGTATCATCAAGATTGGGTGAAAAAACATTTGCTGAGATTTCAGGAAACTCGTAGTTTTTTTGGAAGCTAGGCAACCCCTTTCTGACGAAAGTGGTTTTTCTCATGCTGTGCTTAGGGTTACTTGAATAGGAAACAAACAGTACAGACAGAACTTAGAACTGCTTTATTTTGTCAAGCTTCAAGGAGCTAGCACAAACCTTGTTGAATTTAGAGTTCCAAATTCATCTATCAATATAGGAGAAAACAGAGTGAAACCTAAAAATTCAAACTGTTACTGCAGAGGAATGCTTCAAGCTATAAGAAGAAATTTGGTGAGTCAAGTGGGAATGGTGTACTGATCATTACCTCCAAGTATCATCAAGATTGGGTGAAAAAACATTTGCTGAGATTTCAGGAAACTCGTAGTTTTTTGGAAGCTAGGCAACTGCTAGGAGCCACAAGCATATATACGATGTATGGCACCTTTGGTTGTAAAGTGACGCCAGCTAGCCACTGAGATGATTATGTTAAAATTTACATTCATATGCAAACTGGACTCCCGCTGTTCACCTTGGCCTGCTACCGGACTCAAGTTACGGGACTTTACGGGACTGCTGGAGAGTTCCCATTGGTTGGGGAAGGATAGTAGGAGGGAATTCCGGAGGAGGTGGGAGGAGACGGGGGGGTTCCGGTCGGCGCGCGGTTCCGGTCGGACACCCTCGTGGGAGGACCGGTTTTTGACTTGCTGGCGCTGAGAGTGTTAGCGGCTTTTTCAAAATAAAGTTTTGTTCCTGCTTGATTGGCTCGTGATTCTGTGCCCAGCCAAGACTGCGGCATTTGGCGGCCCGTGCGGGGAACGCCTGAAGCTTAGAGGTGAGTAAATTGCTCGCCCCTGAGGGAAGGCGACAGGATGGATGACCTTCTCAGAAAACAATGTGTTCTTGTTTTGATTTATTTTGTTTTCATTTCGAGCTCCCTAGCCCTAGAATTTTCTCAGGCGAACTGGAAAAAATGGTTGGCTCAAGGTTTGAAGTTATTCAGCCCTGAGAAAGAGAAAATTGATACAACCATTGTCTGCTCCGTCTTTGTTTCATTCTGCTTCGGCTTTGTTTTATCCTACCTTATTGGGTTAGGTTATAGTAGATTAGAATCCAATAAAAAACAAACCGAAAAACTGTTAAGTAAATTGTTAGAGGTCCAGACTATGGTAGAAAAAACGCTAGGTCAAGCAAAAGAGAAGGTCTCTCAAGCTAGTCAGACAGAGGAGAATTTAAAGAAAGCAAGCTTAGAGGACAAGCAGCCATCAGGTGGAGAATTACAACAGGAGGTTGCTACCAACTCCGTTCTATCACCAGAGGGCGTAACTCAGCCAACAGCTCCATCTACCGCTGAGCGGCCCTCAACTACCGTAGTTGATGGACGGAATTCTGAGGCAGGACCCCAAAGATTAGCATGCCCTGTACTTGAGCAGGCAGGAGGGCAACGAATTCACCGTACTTTAGATTTCAAAACAATAAAGCAATTAAAGGAGGCTGTAACGACCTATGGGCCGCAAGCTCCCTTCACAATAAGCATGGTTGAATCTGTTACCAACTTGGACATGACACCAGCAGATTGGGCTAACATGTGTCGATCTGTGCTAAACGGAGGACAATATTTGTTATGGAAGGTTGCCAATGAGGAATTTTGCATGGAGACAGCTAGGCGAAATGCAGAAGCTGGGTACCCTCAAAGAAATATGGACATGCTTTTGGGGAAGGGACCTTATGAGGGTCAAAGACAACAAATTGAATATGACCCTGGTGTGTACGCACAAATTGCTGTAGATGCAGTTAGGGCATGGAAAACTTTACAGGGGCATGGAGACTTACAAGGTCAATTATCTAAGGTAATACAAGGAACTAATGAACCTTATGCTGAATTTGTAGATAGACTTATTCAGTCAGCCTCTAGGATATTTGGAAATACAGAACAGGTAATGCCATTTATAAAACAACTGGCTTATGACCAAGCAAATCGTTGCTGCAGAGAGGTCATTAGACCATGGAGACATGAGGATTTAAACACATATATTAAATTATGTAGAGACATTAATGAACAGGGGCAAGTCTTAGCAGCAGTACAACAGGCTTTAGATGCCAGGCCAAGAACATGCTATAATTGTAATCAAACAGGACATTTTAAAAGGAGTTGCCCCATAAGAGGAGGGTTTAACAAAGCTGGATATCAAAGGAATAGAATACCAGGTATTTGCCCACGATGCCGTAGAGGGAGACATTGGGCTAATGAATGCCGTTCTCAAACCACCATAGAGGGTATTCCGTTATCAAAAAACGGACAAGGACCAAGTGTTTACCCACGATATCGTGGAGAAAGGTATCAAGCTCCATTGCCAAAAAACGGACTAGAGGGCCCAATGCCCCGGGGCCCCAAACCACAAATATATGGGGCAATGGAGGAACCCAACAGCCCCATCAAGGTAGTGCCCAGGACGCATTATCCATTAAATCCCTCATCAGACAAACTAGAGGGAGCGCAGGGCTGGACATCTGCGCCTCTGCCAGAGCAGTACTAACCCCAGAGATGGGAATTCAAATCATTCCCACAGGAGTAAAAGGACCTCTTCCCCAGGGAACAGTAGGCTTATTATTGGGACGCAGTTCTTCTACACTAAAAGGACTTATGATAAGTCCTGGGGTAATTGATCCCGATTATGAAGGTGAAATAAAAATTATAGCTAGTTCTCCAAGAGGTATATCAGTAATTTCACCAGGAGATAGAATAGCACAGTTATTAATAATACCCAGCCTGCATGATAAATTTTCCAGTTGTAATGTAGAAAGAGGTTCCAAGGGATTAGGCTCCACAGGTGTAGATTGGGCTATGCTGTCTTTAAATTTAGATTCTCGCCCAATGCTAAAATTAAAAATTCAAGGACATGACTTTAATGGGCTGCTGGACACAGGAGCTGACCTCAGCATCATATCTCGTCAAGAATGGCCAAAACATTGGCCATTACAACAAGCCACTCAAACGCTTCGAGGCCTAGGAGTGGCAACAAATCCCCATAGAAGTGCTATGGTATTAGATTGGAGGGATCCTGAAGGATGTGAAGGAACTATACAGCCCTATGTATTGGATCATCTTCCTGTAAATTTATGGGGACGAGATGTCCTAGATCAATTAGGATTGACATTAACAAATAACATCAATCCTAACGCGCCCACTACTAGGGCTAAACAAGGCTTTAGGAAAGAAAAAAGATTAAGAGAACAAGAACAAGGTATGACAGCACCTATTCAAATAGATCAAGAAATAAATAGACATGAATTGGGTTTCCAGAAAGGGCCACTGAGACAATCAAAATTACTTGGAAATCAGAAAGACCAGTGTGGGTTCCTCAGTGGCCCTTGACTAAAGAAAAGATACAAGTAGCCCATGACTTGGTCAGACAACAGTTAGCGGAAGGACATATACAACCTTCCGTATCCCCCTATAATACTCCCATTTTTGTCATTAAAAAGAAATCTGGTAAATGGAGATTATTACAAGATTTAAGAGCCATTAATAATGAGATGGTTATTATGGGACCTGCTCAATCAGGGATTCCTCAATTGTCTGCTTTACCAAAAACCTGGCATGTTTTAGTTATAGATATTAAAGATTGTTTCTTTTCAATTCCAATTCATCCCGAGGATAGTCCACATTTTGCATTTACTATCCCTGCACTGAATCATGAAGGTCCTGATCAGAGATATGAATGGAAAGTACTCCCTCAAGGGATGGCTAACAGCCCAACTATGTGTCAAATTTATGTTAATAAAGCAATCCAGCCACTTAGAAACCAAAATCCTGAACTACAAATATTTCACTATATGGATGATGTGTTACTGGCACATAAAGATAAAAACACATTACTAGAATGTTATGCCACACTTACAAATTTATTGAAAAATTATAATCTAGAGATAGCAATAGATAAAGTACAATTAAATCTTCCAATTAATTATTTAGGAGTTCTATTATCCTCAACCATGGTCCGTCCACCAAAAATTCAAATACGAGTAGATCAACTCAAATCACTTAATGACTTTCAAAAGTTATTGGGAGACATAAATTGGATAAGGCCTTATCTAGGCATACCAACAGGAGAGTTAGGACCTTTATTTGATATTCTAAAAGGTCCATCAGATCCAAATTCACCCCGCATGTTAACGCCTGAAGCAAGAAAAGTATTAAAAATCATTGAAACATATATGGAAAATATGCATTTGGATAGAATTGATATAAGTTTGCCTTTATTATTTATTGTACTACCAACAAAAAATATTCCTACAGGAGTATTTTGGCAAGAAGGTCCATTATTGTGGATACATTTATCTTATTCCCCTAACACTATTCTTACTAGATATCCTGAGGCTGTAGGACAATTAATACTCAAAGGAATAAAAGCAGCTAAGGGAGTGTTTGGGATTTCTCCCAATAAAATTATTACTCCATATACTATGGATCAAATTGATGAGTTAGCTAATGAGTTAAATACTTGGGCAATAATCCTGTGTAAAACTAGTGTTTCATTTGATAATCACTTACCATCTAATCCTTTGTTGTCTTTTTGGTCTAAGCATCCTGTAGTTTTTCCAAAAATGACAAGAAAAACCCCTATCATAAATGCTCCAAATATATTCACTGATGGGTCAAACAATGGTACAGCAGCAGTAGTTACTCCTGATCAAACTTTTACATTTTTAGTACCCAAACAATCAGCTCAAAAGGTAGAGCTTAATGCAGTATTACAAGCTTTTATGATGTTTAAAGATTCTGTATTTAATTTATTTTCTGATAGTCAGTATGTAGTTAATGCTATTAATTCCCTTGAAGATGCTGGTAGGATTTCCCCTTCCTCTACTGTTTTCTCTTTGTTTTCCGATATACAAAGTCTAATCTGGGACCGAAAAGATCCATTCTTCATAGGTCATATCAGGGCACATACAGGATTGCCTGGAGCCCTTAGTATGGGCAATGAACTAGCAGATAAATCTACACATGACATACATATTTTCTCCACAATAGAAGAAGCTATAAATTTTCATAAAAGGTTCCATGTCAATGCTAATACTTTACAAAAGCGTTTTAAAATAACTAAAGAACAGGCCAGACATATAATAAAACAATGCCAAAATTGTGTGACATTTTTACCACAAGTTAATCTTGGAGTCAATCCTAGAGGACTAATACCTAACCATATTTGGCAGATGGACGTCACACACTTGCCAGAATTTGGAAAATTAAAATATTTACATGTTACAGTTGATACCTCTTCCGGATTTTTGATGGGCTCCCTTCATGCCGGAGAAAAAACTAAAGATGTTATAGCTCATTGCTTACAAAATTTTGCCACTGTGGGCGTTCCAAAACAGTTAAAAACGGACAACGGTCCTGGTTATACTTCCTCCTCTTTTAAACAATTTTGCTCATCATTTGGTATTACTCACATAACAGGAATTCCATACAATCCACAAGGACAAGGCATAGTTGAAAGAGCTCATCAAACTATTAAAATGTACTTATTAAAACAAAAGGAGGGAATTGGAAAGGGGTATATATCCCCCAAAGATAAACTTAAAATAACCCTTTTTACTCTAAACTTTTTAAATTTAGATTCATCGGGACTTAGTGCTGCGGAAAGACATTTGTACCCCAAAAATGTACATAAGCCTAAGGTACTTTGGAAAGATATTCTAACAGGACAATGGAAAGGCCCGGATCCAGTGATAGTCTGGAATCGGGGCGCTGTCTGTGTTTTCCCACAGGATGAACAGCAACCAATTTGGATTCCAGAGAGATTAACTAAAACAATTTCTACAGAAAAAGAAGATGATTTGACTCAAATCCATAACAGCTGACATCCAGAGCTCCAGCTTGGCTATTCTTACATCTGCGACAGTGATTAACCAAGGTTTTTTTTTTCAGTATCTATTTTATTATTGCATTTTTCCACATCATAAAGTTCTATTTTATTTTTGAGCTCATACAAACCTAGGTTAATGTTTTTCTGATCAGTTTTATTTTTTGACTGTGTTTTATTTTTTATTTATTTATTTATTTATTTATTTATTTATTTATTTTTTTTTTTTTTGACTGTGGAGTTTTTAAACATTACAATGGAGATTTCACCTAAGTATAGTTACAAGGCCTTTATTTACTATTGTCTTATGTGTTGTATGTTGTGTGCACACTTCTGTTTTGTGTTGTATGTCTGTATGTGTGTATGTCCATATTTCTTATATGAGGAGCGCTCATGAAAAAATGGATCCGAATTTTTTCTTTATTCACGTGATTTATATGGTTTAATTTAAATTAGGTGAACAGCTGTTTATGATTGTTGTTAAAGATGGTTAACAGATCTGTTTGTTTACTAATTTAAATTTGGTAAACGGCTGTTAAGGATTGTTTTTAAAGGAGTTTAACAGATCTGTTTGTTTACTTTCACCTTTTCTTTTTATTATATTTAATAATTCTGTTCAGGATAATGTCTCTTTACCATCATTGCCAGAATTTCCATCTCCATCCCAATTCCAGTGAAGACTGAGATAAAACCAAACTACAGCTTCTATGATAGCTATCACAGTAAACTGTATAAACTGATGCATCAATGAATATAACTCAACAAGTAATGCTATCAAGGACTTGATTTACTTTGGGAGGATATGGACATATTGATAGACTCCTCCAATTTGAACTGCTTGCAGAACTTGCCTGGACTATATATCAGTTGCATACATTGTGAAATATCATCTGGTGCACCGAATTGTGGTACTGCTGGCATATTTTTGCTGATGGTGTCACCAGTGATGCAATTTCCTTGCCAGCTCACCCCATGTTTATTGTGGTAATACTGGCATATCTTTGCTGATGGTGTCACCAGTGACGCAATTTTTCCAAAGGAGCCGTCAATTGGCTTGGTGTCGTGGCATTTCTGTATCCTCCTCCCTTCTACTAGTGATGGTCTAAATTTGGGGGCCAACAGAGGTGAGGCAAAGAACCTCACCCCCCCACTGGCACCAAGGCTAAATTTGGGGGCCAACAGAGGTGAGGCAAGAACCTCACCCCCCCACTGGTGCATAGGCCTATCCACAAGCATGGCTGAATGCTGGACCGGTAGTCAGCGACGGGTTGCTCTGATTACAGTGGATTCAACCTAAGACAGGAAGCTGACGCCTAAAGGTCAGTTCTCCCATGACGGGTAAGAACCATATGTTAAATTGGACAACCTACCAGGCACGGTCCCTAGCCACATTGCTTGTTGCTTAATTAAACAGAAGGGGGCAGATGCTAGGAGCCACAAGCATATATACGATGTATGGCACCTTTGGTTGTAAAGTGACGCCAGCTAGCCACTGAGATGATTATGTTAAAATTTACATTCATATGCAAACTGGACTCCCGCTGTTCACCTTGGCCTGCTACCTGACTCAAGTTACGGGACTTTACGGGACTGCTGGAGAGTTCCCATTGGTTGGGGAAGGATAGTAGGAGGGAATTCCGGAGGAGGTGGGAGGAGACGGGGGGGTTCCGGTCGGCGCGCGGTTCCGGTCGGACACCCTCGTGGGAGGACCGGTTTTTGACTTGCTGGCGCTGAGAGTGTTAGCGGCTTTTTCAAAATAAAGTTTTGTTCCTGCTTGATTGGCTCGTGATTCTGTGCCCAGCCAAGACTGCGGCAGGCAACCCCTTTCTGATGAAAGTGGTTTTTCTCAGGCTGTGCTTAGTGTTACTTGAAAAGGAAACAAACTGTATAGTTAGAACTTACAACTACTTTTTTGTGTCAAGTTTCAAGGAGCTAGCACAAACCGTGTTGGATTTAGAGTTCCAAATTCATCTATCAATATATGAGAAAACAGAGTGAAACCTAAAAATTCAAACTGTTACTGCAGAGGAATGCTTCAAGCTATAAGAACGAAATTTGGTGAGTCAAGTGGGAATTGTGTACTTATCATTACCTCCAAGTATCATCAAGATTGGGTGAAATAACATTTGCTGAGATTTCAGGAAACTCGTAGTTTTTTGGAAGCTAGGCAACCCCTTTCAGACGAATTTGGTTTTCATCAGTCTCTGCTTAGGGCTACTTGAATAGGAAACAAACAGTACAGACAGAACTTAGAACTGCTTTATTTTGTCAAGTTTCAAGGAGCTAGCACAAACCGTGTTGGATTTAGAGTTCCAAACTCATCTATCAATAAAGGAGAAAACAGAGTGAAACCTAAAAATTCAAACTGTTACTGCAGAGGAATGCTTCAAGCTATAAGAACGAAATTTGGTGAGTCAAGTGGGAATGGTGTACTGATCATTACCTCCAAGTATCATCAAGATTGGGTGAAATAACATTTGCTGAGATTTCAGGAAACTCGTAGTTTTTTGGAAGCTAGGCAACCCCTTTCAGATGAATTTGGTTTTCATCAGTCTCTGCTTAGGGCTACTTGAATAGGAAACAAACTGTATAGTTCGAACTTAGAACTACTTTATTGTGTCAAGTTTCAAGGAGCTAGCACAAACCGTGTTGGATTTAGAGTTCCAAATTCATCTATCAATATAGGAGAAAACAGAGTGAAACCTAAAAATTCAAACTGTTACTGCAGAGGAATGCTTCAAGCTATAAGAACGAAATTTGGTGAGTCAAGTGGGAATGGTGTACTGATCATTACCTCCAAGTATCATCAAGATTGGGTGAAATAACATTTGCTGAGATTTCAGGAAACTCGTAGTTTTTTGGAAGCTAGGCAACCCCTTTCAGACGAATTTGGTTTTCATCAGTCTCTGCTTAGGGCTACTTGGATAGGAAACAAACTGTATAGTTAGAACTTAGAACTACTTTATTGTGTCAAGTTTCAAGGAGCTAGCACAAACTTTGTTGGATTTAGAGTTCCAAATTCATCTATCAATATAGGAGAAAACAGAGTGAAACTTAAAATTCAAACTGTTACTGCAGAGGAATGCTTCAAGCTATAAGAACGAAATTTGGTGAGTCAAGTGGGAATGGTGTACTGATCATTACCTCCAAGTATCATCAAGATTGGGTGAAATAACATTTGCTGAGATTTCAGGAAACTCGTAGTTTTTTGGAAGCTAGGCAACCCCTTTCAGACGAATTTGGTTTTCATCAGTCTCTGCTTAGGGCTACTTGAATAGGAAACAAACTGTATAGTTAGAACTTAGAACTACTTTATTTTGTCAAGTTTCAAGGAGCTAGCACAAACCGTGTTGGATTTAGAGTTCCAAATTCATCTATCAATATAGGAGAAAACAGAGTGAAACCTAAAAATTCAAACTGTTACTGCAGAGGAATGCTTCAAGCTATAAGAACGAAATTTGGTGACTCAAGAGGGAATGGTGTACTGATCATTACCTCCAAGTATCATCAAGTTTGGGTGAAAAAACATTTGCTGAGATTTCAGGAAACTCGTAGTTTTTTGGAAGCTAGGCAACCCCTTTCTGATGAAAGTGGTTTTTCTCAGGCTGTGCCTAGGGTTACTTGAATATAAAACAAACTGTATAGTTAGAACTCAGAACTACTTTATTGTGTCAAGTTTCAAGGAGCTAGCACAAACCGTGTTGGATTTAGAGTTCCAAATTCATCTATCAATATAGGAGAAAACAGAGTGAAACCTAAAAATTCAAACTGTTACTGCAGAGGAATGCTTCAAGCTATAAGAACGAAATTTGGTGAGTCAAGAGGGAATGGTGTACTGATCATTACCTCCAAGTATCATCAAGATTGGGTGAAATAACATTTGCTGAGATTTCAGGAAACTCGTAGGTTTTTGGAAGCTAGGCAACCCCTTTCTGATGAAAGTGGTTTTTCTCAGGCTGTGCTTAGGGTTACTTGAATAGGAAACAAACTGCATAGTTAGACCTTAGAACTACTTTATTGTGTCAAGTTTCAAGGAGCTATCACAAACCGTGTTGGATTTAGAGTTCCAAATTCATCTATCAATATATGAGAAAACAGAGTGAAACCTAAAAATTCAAACTGTTACTGCAGAGGAATGCTTCAAGCTATAAGAACCAAATTTGGTGAGTCAAGTGGGAATGGTGTACTGATCATTACCTCCAAGTATCATCAAGATTGGGTGAAATAACATTTGCTGAGATTTCAGGAAACTCGTAGTTTTTTGGAAGCTAGGCAACCCCTTTCAGACGAATTTGGTTTTCATCAGTCTCTGCTTAGGGCTACTTGAATAGGAAACAAACAGTACAGACAGAACTTAGAACTGCTTTATTTTGTCAAGTTTCAAGGAGCTAGCACAAACCGTGTTGGATTTAGAGTTCCAAACTCATCTATCAATATAGGAGAAAACAGAGTGAAACCTAAAAATTCAAACTGTTACTATAGAGGAATGCTTCAAGCTGTAAGAACGAAATTTGGTGAGTCAAGTGGGAATGGTGTAGTGATCATTACCTCCAAGTATCATCAAGATTGGGTGAAATAACATTTGCTGAGATTTCAGGAAACTCGTAGTTTTTTGGAAGCTAGGCAACCACTTTCTGATGAAAGTGGTTTTTCTCAGGCTTTGCTTAGTGTTACTTGAATAGGAAACAAACTGTATAGTTAGAACTTACAACTACTTTATTGTGTCAAGTTTCAAGGAGCTAGCACAAACCGTGTTGGATTAGGGTTCCAAATTTATCTATCAATATAGGAGCAAACAGAGTGAAACCTAAAAATTCAAACTGTTACTGCAGAGGAATGCTTCAAGCTATAAGAACGAAATTTGGTGAGTCAAGTGGGAATGGGGTACTGATCATTACCTCCAAGTATCATCAAGATTGGGTGAAAAAACATTTGCTGAGATTTCAGG
This sequence comes from Spermophilus citellus, assembly GCF_964194105.1. NCBI lineage: Eukaryota > Metazoa > Chordata > Mammalia > Rodentia > Sciuridae > Spermophilus > Spermophilus citellus. Next base: position 26,949,185 of record NC_138200.1, on the reverse strand, counting down.
AAACTCGTAGTTTTTTTGGAAGCTAGGCAACCCCTTTCTGACGAAAGTGGTTTTTCTCATGCTGTGCTTAGGGTTACTTGAATAGGAAACAAACAGTACAGACAGAACTTAGAACTGCTTTATTTTGTCAAGCTTCAAGGAGCTAGCACAAACCTTGTTGAATTTAGAGTTCCAAATTCATCTATCAATATAGGAGAAAACAGAGTGAAACCTAAAAATTCAAACTGTTACTGCAGAGGAATGCTTCAAGCTATAAGAAGAAATTTGGTGAGTCAAGTGGGAATGGTGTACTGATCATTACCTCCAAGTATCATCAAGATTGGGTGAAATAACATTTGCTGAGATTTCAGGAAACTCGTAGTTTTTTGGAAGCTAGGCAACCCCTTTCAGATGAATTTGGTTTTCATCAGTCTCTGCTTAGGGCTACTTGAATAGGAAAAAAACTGTATAGTTCGAACTTAGAACTACTTTATTGTGTCAAGTTTCAAGGAGCTAGCACAAACCGTGTTGGATTTAGAGTTCCAAATTCATCTATCAATATAGGAGAAAACAGAGTGAAACCTAAAAATTCAAACTGTTACTGCAGAGGAATGCTTCAAGCTATAAGAACGAAATTTGGTGAGTCAAGTGGGAATGGTGTACTGATCATTACCTCCAAGTATCATCAAGATTGGGTGAAAAAACATTTGCTGAGATTTCAGGAAACTCGTAGTTTTTTGGAAGCTAGGCAACCCCTTTCTGATGAAAGTGGTTTTTCTCAGGCTGTGCTTAGTGTTACTTGAAAAGGAAACAAACTGTATAGTTAGAACTTACAACTACTTTATTGTGTCAAGTTTCAAGGAGCTAGCACAAACCGTGTTGGATTTAGAGTTCCAAATTCATCTATCAATATATGAGAAAACAGAGTGAAACCTAAAAATTCAAACTGTTACTGCAGAGGAATGCTTCAAGCTATAAGAACGAAATTTGGTGAGTCAAGTGGGAATGGTGTACTTATCATTACCTCCAAGTATCATCAAGATTGGGTGAAATAACATTTGCTGAGATTTCAGGAAACTCGTAGTTTTTTGGAAGCTAGGCAACCCCTTTCAGACGAATTTGGTTTTCATCAGTCTCTGCTTAGGGCTACTTGAATAGGAAACAAACAGTACAGACAGAACTTAGAACTGCTTTATTTTGTCAAGTTTCAAGGAGCTAGCACAAACCGTGTTGGATTTAGAGTTCCAAACTCATCTATCAATATAGGAGAAAACAGAGTGAAACCTAAAAATTCAAACTGTTACTGCAGAGGAATGCTTCAAGCTATAAGAACGAAATTTGGTGAGTCAAGTGGGAATGGTGTACTGATCATTACCTCCAACTATCATCAAGATTGGGTGAAATAACATTTGCTGAGATTTCAGGAAACTCGTAAGTTTTTGGAAGCTAGGCAACCCCTTTCAGATGAATTTGGTTTTCATCAGTCTCTGCTTAGGGCTACTTGAATAGGAAACAAACTGTATAGTTCGAACTTAGAACTACTTTATTGTGTCAAGTTTCAAGGAGCTAGCACAAACCGTGTTGGATTTAGAGTTCCAAATTCATCTATCAATATAGGAGAAAACAGAGTGAAACCTAAAAATTCAAACTGTTACTGCAGAGGAATGCTTCAAGCTATAAGAACGAAATTTGGTGAGTCAAGTGGGAATGGTGTACTGATCATTACCTCCAAGTATCATCAAGATTGGGTGAAATAACATTTGATGAGATTTCAGGAAACTCGTAGTTTTTTGGAAGCTAGGCAATCCCTTTCAGACGAATTTGGTTTTCATCAGTCTCTGCTTAGGGCTACTTGAATAGGAAACAAACTGTATAGTTAGAACTTAGAACTACTTTATTGTGTCAAGTTTCAAGGAGCTAGCACAAACTTTGTTGGATTTAGAGTTCCAAATTCATCTATCAATATAGGAGAAAACAGAGTGAAACTTAAAATTCAAACTGTTACTGCAGAGGAATGCTTCAAGCTATAAGAACGAAATTTGGTGAGTCAAGTGGGAATGGTGTACTGATCATTACCTCCAAGTATCATCAAGATTGGGTGAAATAACATTTGCTGAGATTTCAGGAAACTCGTAGTTTTTTGGAAGCTAGGCAACCCCTTTCAGACGAATTTGGTTTTCATCAGTCTCTGCTTAGGGCTACTTGAATAGGAAACAAACTGTATAGTTAGAACTTAGAACTACTTTATTTTGTCAAGTTTCAAGGAGCTAGCACAAACCGTGTTGGATTTAGAGTTCCAAATTCATCTATCAATATAGGAGAAAACAGAGTGAAACCTAAAAATTCAAACTGTTACTGCAGAGGAATGCTTCAACCTATAAGAACGAAATTTGGTGAGTCAAGTGGGAATGGTGTACTGATCATTACCTCCAAGTATCATCAAGATTGGGTGAAATAACATTTGCTGAGATTTCAGGAAACTCGTAGTTTTTTGGAAGCTAGGCAACCCATTTCTGACGAAAGTGGTTTTTCTCATGCTGTGCTTAGGGTTACTTGAATAGGAAAAAAACAGTACAGACAGAACTTAGAACTGCTTTATTTTGTCAAGCTTCAAGGAGCTAGCACAAACCGTGTTGGATTTAGAGTTCCAAATTCATCTATCAATATAGGAGAAAACAGAGTGAAACCTAAAAATTCAAACTGTTACTGCAGAGGAATGCTTCAAGCTATAAGAACGAAATTTGGTGACTCAAGAGGGAATGGTGTACTGATCATTACCTCCAAGTATCATCAAGTTTGGGTGAAAAAACATTTGCTGAGATTTCAGGAAACTCGTAGTTTTTTGGAAGCTAGGCAACCCCTTTCTGATGAAAGTGGTTTTTCTCAGGCTGTGCCTAGGGTTACTTGAATATAAAACAAACTGTATAGTTAGAACTTAGAACTACTTTATTGTGTCAAGTTTCAAGGAGCTAGCACAAACCGTGTTGGATTTAGAGTTCCAAATTCATCTATCAATATAGGAGAAAACAGAGTGAAACCTAAAAATTCAAACTGTTACTGCAGAGGAATGCTTCAAGCTATAAGAACGAAATTTGGTGAGTCAAGAGGGAATGGTGTACTGATCATTACCTCCAAGTATCATCAAGATTGGGTGAAATAACATTTGCTGAGATTTCAGGAAACTCGTAGTTTTTTGGAAGCTAGGCAACCCATTTCTGACGAAAGTGGTTTTTCTCATGCTGTGCTTAGGGTTACTTGAATAGGAAACAAACAGTACAGACAGAACTTAGAACTGCTTTATTTTGTCAAGCTTCAAGGAGCTAGCACAAACCGTGTTGGATTTAGAGTTCCAAATTCATCTATCAATATAGGAGAAAACAGAGTGAAACCTAAAAATTCAAACTGTTACTGCAGAGGAATGCTTCAAGCTATAAGAACGAAATTTGGTGACTCAAGAGGGAATGGTGTACTGATCATTACCTCCAAGTATCATCAAGATTGGGTGAAAAAACATTTGCTGAGATTTCAGGAAACTCGTAGTTTTTTGGAAGCTAGGCAACCCCTTTCTGATGAAAGTGGTTTTTCTCAGGCTGTGCTTAGTGTTACTTGAAAAGGAAACAAACTGTATAGTTAGAACTTACAACTACTTTATTGTGTCAAGTTTCAAGGAGCTAGCACAAACCGTGTTGGATTTAGAGTTCCAAATTCATCTATCAATATATGAGAAAACAGAGTGAAACCTAAAAATTCAAACTGTTACTGCAGAGGAATGCTTCAAGCTATAAGAACGAAATTTGGTGAGTCAAGTGGGAATGGTGTACTGATCATTACCTCCAAGTATCATCAAGATTGGGTGAAATAACATTTGCTGAGATTTCAGGAAACTCGTAGTTTTTTGGAAGCTAGGCAACCCCTTTCAGATGAATTTGGTTTTCATCAGTCTCTGCTTAGGGCTACTTGAATAGGAAACAAACTGTATAGTTCGAACTTAGAACTACTTTATTGTGTCAAGTTTCAAGGAGCTAGCACAAACCGTGTTGGATTTAGAGTTCCAAATTCATCTATCAATATAGGAGAAAACAGAGTGAAACCTAAAAATTCAAACTGTTACTGCAGAGGAATGCTTCAAGCTATAAGAACGAAATTTGGTGAGTCAAGTGGGAATGGTGTACTGATCATTACCTCCAAGTATCATCAAGATTGGGTGAAATAACATTTGCTGAGATTTCAGGAAACTCGTAGTTTTTTGGAATCTAGGCAACCCCTTTCAGACGAATTTGGTTTTCATCAGTCTCTGCTTAGGGCTACTTGAATAGAAAACAAACTGTATAGTTAGAACTTAGAACTACTTTATTGTGTCAAGTTTCAAGGAGCTAGCACAAACTTTGTTGGATTTAGAGTTCCAAATTCATCTATCAATATAGGAGAAAACAGAGTGAAACTTAAAATTCAAACTGTTACTGCAGAGGAATGCTTCAAGCTGTAAGAACGAAATTTGGTGAGTCAAGTGGGAATGGTGTAGTGATCATTACCTCCAAGTATCATCAAGATTGGGTGAAATAACATTTGCTCAGATTTCAGGAAACTCGTAGTTTTTTGGAAGCTAGGCAACCCCGTTCTGACGAAAGTGGTTTTTCTCATGCTGTGCTTAGGGTTACTTGAATAGGAAACAAACAGTACAGACAGAATTTAGAACTGCTTTATTTTGTCAAGCTTCAAGGAGCTAGCACAAACCTTGTTGAAGTTAGAGTTCCAAATTCATCTATCAATATAGGAGAAAACAGAGTGAAACCTAAAAATTCAAACTGTTACTGCAGAGGAATGCTTCAAGCTATAAGAACGAAATTTGGTGAGTCAAGTGGGAATGGTGTACTGATCATTACCTCCAAGTATCATCAAGATTGGGTGAAATGACATTTGCTGAGATTTCAGGAAACTCGTAGTTTTTTGGAAGCTAGGCAACCCCTTTCAGACGAATTTGGTTTTCATCAGTCTCTGCTTAGGGCTACTTGAATAGGAAACAAACAGTACAGACAGAACTTAGAACTGCTTTATTTTGTCAAGTTTCAAGGAGCTAGCACAAACCGTGTTGGATTTAGAGTTCCAAACTCATCTATCAATATAGGAGAAAACAGAGTGAAACCTAAAAATTCAAACTGTTACTGCAGAGGAATGCTTCAAGCTATAAGAACGAAATTTGGTGAGTCAAGTGGGAATGGTGTACTGATCATTACCTCCAAGTATCATCAAGATTGGGTGAAATAACATTTGCTGAGATTTCAGGATACTCGTAGTTTTTTGGAAGCTAGGCAACCCCTTTCAGACGAATTTGGTTTTTATCAGTCTCTGCGTAGGGCTACTTGAATAGGAAACAAACTGTATAGTTAGAACTTAGAACTACTTTATTGTGTCAAGTTTCAAGGAGCTAGCACAAACCGTGTTGGATTTAGAGTTCCAAATTCATCTATCAATATAGGAGAAAACAGAGTGAAACCTAAAAATTCAAACTGTTACTATAGAGGAATGCTTCAAGCTGTAAGAACGAAATTTGGTGAGTCAAGTGGGAATGGTGTAGTGATCATTACCTCCAAGTATCATCAAGATTGGGTGAAATAACATTTGCTGAGATTTCAGGAAACTCGTAGTTTTTTGGAAGCTAGGCAACCACTTTCTGATGAAAGTGGTTTTTCTCAGGCTGTGCTTAGTGTTACTTGAATAGGAAACAAACTGTATAGTTAGAACTTACAACTACTTTATTGTGTCAAGTTTCAAGGAGCTAGCACAAACCGTGTTGGATTTAGAGTTCCAAATTCATCTATCAATATATGAGAAAACAGAGTGAAACCTAAAAATTCAAACTGTTACTGCAGAGGAATGCTTCAAGCTATAAGAACGAAATTTGGTGAGTCAAGTGGGAATGGTGTACTTATCATTACCTTCAAGTATCATCAAGATTGGGTGAAATGACATTTGCTGAGATTTCAGGAAACTCGTAGTTTTTTGGAAGCTAGGCAACCCCTTTCAGACGAATTTGGTTTTCATCAGTCTCTGCTTAGGGCTACTTGAATAGGAAACAAACAGTACAGACAGAACTTAGAACTGCTTTATTTTGTCAAGTTTCAAGGAGCTAGCACAAACCGTGTTGGATTTAGAGTTCCAAACTCATCTATCAATATAGGAGAAAACAGAGTGAAACCTAAAAATTCAAACTGTTACTGCAGAGGAATGCTTCAAGCTATAAGAACGAAATTTGGTGAGTCAAGTGGGAATGGTGTACTGATCATTACCTCCAAGTATCATCAAGATTGGGTGAAATAACATTTGCTGAGATTTCAGGAAACTCGTAGTTTTTTGGAATCTAGGCAACCCCTTTCAGACGAATTTGGTTTTCATCAGTCTCTGCTTAGGGCTACTTGAATAGAAAACAAACTGTATAGTTAGAACTTAGAACTACTTTATTGTGTCAAGTTTCAAGGAGCTAGCACAAACCGTGTTGGATTTAGAGTTCCAAATTCATCTATCAATATATGAGAAAACAGAGTGAAACCTAAAAATTCAAACTGTTACTGCAGAGGAATGCTTCAAGCTATAAGAACGAAATTTGGTGAGTCAAGTGGGAATGGTGTACTGATCATTACCTCCAAGTATCATCAAGATTGGTTGAAATAACATTTGCTGAGATTTCAGGAAACTCGTAGTTTTTTGGAAGCTAGGCAACCCCTTTCTGATGAAAGTGGTTTTTCTCAGGCTGTGCCTAGGGCTACTTGAATATGAAACAAACTGTATAGTTAGAACTTAAAACTACTTTATTGTGTCAAGTTTCAAGGAGCTAGCACAAACCGTGTTGGATTTAGAGTTCCAAATTCATCTATCAATATAGGAGAAAACAGAGTGAAACCTAAAAATTCAAACTGTTACTGCAGAGGAATGCTTCAAGCTATAAGAACGAAATTTGGTGAGTCAAGAGGGAATGGTGTACTGATCATTACCTCCAAGTATCATCAAGATTGGGTGAAATAACATTTGCTGAGATTTCAGGAAACTCGTAGGTTTTTGGAAGCTAGGCAACCCCTTTCTGATGAAAGTGGTTTTTCTCAGGCTGTGCTTAGGGTTACTTGAATAGGAAACAAACTGCATTGTTAGACCTTAGAACTACTTTATTGTGTCAAGTTTCAAGGAGCTATCACAAACCGTGTTGGATTTAGAGTTCCAAATTCATCTATCAATATAGGAGAAAACAGAGTGAAACCTAAAAATTCAAACTGTTACTGCAGAAGAATGCTTCAAGCTATAAGAACGAAATTTGGTGAGTCAAGTAGGAATGGTGTACTGATCATTACCTCCAAGTATCATCAAGATTGGGTGAAAAAACATTTGCTGAGATTTCAGGAAACTCGTAGTTTTTTGGAAGCTAGGCAACCCCTTTCTGATAAAAGTGGTTTTTCTCAGGCTGTGCTTAGTGTTACTTGAAAAGGAAACAAACTGTATAGTTAGAACTTACAACTACTTTATTGTGTCAAGTTTCAAGGAGCTAGCACAAACCGTGTTGGATTTAGAGTTCCAAATTCATCTATCAATATATGAGAAAACAGAGTGAAACCTAAAAATTCAAACTGTTACTGCAGAGGAATGCTTCAAGCTATAAGAACGAAATTTGGTGAGTCAAGTGGGAATGGTGTACTGATCATTACCTCCAAGTATCATCAAGATTGGGTGAAATAACATTTGCTGAGATTTCAGGAAACTCGTAGTTTTTTGGAAGCTAGGCAACCCCTTTCAGACGAATTTGGTTTTCATCAGTCTCTGCTTAGGGCTACTTGAATAGGAAACAAACAGTACAGACAGAACTTAGAACTGCTTTATTTTGTCAAGTTTCAAGGAGCTAGCACAAACCGTGTTGGATTTAGAGTTCCAAACTCATCTATCAATATAGGAGAAAACAGAGTGAAACCTAAAAATTCAAACTGTTACTGCAGAGGAATGCTTCAAGCTATAAGAACGAAATTTGGTGAGTCAAGTGGGAATGGTGTACTGATCATTACCTCCAAGTATCATCAAGATTGGGTGAAATAACATTTGCTGAGGTTTCAGGATACTCGTAGTTTTTTGGAAGCTAGGCAACCCCTTTCAGACGAATTTGGTTTTCATCAGTCTCTGCTTAGGGCTACTTGAATAGGAAACAAACTGTATAGTTAGAACTTAGAACTACTATATTTTGTCAAGTTTCAAGGAGCTAGCACAAACCGTGTTGGATTTAGAGTTCCAAATTCATCTATCAATATATGAGAAAACAGAGTGAAACCTAAAAATTCAAACTGTTACTGCAGAGGAATGCTTCAAGCTATAAGAACGAAATTTGGTGAGTCAAGTGGGAATGGTGTACTGATCATTACCTCCAAGTATCATCAAGATTGGGTGAAATAACATTTGCTGAGATTTCAGGAAACTCGTAGTTTTTTGGAAGCTAGGCAACCCATTTCTGACGAAAGTGGTTTTTCTCATGCTGTGCTTAGGGTTACTTGAATAGGAAACAAACAGTACAGACAGAACTTAGAACTGCTTTATTTTGTCAAGCTTCAAGGAGCTAGCACAAACCGTGTTGGATTTAGAGTTCCAAATTCATCTATCAATATAGGAGAAAACAGAGTGAAACCTAAAAATTCAAACTGTTACTGCAGAGGAATGCTTCAAGCTATAAGAACGAAATTTGGTGACTCAAGAGGGAATGGTGTACTGATCATTACCTCCAAGTATCATCAAGATTGGGTGAAAAAACATTTGCTGAGATTTCAGGAAACTCGTAGTTTTTTGGAAGCTAGGCCACCCCTTTCTGATGAAAGTGGTTTTTCTCAGTCTGTGCCTAGGGTTACTTGAATATGAAACAAACTGTATAGTTAGAACTTACAACTACTTTATTGTGTCAAGTTTCAAGGAGCTAGCACAAACCGTGTTGGATTTAGAGTTCCAAATTCATCTATCAATATAGGAGAAAACAGAGTGAAACCTAAAAATTCAAACTGTTACTGCAGAGGAATGCTTCAAGCTATAAGAACGAAATTTGGTGAGTCAAGTGGGAATGGTGTAGTGATCATTACCTCCAAGTATCATCAAGATTGGGTGAAATAACATTTGCTGAGATTTCAGGAAACTCGTAGTTTTTTGGAAGCTAGGCAACCCCTTTCAGACGAATTTGGTTTTCATCAGTCTCTGCTTAGGGCTACTTGAATAGGAAACAAATAGTACAGACAGAACTTAGAACTGCTTTATTTTGTCAAGTTTCAAGGAGCTAGCACAAACCGTGTTGGATTTAGAGTACCAAACTCATCTATCAATATAGGAGAAAACAGAGTGAAACCTAAAAATTCAAACTGTTACTGCAGAGGAATGCTTCAAGCTATAAGAACGAAATTTGGTGAGTCAAGTGGGAATGGTGTACTGATCATTACCTCCATGTATCATCAAGATTGGGTGAAATAACATTTGCTGAGATTTCAGGAAACTCATAGTTTTTTGGAAGCTAGGCAACCCCTTTCAGACGAATTTGGTTTTCATCAGTCTCTGCTTAGGGCTACTTGAATAGGAAACAAACTGTATAGTTAGAACTTAGAATTACTTTATTTTGTCAAGTTTCAAGGAGCTAGCACAAACCGTGTTGGATTTAGAGTTCCAAATTCATCTATCAATATAGGAGAAAACAGAGTGAAACCTAAAAATTCAAACTGTTACTGCAGAGGAATGCTTCAAGCTATAAGAACGAAATTTGGTGACTCAAGAGGGAATGGTGTACTGATCATTACCTCCAAGTATCATCAAGATTGGGTGAAATAACATTTGCTGAGATTTCAGGAAACTCGTAGTTTTTTGGAAGCTAGGCAACCCATTTCTGACGAAAGTGGTTTTTCTCATGCTGTGCTTAGGGTTACTTGAATAGGAAACAAACAGTACAGACAGAACTTAGAACTGCTTTATTTTGTCAAGCTTCAAGGAGCTAGCACAAACCGTGTTGGATTTAGAGTTCCAAATTCATCTATCAATATAGGAGAAAACAGAGTGAAACCTAAAAATTCAAACTGTTACTGCAGAGGAATGCTTCAAGCTATAAGAACGAAATTTGGTGACTCAAGAGGGAATGGTGTACTGATCATTACCTCCAAGTATCATCAAGATTGGGTGAAAAAACATTTGCTGAGATTTCAGGAAACTCGTAGTTTTTTGGAAGCTAGGCAACCCCTTTCAGATGAATTTGGTTTTCATCAGTCTCTGCTTAGGGCTACTTGAATAGGAAACAAACTGTATAGTTCGAACTTAGAACTACTTTATTGTGTCAAGTTTCAAGGAGCTAGCACAAACCGTGTTGGATTTAGAGTTCCAAATTCATCTATCAATATAGGAGAAAACAGAGTGAAACCTAAAAATTCAAACTGTTACTGCAGAGGAATGCTTCAAGCTATAAGAACGAAATTTGGTGAGTCAAGTGGGAATGGTGTACTGATCATTACCTCCAAGTATCATCAAGATTGGGTGAAATAACATTTGCTGAGATTTCAGGAAACTCGTAGTTTTTTGGAATCTAGGCAACCCCTTTCAGACGAATTTGGTTTTCATCAGTCTCTGCTTAGGGCTACTTGAATAGAAAACAAACTGTATAGTTAGAACTTAGAACTACTTTATTGTGTCAAGTTTCAAGGAGCTAGCACAAACCGTGTTGGATTTAGAGTTCCAAATTCATCTATCAATATATGAGAAAACAGAGTGAAACCTAAAAATTCAAACTGTTACTGCAGAGGAATGCTTCAAGCTATAAGAACGAAATTTGGTGAGTCAAGTGGGAATGGTGTACTGATCATTACCTCCAAGTATCATCAAGATTGGTTGAAATAACATTTGCTGAGATTTCAGGAAACTCGTAGTTTTTTGGAAGCTAGGCAACCCCTTTCTGATGAAAGTGGTTTTTCTCAGGCTGTGCCTAGGGCTACTTGAATATGAAACAAACTGTATAGTTAGAACTTAAAACTACTTTATTGTGTCAAGTTTCAAGGAGCTAGCACAAACCGTGTTGGATTTAGAGTTCCAAATTCATCTATCAATATAGGAGAAAACAGAGTGAAACCTAAAAATTCAAACTGTTACTGCAGAGGAATGCTTCAAGCTATAAGAACGAAATTTGGTGAGTCAAGAGGGAATGGTGTACTGATCATTACCTCCAAGTATCATCAAGATTGGGTGAAATAACATTTGCTGAGATTTCAGGAAACTCGTAGGTTTTTGGAAGCTAGGCAACCCCTTTCTGATGAAAGTGGTTTTTCTCAGGCTGTGCTTAGGGTTACTTGAATAGGAAACAAACTGCATTGTTAGACCTTAGAACTACTTTATTGTGTCAAGTTTCAAGGAGCTATCACAAACCGTGTTGGATTTAGAGTTCCAAATTCATCTATCAATATAGGAGAAAACAGAGTGAAACCTAAAAATTCAAACTGTTACTGCAGAAGAATGCTTCAAGCTATAAGAACGAAATTTGGTGAGTCAAGTAGGAATGGTGTACTGATCATTACCTCCAAGTATCATCAAGATTGGGTGAAAAAACATTTGCTGAGATTTCAGGAAACTCGTAGTTTTTTGGAAGCTAGGCAACCCCTTTCTGATAAAAGTGGTTTTTCTCAGGCTGTGCTTAGTGTTACTTGAAAAGGAAACAAACTGTATAGTTAGAACTTACAACTACTTTATTGTGTCAAGTTTCAAGGAGCTAGCACAAACCGTGTTGGATTTAGAGTTCCAAATTCATCTATCAATATATGAGAAAACAGAGTGAAACCTAAAAATTCAAACTGTTACTGCAGAGGAATGCTTCAAGCTATAAGAACGAAATTTGGTGAGTCAAGTGGGAATGGTGTACTGATCATTACCTCCAAGTATCATCAAGATTGGGTGAAATAACATTTGCTGAGATTTCAGGAAACTCGTAGTTTTTTGGAAGCTAGGCAACCCCTTTCAGACGAATTTGGTTTTCATCAGTCTCTGCTTAGGGCTACTTGAATAGGAAACAAACAGTACAGACAGAACTTAGAACTGCTTTATTTTGTCAAGTTTCAAGGAGCTAGCACAAACCGTGTTGGATTTAGAGTTCCAAACTCATCTATCAATATAGGAGAAAACAGAGTGAAACCTAAAAATTCAAACTGTTACTGCAGAGGAATGCTTCAAGCTATAAGAACGAAATTTGGTGAGTCAAGTGGGAATGGTGTACTGATCATTACCTCCAAGTATCATCAAGATTGGGTGAAATAACATTTGCTGAGGTTTCAGGATACTCGTAGTTTTTTGGAAGCTAGGCAACCCCTTTCAGACGAATTTGGTTTTCATCAGTCTCTGCTTAGGGCTACTTGAATAGGAAACAAACTGTATAGTTAGAACTTAGAACTACTATATTTTGTCAAGTTTCAAGGAGCTAGCACAAACCGTGTTGGATTTAGAGTTCCAAATTCATCTATCAATATATGAGAAAACAGAGTGAAACCTAAAAATTCAAACTGTTACTGCAGAGGAATGCTTCAAGCTATAAGAACGAAATTTGGTGAGTCAAGTGGGAATGGTGTACTGATCATTACCTCCAAGTATCATCAAGATTGGGTGAAATAACATTTGCTGAGATTTCAGGAAACTCGTAGTTTTTTGGAAGCTAGGCAACCCATTTCTGACGAAAGTGGTTTTTCTCATGCTGTGCTTAGGGTTACTTGAATAGGAAACAAACAGTACAGACAGAACTTAGAACTGCTTTATTTTGTCAAGCTTCAAGGAGCTAGCACAAACCGTGTTGGATTTAGAGTTCCAAATTCATCTATCAATATAGGAGAAAACAGAGTGAAACCTAAAAATTCAAACTGTTACTGCAGAGGAATGCTTCAAGCTATAAGAACGAAATTTGGTGACTCAAGAGGGAATGGTGTACTGATCATTACCTCCAAGTATCATCAAGATTGGGTGAAAAAACATTTGCTGAGATTTCAGGAAACTCGTAGTTTTTTGGAAGCTAGGCCACCCCTTTCTGATGAAAGTGGTTTTTCTCAGTCTGTGCCTAGGGTTACTTGAATATGAAACAAACTGTATAGTTAGAACTTACAACTACTTTATTGTGTCAAGTTTCAAGGAGCTAGCACAAACCGTGTTGGATTTAGAGTTCCAAATTCATCTATCAATATAGGAGAAAACAGAGTGAAACCTAAAAATTCAAACTGTTACTGCAGAGGAATGCTTCAAGCTATAAGAACGAAATTTGGTGAGTCAAGTGGGAATGGTGTAGTGATCATTACCTCCAAGTATCATCAAGATTGGGTGAAATAACATTTGCTGAGATTTCAGGAAACTCGTAGTTTTTTGGAAGCTAGGCAACCCCTTTCAGACGAATTTGGTTTTCATCAGTCTCTGCTTAGGGCTACTTGAATAGGAAACAAATAGTACAGACAGAACTTAGAACTGCTTTATTTTGTCAAGTTTCAAGGAGCTAGCACAAACCGTGTTGGATTTAGAGTACCAAACTCATCTATCAATATAGGAGAAAACAGAGTGAAACCTAAAAATTCAAACTGTTACTGCAGAGGAATGCTTCAAGCTATAAGAACGAAATTTGGTGAGTCAAGTGGGAATGGTGTACTGATCATTACCTCCATGTATCATCAAGATTGGGTGAAATAACATTTGCTGAGATTTCAGGAAACTCATAGTTTTTTGGAAGCTAGGCAACCCCTTTCAGACGAATTTGGTTTTCATCAGTCTCTGCTTAGGGCTACTTGAATAGGAAACAAACTGTATAGTTAGAACTTAGAATTACTTTATTTTGTCAAGTTTCAAGGAGCTAGCACAAACCGTGTTGGATTTAGAGTTCCAAATTCATCTATCAATATAGGAGAAAACAGAGTGAAACCTAAAAATTCAAACTGTTACTGCAGAGGAATGCTTCAAGCTATAAGAACGAAATTTGGTGACTCAAGAGGGAATGGTGTACTGATCATTACCTCCAAGTATCATCAAGATTGGGTGAAATAACATTTGCTGAGATTTCAGGAAACTCGTAGTTTTTTGGAAGCTAGGCAACCCATTTCTGACGAAAGTGGTTTTTCTCATGCTGTGCTTAGGGTTACTTGAATAGGAAACAAACAGTACAGACAGAACTTAGAACTGCTTTATTTTGTCAAGCTTCAAGGAGCTAGCACAAACCGTGTTGGATTTAGAGTTCCAAATTCATCTATCAATATAGGAGAAAACAGAGTGAAACCTAAAAATTCAAACTGTTACTGCAGAGGAATGCTTCAAGCTATAAGAACGAAATTTGGTGACTCAAGAGGGAATGGTGTACTGATCATTACCTCCAAGTATCATCAAGATTGGTTGAAATAACATTTGCTGAGATTTCAGGAAACTCGTAGTTTTTTGGAAGCTAGGCAACCCCTTTCTGATGAAAGTGGTTTTTCTCAGGCTGTGCCTAGGGCTACTTGAATATGAAACAAACTGTATAGTTAGAACTTAAAACTACTTTATTGTGTCAAGTTTCAAGGAGCTAGCACAAACCGTGTTGGATTTAGAGTTCCAAATTCATCTATCAATATAGGAGAAAACAGAGTGAAACCTAAAAATTCAAACTGTTACTGCAGAGGAATGCTTCAAGCTATAAGAACGAAATTTGGTGAGTCAAGAGGGAATGGTGTACTGATCATTACCTCCAAGTATCATCAAGATTGGGTGAAATAACATTTGCTGAGATTTCAGGAAACTCGTAGGTTTTTGGAAGCTAGGCAACCCCTTTCTGATGAAAGTGGTTTTTCTCAGGCTGTGCTTAGGGTTACTTGAATAGGAAACAAACTGCATTGTTAGACCTTAGAACTACTTTATTGTGTCAAGTTTCAAGGAGCTATCACAAACCGTGTTGGATTTAGAGTTCCAAATTCATCTATCAATATAGGAGAAAACAGAGTGAAACCTAAAAATTCAAACTGTTACTGCAGAAGAATGCTTCAAGCTATAAGAACGAAATTTGGTGAGTCAAGTAGGAATGGTGTACTGATCATTACCTCCAAGTATCATCAAGATTGGGTGAAAAAACATTTGCTGAGATTTCAGGAAACTCGTAGTTTTTTGGAAGCTAGGCAACCCCTTTCTGATAAAAGTGGTTTTTCTCAGGCTGTGCTTAGTGTTACTTGAAAAGGAAACAAACTGTATAGTTAGAACTTACAACTACTTTATTGTGTCAAGTTTCAAGGAGCTAGCACAAACCGTGTTGGATTTAGAGTTCCAAATTCATCTATCAATATATGAGAAAACAGAGTGAAACCTAAAAATTCAAACTGTTACTGCAGAGGAATGCTTCAAGCTATAAGAACCAAATTTGGTGAGTCAAGTGGGAATGGTGTACTGATCATTACCTCCAAGTATCATCAAGATTGGGTGAAATAACATTTGCTGAGATTTCAGGAAACTCGTAGTTTTTTGGAAGCTAGGCAACCCCTTTCAGACGAATTTGGTTTTCATCAGTCTCTGCTTAGGGCTACTTGAATAGGAAACAAACAGTACAGACAGAACTTAGAACTGCTTTATTTTGTCAAGTTTCAAGGAGCTAGCACAAACCGTGTTGGATTTAGAGTTCCAAACTCATCTATCAATATAGGAGAAAACAGAGTGAAACCTAAAAATTCAAACTGTTACTGCAGAGGAATGCTTCAAGCTATAAGAACGAAATTTGGTGAGTCAAGTGGGAATGGTGTACTGATCATTACCTCCAAGTATCATCAAGATTGGGTGAAATAACATTTGCTGAGATTTCAGGATACTCGTAGTTTTTTGGAAGCTAGGCAACCCCTTTCAGACGAATTTGGTTTTTATCAGTCTCTGCTTAGGGCTACTTGAATAGGAAACAAACTGTATAGTTAGAACTTAGAACTACTTTATTGTGTCAAGTTTCAAGGAGCTAGCACAAACCGTGTTGGATTTAGAGTTCCAAATTCATCTATCAATATAGGAGAAAACAGAGTGAAACCTAAAAATTCAAACTGTTACTATAGAGGAATGCTTCAAGCTGTAAGAACGAAATTTGGTGAGTCAAGTGGGAATGGTGTAGTGATCATTACCTCCAAGTATCATCAAGATTGGGTGAAATAACATTTGCTGAGATTTCAGGAAACTCGTAGTTTTTTGGAAGCTAGGCAACCACTTTCTGATGAAAGTGGTTTTTCTCAGGCTGTGCTTAGTGTTACTTGAATAGGAAACAAACTGTATAGTTAGAACTTACAACTACTTTATTGTGTCAAGTTTCAAGGAGCTAGCACAAACCGTGTTGGATTTAGAGTTCCAAATTCATCTATCAATATATGAGAAAACAGAGTGAAACCTAAAAATTCAAACTGTTACTGCAGAGGAATGCTTCAAGCTATAAGAACGAAATTTGGTGAGTCAAGTGGGAATGGTGTACTGATCATTACCTCCAAGTATCATCAAGATTGGGTGAAATAACATTTGCTGAGATTTCAGGAAACTCGTAGTTTTTTGGAAGCTAGGCAACCCCTTTCAGACGAATTTGGTTTTCATCAGTCTCTGCTTAGGGCTACTTGAATAGGAAACAAACAGTACAGACAGAACTTAGAACTGCTTTATTTTGTCAAGTTTCAAGGAGCTAGCACAAACCGTGTTGGATTTAGAGTTCCAAACTCATCTATCAATATAGGAGAAAACAGAGTGAAACCTAAAAATTCAAACTGTTACTGCAGAGGAATGCTTCAAGCTATAAGAACGAAATTTGGTGAGTCACGTGGGAATGGTGTACTGATCATTACCTCCAAGTATCATCAAGATTGGGTGAAATAACATTTGCTGAGATTTCAGGAAACTCGTAGTTTTTTGGAAGCTAGGCAACCCCTTTCAGATGAATTTGGTTTTCATCAGTCTCTGCTTAGGGCTACTTGAATAGGAAACAAACTGTATAGTTCGAACTTAGAACTACTTTATTGTGTCAAGTTTCAAGGAGCTAGCACAAACCGTGTTGGATTTAGAGTTCCAAATTCATCTATCAATATAGGAGAAAACAGAGTGAAACCTAAAAATTCAAACTGTTACTGCAGAGGAATGCTTCAAGCTATAAGAACGAAATTTGGTGAGTCAAGTGGGAATGGTGTACTGATCATTACCTCCAAGTATCATCAAGATTGGGTGAAATAACATTTGCTGAGATTTCAGGAAACTCGTAGTTTTTTGGAAGCTAGGCAACCCCTTTCAGACGAATTTGGTTTTCATCAGTCTCTGCTTAGGGCTACTTGAATAGGAAACAAACTGTATAGTTAGAACTGAGAATTACTTTATTTTGTCAAGTTTCAAGGAGCTAGCACAAACCGTGTTGGATTTAGAGTTCCAAATTCATCTATCAATATATGAGAAAACAGAGTGAAACCTAAAAATTCAAACTGTTACTGCAGAGGAATGCTTCAAGCTATAAGAACGAAATTTGGTGAGTCAAGTGGGAATGGTGTAGTGATCATTACCTCCAAGTATCATCAAGATTGGGTGAAATAACATTTGCTGAGATTTCAGGAAACTCGTAGTTTTTTGGAAGCTAGGCAACCCCTTTCAGACGAATTTGGTTTTCATCAGTCTCTGCTTAGGGCTACTTGAATAGGAAACAAATAGTACAGACAGAACTTAGAACTGCTTTATTTTGTCAAGTTTCAAGGAGCTAGCACAAACCGTGTTGGATTTAGAGTTCCAAATCCATCTATCAATATAGGAGAAAACAGAGTGAAACCTAAAAATTCAAACTGTTACTGCAGAGGAATGCTTCAAGCTATAAGAACGAAATTTGGTGAGTCAAGTGGGAATGGTGTACTGATCATTACCTCCATGTATCATCAAGATTGGGTGAAATAACATTTGCTGAGATTTCAGGAAACTCATAGTTTTTTGGAAGCTAGGCAACCCCTTTCAGACGAATTTGGTTTTCATCAGTCTCTGCTTAGGGCTACTTGAATAGGAAACAAACTGTATAGTTAGAACTTAGAACTACTTTATTTTGTCAAGTTTCAAGGAGCTAGCACAAACTGTGTTGGATTTAGAGTTCCAAATTCATCTATTAATATAGGAGAAAACAGAGTGAAACCTAAAAATTCAAACTGTTACTGCAGAGGAATGCTTCAAGCTATAAGAACGATATTTGGTGAGTCAAGTGGGAATGGTGTACTGATCATTACCTCCAAGTATCATCAAGATTGGGTGAAATAACATTTGCTGAGATTTCAGGAAACTCGTAGTTTTTTGGAACCTAGGCAACCCCTTTCTGACCAATGTGGTTTTTCTCATGCTGTGCTTAGGGTTACTTGAATAGGAAACAAACAGTACAGACAGAACTTAGAACTGCTTTATTTTGTCAAGCTTCAAGGAGCTAGCACAAACCGTGTTGGATTTAGAGTTCCAAATCCATCTATCAATATAGGAGAAAACAGAGTGAAACCTAAAAATTCAAACTGTTACTGCAGAGGAATGCTTCAAGGTATAAGAACGAAATTTGGTGAGTCAAGTGGGAATGCTGTACTGATCATTACCTCCAGGTATCATCAAGATTGGGTGAAATAACATTTGCTGAGATTTCAGGAAACTCGTAGTTTTTTGGAAGCTAGGCAACCCATTTCTGACGAAAGTGGTTTTTCTCATGCTGTGCTTAGGGTTACTTGAATAGGAAACAAACAGTACAGACAGAACTTAGAACTGCTTTATTTTGTCAAGCTTCAAGGAGCTATCACAAACCGTGTTGGATTTAGAGTTCCAAATTCATCTATCAATATAGGAGAAAACAGAGTGAAACCTAAAAATTCAAACTGTTACTGCAGAGGAATGCTTCAAGCTATAAGAACGAAATTTGGTGAGTCAAGTGGGAATGGTGTACTGATCATTACCTCCAAGTATCATCAAGATTGGGTGAAATAACATTTGCTGAGATTTCAGGAAACTCGTAGTTTTTTGGAACCTAGGCAACCCCTTTCTGACCAATGTGGTTTTTCTCATGCTGTGCTTAGGGTTACTTGAATAGGAAACAAACAGTACAGACAGAACTTAGAACTGCTTTATTTTGTCAAGCTTCAAGGAGCTAGCACAAACCGTGTTGGATTTAGAGTTCCAAATCCATCTATCAATATAGGAGAAAACAGAGTGAAACCTAAAAATTCAAACTGTTACTGCAGAGGAATGCTTCAAGGTATAAGAACGAAATTTGGTGAGTCAAGTGGGAATGCTGTACTGATCATTACCTCCAGGTATCATCAAGATTGGGTGAAATAACATTTGCTGAGATTTCAGGAAACTCGTAGTTTTTTGGAAGCTAGGCAACCCATTTCTGACGAAAGTGGTTTTTCTCATGCTGTGCTTAGGGTTACTTGAATAGGAAACAAACAGTACAGACAGAACTTAGAACTGCTTTATTTTGTCAAGCTTCAAGGAGCTATCACAAACCGTGTTGGATTTAGAGTTCCAAATTCATCTATCAATATAGGAGAAAACAGAGTGAAACCTAAAAATTCAAACTGTTACTGCAGAGGAATGCTTCAAGCTATAAGAACGAAATTTGGTGAGTCAAGTGGGAATGGTATACTGATCATTACCTCCAAGTATCATCAAGATTGGGTGAAATAACATTTGCTGAGATTTCAGGAAACTCGTAGTTTTTTGGAACCTAGGCAACCCCTTTCTGACCAATGTGGTTTTTCTCATGCTGTGCTTAGGGTTACTTGAATAGGAAACAAACAGTACAGACAGAACTTAGAACTGCTTTATTTTGTCAAGCTTCAAGGAGCTAGCACAAACCGTGTTGGATTTAGAGTTCCAAATCCATCTATCAATATAGGAGAAAACAGAGTGAAACCTAAAAATTCAAACTGTTACTGCAGAGGAATGCTTCAAGGTATAAGAACGAAATTTGGTGAGTCAAGTGGGAATGCTGTACTGATCATTACCTCCAAGTATCATCAAGATTGGGTGAAATAACATTTGCTGAGATTTCAGGAAACTCGTAGTTTTTTGGAAGCTAGGCAACCCCTTTCAGACGAATTTGGTTTTCATCAGTCTCTGCTTAGGGCTACTTGAATAGGAAACAAACAGTACGGACAGAACTTAGAACTGCTTTATTTTGTCAAGTTTCAAGGAGCTAGCACAAACCGTGTTGGATTTAGAGTTCCAAACTCATCTATCAATATAGGAGAAAACAGAGTGAAACCTAAAAATTCAAACTGTTACTGCAGAGGAATGCTTCAAGCTATAAGAACGAAATTTGGTGAGTCAAGTGGGAATGGTGTACTGATCATTACCTCCAAGTATCATCAAGATTGGGTGAAATAACATTTGCTGAGATTTCAGGAAACTCGTAGTTTTTTGGAAGCTTGGCAACCCCTTTCAGATGTATTTGGTTTTCATCAGTCTCTGCTTAGGGCTACTTGAATAGGAAACAAACTGTATAGTTCGAACTTAGAACTACTTTATTGTGTCAAGTTTCAAGGAGCTAGCACAAACCGTGTTGGATTTAGAGTTCCAAATTCATCTATCAATATAGGAGAAAACAGAGTGAAACCTAAAAATTCAAACTGTTACTGCAGAGGAATGCTTCAAGCTATAAGAACGAAATTTGGTGAGTCAAGTGGGAATGGTGGACTGATCATTACCTCCAAGTATCATCAAGATTGGGTGAAATAACATTTGCTGAGATTTCAGGAAACTCGTAGTTTTTTGGAAGCTAGGCAACCCCTTTCAGACGAATTTGGTTTTCATCAGTCTCTGCTTAGGGCTACTTGAATAGGAAACAAACTGTATAGTTAGAACTTAGAACTACTTTATTGTGTCAAGTTTCAAGGAGCTAGCACAAACTTTGTTGGATTTAGAGTTCCAAATTCATCTATCAATATAGGAGAAAACAGAGTGAAACTTAAAATTCAAACTGTTACTGCAGAGGAATGCTTCAAGCTATAAGAACGAAATTTGGTGAGTCAAGTGGGAATGCTGTACTGATCATTACCTCCAAGTATCATCAAGATTGGGTGAAATAACATTTGCTGAGATTTCAGGAAACTCGTAGTTTTTTGGAAGCTAGGCAACCCCTTTCAGACGAATTTGTTTTTCATCAGTCTCTGCTTAGGGCTACTTGAATAGGAAACAAACTGTATAGTTAGAACTTAGAATTACTTTATTTTGTCAAGTTTCAAGGAGCTAGCACAAACCGTGTTGGATTTAGAGTTCCAAATTCATCTATCAATATAGGAGAAAACAGAGTGAAACCTAAAAATTCAAACTGTTACTGCAGAGGAATGCTTCAAGCTATAAGAACGAAATTTGGTGAGTCAAGTGGGAATGGTGTACTGATCATTACCTCCAAGTATCATCAAGATTGGGTGAAATAACATTTGCTGAGATTTCAGGAAACTCGTAGTTTTTTGGAAGCTAGGCAACCCATTTCTGACGAAAGTGGTTTTTCTCATGCTGTGCTTAGGGTTACTTGAATAGGAAACAAACAGTACAGACAGAACTTAGAACTGCTTTATTTTGTCAAGCTTCAAGGAGCTAGCACAAACCGTGTTGGATTTAGAGTTCCAAATTCATCTATCAATATAGGAGAAAACAGAGTGAAACCTAAAAATTCAAACTGTTACTGCAGAGGAATGCTTCAAGCTATAAGAACGAAATTTGGTGACTCAAGAGGGAATGGTGTACTGATCATTACCTCCAAGTATCATCAAGATTGGGTGAAAAAACATTTGCTGAGATTTCAGGAAACTCGTAGTTTTTTGGAAGCTAGGCAACCCCTTTCTGATGAAAGTGGTTTTTCTCAGGCTGTGCTTAGTGTTACTTGAAAAGGAAACAAACTGTATAGTTAGAACTTACAACTACTTTATTGTGTCAAGTTTCAAGGAGCTAGCACAAACCGTGTTGGATTTAGAGTTCCAAATTCATCTATCAATATATGAGAAAACAGAGTGAAACCTAAAAATTCAAACTGTTACTGCAGAGGAATGCTTCAAGCTATAAGAACGAAATTTGGTGAGTCAAGTGGGAATGGTGTACTGATCATTACCTCCAAGTATCAGCAAGATTGGGTGAAATAACATTTGCTGAGATTTCAGGAAACTCGTAGTTTTTTGGAAGCTAGGCAACCCCTTTCAGATGAATTTGGTTTTCATCAGTCTCTGCTTAGGGCTACTTGAATAGGAAACAAACTGTATAGTTCGAACTTAGAACTACTTTATTGTGTCAAGTTTCAAGGAGCTAGCACAAACCGTGTTGGATTTAGAGTTCCAAATTCATCTATCAATATAGGAGAAAACAGAGTGAAACCTAAAAATTCAAACTGTTACTGCAGAGGAATGCTTCAAGCTATAAGAACGAAATTTGGTGAGTCAAGTGGGAATGGTGTACTGATCATTACCTCCAAGTATCATCAAGATTGGGTGAAATAACATTTGCTGAGATTTCAGGAAACTCGTAGTTTTTTGGAATCTAGGCAACCCCTTTCAGACGAATTTGGTTTTCATCATTCTCTGCTTAGGGCTACTTGAATAGAAAACAAACTGTATAGTTAGAACTTAGAACTACTTTATTGTGTCAAGTTTCAAGGAGCTAGCACAAACTTTGTTGGATTTAGAGTTCCAAATTCATCTATCAATATAGAAGAAAACAGAGTGAAACTTAAAATTCAAACTGTTACTGCAGAGGAATGCTTCAAGCTGTAAGAACGAAATTCGGTGAGTCAAGTGGGAATGGTGTAGTGATCATTACCTCCAAGTATCATCAAGTTTGGGTGAAATAACATTTGCTCAGATTTCAGGAAACTCGTAGTTTTTTGGAAGCTAGGCAACCACTTTCTGATGAAAGTGGTTTTTCTCAGGCTGTGCTTAGTGTTACTTGAATAGGAAACAAACTGTATAGTTAGAACTTACAACTACTTTATTGTGTCAAGTTTCAAGGAGCTAGCACAAACCGTGTTGGATTTAGAGTTCCAAATTCATCTATCAATATAGGAGCAAACAGAGTGAAACCTAAAAATTCAAACTGTTACTGCAGAGGAATGCTTCAAGCTATAAGAACGAAATTTGGTGAGTCAAGTGGGAATGGTGTACTGATCATTACCTCCATGTATCATCAAGATTGGGTGAAATAACATTTGCTGAGATTTCAGGAAACTCATAGTTTTTTGGAAGCTAGGCAACCCCTTTCAGACGAATTTGGTTTTCATCAGTCTCTGCTTAGGGCTACTTGAATAGGAAACAAACTGTATAGTTAGAACTTAGAATTACTTTATTTTGTCAAGTTTCAAGGAGCTAGCACAAACCGTGTTGGATTTAGAGTTCCAAATTCATCTATCAATATAGGAGAAAACAGAGTGAAACCTAAAAATTCAAACTGTTACTGCAGAGGAATGCTTCAAGCTATAAGAACGAAATTTGGTGAGTCAAGTGGGAATGGTGTACTGATCATTACCTCCAAGTATCATCAAGATTGGGTGAAATAACATTTGCTGAGATTTCAGGAAACTCGTAGTTTTTTGGAAGCTAGGCAACCCATTTCTGACGAAAGTGGTTTTTCTCATGCTGTGCTTAGGGTTACTTGAATAGGAAACAAACAGTACAGACAGAACTTAGAACTGCTTTATTTTGTCAAGCTTCAAGGAGCTAGCACAAACCGTGTTGGATTTAGAGTTCCAAATTCATCTATCAATATAGGAGAAAACAGAGTGAAACCTAAAAATTCAAACTGTTACTGCAGAGGAATGCTTCAAGCTATAAGAACGAAATTTGGTGACTCAAGAGGGAATGGTGTACTGATCATTACCTCCAAGTATCATCAAGATTGGGTGAAAAAACATTTGCTGAGATTTCAGGAAACTCGTAGTTTTTTGGAAGCTAGGCAACCCCTTTCAGATGAATTTGGTTTTCATCAGTCTCTGCTTAGGGCTACTTGAATAGGAAACAAACTGTATAGTTCGAACTTAGAACTACTTTATTGTGTCAAGTTTCAAGGAGCTAGCACAAACCGTGTTGGATTTAGAGTTCCAAATTCATCTATCAATATAGGAGAAAACAGAGTGAAACCTAAAAATTCAAACTGTTACTGCAGAGGAATGCTTCAAGCTATAAGAACGAAATTTGGTGAGTCAAGTGGGAATGGTGTACTGATCATTACCTCCAAGTATCATCAAGATTGGGTGAAATAACATTTGCTGAGATTTCAGGAAACTCGTAGTTTTTTGGAATCTAGGCAACCCCTTTCAGACGAATTTGGTTTTCATCAGTCTCTGCTTAGGGCTACTTGAATAGAAAACAAACTGTATAGTTAGAACTTAGAACTACTTTATTGTGTCAAGTTTCAAGGAGCTAGCACAAACCGTGTTGGATTTAGAGTTCCAAATTCATCTATCAATATATGAGAAAACAGAGTGAAACCTAAAAATTCAAACTGTTACTGCAGAGGAATGCTTCAAGCTATAAGAACGAAATTTGGTGAGTCAAGTGGGAATGGTGTACTGATCATTACCTCCAAGTATCATCAAGATTGGGTGAAATAACATTTGCTGAGATTTCAGGAAACTCGTAGTTTTTTGGAAGCTAGGCAACCCCTTTCTGATGAAAGTGGTTTTTCTCAGGCTGTGCCTAGGGCTACTTGAATATGAAACAAACTGTATAGTTAGAACTTAAAACTACTTTATTGTGTCAAGTTTCAAGGAGCTAGCACAAACCGTGTTGGATTTAGAGTTCCAAATTCATCTATCAATATAGGAGAAAACAGAGTGAAACCTAAAAATTCAAACTGTTACTGCAGAGGAATGCTTCAAGCTATAAGAACGAAATTTGGTGAGTCAAGAGGGAATGGTGTACTGATCATTACCTCCAAGTATCATCAAGATTGGGTGAAATAACATTTGCTGAGATTTCAGGAAACTCGTAGGTTTTTGGAAGCTAGGCAACCCCTTTCTGATGAAAGTGGTTTTTCTCAGGCTGTGCTTAGGGTTACTTGAATAGGAAACAAACTGCATTGTTAGACCTTAGAACTACTTTATTGTGTCAAGTTTCAAGGAGCTATCACAAACCGTGTTGGATTTAGAGTTCCAAATTCATCTATCAATATAGGAGAAAACAGAGTGAAACCTAAAAATTCAAACTGTTACTGCAGAAGAATGCTTCAAGCTATAAGAACGAAATTTGGTGAGTCAAGTAGGAATGGTGTACTGATCATTACCTCCAAGTATCATCAAGATTGGGTGAAAAAACATTTGCTGAGATTTCAGGAAACTCGTAGTTTTTTGGAAGCTAGGCAACCCCTTTCTGATGAAAGTGGTTTTTCTCAGGCTGTGCTTAGTGTTACTTGAAAAGGAAACAAACTGTATAGTTAGAACTTACAACTACTTTATTGTGTCAAGTTTCAAGGAGCTAGCACAAACCGTGTTGGATTTAGAGTTCCAAATTCATCTATCAATATATGAGAAAACAGAGTGAAACCTAAAAATTCAAACTGTTACTGCAGAGGAATGCTTCAAGCTATAAGAACCAAATTTGGTGAGTCAAGTGGGAATGGTGTACTGATCATTACCTCCAAGTATCATCAAGATTGGGTGAAATAACATTTGCTGAGATTTCAGGAAACTCGTAGTTTTTTGGAATCTAGGCAACCCCTTTCAGACGAATTTGGTTTTCATCAGTCTCTGCTTAGGGCTACTTGAATAGAAAACAAACTGTATAGTTAGAACTTAGAACTACTTTATTGTGTCAAGTTTCAAGGAGCTAGCACAAACTTTGTTGGATTTAGAGTTCCAAATTCATCTATCAATATAGAAGAAAACAGAGTGAAACTTAAAATTCAAACTGTTACTGCAGAGGAATGCTTCAAGCTGTAAGAACGAAATTCGGTGAGTCAAGTGGGAATGGTGTAGTGATCATTACCTCCAAGTATCATCAAGATTGGGTGAAATAACATTTGCTCAGATTTCAGGAAACTCGTAGTTTTTTGGAAGCTAGGCAACCACTTTCTGATGAAAGTGGTTTTTCTCAGGCTGTGCTTAGTGTTACTTGAATAGGAAACAAACTGTATAGTTAGAACTTACAACTACTTTATTGTGTCAAGTTTCAAGGAGCTAGCACAAACCGTGTTGGATTTAGAGTTCCAAATTCATCTATCAATATAGGAGAAAACAGAGTGAAACCTAAAAATTCAAACTGTTACTGCAGAGGAATGCTTCAAGCTATAAGAACGAAATTTGGTGAGTCAAGTGGGAATGGTGTACTGATCATTACCTCCAAGTATCATCAAGATTGGGTGAAATAACATTTGCTGAGATTTCAGGAAACTCGTAGTTTTTTGGAAGCTAGGCAACCCATTTCTGACGAAAGTGGTTTTTCTCATGCTGTGCTTAGGGTTACTTGAATAGGAAACAAACAGTACAGACAGAACTTAGAACTGCTTTATTTTGTCAAGCTTCAAGGAGCTAGCACAAACCGTGTTGGATTTAGAGTTCCAAATGCATCTATCAATATAGGAGAAAACAGAGTGAAACCTAAAAATTCAAACTGTTACTGCAGAGGAATGCTTCAAGCTATAAGAACGAAATTTGGTGACTCAAGAGGGAATGGTGTACTGATCATTACCTCCAAGTATCATCAAGATTGGGTGAAAAAACATTTGCTGAGATTTCAGGAAACTCGTAGTTTTTTGGAAGCTAGGCAACCCCTTTCAGATGAATTTGGTTTTCATCAGTCTCTGCTTAGGGCTACTTGAATAGGAAACAAACTGTATAGTTCGAACTTAGAACTACTTTATTGTGTCAAGTTTCAAGGAGCTAGCACAAACCGTGTTGGATTTAGAGTTCCAAATTCATCTATCAATATAGGAGAAAACAGAGTGAAACCTAAAAATTCAAACTGTTACTGCAGAGGAATGCTTCAAGCTATAAGAACGAAATTTGGTGAGTCAAGTGGGAATGGTGTACTGATCATTACCTCCAAGTATCATCAAGATTGGGTGAAATAACATTTGCTGAGATTTCAGGAAACTCGTAGTTTTTTGGAATCTAGGCAACCCCTTTCAGACGAATTTGGTTTTCATCAGTCTCTGCTTAGGGCTACTTGAATAGAAAACAAACTGTATAGTTAGAACTTAGAACTACTTTATTGTGTCAAGTTTCAAGGAGCTAGCACAAACCGTGTTGGATTTAGAGTTCCAAATTCATCTATCAATATATGAGAAAACAGAGTGAAACCTAAAAATTCAAACTGTTACTGCAGAGGAATGCTTCAAGCTATAAGAACGAAATTTGGTGAGTCAAGTGGGAATGGTGTACTGATCATTACCTCCAAGTATCATCAAGATTGGGTGAAATAACATTTGCTGAGATTTCAGGAAACTCGTAGTTTTTTGGAAGCTAGGCAACCCCTTTCTGATGAAAGTGGTTTTTCTCAGGCTGTGCCTAGGGCTACTTGAATATGAAACAAACTGTATAGTTAGAACTTAAAACTACTTTATTGTGTCAAGTTTCAAGGAGCTAGCACAAACCGTGTTGGATTTAGAGTTCCAAATTCATCTATCAATATAGGAGAAAACAGAGTGAAACCTAAAAATTCAAACTGTTACTGCAGAGGAATGCTTCAAGCTATAAGAACGAAATTTGGTGAGTCAAGAGGGAATGGTGTACTGATCATTACCTCCAAGTATCATCAAGATTGGGTGAAATAACATTTGCTGAGATTTCAGGAAACTCGTAGGTTTTTGGAAGCTAGGCAACCCCTTTCTGATGAAAGTGGTTTTTCTCAGGCTGTGCTTAGGGTTACTTGAATAGGAAACAAACTGCATTGTTAGACCTTAGAACTACTTTATTGTGTCAAGTTTCAAGGAGCTATCACAAACCGTGTTGGATTTAGAGTTCCAAATTCATCTATCAATATAGGAGAAAACAGAGTGAAACCTAAAAATTCAAACTGTTACTGCAGAAGAATGCTTCAAGCTATAAGAACGAAATTTGGTGAGTCAAGTAGGAATGGTGTACTGATCATTACCTCCAAGTATCATCAAGATTGGGTGAAAAAACATTTGCTGAGATTTCAGGAAACTCGTAGTTTTTTGGAAGCTAGGCAACCCCTTTCTGATGAAAGTGGTTTTTCTCAGGCTGTGCTTAGTGTTACTTGAAAAGGAAACAAACTGTATAGTTAGAACTTACAACTACTTTATTGTGTCAAGTTTCAAGGAGCTAGCACAAACCGTGTTGGATTTAGAGTTCCAAATTCATCTATCAATATATGAGAAAACAGAGTGAAACCTAAAAATTCAAACTGTTACTGCAGAGGAATGCTTCAAGCTATAAGAACCAAATTTGGTGAGTCAAGTGGGAATGGTGTACTGATCATTACCTCCAAGTATCATCAAGATTGGGTGAAATAACATTTGCTGAGATTTCAGGAAACTCGTAGTTTTTTGGAAGCTAGGCAACCCCTTTCAGACGAATTTGGTTTTCATCAGTCTCTGCTTAGGGCTACTTGAATAGGAAACAAACAGTACAGACAGAACTTAGAACTGCTTTATTTTGTCAAGTTTCAAGGAGCTAGCACAAACCGTGTTGGATTTAGAGTTCCAAACTCATCTATCAATATAGGAGAAAACAGAGTGAAACCTAAAAATTCAAACTGTTACTGCAGAGGAATGCTTCAAGCTATAAGAACGAAATTTGGTGAGTCAAGTGGGAATGGTGTACTGATCATTACCTCCAAGTATCATCAAGATTGGGTGAAATAACATTTGCTGAGATTTCAGGATACTCGTAGTTTTTTGGAAGCTAGGCAACCCCTTTCAGACGAATTTGGTTTTTATCAGTCTCTGCTTAGGGCTACTTGAATAGGAAACAAACTGTATAGTTAGAAGTTAGAACTACTTTATTGTGTCAAGTTTCAAGGAGCTAGCACAAACCGTGTTGGATTTAGAGTTCCAAATTCATCTATCAATATAGGAGAAAACAGAGTGAAACCTAAAAATTCAAACTGTTACTATAGAGGAATGCTTCAAGCTGTAAGAACGAAATTTGGTGAGTCAAGTGGGAATGGTGTAGTGATCATTACCTCCAAGTATCATCAAGATTGGGTGAAATAACATTTGCTGAGATTTCAGGAAACTCGTAGTTTTTTGGAAGCTAGGCAACCACTTTCTGATGAAAGTGGTTTTTCTCAGGCTGTGCTTAGTGTTACTTGAATAGGAAACAAACTGTATAGTTAGAACTTACAACTACTTTATTGTGTCAAGTTTCAAGGAGCTAGCACAAACCGTGTTGGATTTAGAGTTCCAAATTCATCTATCAATATATGAGAAAACAGAGTGAAACCTAAAAATTCAAACTGTTACTGCAGAGGAATGCTTCAAGCTATAAGAACGAAATTTGGTGAGTCAAGTGGGAATGGTGTACTTATCATTACCTCCAAGTATCATCAAGATTGGGTGAAATAACATTTGCTGAGATTTCAGGAAACTCGTAGTTTTTTGGAAGCTAGGCAACCCCTTTCAGACGAATTTGGTTTTCATCAGTCTCTGCTTAGGGCTACTTGAATAGGAAACAAACAGTACAGACAGAACTTAGAACTGCTTTATTTTGTCAAGTTTCAAGGAGCTAGCACAAACCGTGTTGGATTTAGAGTTCCAAACTCATCTATCAATATAGGAGAAAACAGAGTGAAACCTAAAAATTCAAACTGTTACTGCAGAGGAATGCTTCAAGCTATAAGAACGAAATTTGCTGAGTCAAGTGGGAATGGTGTACTGATCATTACCTCCAAGTATCATCAAGATTGGGTGAAATAACATTTGCTGAGATTTCAGGAAACTCGTAGTTTTTTGGAAGCTAGGCAACCCCTTTCAGATGAATTTGGTTTTCATCAGTCTCTGCTTAGGGCTACTTGAATAGGAAACAAACTGTATAGTTAGAACTTAGAACTACTTTATTGTGTCAAGTTTCAAGGAGCTAGCACAAACTTTGTTGGATTTAGAGTTCCAAATTCATCTATCAATATAGAAGAAAACAGAGTGAAACTTAAAATTCAAACTGTTACTGCAGAGGAATGCTTCAAGCTGTAAGAACGAAATTCGGTGAGTCAAGTGGGAATGGTGTAGTGATCATTACCTCCAAGTATCATCAAGATTGGGTGAAATAACATTTGCTCAGATTTCAGGAAACTCGTAGTTTTTTGGAAGCTAGGCAACCACTTTCTGATGAAAGTGGTTTTTCTCAGGCTGTGCTTAGTGTTACTTGAATAGGAAACAAACTGTATAGTTAGAACTTACAACTACTTTATTGTGTCAAGTTTCAAGGAGCTAGCACAAACCGTGTTGGATTTAGAGTTCCAAATTCATCTATCAATATAGGAGAAAACAGAGTGAAACCTAAAAATTCAAACTGTTACTGCAGAGGAATGCTTCAAGCTATAAGAACGAAATTTGGTGAGTCAAGTGGGAATGGTGTACTGATCATTACCTCCAAGTATCATCAAGATTGGGTGAAATAACATTTGCTGAGATTTCAGGAAACTCGTAGTTTTTTGGAAGCTAGGCAACCCATTTCTGACGAAAGTGGTTTTTCTCATGCTGTGCTTAGGGTTACTTGAATAGGAAACAAACAGTACAGACAGAACTTAGAACTGCTTTATTTTGTCAAGCTTCAAGGAGCTAGCACAAACCGTGTTGGATTTAGAGTTCCAAATTCATCTATCAATATAGGAGAAAACAGAGTGAAACCTAAAAATTCAAACTGTTACTGCAGAGGAATGCTTCAAGCTATAAGAACGAAATTTGGTGACTCAAGAGGGAATGGTGTACTGATCATTACCTCCAAGTATCATCAAGATTGGGTGAAAAAACATTTGCTGAGATTTCAGGAAACTCGTAGTTTTTTGGAAGCTAGGCAACCCCTTTCAGATGAATTTGGTTTTCATCAGTCTCTGCTTAGGGCTACTTGAATAGGAAACAAACTGTATAGTTCGAACTTAGAACTACTTTATTGTGTCAAGTTTCAAGGAGCTAGCACAAACCGTGTTGGATTTAGAGTTCCAAATTCATCTATCAATATAGGAGAAAACAGAGTGAAACCTAAAAATTCAAACTGTTACTGCAGAGGAATGCTTCAAGCTATAAGAACGAAATTTGGTGAGTCAAGTGGGAATGGTGTACTGATCATTACCTCCAAGTATCATCAAGATTGGGTGAAATAACATTTGCTGAGATTTCAGGAAACTCGTAGTTTTTTGGAATCTAGGCAACCCCTTTCAGACGAATTTGGTTTTCATCAGTCTCTGCTTAGGGCTACTTGAATAGAAAACAAACTGTATAGTTAGAACTTAGAACTACTTTATTGTGTCAAGTTTCAAGGAGCTAGCACAAACCGTGTTGGATTTAGAGTTCCAAATTCATCTATCAATATATGAGAAAACAGAGTGAAACCTAAAAATTCAAACTGTTACTGCAGAGGAATGCTTCAAGCTATAAGAACGAAATTTGGTGAGTCAAGTGGGAATGGTGTACTGATCATTACCTCCAAGTATCATCAAGATTGGGTGAAATAACATTTGCTGAGATTTCAGGAAACTCGTAGTTTTTTGGAAGCTAGGCAACCCCTTTCTGATGAAAGTGGTTTTTCTCAGGCTGTGCCTAGGGCTACTTGAATATGAAACAAACTGTATAGTTAGAACTTAAAACTACTTTATTGTGTCAAGTTTCAAGGAGCTAGCACAAACCGTGTTGGATTTAGAGTTCCAAATTCATCTATCAATATAGGAGAAAACAGAGTGAAACCTAAAAATTCAAACTGTTACTGCAGAGGAATGCTTCAAGCTATAAGAACGAAATTTGGTGAGTCAAGAGGGAATGGTGTACTGATCATTACCTCCAAGTATCATCAAGATTGGGTGAAATAACATTTGCTGAGATTTCAGGAAACTCGTAGGTTTTTGGAAGCTAGGCAACCCCTTTCTGATGAAAGTGGTTTTTCTCAGGCTGTGCTTAGGGTTACTTGAATAGGAAACAAACTGCATTGTTAGACCTTAGAACTACTTTATTGTGTCAAGTTTCAAGGAGCTATCACAAACCGTGTTGGATTTAGAGTTCCAAATTCATCTATCAATATAGGAGAAAACAGAGTGAAACCTAAAAATTCAAACTGTTACTGCAGAAGAATGCTTCAAGCTATAAGAACGAAATTTGGTGAGTCAAGTAGGAATGGTGTACTGATCATTACCTCCAAGTATCATCAAGATTGGGTGAAAAAACATTTGCTGAGATTTCAGGAAACTCGTAGTTTTTTGGAAGCTAGGCAACCCCTTTCTGATGAAAGTGGTTTTTCTCAGGCTGTGCTTAGTGTTACTTGAAAAGGAAACAAACTGTATAGTTAGAACTTACAACTACTTTATTGTGTCAAGTTTCAAGGAGCTAGCACAAACCGTGTTGGATTTAGAGTTCCAAATTCATCTATCAATATATGAGAAAACAGAGTGAAACCTAAAAATTCAAACTGTTACTGCAGAGGAATGCTTCAAGCTATAAGAACCAAATTTGGTGAGTCAAGTGGGAATGGTGTACTGATCATTACCTCCAAGTATCATCAAGATTGGGTGAAATAACATTTGCTGAGATTTCAGGAAACTCGTAGTTTTTTGGAAGCTAGGCAACCCCTTTCAGACGAATTTGGTTTTCATCAGTCTCTGCTTAGGGCTACTTGAATAGGAAACAAACAGTACAGACAGAACTTAGAACTGCTTTATTTTGTCAAGTTTCAAGGAGCTAGCACAAACCGTGTTGGATTTAGAGTTCCAAACTCATCTATCAATATAGGAGAAAACAGAGTGAAACCTAAAAATTCAAACTGTTACTGCAGAGGAATGCTTCAAGCTATAAGAACGAAATTTGGTGAGTCAAGTGGGAATGGTGTACTGATCATTACCTCCAAGTATCATCAAGATTGGGTGAAATAACATTTGCTGAGATTTCAGGATACTCGTAGTTTTTTGGAAGCTAGGCAACCCCTTTCAGACGAATTTGGTTTTTATCAGTCTCTGCTTAGGGCTACTTGAATAGGAAACAAACTGTATAGTTAGAAGTTAGAACTACTTTATTGTGTCAAGTTTCAAGGAGCTAGCACAAACCGTGTTGGATTTAGAGTTCCAAATTCATCTATCAATATAGGAGAAAACAGAGTGAAACCTAAAAATTCAAACTGTTACTATAGAGGAATGCTTCAAGCTGTAAGAACGAAATTTGGTGAGTCAAGTGGGAATGGTGTAGTGATCATTACCTCCAAGTATCATCAAGATTGGGTGAAATAACATTTGCTGAGATTTCAGGAAACTCGTAGTTTTTTGGAAGCTAGGCAACCACTTTCTGATGAAAGTGGTTTTTCTCAGGCTGTGCTTAGTGTTACTTGAATAGGAAACAAACTGTATAGTTAGAACTTACAACTACTTTATTGTGTCAAGTTTCAAGGAGCTAGCACAAACCGTGTTGGATTTAGAGTTCCAAATTCATCTATCAATATATGAGAAAACAGAGTGAAACCTAAAAATTCAAACTGTTACTGCAGAGGAATGCTTCAAGCTATAAGAACGAAATTTGGTGAGTCAAGTGGGAATGGTGTACTTATCATTACCTCCAAGTATCATCAAGATTGGGTGAAATAACATTTGCTGAGATTTCAGGAAACTCGTAGTTTTTTGGAAGCTAGGCAACCCCTTTCAGACGAATTTGGTTTTCATCAGTCTCTGCTTAGGGCTACTTGAATAGGAAACAAACAGTACAGACAGAACTTAGAACTGCTTTATTTTGTCAAGTTTCAAGGAGCTAGCACAAACCGTGTTGGATTTAGAGTTCCAAACTCATCTATCAATATAGGAGAAAACAGAGTGAAACCTAAAAATTCAAACTGTTACTGCAGAGGAATGCTTCAAGCTATAAGAACGAAATTTGGTGAGTCAAGTGGGAATGGTGTACTGATCATTACCTCCAAGTATCATCAAGATTGGGTGAAATAACATTTGCTGAGATTTCAGGAAACTCGTAGTTTTTTGGAAGCTAGGCAACCCCTTTCAGATGAATTTGGTTTTCATCAGTCTCTGCTTAGGGCTACTTGAATAGGAAACAAACTGTATAGTTCGAACTTAGAACTACTTTATTGTGTCAAGTTTCAGGAGCTAGCACAAACCGTGTTGGATTTAGAGTTCCAAATTCATCTATCAATATAGGAGAAAACAGAGTGAAACCTAAAAATTCAAACTGTTACTGCAGAGAAATGCTTCAAGCTATAAGAACGAAATTTGGTGAGTCAAGTGGGAATGGTGTACTGATCATTACCTCCAAGTATCATCAAGATTGGGTGAAATAACATTTGCTGAGATTTCAGGAAACTCGTAGTTTTTTGGAAGCTAGGCAACCCCTTTCAGACGAATTTGGTTTTCATCAGTCTCTGCTTAGGGCTACTTGAATAGGAAACAAACTGTATAGTTAGAACTTAGAACTACTTTATTTTGTCAAGTTTCAAGGAGCTAGCACAAACCGTGTTGGATTTAGAGTTCCAAATTCATCTATCAATATATGAGAAAACAGAGTGAAACCTAAAAATTCAAACTGTTACTGCAGAGGAATGCTTCAAGCTATAAGAACGAAATTTGGTGAGTCAAGTGGGAATGGTGTACTGATCATTACCTCCAAGTATCATCAAGATTGGGTGAAATAACATTTGCTGAGATTTCAGGAAACTCGTAGTTTTTTGGAAGCTAGGCAACCCATTTCTGACGAAAGTGGTTTTTCTCATGCTGTGCTTAGGGTTACTTGAATAGGAAACAAACAGTACAGACAGAACTTAGAACTGCTTTATTTTGTCAAGCTTCAAGGAGCTAGCACAAACCGTGTTGGATTTAGAGTTCCAAATTCATCTATCAATATAGGAGAAAACAGAGTGAAACCTAAAAATTCAAACTGTTACTGCAGAGGAATGCTTCAAGCTATAAGAACGAAATTTGGTGACTCAAGAGGGAATGGTGTACTGATCATTACCTCCAAGTATCATCAAGATTGGGTGAAAAAACATTTGCTGAGATTTCAGGAAACTCGTAGTTTTTTGGAAGCTAGGCAACCCCTTTCTGATGAAAGTGGTTTTTCTCAGGCTGTGCCTAGGGTTACTTGAATATGAAACAAACTGTATAGTTAGAACTTACAACTACTTTATTGTGTCAAGTTTCAAGGAGCTAGCACAAACCGTGTTGGATTTAGAGTTCCAAATTCATCTATCAATATAGGAGAAAACAGAGTGAAACCTAAAAATTCAAACTGTTACTGCAGAGGAATGCTTCAAGCTATAAGAACGAAATTTGGTGAGTCAAGTGGGAATGGTGTAGTGATCATTACCTCCAAGTATCATCAAGATTGGGTGAAATAACATTTGCTGAGATTTCAGGAAACTCGTAGTTTTTTGGAAGCTAGGCAACCCCTTTCAGA
Source organism: Spermophilus citellus (assembly GCF_964194105.1). Lineage (NCBI taxonomy): Eukaryota > Metazoa > Chordata > Mammalia > Rodentia > Sciuridae > Spermophilus > Spermophilus citellus. The sequence goes on along the minus strand of NC_138200.1, from coordinate 26,913,701 downwards.
CGAATTTGGTTTTCATCAGTCTCTGCTTAGGGCTACTTGAATAGGAAACAAATAGTACAGACAGAACTTAGAACTGCTTTATTTTGTCAAGTTTCAAGGTGCTAGCACAAACCGTGTTGGATTTAGAGTACCAAACTCATCTATCAATATAGGAGAAAACAGAGTGAAACCTAAAAATTCAAACTGTTACTGCAGAGGAATGCTTCAAGCTATAAGAACGAAATTTGGTGAGTCAAGTGGGAATGGTGTACTGATCATTACCTCCATGTATCATCAAGATTGGGTGAAATAACATTTGCTGAGATTTCAGGAAACTCATAGTTTTTTGGAAGCTAGGCAACCCCTTTCAGACGAATTTGGTTTTCATCAGTCTCTGCTTAGGGCTACTTGAATAGGAAACAAACTGTATAGTTAGAACTTAGAACTACTTTATTTTGTCAAGTTTCAAGGAGCTAGCACAAACTGTGTTGGATTTAGAGTTCCAAATTCATCTATTAATATAGGAGAAAACAGAGTGAAACCTAAAAATTCAAACTGTTACTGCAGAGGAATGCTTCAAGCTATAAGAACGATATTTGGTGAGTCAAGTGGGAATGGTGTACTGATCATTACCTCCAAGTATCATCAAGATTGGGTGAAATAACATTTGCTGAGATTTCAGGAAACTCGTAGTTTTTTGGAACCTAGGCAACCCCTTTCTGACCAATGTGGTTTTTCTCATGCTGTGCTTAGGGTTACTTGAATAGGAAACAAACAGTACAGACAGAACTTAGAACTGCTTTATTTTGTCAAGCTTCAAGGAGCTAGCACAAACCGTGTTGGATTTAGAGTTCCAAATCCATCTATCAATATAGGAGAAAACAGAGTGAAACCTAAAAATTCAAACTGTTACTGCAGAGGAATGCTTCAAGCTATAAGAACGAAATTTGGTGAGTCAAGTGGGAATGGTGTACTGATCATTACCTCCAAGTATCATCAAGATTGGGTGAAATAACATTTGCTGAGATTTCAGGAAACTCGTACTTTTTTGGAATCTAGGCAACCCCTTTCAGACGAATTTGGTTTTCATCAGTCTCTGCTTAGGGCTACTTGAATAGAAAACAAACTGTATAGTTAGAACTTAGAACTACTTTATTGTGTCAAGTTTCAAGGAGCTAGCACAAACTTTGTTGGATTTAGAGTTCCAAATTCATCTATCAATATAGAAGAAAACAGAGTGAAACTTAAAATTCAAACTGTTACTGCAAGGAATGCTTCAAGCTGTAAGAACGAAATTCGGTGAGTCAAGTGGGAATGGTGTAGTGATCATTACCTCCAAGTATCATCAAGATTGGGTGAAATAACATTTGCTCAGATTTCAGGAAACTCGTAGTTTTTTGGAAGCTAGGCAACCACTTTCTGATGAAAGTGGTTTTTCTCAGGCTGTGCTTAGTGTTACTTGAATAGGAAACAAACTGTATAGTTAGAACTTACAACTACTTTATTGTGTCAAGTTTCAAGGAGCTAGCACAAACCGTGTTGGATTTAGAGTTCCAAATTCATCTATCAATATAGGAGCAAACAGAGTGAAACCTAAAAATTCAAACTGTTACTGCAGAGGAATGCTTCAAGCTATAAGAACGAAATTTGGTGAGTCAAGTGGGAATGGGGTACTGATCATTACCTCCAAGTATCATCAAGATTGGGTGAAAAAACATTTGCTGAGATTTCAGGAAACTCGTAGTTTTTTTGGAAGCTAGGCAACCCCTTTCTGACGAAAGTGGTTTTTCTCATGCTGTGCTTAGGGTTACTTGAATAGGAAACAAACAGTACAGACAGAACTTAGAACTGCTTTATTTTGTCAAGCTTCAAGGAGCTAGCACAAACCTTGTTGAAGTTAGAGTTCCAAATTCATCTATCAATATAGGAGAAAACAGAGTGAAACCTAAAAATTCAAACTGTTACTGCAGAGGAATGCTTCAAGCTATAAGAACGAAATTTGGTGAGTCAAGTGGGAATGGTGTACTGATCATTACCTCCAAGTATCATCAAGATTGGGTGAAATAACATTTGCTGAGATTTCAGGAAACTCGTAGTTTTTTGGAAGCTAGGCAACCCCTTTCAGACGAATTTGGTTTTCATCAGTCTCTGCTTAGGGCTACTTGAATAGGAAACAAATAGTACAGACAGAACTTAGAACTGCTTTATTTTGTCAAGTTTCAAGGAGCTAGCACAAACCGTGTTGGATTTAGAGTACCAAACTCATCTATCAATATAGGAGAAAACAAAGTGAAACCTAAAAATTCAAACTGTTACTGCAGAGGAATGCTTCAAGCTATAAGAACGAAATTTGGTGAGTCAAGTGGGAATGGTGTACTGATCATTACCTCCATGTATCATCAAGATTGGGTGAAATAACATTTGCTGAGATTTCAGGAAACTCATAGTTTTTTGGAAGCTAGGCAACCCCTTTCAGACGAATTTGGTTTTCATCAGTCTCTGCTTAGGGCTACTTGAATAGGAAACAAACAGTACAGACAGAACTTAGAACTGCTTTATTTTGTCAAGTTTCAAGGAGCTAGCACAAACCGTGTTGGATTTAGAGTTCCAAACTCATCTATCAATATAGGAGAAAACAGAGTGAAACCTAAAAATTCAAACTGTTACTGCAGAGGAATGCTTCAAGCTATAAGAACGAAATTTGGTGAGTCAAGTGGGAATGGTGTACTGATCATTACCTCCAAGTATCATCAAGATTGGGTGAAATAACATTTGCTGAGATTTCAGGAAACTCGCAGTTTTTTGGAAGCTAGGCAACCCCTTTCAGATGTATTTGGTTTTCATCAGTCTCTGCTTAGGGCTACTTGAATAGGAAACAAACTGTATAGTTCGAACTTAGAACTACTTTATTGTGTCAAGTTTCAAGGAGCTAGCACAAACCGTGTTGGATTTAGAGTTCCAAATTCATCTATCAATATAGGAGAAAACAGAGTGAAACCTAAAAATTCAAACTGTTACTGCAGAGGAATGCTTCAAGCTATAAGAACGAAATTTGGTGAGTCAAGTGGGAATGGTGGACTGATCATTACCTCCAAGTATCATCAAGATTGGGTGAAATAACATTTGCTGAGATTTCAGGAAACTCGTAGTTTTTTGGAAGCTAGGCAACCCCTTTCAGACGAATTTGGTTTTCATCAGTCTCTGCTTAGGGCTACTTGAATAGGAAACAAACTGAATAGTTAGAACTTAGAACTACTTTATTGTGTCAAGTTTCAAGGAGCTAGCACAAACTTTGTTGGATTTAGAGTTCCAAATTCATCTATCAATATAGGAGAAAACAGAGTGAAACTTAAAATTCAAACTGTTACTGCAGAGGAATGCTTCAAGCTATAAGAACGAAATTTGGTGAGTCAAGTGGGAATGGTGTACTGATCATTACCTCCAAGTATCATCAAGATTGGGTGAAATAACATTTGCTGAGATTTCAGGAAACTCGTAGTTTTTTGGAAGCTAGGCAACCCCTTTCAGACGAATTTGGTTTTCATCAGTCTCTGCTTAGGGCTACTTGAATAGGAAACAAACTGTATAGATAGAACTTAGAATTACTTTATTTTGTCAAGTTTCAAGGAGCTAGCACAAACCGTATTGGATTTAGAGTTCCAAATTCATCTATCAATATAGGAGAAAACAGAGTGAAACCTAAAAATTCAAACTGTTACTGCAGAGGAATGCTTCAAGCTATAAGAACGAAATTTGGTGAGTCAAGTGGGAATGGTGTACTGATCATTACCTCCAAGTATCATCAAGATTGGGTGAAATAACATTTGCTGAGATTTCAGGAAACTCGTAGTTTTTTGGAAGCTAGGCAACCCATTTCTGACGAAAGTGGTTTTTCTCATGCTGTGCTTAGGGTTACTTGAATAGGAAACAAACAGTACAGACAGAACTTAGAACTGCTTTATTTTGTCAAGCTTCAAGGAGCTAGCACAAACCGTGTTGGATTTAGAGTTCCAAATTCATCTATCAATATAGGAGCAAACAGAGTGAAACCTAAAAATTCAAACTGTTACTGCAGAGGAATGCTTCAAGCTATAAGAACGAAATTTGGTGAGTCAAGTGGGAATGGGGTACTGATCATTACCTCCAAGTATCATCAAGATTGGGTGAAAAAACATTTGCTGAGATTTCAGGAAACTCGTAGTTTTTTTGGAAGCTAGGCAACCCCTTTCTGAGGAAAGTGGTTTTTCTCATGCTGTGCTTAGGGTTACTTGAATAGGAAACAAACAGTACAGACAGAACTTAGAACTGCTTTATTTTGTCAAGCTTCAAGGAGCTAGCACAAACCTTGTTGAAGTTAGAGTTCCAAATTCATCTATCAATATAGGAGAAAACAGAGTGAAACCTAAAAATTCAAACTGTTACTGCAGAGGAATGCTTCAAGCTATAAGAACGAAATTTGGTGAGTCAAGTGGGAATGGTGTACTGATCATTACCTCCAAGTATCATCAAGATTGGGTGAAATAACATTTGCTGAGATTTCAGGAAACTCGTAGTTTTTTGGAAGCTAGGCAACCCCTTTCAGACGAATTTGGTTTTCATCAGTCTCTGCTTAGGGCTACTTGAATAGGAAACAAATAGTACAGACAGAACTTAGAACTGCTTTATTTTGTCAAGTTTCAAGGAGCTAGCACAAACCGTGTTGGATTTAGAGTACCAAACTCATCTATCAATATAGGAGAAAACAGAGTGAAACCTAAAAATTCAAACTGTTACTGCAGAGGAATGCTTCAAGCTATAAGAACGAAATTTGGTGAGTCAAGTGGGAATGGTGTACTGATCATTACCTCCATGTATCATCAAGATTGGGTGAAATAACATTTGCTGAGATTTCAGGAAACTCATAGTTTTTTGGAAGCTAGGCAACCCCTTTCAGACGAATTTGGTTTTCATCAGTCTCTGCTTAGGGCTACTTGAATAGGAAACAAACTGTATAGTTCGAACTTAGAACTACTTTATTTTGTCAAGTTTCAAGGAGCTAGCACAAACCGTGTTGGATTTAGAGTTCCAAATTCATCTATTAATATAGGAGAAAACAGAGTGAAACCTAAAAATTCAAACTGTTACTGCAGAGGAATGCTTCAAGCTATAAGAACGATATTTGGTGAGTCAAGTGGGAATGGTGTACTGATCATTACCTCCAAGTATCATCAAGATTGGGTGAAATAACATTTGCTGAGATTTCAGGAAACTCGTAGTTTTTTGGAACCTAGGCAACCCCTTTCTGACCAATGTGGTTTTTCTCATGCTGTGCTTAGGGTTACTTGAATAGGAAACAAACAGTACAGACAGAACTTAGAACTGCTTTATTTTGTCAAGCTTCAAGGAGCTAGCACAAACCGTGTTGGATTTAGAGTTCCAAATCCATCTATCAATATAGGAGAAAACAGAGTGAAACCTAAAAATTCAAACTGTTACTGCAGAGGAATGCTTCAAGCTATAAGAACGAAATTTGGTGAGTCAAGTGGGAATGGTGTACTGATCATTACCTCCAAGTATCATCAAGATTGGGTGAAATAACATTTGCTGAGATTTCAGGAAACTCGTACTTTTTTGGAATCTAGGCAACCCCTTTCAGACGAATTTGGTTTTCATCAGTCTCTGCTTAGGGCTACTTGAATAGAAAACAAACTGTATAGTTAGAACTTAGAACTACTTTATTGTGTCAAGTTTCAAGGAGCTAGCACAAACTTTGTTGGATTTAGAGTTCCAAATTCATCTATCAATATAGAAGAAAACAGAGTGAAACTTAAAATTCAAACTGTTACTGCAAGGAATGCTTCAAGCTGTAAGAACGAAATTCGGTGAGTCAAGTGGGAATGGTGTAGTGATCATTACCTCCAAGTATCATCAAGATTGGGTGAAATAACATTTGCTCAGATTTCAGGAAACTCGTAGTTTTTTGGAAGCTAGGCAACCACTTTCTGATGAAAGTGGTTTTTCTCAGGCTGTGCTTAGTGTTACTTGAATAGGAAACAAACTGTATAGTTAGAACTTACAACTACTTTATTGTGTCAAGTTTCAAGGAGCTAGCACAAACCGTGTTGGATTTAGAGTTCCAAATTCATCTATCAATATAGGAGCAAACAGAGTGAAACCTAAAAATTCAAACTGTTACTGCAGAGGAATGCTTCAAGCTATAAGAACGAAATTTGGTAAGTCAAGTGGGAATGGGGTACTGATCATTACCTCCAAGTATCATCAAGATTGGGTGAAAAAACATTTGCTGAGATTTCAGGAAACTCGTAGTTTTTTTGGAAGCTAGGCAACCCCTTTCTGACGAAAGTGGTTTTTCTCATGCTGTGCTTAGGGTTACTTGAATAGGAAACAAACAGTACAGACAGAACTTAGAACTGCTTTATTTTGTCAAGCTTCAAGGAGCTAGCACAAACCTTGTTGAAGTTAGAGTTCCAAATTCATCTATCAATATAGGAGAAAACAGAGTGAAACCTAAAAATTCAAACTGTTACTGCAGAGGAATGCTTCAAGCTATAAGAACGAAATTTGGTGAGTCAAGTGGGAATGGTGTACTGATCATTACCTCCAAGTATCATCAAGATTGGGTGAAATAACATTTGCTGAGATTTCAGGAAACTCGTAGTTTTTTGGAAGCTAGGCAACCCCTTTCAGACGAATTTGGTTTTCATCAGTCTCTGCTTAGGGCTACTTGAATAGGAAACAAATAGTACAGACAGAACTTAGAACTGCTTTATTTTGTCAAGTTTCAAGGAGCTAGCACAAACCGTGTTGGATTTAGAGTACCAAACTCATCTATCAATATAGGAGAAAACAAAGTGAAACCTAAAAATTCAAACTGTTACTGCAGAGGAATGCTTCAAGCTATAAGAACGAAATTTGGTGAGTCAAGTGGGAATGGTGTACTGATCATTACCTCCATGTATCATCAAGATTGGGTGAAATAACATTTGCTGAGATTTCAGGAAACTCATAGTTTTTTGGAAGCTAGGCAACCCCTTTCAGACGAATTTGGTTTTCATCAGTCTCTGCTTAGGGCTACTTGAATAGGAAACAAACAGTACAGACAGAACTTAGAACTGCTTTATTTTGTCAAGTTTCAAGGAGCTAGCACAAACCGTGTTGGATTTAGAGTTCCAAACTCATCTATCAATATAGGAGAAAACAGAGTGAAACCTAAAAATTCAAACTGTTACTGCAGAGGAATGCTTCAAGCTATAAGAACGAAATTTGGTGAGTCAAGTGGGAATGGTGTACTGATCATTACCTCCAAGTATCATCAAGATTGGGTGAAATAACATTTGCTGAGATTTCAGGAAACTCGTAGTTTTTTGGAAGCTAGGCAACCCCTTTCAGATGTATTTGGTTTTCATCAGTCTCTGCTTAGGGCTACTTGAATAGGAAACAAACTGTATAGTTCGAACTTAGAACTACTTTATTGTGTCAAGTTTCAAGGAGCTAGCACAAACCGTGTTGGATTTAGAGTTCCAAATTCATCTATCAATATAGGAGAAAACAGAGTGAAACCTAAAAATTCAAACTGTTACTGCAGAGGAATGCTTCAAGCTATAAGAACGAAATTTGGTGAGTCAAGTGGGAATGGTGGACTGATCATTACCTCCAAGTATCATCAAGATTGGGTGAAATAACATTTGCTGAGATTTCAGGAAACTCGTAGTTTTTTGGAAGCTAGGCAACCCCTTTCAGACGAATTTGGTTTTCATCAGTCTCTGCTTAGGGCTACTTGAATAGGAAACAAACTGAATAGTTAGAACTTAGAACTACTTTATTGTGTCAAGTTTCAAGGAGCTAGCACAAACTTTGTTGGATTTAGAGTTCCAAATTCATCTATCAATATAGGAGAAAACAGAGTGAAACTTAAAATTCAAACTGTTACTGCAGAGGAATGCTTCAAGCTATAAGAACGAAATTTGGTGAGTCAAGTGGGAATGGTGTACTGATCATTACCTCCAAGTATCATCAAGATTGGGTGAAATAACATTTGCTGAGATTTCAGGAAACTCGTAGTTTTTTGGAAGCTAGGCAACCCCTTTCAGACGAATTTGGTTTTCATCAGTCTCTGCTTAGGGCTACTTGAATAGGAAACAAACTGTATAGATAGAACTTAGAATTACTTTATTTTGTCAAGTTTCAAGGAGCTAGCACAAACCGTATTGGATTTAGAGTTCCAAATTCATCTATCAATATAGGAGAAAACAGAGTGAAACCTAAAAATTCAAACTGTTACTGCAGAGGAATGCTTCAAGCTATAAGAACGAAATTTGGTGAGTCAAGTGGGAATGGTGTACTGATCATTACCTCCAAGTATCATCAAGATTGGGTGAAATAACATTTGCTGAGATTTCAGGAAACTCGTAGTTTTTTGGAAGCTAGGCAACCCATTTCTGACGAAAGTGGTTTTTCTCATGCTGTGCTTAGGGTTACTTGAATAGGAAACAAACAGTACAGACAGAACTTAGAACTGCTTTATTTTGTCAAGCTTCAAGGAGCTAGCACAAACCGTGTTGGATTTAGAGTTCCAAATTCATCTATCAATATAGGAGCAAACAGAGTGAAACCTAAAAATTCAAACTGTTACTGCAGAGGAATGCTTCAAGCTATAAGAACGAAATTTGGTGAGTCAAGTGGGAATGGGGTACTGATCATTACCTCCAAGTATCATCAAGATTGGGTGAAAAAACATTTGCTGAGATTTCAGGAAACTCGTAGTTTTTTTGGAAGCTAGGCAACCCCTTTCTGACGAAAGTGGTTTTTCTCATGCTGTGCTTAGGGTTACTTGAATAGGAAACAAACAGTACAGACAGAACTTAGAACTGCTTTATTTTGTCAAGCTTCAAGGAGCTAGCACAAACCTTGTTGAAGTTAGAGTTCCAAATTCATCTATCAATATAGGAGAAAACAGAGTGAAACCTAAAAATTCAAACTGTTACTGCAGAGGAATGCTTCAAGCTATAAGAACGAAATTTGGTGAGTCAAGTGGGAATGGTGTACTGATCATTACCTCCAAGTATCATCAAGATTGGGTGAAATAACATTTGCTGAGATTTCAGGAAACTCGTAGTTTTTTGGAAGCTAGGCAACCCCTTTCAGACGAATTTGGTTTTCATCAGTCTCTGCTTAGGGCTACTTGAATAGGAAACAAATAGTACAGACAGAACTTAGAACTGCTTTATTTTGTCAAGTTTCAAGGAGCTAGCACAAACCGTGTTGGATTTAGAGTACCAAACTCATCTATCAATATAGGAGAAAACAGAGTGAAACCTAAAAATTCAAACTGTTACTGCAGAGGAATGCTTCAAGCTATAAGAACGAAATTTGGTGAGTCAAGTGGGAATGGTGTACTGATCATTACCTCCATGTATCATCAAGATTGGGTGAAATAACATTTGCTGAGATTTCAGGAAACTCATAGTTTTTTGGAAGCTAGGCAACCCCTTTCAGACGAATTTGGTTTTCATCAGTCTCTGCTTAGGGCTACTTGAATAGGAAACAAACTGTATAGTTCGAACTTAGAACTACTTTATTTTGTCAAGTTTCAAGGAGCTAGCACAAACCGTGTTGGATTTAGAGTTCCAAATTCATCTATTAATATAGGAGAAAACAGAGTGAAACCTAAAAATTCAAACTGTTACTGCAGAGGAATGCTTCAAGCTATAAGAACGATATTTGGTGAGTCAAGTGGGAATGGTGTACTGATCATTACCTCCAAGTATCATCAAGATTGGGTGAAATAACATTTGCTGAGATTTCAGGAAACTCGTAGTTTTTTGGAAGCTAGGCAACCCCTTTCAAACGTATTTGGTTTTCATCAGTCTCTGCTTAGGGCTATTTGAATAGGAAACAAACAGTACAGACAGAACTTAGAACTGCTTTATTTTGTCAAGTTTCAAGGAGCTAGCACAAACCCTGTTGGATTTAGAGTTCCAAATCCATCTATCAATATAGGAAAAAACAGAGTGAAACCTAAAAATTCAAACTGTTACTGCAGAGGAATGCTTCAAGCTATAAGAACGAAATTTGGTGAGTCAAGTGGGAATGGTGTACTGATCATTACCTCCAAGTATCATCAAGATTGCATGAAATAACATTTGCTGAGATTTCAGGAAACTCGTAGTTTTTTGGAACCTAGGCAACCCCTTTCTGACCAATGTGGTTTTTCTCATGCTGTGCTTAGGGTTACTTGAATAGGAAACAAACAGTACAGACAGAACTTAGAACTGCTTTATTTTGTCAAGCTTCAAGGAGCTAGCACAAACCGTGTTGGATTTAGAGTTCCAAATCCATCTATCAATATAGGAGAAAACAGAGTGAAACCTAAAAATTCAAACTGTTACTGCAGAGGAATGCTTCAAGGTATAAGAACGAAATTTGGTGAGTCAAGTGGGAATGCTGTACTGATCATTACCTCCAAGTATCATCAAGATTGGGTGAAATAACATTTGCTGAGATTTCAGGAAACTCGTAGTTTTTTGGAAGCTAGGCAACCCCTTTCAGACGAATTTGGTTTTCATCAGTCTCTGCTTAGGGCTACTTGAATAGGAAACAAACAGTACAGACAGAACTTAGAACTGCTTTATTTTGTCAAGTTTCAAGGAGCTAGCACAAACCGTGTTGGATTTAGAGTTCCAAACTCATCTATCAATATAGGAGAAAACAGAGTGAAACCTAAAAATTCAAACTGTTACTGCAGAGGAATGCTTCAAGGTATAAGAACGAAATTTGGTGAGTCAAGTGGGAATGGTGTACTGATCATTACCTCCAAGTATCATCAAGATTGGGTGAAATAACATTTGCTGAGATTTCAGGAAACTCGTAGTTTTTTGGAAGCTAGGCAACCCCTTTCAGACGAATTTGGTTTTCATCAGTCTCTGCTTAGGGCTACTTGAATAGGAAACAAATAGTACAGACAGAACTTAGAACTGCTTTATTTTGTCAAGTTTCAAGGAGCTAGCACAAACCGTGTTGGATTTAGAGTACCAAACTCATCTATCAATATAGGAGAAAACAGAGTGAAACCTAAAAATTCAAACTGTTACTGCAGAGGAATGCTTCAAGCTATAAGAACGAAATTTGGTGAGTCAAGTGGGAATGGTGTACTGATCATTACCTCCATGTATCATCAAGATTGGGTGAAATAACATTTGCTGAGATTTCAGGAAACTCATAGTTTTTTGGAAGCTAGGCAACCCCTTTCAGACGAATTTGGTTTTCATCAGTCTCTGCTTAGGGCTACTTGAATAGGAAACAAACTGTATAGTTCGAACTTAGAACTACTTTATTTTGTCAAGTTTCAAGGAGCTAGCACAAACCGTGTGGGATTTAGAGTTCCAAATTCATCTATTAATATAGGAGAAAACAGAGTGAAACCTAAAAATTCAAACTGTTACTGCAGAGGAATGCTTCAAGCTATAAGAACGATATTTGGTGAGTCAAGTGGGAATGGTGTACTGATCATTACCTCCAAGTATCATCAAGATTGGGTGAAATAACATTTGCTGAGATTTCAGGAAACTCGTAGTTTTTTGGAAGCTAGGCAACCCCTTTCAAACGTATTTGGTTTTCATCAGTCTCTGCTTAGGGCTATTTGAATAGGAAACAAACAGTACAGACAGAACTTAGAACTGCTTTATTTTGTCAAGTTTCAAGGAGCTAGCACAAACCCTGTTGGATTTAGAGTTCCAAATCCATCTATCAATATAGGAAAAAACAGAGTGAAACCTAAAAATTCAAACTGTTACTGCAGAGGAATGCTTCAAGCTATAAGAACGAAATTTGGTGAGTCAAGTGGGAATGGTGTACTGATCATTACCTCCAAGTATCATCAAGATTGGGTGAAATAACATTTGCTGAGATTTCAGGAAACTCGTAGTTTTTTGGAACCTAGGCAACCCCTTTCTGACCAATGTGGTTTTTCTCATGCTGTGCTTAGGGTTACTTGAATAGGAAACAAACAGTACAGACAGAACTTAGAACTGCTTTATTTTGTCAAGCTTCAAGGAGCTAGCACAAACCGTGTTGGATTTAGAGTTCCAAATCCATCTATCAATATAGGAGAAAACAGAGTGAAACCTAAAAATTCAAACTGTTACTGCAGAGGAATGCTTCAAGGTATAAGAACGAAATTTGGTGAGTCAAGTGGGAATGCTGTACTGATCATTACCTCCAAGTATCATCAAGATTGGGTGAAATAACATTTGCTGAGATTTCAGGAAACTCGTAGTTTTTTGGAAGCTAGGCAACCCCTTTCAGACGAATTTGGTTTTCATCAGTCTCTGCTTAGGGCTACTTGAATAGGAAACAAACAGTACAGACAGAACTTAGAACTGCTTTATTTTGTCAAGTTTCAAGGAGCTAGCACAAACCGTGTTGGATTTAGAGTTCCAAACTCATCTATCAATATAGGAGAAAACAGAGTGAAACCTAAAAATTCAAACTGTTACTGCAGAGGAATGCTTCAAGGTATAAGAACGAAATTTGGTGAGTCAAGTGGGAATGGTGTACTGATCATTACCTCCAAGTATCATCAAGATTGGGTGAAATAACATTTGCTGAGATTTCAGGAAACTCGTAGTTTTTTGGAAGCTAGGCAACCCCTTTCAGATGTATTTGGTTTTCATCAGTCTCTGCTTAGGGCTACTTGAATAGGAAACAAACTGTATAGTTCGAACTTAGAACTACTTTATTGTGTCAAGTTTCAAGGAGCTAGCACAAACCGTGTTGGATTTAGAGTTCCAAATTCATCTATCAATATAGGAGAAAACAGAGTGAAACCTAAAAATTCAAACTGTTACTGCAGAGGAATGCTTCAAGCTATAAGAACGAAATTTGGTGAGTCAAGTGGGAATGGTGGACTGATCATTACCTCCAAGTATCATCAAGATTGGGTGAAATAACATTTGCTGAGATTTCAGGAAACTCGTAGTTTTTTGGAAGCTAGGCAACCCCTTTCAGACGAATTTGGTTTTCATCAGTCTCTGCTTAGGGCTACTTGAATAGGAAACAAACTGTATAGTTAGAACTTAGAACTACTTTATTGTGTCAAGTTTCAAGGAGCTAGCACAAACTTTGTTGGATTTAGAGTTCCAAATTCATCTATCAATATAGGAGAAAACAGAGTGAAACTTAAAATTCAAACTGTTACTGCAGAGGAATGCTTCAAGCTATAAGAACGAAATTTGGTGAGTCAAGTGGGAATGGTGTACTGATCATTACCTCCAAGTATCATCAAGATTGGGTGAAATAACATTTGCTGAGATTTCAGGAAACTCGTAGTTTTTTGGAAGCTAGGCAACCCCTTTCAGACGAATTTGGTTTTCATCAGTCTCTGCTTAGGGCTACTTGAATAGGAAACAAACTGTATAGTTAGAACTTAGAATTACTTTATTTTGTCAAGTTTCAAGGAGCTAGCACAAACCGTGTTGGATTTAGAGTTCCAAATTCATCTATCAATATAGGAGAAAACAGAGTGAAACCTAAAAATTCAAACTGTTACTGCAGAGGAATGCTTCAAGCTATAAGAACGAAATTTGGTGAGTCAAGTGGGAATGGTGTACTGATCATTACCTCCAAGTATCATCAAGATTGGGTGAAATAACATTTGCTGAGATTTCAGGAAACTCGTAGTTTTTTGGAAGCTAGGCAACCCATTTCTGACGAAAGTGGTTTTTCTCATGCTGTGCTTAGGGTTACTTGAATAGGAAACAAACAGTACAGACAGAACTTAGAACTGCTTTAGTTTGTCAAGCTTCAAGGAGCTAGCACAAACCGTGTTGGATTTAGAGTTCCAAATTCATCTATCAATATAGGAGAAAACAGAGTGAAACCTAAAAATTCAAACTGTTACTGCAGAGGAATGCTTCAAGCTATAAGAACGAAATTTGGTGACTCAAGAGGGAATGGTGTACTGATCATTACCTCCAAGTATCATCAAGATTGGGTGAAAAAACATTTGCTGAGATTTCAGGAAACTCGTAGTTTTTTGGAAGCTAGGCAACCCCTTTCTGATGAAAGTGGTTTTTCTCAGGCTGTGCTTAGTGTTACTTGAAAAGGAAACAAACTGTATAGTTAGAACTTACAACTACTTTATTGTGTCAAGTTTCAAGGAGCTAGCACAAACCGTGTTGGATTTAGAGTTCCAAATTCATCTATCAATATATGAGAAAACAGAGTGAAACCTAAAAATTCAAACTGTTACTGCAGAGGAATGCTTCAAGCTATAAGAACAAAATTTGGTGAATCAAGTGGGAATGGTGTACTGATCATTACCTCCAAGTATCATCAAGATTGGGTGAAATAACATTTGCTGAGATTTCAGGAAACTCGTAGTTTTTTGGAAGCTAGGCAACCCCTTTCAGATGAATTTGGTTTTCATCAGTCTCTGCTTAGGGCTACTTGAATAGGAAACAAACTGTATAGTTCGAACTTAGAACTACTTTATTGTGTCAAGTTTCAAGGAGCTAGCACAAACCGTGTTGGATTTAGAGTTCCAAATTCATCTATCAATATAGGAGAAAACAGAGTGAAACCTAAAAATTCAAACTGTTACTGCAGAGGAATGCTTCAAGCTATAAGAACGAAATTTGGTGAGTCAAGTGGGAATGGTGTACTGATCATTACCTCCAAGTATCATCAAGATTGGGTGAAATAACATTTGCTGAGATTTCAGGAAACCCGTAGTTTTTTGGAATCTAGGCAACCCCTTTCAGACGAATTTGGTTTTCATCAGTCTCTGCTTAGGGCTACTTGAATAGAAAACAAACTGTATAGTTAGAACTTAGAACTACTTTATTGTGTCAAGTTTCAAGGAGCTAGCACAAACTTTGTTGGATTTAGAGTTCCAAATTCATCTATCAATATAGGAGAAAACAGAGTGAAACTTAAAATTCAAACTGTTACTGCAGAGGAATGCTTCAAGCTGTAAGAACGAAATTCGGTGAGTCAAGTGGGAATGGTGTAGTGATCATTACCTCCAAGTATCATCAAGATTGGGTGAAATAACATTTGCTCAGATTTCAGGAAACTCGTAGTTTTTTGGAAGCTAGGCAACCACTTTCTGATGAAAGTGGTTTTTCTCAGGCTGTGCTTAGTGTTACTTGAATAGGAAACAAACTGTATAGTTAGAACTTACAACTACTTTATTGTGTCAAGTTTCAAGGAGCTAGCACAAACCGTGTTGGATTTAGAGTTCCAAATTCATCTATCAATATAGGAGCAAACAGAGTGAAACCTAAAAATTCAAACTGTTACTGCAGAGGAATGCTTCAAGCTATAAGAACGAAATTTGGTGAGTCAAGTGGGAATGGGGTACTGATCATTACCTCCAAGTATCATCAAGATTGGGTGAAAAAACATTTGCTGAGATTTCAGGAAACTCGTAGTTTTTTTGGAAGCTAGGCAACCCCTTTCTGACGAAAGTGGTTTATCTCATGCTGTGCTTAGGGTTACTTGAATAGGAAACAAACAGTACAGACAGAACTTAGAACTGCTTTATTTTGTCAAGCTTCAAGGAGCTAGCACAAACCTTGTTGAAGTTAGAGTTCCAAATTCATCTATCAATATAGGAGAAAACAGAGTGAAACCTAAAAATTCAAACTGTTACTGCAGAGGAATGCTTCAAGCTATAAGAACGAAATTTGGTGAGTCAAGTGGGAATGGTGTACTGATCATTACCTCCAAGTATCATCAAGATTGGGTGAAATAACATTTGCTGAGATTTCAGGAAACTCGTAGTTTTTTGGAAGCTAGGCAACCCCTTTCAGATGAATTTGGTTTTCATCAGTCTCTGCTTAGGGCTACTTGAATAGGAAACAAACTGTATAGTTCGAACTTAGAACTACTTTATTGTGTCAAGTTTCAAGGAGCTAGCACAAACCGTGTTGGATTTAGAGTTCCAAATTCATCTATCAATATAGGAGAAAACAGAGTGAAACCTAAAAATTCAAACTGTTACTGGAGAGGAATGCTTCAAGCTATAAGAACGAAATTTGGTGAGTCAAGTGGGAATGGTGTACTGATCATTACCTCCAAGTATCATTAAGATTGGGTGAAAAAACATTTGCTGAGATTTCAGGAAACTCGTAGTTTTTTGGAAGCTAGGCAACCCCTTTCTGATGAAAGTGGTTTTTCTCAGGCTGTGCTTAGTGTTACTTGAAAAGGAAACAAACTGTATAGTTAGAACTTACAACTACTTTATTGTGTCAAGTTTCAAGGAGCTAGCACAAACCGTGTTGGATTTAGAGTTCCAAATTCATCTATCAATATAGGAGAAAACAGAGTGAAACCTAAAAATTCAAACTGTTACTGCAGAGGAATGCTTCAAGCTATAAGAACGAAATTTGGTGAGTCAAGTGGGAATGGTGTACTTATCATTACCTCCAAGTATCATCAAGATTGGGTGAAATAACATTTGCTGAGATTTCAGGAAACTCGTAGTTTTTTGGAAGCTAGGCAACCCCTTTCAGACGAATTTGGTTTTCATCAGTCTCTGCTTAGGGCTACTTGATTAGGAAACAAACAGTACAGACAGAACTTAGAACTGCTTTATTTTGTCAAGTTTCAAGGAGCTAGCACAAACCGTGTTGGATTTAGAGTTCCAAACTCATCTATCAATATAGGAGAAAACAGAGTGAAACCTAAAAATTCAAACTGTTACTGCAGAGGAATGCTTCAAGCTATAAGAACGAAATTTGGTGAGTCAAGTGGGAATGGTGTACTTATCATTACCTCCAAGTATCATCAAGATTGGGTGAAATAACATTTGCTGAGATTTCAGGAAACTCGTAGTTTTTTGGAAGCTAGGCAACCCCTTTCAGACGAATTTGGTTTTCATCAGTCTCTGCTTAGGGCTACTTGAATAGGAAACAAACAGTACAGACAGAACTTAGAACTGCTTTATTTTGTCAAGTTTCAAGGAGCTAGCACAAACCGTGTTGGATTTAGAGTTCCAAACTCATCTATCAATATAGGAGAAAACAGAGTGAAACCTAAAAATTCAAACTGTTACTGCAGAGGAATGCTTCAAGCTATAAGAACGAAATTTGGTGAGTCAAGTGGGAATGGTGTACTGATCATTACCTCCAAGTATCATCAAGATTGGGTGAAATAACATTTGCTGAGATTTCAGGAAACTCGTAGTTTTTTGGAAGCTAGGCAACCCCTTTCAGATGTATTTGGTTTTCATCAGTCTCTGCTTAGGGCTACTTGAATAGGAAACAAACTGTATAGTTCGAACTTACAACTACTTTATTGTGTCAAGTTTCAAGGAGCTAGCACAAACCGTGTTGGATTTAGAGTTCCAAATTCATCTATCAATATAGGAGAAAACAGAGTGAAACCTAAAAATTCAAACTGTTACTGCAGAGGAATGCTTCAAGCTATAAGAACGAAATTTGGTGAGTCAAGTGGGAATGGTGTACTGATCATTACCTCCAAGTATCATCAAGATTGGGTGAAATAACATTTGCTGAGATTTCAGGAAACTCGTAGTTTTTTGGAAGCTAGGCAACCCCTTTCAGACGAATTTGGTTTTCATCAGTCTCTGCTTAGGGCTACTTGAATAGGAAACAAACTGTATAGTTAGAACTTAGAACTACTTTATTGTGTCAAGTTTCAAGGAGCTAGCACAAACTTTGTTGGATTTAGAGTTCCAAATTCATCTATCAATATAGGAGAAAACAGAGTGAAACTTAAAATTCAAACTGTTACTGCAGAGGAATGCTTCAAGCTATAAGAACGAAATTTGGTGAGTCAAGTGGGAATGGTGTACTGATCATTACCTCCAAGTATCATCAAGATTGGGTGAAATAACATTTGCTGAGATTTCAGGAAACTCGTAGTTTTTTGGAAGCTAGGCAACCCCTTTCAGACGAATTTGGTTTTCATCAGTCTCTGCTTAGGGCTACTTGAATAGGAAACAAACTGTATAGTTAGAACTTAGAATTACTTTATTTTGTCAAGTTTCAAGGAGCTAGCACAAACCGTGTTGGATTTAGAGTTCCAAATTCATCTATCAATATATGAGAAAACAGAGTGAAACCTAAAAATTCAAACTGTTACTGCAGAGGAATGCTTCAAGCTATAAGAACGAAATTTGGTGAGTCAAGTGGGAATGGTGTACTGATCATTACCTCCAAGTATCATCAAGATTGGGTGAAATAACATTTGCTGAGATTTCAGGAAACTCGTAGTTTTTTGGAAGCTAGGCAACCCATTTCTGACGAAAGTGGTTTTTCTCATGCTGTGCTTAGGGTTACTTGAATAGGAAACAAACAGTACAGACAGAACTTAGAACTGCTTTATTTTGTCAAGCTTCAAGGAGCTAGCACAAACCGTGTTGGATTTAGAGTTCCAAATTCATCTATCAATATAGGAGAAAACAGAGTGAAACCTAAAAATTCAAACTGTTACTGCAGAGGAATGCTTCAAGCTATAAGAACGAAATTTGGTGACTCAAGAGGGAATGGTGTACTGATCATTACCTCCAAGTATCATCAAGATTGGGTGAAAAAACATTTGCTGAGATTTCAGGAAACTCGTAGTTTTTTGGAAGCTAGGCAACCCCTTTCTGATGAAAGTGGTTTTTCTCATGCTGTGCTTAGTGTTACTTGAAAAGGAAACAAACTGTATAGTTAGAACTTACAACTACTTTATTGTGTCAAGTTTCAAGGAGCTAGCACAAACCGTGTTGGATTTAGAGTTCCAAATTCATGTATCAATATATGAGAAAACAGAGTGAAACCTAAAAATTCAAACTGTTACTGCAGAGGAATGCTTCAAGGTATAAGAACGAAATTTGGTGAGTCAAGTGGGAATGGTGTACTGATCATTACCTCCAAGTATCATCAAGATTGGGTGAAATAACATTTGCTGAGATTTCAGGAAACTCGTAGTTTTTTGGAAGCTAGGCAACCCCTTTCAGATGAATTTGGTTTTCATCAGTCTCTGCTTAGGGCTACTTGAATAGGAAACAAACTGTATAGTTCGAACTTAGAACTACTTTATTGTGTCAAGTTTCAAGGAGCTAGCACAAACCGTGTTGGATTTAGAGTTCCAAATTCATCTATCAATATAGGAGAAAGCAGAGTGAAACCTAAAAATTCAAACTGTTACTGCAGAGGAATGCTTCAAGCTATAAGAACGAAATTTGGTGAGTCAAGTGGGAATGGTGTACTGATCATTACCTCCAAGTATCATCAAGACTGGGTGAAATAACATTTGCTGAGATTTCAGGAAACTCGTAGTTTTTTGGAAGCTAGGCAACCCCTTTCAGACGAATTTGGTTTTCATCAGTCTCTTCTTAGGGCTACTTGAATAGAAAACAAACTGTATAGTTAGAACTTAGAACTACTTTATTGTGTCAAGTTTCAAGAAGCTAGCACAAACTTTGTTGGATTTAGAGTTCCAAATTCATCTATCAATATAGGAGAAAACAGAGTGAAACTTAAAATTCAAACTGTTACTGCAGAGGAATGCTTCAAGCTATAAGAACGAAATTTGGTGAGTCAAGTGGGAATGGTGTAGTGATCATTACCTCCAAGTATCATCAAGATTGGGTGAAATAACATTTGCTGAGATTTCAGGAAACTCGTAGTTTTTTGGAAGCTAGGCAACCCCTTTCAGACGAATTTGGTTTTCATCAGTCTCTGCTTAGGGCTACTTGAATAGGAAACAAACTGTATAGTTAGAACTTAGAACTACTTTATTTTGTCAAATTTCAAGGAGCTAGCACAAACCGTGTTGGATTTAGAGTTCCAAATTCATCTATCAATATATGAGAAAACAGAGTGAAACCTAAAAATTCAAACTGTTACTGCAGAGGAATGCTTCAAGCTATAAGAACGAAATTTGGTGAGTCAAGTGGGAATGGTGTACTGATCATTACCTCCAAGTATCATCAAGATTGGGTGAAATAACATTTGCTGAGATTTCAGGAAACTCGTAGTTTTTTGGAAGCTAGGCAACCCCTTTCTGATGAAAGTTGTTTTTCTCAGGCTGTGCCTAGGGCTACTTGAATATGAAACAAACTGTATAGTTAGAACTTAGAACTACTTTATTCTGTCAAGTTTCAAGGAGCTAGCACAAACCGTGTTGGATTTAGAGTTCCAAATTCATCTATCAATATAGGAGCAAACAGAGTGAAACCTAAAAATTCAAACTGTTACTGCAGAGGAATGCTTCAAGCTATAAGAACGAAATTTGGTGAGTCAAGTGGGAATGGTGTACTGATCATTACCTCCAAGTATCATCAAGATTGGGTGAAAAAACATTTGCTGAGATTTCAGGAAACTCGTAGTTTTTTTGGAAGCTAGGCAACCCCTTTCTGACGAAAGTGGTTTATCTCATGCTGTGCTTAGGGTTACTTGAATAGGAAACAAACAGTACAGACAGAACTTAGAACTGCTTTATTTTGTCAAGCTTCAAGGAGCTAGCACAAACCTTGTTGAAGTTAGAGTTCCAAATTCATCTATCAATATAGGAGAAAACAGAGTGAAACCTAAAAATTCAAACTGTTACTGCAGAGGAATGCTTCAAGCTATAAGAACGAAATTTGGTGAGTCAAGTGGGAATGGTGTACTGATCATTACCTCCAAGTATCATCAAGATTGGGTGAAATAACATTTGCTGAGATTTCAGGAAACTCGTAGTTTTTTGGAAGCTAGGCAACCCCTTTCAGATGAATTTGGTTTTCATCAGTCTCTGCTTAGGGCTACTTGAATAGGAAACAAACTGTATAGTTTGAACTTAGAACTACTTTATTGTGTCAAGTTTCAAGGAGCTAGCACAAACCGTGTTGGATTTAGAGTTCCAAATTCATCTATCAATATAGGAGAAAACAGAGTGAAACCTAAAAATTCAAACTGTTACTGGAGAGGAATGCTTCAAGCTATAAGAACGAAATTTGGTGAGTCAAGTGGGAATGGTGTACTGATCATTACCTCCAAGTATCATTAAGATTGGGTGAAAAAACATTTGCTGAGATTTCAGGAAACTCGTAGTTTTTTGGAAGCTAGGCAACCCCTTTCTGATGAAAGTGGTTTTTCTCAGGCTGTGCTTAGTGTTACTTGAAAAGGAAACAAACTGTATAGTTAGAACTTACAACTACTTTATTGTGTCAAGTTTCAAGGAGCTAGCACAAACCGTGTTGGATTTAGAGTTCCAAATTCATCTATCAATATAGGAGAAAACAGAGTGAAACCTAAAAATTCAAACTGTTACTGCAGAGGAATGCTTCAAGCTATAAGAACGAAATTTGGTGAGTTAAGTGGGAATGGTGTACTTATCATTACCTCCAAGTATCATCAAGATTGGGTGAAATAACATTTGCTGAGATTTCAGGAAACTCGTAGTTTTTTGGAAGCTAGGCAACCCCTTTCAGACGAATTTGGTTTTCATCAGTCTCTGCTTAGGGCTACTTGAATAGGAAACAAACAGTACAGACAGAACTTAGAACTGCTTTATTTTGTCAAGTTTCAAGGAGCTAGCACAAACCGTGTTGGATTTAGAGTTCCAAACTCATCTATCAATATATGAGAAAACAGAGTGAAACCTAAAAATTCAAACTGTTACTGCAGAGGAATGCTTCAAGCTATAAGAACGAAATTTGGTGAGTCAAGTGGGAATGGTGTACTTATCATTACCTCCAAGTATCATCAAGATTGGGTGAAATAACATTTGCTGAGATTTCAGGAAACTCGTAGTTTTTTGGAAGCTAGGCAACCCCTTTCAGACGAATTTGGTTTTCATCAGTCTCTGCTTAGGGCTACTTGAATAGGAAACAAACAGTACAGACAGAACTTAGAACTGCTTTATTTTGTCAAGTTTCAAGGAGCTAGCACAAACCGTGTTGGATTTAGAGTTCCAAACTCATCTATCAATATAGGAGAAAACAGAGTGAAACCTAAAAATTCAAACTGTTACTGCAGAGGAATGCTTCAAGCTATAAGAACGAAATTTGGTGAGTCAAGTGGGAATGGTGTACTGATCATTACCTCCAAGTATCATCAAGATTGGGTGAAATAACATTTGCTGAGATTTCAGGAAACTCGTAGTTTTTTGGAAGCTAGGCAACCCATTTCTGACGAAAGTGGTTTTTCTCATGCTGTGCTTAGGGTTACTTGAATAGGAAACAAACAGTACAGACAGAACTTAGAACTGCTTTATTTTGTCAAGCTTCAAGGAGCTAGCACAAACCGTGTTGGATTTAGAGTTCCAAACTCATCTATCAATATAGGAGAAAACAGAGTGAAACCTAAAAATTCAAACTGTTACTGCAGAGGAATGCTTCAAGGTATAAGAACGAAATTTGGTGAGTCAAGTGGGAATGGTGTACTGATCATTACCTCCAAGTATCATCAAGATTGGGTGAAATAACATTTGCTGAGATTTCAGGAAACTCGTAGTTTTTTGGAAGCTAGGCAACCCCTTTCAGATGTATTTGGTTTTCATCAGTCTCTGCTTAGGGCTACTTGAATAGGAAACAAACTGTATAGTTCGAACTTAGAACTACTTTATTGTGTCAAGTTTCAAGGAGCTAGCACAAACCGTGTTGGATTTAGAGTTCCAAATTCATCTATCAATATAGGAGAAAACAGAGTGAAACCTAAAAATTCAAACTGTTACTGGAGAGGAATGCTTCAAGCTATAAGAACGAAATTTGGTGAGTCAAGTGGGAATGGTGGACTGATCATTACCTCCAAGTATCATCAAGATTGGGTGAAATAACATTTGCTGAGATTTCAGGAAACTCGTAGTTTTTTGGAAGCTAGGCAATCCCTTTCAGACGAATTTGGTTTTCATCAGTCTCTGCTTAGGGCTACTTGAATAGGAAACAAACTGTATAGTTAGAACTTAGAACTACTTTATTGTGTCAAGTTTCAAGGAGCTAGCACAAACTTTGTTGGATTTAGAGTTCCAAATTCATCTATCAATATAGGAGAAAACAGAGTGAAACTTAAAATTCAAACTGTTACTGCAGAGGAATGCTTCAAGCTATAAGAACGAAATTTGGTGAGTCAAGTGGGAATGGTGTACTGATCATTACCTCCAAGTATCATCAAGATTGGGTGAAATAACATTTGCTGAGATTTCAGGAAACTCGTAGTTTTTTGGAAGCTAGGCAACCCCTTTCAGACGAATTTGGTTTTCATCAGTCTCTGCTTAGGGCTACTTGAATAGGAAACAAACAGTACAGACAGAACTTAGAACTGCTTTATTTTGTCAAGTTTCAAGGAGCTAGCACAAACCGTGTTGGATTTAGAGTTCCAAATTCATCTATCAATATAGGAGAAAACAGAGTGAAACCTAAAAATTCAAACTGTTACTGCAGAGGAATGCTTCAAGCTATAAGAAGGAAATTTGGTGAGTCAAGTGGGAATGGTGTACTGATCATTACCTCCAAGTATCATCAAGATTGGGTGAAATAACATTTGCTGAGATTTCAGGAAACTCGTAGTTTTTTGGAAGCTAGGCAACCCATTTCTGACGAAAGTGGTTTTTCTCATGCTGTGCTTAGGGTTACTTGAATAGGAAACAAACAGTACAGACAGAACTTAGAACTGCTTTATTTTGTCAAGCTTCAAGGAGCTAGCACAAACCGTGTTGGATTTAGAGTTCCAAATTCATCTATCAATATAGGAGAAAACAGAGTGAAACCTAAAAATTCAAACTGTTACTGCAGAGGAATGCTTCAAGCTATAAGAACGAAATTTGGTGACTCAAGAGGGAATGGTGTACTGATCATTACCTCCAAGTATCATCAAGATTGGGTGAAAAAACATTTGCTGAGATTTCAGGAAACTCGTAGTTTTTTGGAAGCTAGGCAACCCCTTTCTGATGAAAGTGGTTTTTCTCAGGCTGTGCTTAGTGTTACTTGAAAAGGAAACAAACTGTATAGTTAGAACTTACAACTACTTTATTGTGTCAAGTTTCAAGGAGCTAGCACAAACCGTGTTGGATTTAGAGTTCCAAATTCATCTATCAATATATGAGAAAACAGAGTGAAACCTAAAAATTCAAACTGTTACTGCAGAGGAATGCTTCAAGCTATAAGAACAAAATTTGGTGAATCAAGTGGGAATGGTGTACTGATCATTACCTCCAAGTATCATCAAGATTGGGTGAAATAACATTTGCTGAGATTTCAGGAAACTCGTAGTTTTTTGGAAGCTAGGCAACCCCTTTCAGATGAATTTGGTTTTCATCAGTCTCTGCTTAGGGCTACTTGAATAGGAAACAAACTGTATAGTTCGAACTTAGAACTACTTTATTGTGTCAAGTTTCAAGGAGCTAGCACAAACCGTGTTGGATTTAGAGTTCCAAATTCATCTATCAATATAGGAGAAAACAGAGTGAAACCTAAAAATTCAAACTGTTACTGCAGAGGAATGCTTCAAGCTATAAGAACGATATTTGGTGAGTCAAGTGGGAATGGTGTACTGATCATTACCTCCAAGTATCATCAAGATTGGGTGAAATAACATTTGCTGAGATTTCAGGAAACTCGTAGTTTTTTGGAATCTAGGCAACCCCTTTCAGACGAATTTGGTTTTCATCAGTCTCTGCTTAGGGCTACTTGAATAGAAAACAAACTGTATAGTTAGAACTTAGAACTACTTTATTGTGTCAAGTTTCAAGAAGCTAGCACAAACTTTGTTGGATTTAGAGTTCCAAATTCATCTATCAATATAGGAGAAAACAGAGTGAAACTTAAAATTCAAACTGTTACTGCAGAGGAATGCTTCAAGCTATAAGAACGAAATTTGGTGAGTCAAGTGGGAATGGTGTAGTGATCATTACCTCCAAGTATCATCAAGATTGGGTGAAATAACATTTGCTGAGATTTCAGGAAACTCGTAGTTTTTTGGAAGCTAGGCAACCCCTTTCAGACGAATTTGGTTTTCATCAGTCTCTGCTTAGGGCTACTTGAATAGGAAACAAACTGTATAGTTAGAACTTAGAACTACTTTATTTTGTCAAATTTCAAGGAGCTAGCACAAACCGTGTTGGATTTAGAGTTCCAAATTCATCTATCAATATATGAGAAAACAGAGTGAAACCTAAAAATTCAAACTGTTACTGCAGAGGAATGCTTCAAGCTATAAGAACGAAATTTGGTGAGTCAAGTGGGAATGGTGTACTGATCATTACCTCCAAGTATCATCAAGATTGGGTGAAATAACATTTGCTGAGATTTCAGGAAACTCGTAGTTTTTTGGAAGCTAGGCAACCCCTTTCTGATGAAAGTTGTTTTTCTCAGGCTGTGCCTAGGGCTACTTGAATATGAAACAAACTGTATAGTTAGAACTTAGAACTACTTTATTCTGTCAAGTTTCAAGGAGCTAGCACAAACCGTGTTGGATTTAGAGTTCCAAATTCATCTATCAATATAGGAGCAAACAGAGTGAAACCTAAAAATTCAAACTGTTACTGCAGAGGAATGCTTCAAGCTATAAGAACGAAATTTGGTGAGTCAAGTGGGAATGGTGTACTGATCATTACCTCCAAGTATCATCAAGATTGGGTGAAAAAACATTTGCTGAGATTTCAGGAAACTCGTAGTTTTTTTGGAAGCTAGGCAACCCCTTTCTGACGAAAGTGGTTTATCTCATGCTGTGCTTAGGGTTACTTGAATAGGAAACAAACAGTACAGACAGAACTTAGAACTGCTTTATTTTGTCAAGCTTCAAGGAGCTAGCACAAACCTTGTTGAAGTTAGAGTTCCAAATTCATCTATCAATATAGGAGAAAACAGAGTGAAACCTAAAAATTCAAACTGTTACTGCAGAGGAATGCTTCAAGCTATAAGAACGAAATTTGGTGAGTCAAGTGGGAATGGTGTACTGATCATTACCTCCAAGTATCATCAAGATTGGGTGAAATAACATTTGCTGAGATTTCAGGAAACTCGTAGTTTTTTGGAAGCTAGGCAACCCCTTTCAGATGAATTTGGTTTTCATCAGTCTCTGCTTAGGGCTACTTGAATAGGAAACAAACTGTATAGTTTGAACTTAGAACTACTTTATTGTGTCAAGTTTCAAGGAGCTAGCACAAACCGTGTTGGATTTAGAGTTCCAAATTCATCTATCAATATAGGAGAAAACAGAGTGAAACCTAAAAATTCAAACTGTTACTGGAGAGGAATGCTTCAAGCTATAAGAACGAAATTTGGTGAGTCAAGTGGGAATGGTGTACTGATCATTACCTCCAAGTATCATTAAGATTGGGTGAAAAAACATTTGCTGAGATTTCAGGAAACTCGTAGTTTTTTGGAAGCTAGGCAACCCCTTTCTGATGAAAGTGGTTTTTCTCAGGCTGTGCTTAGTGTTACTTGAAAAGGAAACAAACTGTATAGTTAGAACTTACAACTACTTTATTGTGTCAAGTTTCAAGGAGCTAGCACAAACCGTGTTGGATTTAGAGTTCCAAATTCATCTATCAATATAGGAGAAAACAGAGTGAAACCTAAAAATTCAAACTGTTACTGCAGAGGAATGCTTCAAGTTATAAGAACGAAATTTGGTGAGTCAAGTGGGAATGGTGTACTTATCATTACCTCCAAGTATCATCAAGATTGGGTGAAATAACATTTGCTGAGATTTCAGGAAACTCGTAGTTTTTTGGAAGCTAGGCAACCCCTTTCAGACGAATTTGGTTTTCATCAGTCTCTGCTTAGGGCTACTTGAATAGGAAACAAACAGTACAGACAGAACTTAGAACTGCTTTATTTTGTCAAGTTTCAAGGAGCTAGCACAAACCGTGTTGGATTTAGTGTTCCAAACTCATCTATCAATATATGAGAAAACAGAGTGAAACCTAAAAATTCAAACTGTTACTGCAGAGGAATGCTTCAAGCTATAAGAACGAAATTTGGTGAGTCAAGTGGGAATGGTGTACTTATCATTACCTCCAAGTATCATCAAGATTGGGTGAAATAACATTTGCTGAGATTTCAGGAAACTCGTAGTTTTTTGGAAGCTAGGCAACCCCTTTCAGACGAATTTGGTTTTCATCAGTCTCTGCTTAGGGCTACTTGAATAGGAAACAAACAGTACAGACAGAACTTAGAACTGCTTTATTTTGTCAAGTTTCAAGGAGCTAGCACAAACCGTGTTGGATTTAGAGTTCCAAACTCATCTATCAATATAGGAGAAAACAGAGTGAAACCTAAAAATTCAAACTGTTACTGCAGAGGAATGCTTCAAGCTATAAGAACGAAATTTGGTGAGTCAAGTGGGAATGGTGTCCTGATCATTACCTCCAAGTATCATCAAGATTGGGTGAAATAACATTTGCTGAGATTTCAGGAAACTCGTAGTTTTTTGGAAGCTAGGCAACCCATTTCTGACGAAAGTGGTTTTTCTCATGCTGTGATAAGGGTTACTTGAATAGGAAACAAACAGTACAGACAGAACTTAGAACTGCTTTATTTTGTCAGGCTTCAAGGAGCTAGCACAAACCGTGTTGGATTTAGAGTTCCAAACTCATCTATCAATATAGGAGAAAACAGAGTGAAACCTAAAAATTCAAACTGTTACTGCAGAGGAATGCTTCAAGGTATAAGAACGAAATTTGGTGAGTCAAGTGGGAATGGTGTACTGATCATTACCTCCAAGTATCATCAAGATTGGGTGAAATAACATTTGCTGAGATTTCAGGAAACTCGTAGTTTTTTGGAAGCTAGGCAACCCCTTTCAGATGTATTTGGTTTTCATCAGTCTCTGCTTAGGGCTACTTGAATAGGAAACAAACTGTATAGTTCGAACTTAGAACTACTTTATTGTGTCAAGTTTCAAGGAGCTAGCACAAACCGTGTTGGATTTAGAGTTCCAAATTCATCTATCAATATAGGAGAAAACAGAGTGAAACCTAAAAATTCAAACTGTTACTGCAGAGGAATGCTTCAAGCTATAAGAACGAAATTTGGTGAGTCAAGTGGGAATGGTGGACTGATCATTACCTCCAAGTATCATCAAGATTGGGTGAAATAACATTTGCTGAGATTTCAGGAAACTCGTAGTTTTTTGGAAGCTAGGCAACCCCTTTCAGACGAATTTGGTTTTCATCAGTCTCTGCTTAGGGCTACTTGAATAGGAAACAAACTGTATAGTTAGAACTTAGAACTACTTTATTGTGTCAAGTTTCAAGGAGCTAGCACAAACTTTGTTGGATTTAGAGTTCCAAATTCATCTATCAATATAGGAGAAAACAGAGTGAAACTTAAAATTCAAACTGTTACTGCAGAGGAATGCTTCAAGCTATAAGAACGAAATTTGGTGAGTCAAGTGGGAATGGTGTACTGATCATTACCTCCAAGTATCATCAAGATTGGGTGAAATAACATTTGCTGAGATTTCAGGAAACTCGTAGTTTTTTGGAAGCTAGGCAACCCCTTTCAGACGAATTTGGTTTTCATCAGTCTCTGCTTAGGGCTACTTGAATAGGAAACAAACTGTATAGTTAGAACTTAGAATTACTTTATTTTGTCAAGTTTCAAGGAGCTAGCACAAACCGTGTTGGATTTAGAGTTCCAAATTCATCTATCAATATAGGAGAAAACAGAGTGAAACCTAAAAATTCAAACTGTTACTGCAGAGGAATGCTTCAAGCTATAAGAAGGAAATTTGGTGAGTCAAGTGGGAATGGTGTACTGATCATTACCTCCAAGTATCATCAAGATTGGGTGAAATAACATTTGCTGAGATTTCAGGAAACTCGTAGTTTTTTGGAAGCTAGGCAACCCATTTCTGACGAAAGTGGTTTTTCTCATGCTGTGCTTAGGGTTACTTGAATAGGAAACAAACAGTACAGACAGAACTTAGAACTGCTTTATTTTGTCAAGCTTCAAGGAGCTAGCACAAACCGTGTTGGATTTAGAGTTCCAAATTCATCTATCAATATAGGAGAAAACAGAGTGAAACCTAAAAATTCAAACTGTTACTGCAGAGGAATGCTTCAAGCTATAAGAACGAAATTTGGTGACTCAAGAGGGAATGGTGTACTGATCATTACCTCCAAGTATCATCAAGATTGGGTGAAAAAACATTTGCTGAGATTTCAGGAAACTCGTAGTTTTTTGGAAGCTAGGCAACCCCTTTCTGATGAAAGTGGTTTTTCTCAGGCTGTGCTTAGTGTTACTTGAAAAGGAAACAAACTGTATAGTTAGAACTTACAACTACTTTATTGTGTCAAGTTTCAAGGAGCTAGCACAAACCGTGTTGGATTTAGAGTTCCAAATTCATCTATCAATATATGAGAAAACAGAGTGAAACCTAAAAATTCAAACTGTTACTGCAGAGGAATGCTTCAAGCTATAAGAACAAAATTTGGTGAATCAAGTGGGAATGGTGTACTGATCATTACCTCCAAGTATCATCAAGATTGGGTGAAATAACATTTGCTGAGATTTCAGGAAACTCGTAGTTTTTTGGAAGCTAGGCAACCCCTTTCAGATGAATTTGGTTTTCATCAGTCTCTGCTTAGGGCTACTTGAATAGGAAACAAACTGTATAGTTCGAACTTAGAACTACTTTATTGTGTCAAGTTTCAAGGAGCTAGCACAAACCGTGTTGGATTTAGAGTTCCAAATTCATCTATCAATATAGGAGAAAACATAGTGAAACCTAAAAATTCAAACTGTTACTGCAGAGGAATGCTTCAAGCTATAAGAACGAAATTTGGTGAGTCAAGTGGGAATGGTGTACTGATCATTACCTCCAAGTATCATCAAGATTGGGTGAAATAACATTTGCTGAGATTTCAGGAAACTCGTAGTTTTTTGGAATCTAGGCAACCCCTTTCAGACGAATTTGGTTTTCATCAGTCTCTGCTTAGGGCTACTTGAATAGAAAACAAACTGTATAGTTAGAACTTAGAACTACTTTATTGTGTCAAGTTTCAAGGAGCTAGCACAAACTTTGTTGGATTTAGAGTTCCAAATTCATCTATCAATATAGGAGAAAACAGAGTGAAACTTAAAATTCAAACTGTTACTGCAGAGGAATGCTTCAAGCTGTAAGAACGAAATTCGGTGAGTCAATTGGGAATGGTGTAGTGATCATTACCTCCAAGTATCATCAAGATTGGGTGAAATAACATTTGCTCAGATTTCAGGAAACTCGTAGTTTTTTGGAAGCTAGGCAACCACTTTCTGATGAAAGTGGTTTTTCTCAGGCTGTGCTTAGTGTTACTTGAATAGGAAACAAACTGTATAGTTAGAACTTAGAACTACTTTATTGTGTCAAGTTTCAAGGAGCTAGCACAAACCGTGTTGGATTTAGAGTTCCAAATTCATCTATCAATATAGGAGCAAACAGAGTGAAACCTAAAAATTCAAACTGTTACTGCAGAGGAATGCTTCAAGCTATAAGAACGAAATTTGGTGAGTCAAGTGGGAATGGGGTACTGATCATTACCTCCAAGTATCATCAAGATTGGGTGAAAAAACATTTGCTGAGATTTCAGGAAACTCGTAGTTTTTTTGGAAGCTAGGCAACCCCTTTCTGACGAAAGTGGTTTATCTCATGCTGTGCTTAGGGTTACTTGAATAGGAAACAAACAGTACAGACAGAACTTAGAACTGCTTTATTTTGTCAAGCTTCAAGGAGCTAGCACAAACCTTGTTGAAGTTAGAGTTCCAAATTCATCTATCAATATAGGAGAAAACAGAGTGAAACCTAAAAATTCAAACTGTTACTGCAGAGGAATGCTTCAAGCTATAAGAACGAAATTTGGTGAGTCAAGTGGGAATGGTGTACTGATCATTACCTCCAAGTATCATCAAGATTGGGTGAAATAACATTTGCTGAGATTTCAGGAAACTCGTAGTTTTTTGGAAGCTAGGCAACCCCTTTCAGACGAATTTGGTTTTCATCAGTCTCTGCTTAGGGCTACTTGATTAGGAAACAAACAGTACAGACAGAACTTAGAACTGCTTTATTTTGTCAAGTTTCAAGGAGCTAGCACAAACCGTGTTGGATTTAGAGTTCCAAACTCATCTATCAATATAGGAGAAAACAGAGTGAAACCTAAAAATTCAAACTGTTACTGCAGAGGAATGCTTCAAGCTATAAGAACGAAATTTGGTGAGTCAAGTGGGAATGGTGTACTTATCATTACCTCCAAGTATCATCAAGATTGGGTGAAATAACATTTGCTGAGATTTCAGGAAACTCGTAGTTTTTTGGAAGCTAGGCAACCCATTTCAGACGAATTTGGTTTTCATCAGTCTCTGCTTAGGGCTACTTGAATAGGAAACAAACAGTACAGACAGAACTTAGAACTGCTTTATTTTGTCAAGTTTCAAGGAGCTAGCACAAACCGTGTTGGATTTAGAGTTCCAAACTCATCTATCAATATAGGAGAAAACAGAGTGAAACCTAAAAATTCAAACTGTTACTGCAGAGGAATGCTTCAAGCTATAAGAACGAAATTTGGTGAGTCAAGTGGGAATGGTGTACTGATCATTACCTCCAAGTATCATCAAGATTGGGTGAAATAACATTTGCTGAGATTTCAGGAAACTCGTAGTTTTTTGGAAGCTAGGCAACCCCTTTCAGATGTATTTGGTTTTCATCAGTCTCTGCTTAGGGCTACTTGAATAGGAAACAAACTGTATAGTTCGAACTTACAACTACTTTATTGTGTCAAGTTTCAAGGAGCTAGCACAAACCGTGTTGGATTTAGAGTTCCAAATTCATCTATCAATATAGGAGAAAACAGAGTGAAACCTAAAAATTCAAACTGTTACTGCAGAGGAATGCTTCAAGCTATAAGAACGAAATTTGGTGAGTCAAGTGGGAATGGTGTACTGATCATTACCTCCAAGTATCATCAAGATTGGGTGAAATAACATTTGCTGAGATTTCAGGAAACTCGTAGTTTTTTGGAAGCTAGGCAACCCCTTTCAGACGAATTTGGTTTTCATCAGTCTCTGCTTAGGGCTACTTGAATAGGAAACAAACTGTATAGTTAGAACTTAGAACTACTTTATTGTGTCAAGTTTCAAGGAGCTAGCACAAACTTTGTTGGATTTAGAGTTCCAAATTCATCTATCAATATAGGAGAAAACAGAGTGAAACTTAAAATTCAAACTGTTACTGCAGAGGAATGCTTCAAGCTATAAGAACGAAATTTGGTGAGTCAAGTGGGAATGGTGTACTGATCATTACCTCCAAGTATCATCAAGATTGGGTGAAATAACATTTGCTGAGATTTCAGGAAACTCGTAGTTTTTTGGAAGCTAGGCAACCCCTTTCAGACGAATTTGGTTTTCATCAGTCTCTGCTTAGGGCTACTTGAATAGGAAACAAACTGTATAGTTAGAACTTAGAATTACTTTATTTTGTCAAGTTTCAAGGAGCTAGCACAAACCGTGTTGGATTTAGAGTTCCAAATTCATCTATCAATATAGGAGAAAACAGAGTGAAACCTAAAAATTCAAACTGTTACTGCAGAGGAATGCTTCAAGCTATAAGAACGAAATTTGGTGAGTCAAGTGGGAATGGTGTACTGATCATTACCTCCAAGTATCATCAAGATTGGGTGAAATAACATTTGCTGAGATTTCAGGAAACTCGTAGTTTTTTGGAAGCTAGGCAACCCATTTCTGACGAAAGTGGTTTTTCTCATGCTGTGCTTAGGGTTACTTGAATAGGAAACAAACAGTACAGACAGAACTTAGAACTGCTTTATTTTGTCAAGCTTCAAGGAGCTAGCACAAACCGTGTTGGATTTAGAGTTCCAAATTCATCTATCAATATAGGAGAAAACAGAGTGAAACCTAAAAATTCAAACAGTTACTGCAGAGGAATGCTTCAAGCTATAAGAACGAAATTTGGTGACTCAAGAGGGAATGGTGTACTGATCATTACCTCCAAGTATCATCAAGATTGGGTGAAAAAACATTTGCTGAGATTTCAGGAAACTCGTAGTTTTTTGGAAGCTAGGCAACCCCTTTCTGATGAAAGTGGTTTTTCTCAGGCTGTGCTTAGTGTTACTTGAAAAGGAAACAAACTGTATAGTTAGAACTTACAACTACTTTATTGTGTCAAGTTTCAAGGAGCTAGCACAAACCGTGTTGGATTTAGAGTTCCAAATTCATCTATCAATATATGAGAAAACAGAGTGAAACCTAAAAATTCAAACTGTTACTGCAGAGGAATGCTTCAAGCTATAAGAACGAAATTTGGTGAGTCAAGTGGGAATGGTGTACTGATCATTACCTCCAAGTATCATCA
Source organism: Spermophilus citellus (assembly GCF_964194105.1). Lineage (NCBI taxonomy): Eukaryota > Metazoa > Chordata > Mammalia > Rodentia > Sciuridae > Spermophilus > Spermophilus citellus. The sequence goes on along the minus strand of NC_138200.1, from coordinate 26,880,438 downwards.
AGATTGGGTGAAATAACATTTGCTGAGATTTCAGGAAACTCGTAGTTTTTTGGAAGCTAGGCAACCCCTTTCAGACGAATTTGGTTTTCATCAGTCTCTGCTTAGGGCTACTTGATTAGGAAACAAACAGTACAGACAGAACTTAGAACTGCTTTATTTTGTCAAGTTTCAAGGAGCTAGCACAAACCGTGTTGGATTTAGAGTTCCAAACTCATCTATCAATATAGGAGAAAACAGAGTGAAACCTAAAAATTCAAACTGTTACTGCAGAGGAATGCTTCAAGCTATAAGAACGAAATTTGGTGAGTCAAGTGGGAATGGTGTACTTATCATTACCTCCAAGTATCATCAAGATTGGGTGAAATAACATTTGCTGAGATTTCAGGAAACTCGTAGTTTTTTGGAAGCTAGGCAACCCATTTCAGACGAATTTGGTTTTCATCAGTCTCTGCTTAGGGCTACTTGAATAGGAAACAAACAGTACAGACAGAACTTAGAACTGCTTTATTTTGTCAAGTTTCAAGGAGCTAGCACAAACCGTGTTGGATTTAGAGTTCCAAACTCATCTATCAATATAGGAGAAAACAGAGTGAAACCTAAAAATTCAAACTGTTACTGCAGAGGAATGCTTCAAGCTATAAGAACGAAATTTGGTGAGTCAAGTGGGAATGGTGTACTGATCATTACCTCCAAGTATCATCAAGATTGGGTGAAATAACATTTGCTGAGATTTCAGGAAACTCGTAGTTTTTTGGAAGCTAGGCAACCCCTTTCAGATGTATTTGGTTTTCATCAGTCTCTGCTTAGGGCTACTTGAATAGGAAACAAACTGTATAGTTCGAACTTACAACTACTTTATTGTGTCAAGTTTCAAGGAGCTAGCACAAACCGTGTTGGATTTAGAGTTCCAAATTCATCTATCAATATAGGAGAAAACAGAGTGAAACCTAAAAATTCAAACTGTTACTGCAGAGGAATGCTTCAAGCTATAAGAACGAAATTTGGTGAGTCAAGTGGGAATGGTGTACTGATCATTACCTCCAAGTATCATCAAGATTGGGTGAAATAACATTTGCTGAGATTTCAGGAAACTCGTAGTTTTTTGGAAGCTAGGCAACCCCTTTCAGACGAATTTGGTTTTCATCAGTCTCTGCTTAGGGCTACTTGAATAGGAAACAAACTGTATAGTTAGAACTTAGAACTACTTTATTGTGTCAAGTTTCAAGGAGCTAGCACAAACTTTGTTGGATTTAGAGTTCCAAATTCATCTATCAATATAGGAGAAAACAGAGTGAAACTTAAAATTCAAACTGTTACTGCAGAGGAATGCTTCAAGCTATAAGAACGAAATTTGGTGAGTCAAGTGGGAATGGTGTACTGATCATTACCTCCAAGTATCATCAAGATTGGGTGAAATAACATTTGCTGAGATTTCAGGAAACTCGTAGTTTTTTGGAAGCTAGGCAACCCCTTTCAGACGAATTTGGTTTTCATCAGTCTCTGCTTAGGGCTACTTGAATAGGAAACAAACTGTATAGTTAGAACTTAGAATTACTTTATTTTGTCAAGTTTCAAGGAGCTAGCACAAACCGTGTTGGATTTAGAGTTCCAAATTCATCTATCAATATAGGAGAAAACAGAGTGAAACCTAAAAATTCAAACTGTTACTGCAGAGGAATGCTTCAAGCTATAAGAACGAAATTTGGTGAGTCAAGTGGGAATGGTGTACTGATCATTACCTCCAAGTATCATCAAGATTGGGTGAAATAACATTTGCTGAGATTTCAGGAAACTCGTAGTTTTTTGGAAGCTAGGCAACCCATTTCTGACGAAAGTGGTTTTTCTCATGCTGTGCTTAGGGTTACTTGAATAGGAAACAAACAGTACAGACAGAACTTAGAACTGCTTTATTTTGTCAAGCTTCAAGGAGCTAGCACAAACCGTGTTGGATTTAGAGTTCCAAATTCATCTATCAATATAGGAGAAAACAGAGTGAAACCTAAAAATTCAAACAGTTACTGCAGAGGAATGCTTCAAGCTATAAGAACGAAATTTGGTGACTCAAGAGGGAATGGTGTACTGATCATTACCTCCAAGTATCATCAAGATTGGGTGAAAAAACATTTGCTGAGATTTCAGGAAACTCGTAGTTTTTTGGAAGCTAGGCAACCCCTTTCTGATGAAAGTGGTTTTTCTCAGGCTGTGCTTAGTGTTACTTGAAAAGGAAACAAACTGTATAGTTAGAACTTACAACTACTTTATTGTGTCAAGTTTCAAGGAGCTAGCACAAACCGTGTTGGATTTAGAGTTCCAAATTCATCTATCAATATATGAGAAAACAGAGTGAAACCTAAAAATTCAAACTGTTACTGCAGAGGAATGCTTCAAGCTATAAGAACGAAATTTGGTGAGTCAAGTGGGAATGGTGTACTGATCATTACCTCCAAGTATCATCAAGATTGGGTGAAATAACATTTGCTGAGATTTCAGGAAACTCGTAGTTTTTTGGAAGCTAGGCAACCCCTTTCAGATGAATTTGGTTTTCATCAGTCTCTGCTTAGGGCTACTTGAATAGGAAACAAACTGTATAGTTCGAACTTAGAACTACTTTATTGTGTCAAGTTTCAAGGAGCTAGCACAAACCGTGTTGGATTTAGAGTTCCAAATTCATCTATCAATATAGGAGAAAGCAGAGTGAAACCTAAAAATTCAAACTGTTACTGCAGAGGAATGCTTCAAGCTATAAGAACGAAATTTGGTGAGTCAAGTGGGAATGGTGTACTTATCATTACCTCCAAGTATCATCAAGATTGGGTGAAATAACATTTGCTGAGATTTCAGGAAACTCGTAGTTTTTTGGAAGCTAGGCAACCCCTTTCAGACGAATTTGGTTTTCATCAGTCTCTGCTTAGGGCTACTTGAATAGGAAACAAACAGTACAGACAGAACTTAGAACTGCTTTATTTTGTCAAGTTTCAAGGAGCTAGCACAAACCGTGTTGGATTTAGAGTTCCAAACTCATCTATCAATATAGGAGAAAACAGAGTGAAACCTAAAAATTCAAACTGTTACTGCAGAGGAATGCTTCAAGCTATAAGAACGAAATTTGGTGAGTCAAGTGGGAATGGTGTACTGATCATTACCTCCAAGTATCATCAAGATTGGGTGAAATAACATTTGCTGAGATTTCAGGAAACTCGTAGTTTTTTGGAAGCTAGGCAACCCCTTTCAGATGTATTTGGTTTTCATCAGTCTCTGCTTAGGGCTACTTGAATAGGAAACAAACTGTATAGTTCGAACTTACAACTACTTTATTGTGTCAAGTTTCAAGGAGCTAGCACAAACCGTGTTGGATTTAGAGTTCCAAATTCATCTATCAATATAGGAGAAAACAGAGTGAAACCTAAAAATTCAAACTGTTACTGCAGAGGAATGCTTCAAGCTATAAGAACGAAATTTGGTGAGTCAAGTGGGAATGGTGTACTGATCATTACCTCCAAGTATCATCAAGATTGGGTGAAATAACATTTGCTGAGATTTCAGGAAACTCGTAGTTTTTTGGAAGCTAGGCAACCCCTTTCAGACGAATTTGGTTTTCATCAGTCTCTGCTTAGGGCTACTTGAATAGGAAACAAACTGTATAGTTAGAACTTAGAACTACTTTATTGTGTCAAGTTTCAAGGAGCTAGCACAAACTTTGTTGGATTTAGAGTTCCAAATTCATCTATCAATATAGGAGAAAACAGAGTGAAACTTAAAATTCAAACTGTTACTGCAGAGGAATGCTTCAAGCTATAAGAACGAAATTTGGTGAGTCAAGTGGGAATGGTGTACTGATCATTACCTCCAAGTATCATCAAGATTGGGTGAAATAACATTTGCTGAGATTTCAGGAAACTCGTAGTTTTTTGGAAGCTAGGCAACCCCTTTCAGACGAATTTGGTTTTCATCAGTCTCTGCTTAGGGCTACTTGAATAGGAAACAAACTGTATAGTTAGAACTTAGAATTACTTTATTTTGTCAAGTTTCAAGGAGCTAGCACAAACCGTGTTGGATTTAGAGTTCCAAATTCATCTATCAATATAGGAGAAAACAGAGTGAAACCTAAAAATTCAAACTGTTACTGCAGAGGAATGCTTCAAGCTATAAGAACGAAATTTGGTGAGTCAAGTGGGAATGGTGTACTGATCATTACCTCCAAGTATCATCAAGATTGGGTGAAATAACATTTGCTGAGATTTCAGGAAACTCGTAGTTTTTTGGAAGCTAGGCAACCCATTTCTGACGAAAGTGGTTTTTCTCATGCTGTGCTTAGGGTTACTTGAATAGGAAACAAACAGTACAGACAGAACTTAGAACTGCTTTATTTTGTCAAGCTTCAAGGAGCTAGCACAAACCGTGTTGGATTTAGAGTTCCAAATTCATCTATCAATATAGGAGAAAACAGAGTGAAACCTAAAAATTCAAACTGTTACTGCAGAGGAATGCTTCAAGCTATAAGAACGAAATTTGGTGAGTCAAGTGGGAATGGTGTACTGATCATTACCTCCAAGTATCATCAAGATTGGGTGAAATAACATTTGCTGAGATTTCAGGAAACTCGTAGTTTTTTGGAAGCTAGGCAACCCCTTTCAGACGAATTTGGTTTTCATCAGTCTCTGCTTAGGGCTACTTGAATAGGAAACAAACTGTATAGTTCGAACTTAGAACTACTTTATTGTGTCAAGTTTCAAGGAGCTAGCACAAACCGTGTTGGATTTAGAGTTCCAAATTCATCTATCAATATAGGAGAAAACAGAGTGAAACCTAAAAATTCAAACTGTTACTGCAGAGGAATGCTTCAAGCTATAAGAACGAAATTTGGTGAGTCAAGTGGGAATGGTGGACTGATCATTACCTCCAAGTATCATCAAGATTGGGTGAAATAACATTTGCTGAGATTTCAGGAAACTCGTAGTTTTTTGGAAGCTAGGCAACCCCTTTCAGACGAATTTGGTTTTCATCAGTCTCTGCTTAGGGCTACTTGAATAGGAAACAAACTGTATAGTTAGAACTTAGAACTACTTTATTGTGTCAAGTTTCAAGGAGCTAGCACAAACTTTGTTGGATTTAGAGTTCCAAATTCATCTATCAATATAGGAGAAAACAGAGTGAAACTTAAAATTCAAACTGTTACTGCAGAGGAATGCTTCAAGCTATAAGAACGAAATTTGGTGAGTCAAGTGGGAATGGTGTACTGATCATTACCTCCAAGTATCATCAAGATTGGGTGAAATAACATTTGCTGAGATTTCAGGAAACTCGTAGTTTTTTGGAAGCTAGGCAACCCCTTTCAGACGAATTTGGTTTTCATCAGTCTCTGCTTAGGGCTACTTGAATAGGAAACAAACTGTATAGTTAGAACTTAGAATTACTTTATTTTGTCAAGTTTCAAGGAGCTAGCACAAACCGTGTTGGATTTAGAGTTCCAAATTCATCTATCAATATAGGAGAAAACAGAGTGAAACCTAAAAATTCAAACTGTTACTGCAGAGGAATGCTTCAAGCTATAAGAAGGAAATTTGGTGAGTCAAGTGGGAATGGTGTACTGATCATTACCTCCAAGTATCATCAAGATTGGGTGAAATAACATTTGCTGAGATTTCAGGAAACTCGTAGTTTTTTGGAAGCTAGGCAACCCATTTCTGACGAAAGTGGTTTTTCTCATGCTGTGCTTAGGGTTACTTGAATAGGAAACAAACAGTACAGACAGAACTTAGAACTGCTTTATTTTGTCAAGCTTCAAGGAGCTAGCACAAACCGTGTTGGATTTAGAGTTCCAAATTCATCTATCAATATAGGAGAAAACAGAGTGAAACCTAAAAATTCAAACTGTTACTGCAGAGGAATGCTTCAAGCTATAAGAACGAAATTTGGTGACTCAAGAGGGAATGGTGTACTGATCATTACCTCCAAGTATCATCAAGATTGGGTGAAAAAACATTTGCTGAGATTTCAGGAAACTCGTAGTTTTTTGGAAGCTAGGCAACCCCTTTCTGATGAAAGTGGTTTTTCTCAGGCTGTGCTTAGTGTTACTTGAAAAGGAAACAAACTGTATAGTTAGAACTTACAACTACTTTATTGTGTCAAGTTTCAAGGAGCTAGCACAAACCGTGTTGGATTTAGAGTTCCAAATTCATCTATCAATATATGAGAAAACAGAGTGAAACCTAAAAATTCAAACTGTTACTGCAGAGGAATGCTTCAAGCTATAAGAACAAAATTTGGTGAATCAAGTGGGAATGGTGTACTGATCATTACCTCCAAGTATCATCAAGATTGGGTGAAATAACATTTGCTGAGATTTCAGGAAACTCGTAGTTTTTTGGAAGCTAGGCAACCCCTTTCAGATGAATTTGGTTTTCATCAGTCTCTGCTTAGGGCTACTTGAATAGGAAACAAACTGTATAGTTCGAACTTAGAACTACTTTATTGTGTCAAGTTTCAAGGAGCTAGCACAAACCGTGTTGGATTTAGAGTTCCAAATTCATCTATCAATATAGGAGAAAACATAGTGAAACCTAAAAATTCAAACTGTTACTGCAGAGGAATGCTTCAAGCTATAAGAACGAAATTTGGTGAGTCAAGTGGGAATGGTGTACTGATCATTACCTCCAAGTATCATCAAGATTGGGTGAAATAACATTTGCTGAGATTTCAGGAAACTCGTAGTTTTTTGGAATCTAGGCAACCCCTTTCAGACGAATTTGGTTTTCATCAGTCTCTGCTTAGGGCTACTTGAATAGAAAACAAACTGTATAGTTAGAACTTAGAACTACTTTATTGTGTCAAGTTTCAAGGAGCTAGCACAAACTTTGTTGGATTTAGAGTTCCAAATTCATCTATCAATATAGGAGAAAACAGAGTGAAACTTAAAATTCAAACTGTTACTGCAGAGGAATGCTTCAAGCTGTAAGAACGAAATTCGGTGAGTCAATTGGGAATGGTGTAGTGATCATTACCTCCAAGTATCATCAAGATTGGGTGAAATAACATTTGCTCAGATTTCAGGAAACTCGTAGTTTTTTGGAAGCTAGGCAACCACTTTCTGATGAAAGTGGTTTTTCTCAGGCTGTGCTTAGTGTTACTTGAATAGGAAACAAACTGTATAGTTAGAACTTAGAACTACTTTATTGTGTCAAGTTTCAAGGAGCTAGCACAAACCGTGTTGGATTTAGAGTTCCAAATTCATCTATCAATATAGGAGCAAACAGAGTGAAACCTAAAAATTCAAACTGTTACTGCAGAGGAATGCTTCAAGCTATAAGAACGAAATTTGGTGAGTCAAGTGGGAATGGGGTACTGATCATTACCTCCAAGTATCATCAAGATTGGGTGAAAAAACATTTGCTGAGATTTCAGGAAACTCGTAGTTTTTTTGGAAGCTAGGCAACCCCTTTCTGACGAAAGTGGTTTATCTCATGCTGTGCTTAGGGTTACTTGAATAGGAAACAAACAGTACAGACAGAACTTAGAACTGCTTTATTTTGTCAAGCTTCAAGGAGCTAGCACAAACCTTGTTGAAGTTAGAGTTCCAAATTCATCTATCAATATAGGAGAAAACAGAGTGAAACCTAAAAATTCAAACTGTTACTGCAGAGGAATGCTTCAAGCTATAAGAACGAAATTTGGTGAGTCAAGTGGGAATGGTGTACTGATCATTACCTCCAAGTATCATCAAGATTGGGTGAAATAACATTTGCTGAGATTTCAGGAAACTCGTAGTTTTTTGGAAGCTAGGCAACCCCTTTCAGACGAATTTGGTTTTCATCAGTCTCTGCTTAGGGCTACTTGATTAGGAAACAAACAGTACAGACAGAACTTAGAACTGCTTTATTTTGTCAAGTTTCAAGGAGCTAGCACAAACCGTGTTGGATTTAGAGTTCCAAACTCATCTATCAATATAGGAGAAAACAGAGTGAAACCTAAAAATTCAAACTGTTACTGCAGAGGAATGCTTCAAGCTATAAGAACGAAATTTGGTGAGTCAAGTGGGAATGGTGTACTTATCATTACCTCCAAGTATCATCAAGATTGGGTGAAATAACATTTGCTGAGATTTCAGGAAACTCGTAGTTTTTTGGAAGCTAGGCAACCCATTTCAGACGAATTTGGTTTTCATCAGTCTCTGCTTAGGGCTACTTGAATAGGAAACAAACAGTACAGACAGAACTTAGAACTGCTTTATTTTGTCAAGTTTCAAGGAGCTAGCACAAACCGTGTTGGATTTAGAGTTCCAAACTCATCTATCAATATAGGAGAAAACAGAGTGAAACCTAAAAATTCAAACTGTTACTGCAGAGGAATGCTTCAAGCTATAAGAACGAAATTTGGTGAGTCAAGTGGGAATGGTGTACTGATCATTACCTCCAAGTATCATCAAGATTGGGTGAAATAACATTTGCTGAGATTTCAGGAAACTCGTAGTTTTTTGGAAGCTAGGCAACCCCTTTCAGATGTATTTGGTTTTCATCAGTCTCTGCTTAGGGCTACTTGAATAGGAAACAAACTGTATAGTTCGAACTTACAACTACTTTATTGTGTCAAGTTTCAAGGAGCTAGCACAAACCGTGTTGGATTTAGAGTTCCAAATTCATCTATCAATATAGGAGAAAACAGAGTGAAACCTAAAAATTCAAACTGTTACTGCAGAGGAATGCTTCAAGCTATAAGAACGAAATTTGGTGAGTCAAGTGGGAATGGTGTACTGATCATTACCTCCAAGTATCATCAAGATTGGGTGAAATAACATTTGCTGAGATTTCAGGAAACTCGTAGTTTTTTGGAAGCTAGGCAACCCCTTTCAGACGAATTTGGTTTTCATCAGTCTCTGCTTAGGGCTACTTGAATAGGAAACAAACTGTATAGTTAGAACTTAGAACTACTTTATTGTGTCAAGTTTCAAGGAGCTAGCACAAACTTTGTTGGATTTAGAGTTCCAAATTCATCTATCAATATAGGAGAAAACAGAGTGAAACTTAAAATTCAAACTGTTACTGCAGAGGAATGCTTCAAGCTATAAGAACGAAATTTGGTGAGTCAAGTGGGAATGGTGTACTGATCATTACCTCCAAGTATCATCAAGATTGGGTGAAATAACATTTGCTGAGATTTCAGGAAACTCGTAGTTTTTTGGAAGCTAGGCAACCCCTTTCAGACGAATTTGGTTTTCATCAGTCTCTGCTTAGGGCTACTTGAATAGGAAACAAACTGTATAGTTAGAACTTAGAATTACTTTATTTTGTCAAGTTTCAAGGAGCTAGCACAAACCGTGTTGGATTTAGAGTTCCAAATTCATCTATCAATATAGGAGAAAACAGAGTGAAACCTAAAAATTCAAACTGTTACTGCAGAGGAATGCTTCAAGCTATAAGAACGAAATTTGGTGAGTCAAGTGGGAATGGTGTACTGATCATTACCTCCAAGTATCATCAAGATTGGGTGAAATAACATTTGCTGAGATTTCAGGAAACTCGTAGTTTTTTGGAAGCTAGGCAACCCATTTCTGACGAAAGTGGTTTTTCTCATGCTGTGCTTAGGGTTACTTGAATAGGAAACAAACAGTACAGACAGAACTTAGAACTGCTTTATTTTGTCAAGCTTCAAGGAGCTAGCACAAACCGTGTTGGATTTAGAGTTCCAAATTCATCTATCAATATAGGAGAAAACAGAGTGAAACCTAAAAATTCAAACAGTTACTGCAGAGGAATGCTTCAAGCTATAAGAACGAAATTTGGTGACTCAAGAGGGAATGGTGTACTGATCATTACCTCCAAGTATCATCAAGATTGGGTGAAAAAACATTTGCTGAGATTTCAGGAAACTCGTAGTTTTTTGGAAGCTAGGCAACCCCTTTCTGATGAAAGTGGTTTTTCTCAGGCTGTGCTTAGTGTTACTTGAAAAGGAAACAAACTGTATAGTTAGAACTTACAACTACTTTATTGTGTCAAGTTTCAAGGAGCTAGCACAAACCGTGTTGGATTTAGAGTTCCAAATTCATCTATCAATATATGAGAAAACAGAGTGAAACCTAAAAATTCAAACTGTTACTGCAGAGGAATGCTTCAAGCTATAAGAACGAAATTTGGTGAGTCAAGTGGGAATGGTGTACTGATCATTACCTCCAAGTATCATCAAGATTGGGTGAAATAACATTTGCTGAGATTTCAGGAAACTCGTAGTTTTTTGGAAGCTAGGCAACCCCTTTCAGACGAATTTGGTTTTCATCAGTCTCTGCTTAGGGCTACTTGATTAGGAAACAAACAGTACAGACAGAACTTAGAACTGCTTTATTTTGTCAAGTTTCAAGGAGCTAGCACAAACCGTGTTGGATTTAGAGTTCCAAACTCATCTATCAATATAGGAGAAAACAGAGTGAAACCTAAAAATTCAAACTGTTACTGCAGAGGAATGCTTCAAGCTATAAGAACGAAATTTGGTGAGTCAAGTGGGAATGGTGTACTTATCATTACCTCCAAGTATCATCAAGATTGGGTGAAATAACATTTGCTGAGATTTCAGGAAACTCGTAGTTTTTTGGAAGCTAGGCAACCCATTTCAGACGAATTTGGTTTTCATCAGTCTCTGCTTAGGGCTACTTGAATAGGAAACAAACAGTACAGACAGAACTTAGAACTGCTTTATTTTGTCAAGTTTCAAGGAGCTAGCACAAACCGTGTTGGATTTAGAGTTCCAAACTCATCTATCAATATAGGAGAAAACAGAGTGAAACCTAAAAATTCAAACTGTTACTGCAGAGGAATGCTTCAAGCTATAAGAACGAAATTTGGTGAGTCAAGTGGGAATGGTGTACTGATCATTACCTCCAAGTATCATCAAGATTGGGTGAAATAACATTTGCTGAGATTTCAGGAAACTCGTAGTTTTTTGGAAGCTAGGCAACCCCTTTCAGATGTATTTGGTTTTCATCAGTCTCTGCTTAGGGCTACTTGAATAGGAAACAAACTGTATAGTTCGAACTTACAACTACTTTATTGTGTCAAGTTTCAAGGAGCTAGCACAAACCGTGTTGGATTTAGAGTTCCAAATTCATCTATCAATATAGGAGAAAACAGAGTGAAACCTAAAAATTCAAACTGTTACTGCAGAGGAATGCTTCAAGCTATAAGAACGAAATTTGGTGAGTCAAGTGGGAATGGTGTACTGATCATTACCTCCAAGTATCATCAAGATTGGGTGAAATAACATTTGCTGAGATTTCAGGAAACTCGTAGTTTTTTGGAAGCTAGGCAACCCCTTTCAGACGAATTTGGTTTTCATCAGTCTCTGCTTAGGGCTACTTGAATAGGAAACAAACTGTATAGTTAGAACTTAGAACTACTTTATTGTGTCAAGTTTCAAGGAGCTAGCACAAACTTTGTTGGATTTAGAGTTCCAAATTCATCTATCAATATAGGAGAAAACAGAGTGAAACTTAAAATTCAAACTGTTACTGCAGAGGAATGCTTCAAGCTATAAGAACGAAATTTGGTGAGTCAAGTGGGAATGGTGTACTGATCATTACCTCCAAGTATCATCAAGATTGGGTGAAATAACATTTGCTGAGATTTCAGGAAACTCGTAGTTTTTTGGAAGCTAGGCAACCCCTTTCAGACGAATTTGGTTTTCATCAGTCTCTGCTTAGGGCTACTTGAATAGGAAACAAACTGTATAGTTAGAACTTAGAATTACTTTATTTTGTCAAGTTTCAAGGAGCTAGCACAAACCGTGTTGGATTTAGAGTTCCAAATTCATCTATCAATATAGGAGAAAACAGAGTGAAACCTAAAAATTCAAACTGTTACTGCAGAGGAATGCTTCAAGCTATAAGAACGAAATTTGGTGAGTCAAGTGGGAATGGTGTACTGATCATTACCTCCAAGTATCATCAAGATTGGGTGAAATAACATTTGCTGAGATTTCAGGAAACTCGTAGTTTTTTGGAAGCTAGGCAACCCATTTCTGACGAAAGTGGTTTTTCTCATGCTGTGCTTAGGGTTACTTGAATAGGAAACAAACAGTACAGACAGAACTTAGAACTGCTTTATTTTGTCAAGCTTCAAGGAGCTAGCACAAACCGTGTTGGATTTAGAGTTCCAAATTCATCTATCAATATAGGAGAAAACAGAGTGAAACCTAAAAATTCAAACAGTTACTGCAGAGGAATGCTTCAAGCTATAAGAACGAAATTTGGTGACTCAAGAGGGAATGGTGTACTGATCATTACCTCCAAGTATCATCAAGATTGGGTGAAAAAACATTTGCTGAGATTTCAGGAAACTCGTAGTTTTTTGGAAGCTAGGCAACCCCTTTCTGATGAAAGTGGTTTTTCTCAGGCTGTGCTTAGTGTTACTTGAAAAGGAAACAAACTGTATAGTTAGAACTTACAACTACTTTATTGTGTCAAGTTTCAAGGAGCTAGCACAAACCGTGTTGGATTTAGAGTTCCAAATTCATCTATCAATATATGAGAAAACAGAGTGAAACCTAAAAATTCAAACTGTTACTGCAGAGGAATGCTTCAAGCTATAAGAACGAAATTTGGTGAGTCAAGTGGGAATGGTGTACTGATCATTACCTCCAAGTATCATCAAGATTGGGTGAAATAACATTTGCTGAGATTTCAGGAAACTCGTAGTTTTTTGGAAGCTAGGCAACCCCTTTCAGATGAATTTGGTTTTCATCAGTCTCTGCTTAGGGCTACTTGAATAGGAAACAAACTGTATAGTTCGAACTTAGAACTACTTTATTGTGTCAAGTTTCAAGGAGCTAGCACAAACCGTGTTGGATTTAGAGTTCCAAATTCATCTATCAATATAGGAGAAAGCAGAGTGAAACCTAAAAATTCAAACTGTTACTGCAGAGGAATGCTTCAAGCTATAAGAACGAAATTTGGTGAGTCAAGTGGGAATGGTGTACTTATCATTACCTCCAAGTATCATCAAGATTGGGTGAAATAACATTTGCTGAGATTTCAGGAAACTCGTAGTTTTTTGGAAGCTAGGCAACCCCTTTCAGACGAATTTGGTTTTCATCAGTCTCTGCTTAGGGCTACTTGAATAGGAAACAAACAGTACAGACAGAACTTAGAACTGCTTTATTTTGTCAAGTTTCAAGGAGCTAGCACAAACCGTGTTGGATTTAGAGTTCCAAACTCATCTATCAATATAGGAGAAAACAGAGTGAAACCTAAAAATTCAAACTGTTACTGCAGAGGAATGCTTCAAGCTATAAGAACGAAATTTGGTGAGTCAAGTGGGAATGGTGTACTGATCATTACCTCCAAGTATCATCAAGATTGGGTGAAATAACATTTGCTGAGATTTCAGGAAACTCGTAGTTTTTTGGAAGCTAGGCAACCCCTTTCAGATGTATTTGGTTTTCATCAGTCTCTGCTTAGGGCTACTTGAATAGGAAACAAACTGTATAGTTCGAACTTACAACTACTTTATTGTGTCAAGTTTCAAGGAGCTAGCACAAACCGTGTTGGATTTAGAGTTCCAAATTCATCTATCAATATAGGAGAAAACAGAGTGAAACCTAAAAATTCAAACTGTTACTGCAGAGGAATGCTTCAAGCTATAAGAACGAAATTTGGTGAGTCAAGTGGGAATGGTGTACTGATCATTACCTCCAAGTATCATCAAGATTGGGTGAAATAACATTTGCTGAGATTTCAGGAAACTCGTAGTTTTTTGGAAGCTAGGCAACCCCTTTCAGACGAATTTGGTTTTCATCAGTCTCTGCTTAGGGCTACTTGAATAGGAAACAAACTGTATAGTTAGAACTTAGAACTACTTTATTGTGTCAAGTTTCAAGGAGCTAGCACAAACTTTGTTGGATTTAGAGTTCCAAATTCATCTATCAATATAGGAGAAAACAGAGTGAAACTTAAAATTCAAACTGTTACTGCAGAGGAATGCTTCAAGCTATAAGAACGAAATTTGGTGAGTCAAGTGGGAATGGTGTACTGATCATTACCTCCAAGTATCATCAAGATTGGGTGAAATAACATTTGCTGAGATTTCAGGAAACTCGTAGTTTTTTGGAAGCTAGGCAACCCCTTTCAGACGAATTTGGTTTTCATCAGTCTCTGCTTAGGGCTACTTGAATAGGAAACAAACTGTATAGTTAGAACTTAGAATTACTTTATTTTGTCAAGTTTCAAGGAGCTAGCACAAACCGTGTTGGATTTAGAGTTCCAAATTCATCTATCAATATAGGAGAAAACAGAGTGAAACCTAAAAATTCAAACTGTTACTGCAGAGGAATGCTTCAAGCTATAAGAACGAAATTTGGTGAGTCAAGTGGGAATGGTGTACTGATCATTACCTCCAAGTATCATCAAGATTGGGTGAAATAACATTTGCTGAGATTTCAGGAAACTCGTAGTTTTTTGGAAGCTAGGCAACCCATTTCTGACGAAAGTGGTTTTTCTCATGCTGTGCTTAGGGTTACTTGAATAGGAAACAAACAGTACAGACAGAACTTAGAACTGCTTTATTTTGTCAAGCTTCAAGGAGCTAGCACAAACCGTGTTGGATTTAGAGTTCCAAATTCATCTATCAATATAGGAGAAAACAGAGTGAAACCTAAAAATTCAAACTGTTACTGCAGAGGAATGCTTCAAGCTATAAGAACGAAATTTGGTGAGTCAAGTGGGAATGGTGTACTGATCATTACCTCCAAGTATCATCAAGATTGGGTGAAATAACATTTGCTGAGATTTCAGGAAACTCGTAGTTTTTTGGAAGCTAGGCAACCCATTTCTGACGAAAGTGGTTTTTCTCATGCTGTGCTTAGGGTTACTTGAATAGGAAACAAACAGTACAGACAGAACTTAGAACTGCTTTATTTTGTCAAGCTTCAAGGAGCTAGCACAAACCGTGTTGGATTTAGAGTTCCAAATTCATCTATCAATATAGGAGAAAACAGAGTGAAACCTAAAAATTCAAACTGTTACTGCAGAGGAATGCTTCAAGCTATAAGAACGAAATTTGGTGACTCAAGAGGGAATGGTGTACTGATCATTACCTCCAAGTATCATCAAGATTGGGTGAAAAAACATTTGCTGAGATTTCAGGAAACTCGTAGTTTTTTGGAAGCTAGGCAACCCCTTTCTGATGAAAGTGGTTTTTCTCAGGCTGTGCTTAGTGTTACTTGAAGAGGAAACAAACTGTATAGTTAGAACTTACAACTACTTTATTGTGTCAAGTTTCAAGGAGCTAGCACAAACCGTGTTGGATTTAGAGTTCCAAATTCATCTATCAATATATGAGAAAACAGAGTGAAACCTAAAAATTCAAACTGTTACTGCAGAGGAATGCTTCAAGCTATAAGAACGAAATTTGGTGAGTCAAGTGGGAATGGTGTACTGATCATTACCTCCAAGTATCATCAAGATTGGGTGAAATAACATTTGCTGAGATTTCAGGAAACTCGTAGTTTTTTGGAAGCTAGGCAACCCCTTTCAGATGAATTTGGTTTTCATCAGTCTCTGCTTAGGGCTACTTGAATAGGAAACAAACTGTATAGTTCGAACTTAGAACTACTTTATTGTGTCAAGTTTCAAGGAGCTAGCACAAACCGTGTTGGATTTAGAGTTCCAAATTCATCTATCAATATAGGAGAAAGCAGAGTGAAACCTAAAAATTCAAACTGTTACTGCAGAGGAATGCTTCAAGCTATAAGAACGAAATTTGGTGAGTCAAGTGGGAATGGTGTACTGATCATTACCTCCAAGTATCATCAAGATTGGGTGAAATAACATTTGCTGAGATTTCAGGAAACTCGTAGTTTTTTGGAAGCTAGGCAACCCCTTTCAGACGAATTTGGTTTTCATCAGTCTCTTCTTAGGGCTACTTGAATAGAAAACAAACTGTATAGTTAGAACTTAGAACTACTTTATTGTGTCAAGTTTCAAGGAGCTAGCACAAACTTTGTTGGATTTAGAGTTCCAAATTCATCTATCAATATAGGAGAAAACAGAGTGAAACTTAAAATTCAAACTGTTACTGCAGAGGAATGCTTCAAGCTATAAGAACGAAATTTGGTGAGTCAAGTGGGAATGGTGTAGTGATCATTACCTCCAAGTATCATCAAGATTGGGTGAAATAACATTTGCTGAGATTTCAGGAAACTCGTAGTTTTTTGGAAGCTAGGCAACCCCTTTCAGACGAATTTGGTTTTCATCAGTCTCTGCTTAGGGCTACTTGAATAGGAAACAAACTGTATAGTTAGAACTTAGAACTACTTTATTTTGTCAAATTTCAAGGAGCTAGCACAAACCGTGTTGGATTTAGAGTTCCAAATTCATCTATCAATATATGAGAAAACAGAGTGAAACCTAAAAATTCAAACTGTTACTGCAGAGGAATGCTTCAAGCTATAAGAACGAAATTTGGTGAGTCAAGTGGGAATGGTGTACTGATCATTACCTCCAAGTATCATCAAGATTGGGTGAAATAACATTTGCTGAGATTTCAGGAAACTCGTAGTTTTTTGGAAGCTAGGCAACCCCTTTCTGATGAAAGTTGTTTTTCTCAGGCTGTGCCTAGGGCTACTTGAATATGAAACAAACTGTATAGTTAGAACTTAGAACTACTTTATTCTGTCAAGTTTCAAGGAGCTAGCACAAACCGTGTTGGATTTAGAGTTCCAAATTCATCTATCAATATAGGAGCAAACAGAGTGAAACCTAAAAATTCAAACTGTTACTGCAGAGGAATGCTTCAAGCTATAAGAACGAAATTTGGTGAGTCAAGTGGGAATGGTGTACTGATCATTACCTCCAAGTATCATCAAGATTGGGTGAAAAAACATTTGCTGAGATTTCAGGAAACTCGTAGTTTTTTTGGAAGCTAGGCAACCCCTTTCTGACGAAAGTGGTTTATCTCATGCTGTGCTTAGGGTTACTTGAATAGGAAACAAACAGTACAGACAGAACTTAGAACTGCTTTATTTTGTCAAGCTTCAAGGAGCTAGCACAAACCTTGTTGAAGTTAGAGTTCCAAATTCATCTATCAATATAGGAGAAAACAGAGTGAAACCTAAAAATTCAAACTGTTACTGCAGAGGAATGCTTCAAGCTATAAGAACGAAATTTGGTGAGTCAAGTGGGAATGGTGTACTGATCATTACCTCCAAGTATCATCAAGATTGGGTGAAATAACATTTGCTGAGATTTCAGGAAACTCGTAGTTTTTTGGAAGCTAGGCAACCCCTTTCAGATGAATTTGGTTTTCATCAGTCTCTGCTTAGGGCTACTTGAATAGGAAACAAACTGTATAGTTCGAACTTAGAACTACTTTATTGTGTCAAGTTTCAAGGAGCTAGCACAAACCGTGTTGGATTTAGAGTTCCAAATTCATCTATCAATATAGGAGAAAACAGAGTGAAACCTAAAAATTCAAACTGTTACTGGAGAGGAATGCTTCAAGCTATAAGAACGAAATTTGGTGAGTCAAGTGGGAATGGTGTACTGATCATTACCTCCAAGTATCATTAAGATTGGGTGAAAAAACATTTGCTGAGATTTCAGGAAACTCGTAGTTTTTTGGAAGCTAGGCAACCCCTTTCTGATGAAAGTGGTTTTTCTCAGGCTGTGCTTAGTGTTACTTGAAAAGGAAACAAACTGTATAGTTAGAACTTACAACTACTTTATTGTGTCAAGTTTCAAGGAGCTAGCACAAACCGTGTTGGATTTAGAGTTCCAAATTCATCTATCAATATAGGAGAAAACAGAGTGAAACCTAAAAATTCAAACTGTTACTGCAGAGGAATGCTTCAAGCTATAAGAACGAAATTTGGTGAGTCAAGTGGGAATGGTGTACTTATCATTACCTCCAAGTATCATCAAGATTGGGTGAAATAACATTTGCTGAGATTTCAGGAAACTCGTAGTTTTTTGGAAGCTAGGCAACCCCTTTCAGACGAATTTGGTTTTCATCAGTCTCTGCTTAGGGCTACTTGAATAGGAAACAAACAGTACAGACAGAACTTAGAACTGCTTTATTTTGTCAAGTTTCAAGGAGCTAGCACAAACCGTGTTGGATTTAGAGTTCCAAACTCATCTATCAATATAGGAGAAAACAGAGTGAAACCTAAAAATTCAAACTGTTACTGCAGAGGAATGCTTCAAGCTATAAGAACGAAATTTGGTGAGTCAAGTGGGAATGGTGTACTTATCATTACCTCCAAGTATCATCAAGATTGGGTGAAATAACATTTGCTGAGATTTCAGGAAACTCGTAGTTTTTTGGAAGCTAGGCAACCCCTTTCAGACGAATTTGGTTTTCATCAGTCTCTGCTTAGGGCTACTTGAATAGGAAACAAACAGTACAGACAGAACTTAGAACTGCTTTATTTTGTCAAGTTTCAAGGAGCTAGCACAAACCGTGTTGGATTTAGAGTTCCAAACTCATCTATCAATATAGGAGAAAACAGAGTGAAACCTAAAAATTCAAACTGTTACTGCAGAGGAATGCTTCAAGCTATAAGAACGAAATTTGGTGAGTCAAGTGGGAATGGTGTACTGATCATTACCTCCAAGTATCATCAAGATTGGGTGAAATAACATTTGCTGAGATTTCAGGAAACTCGTAGTTTTTTGGAAGCTAGGCAACCCCTTTCAGATGTATTTGGTTTTCATCAGTCTCTGCTTAGGGCTACTTGAATAGGAAACAAACTGTATAGTTCGAACTTACAACTACTTTATTGTGTCAAGTTTCAAGGAGCTAGCACAAACCGTGTTGGATTTAGAGTTCCAAATTCATCTATCAATATAGGAGAAAACAGAGTGAAACCTAAAAATTCAAACTGTTACTGCAGAGGAATGCTTCAAGCTATAAGAACGAAATTTGGTGAGTCAAGTGGGAATGGTGTACTGATCATTACCTCCAAGTATCATCAAGATTGGGTGAAATAACATTTGCTGAGATTTCAGGAAACTCGTAGTTTTTTGGAAGCTAGGCAACCCCTTTCAGACGAATTTGGTTTTCATCAGTCTCTGCTTAGGGCTACTTGAATAGGAAACAAACTGTATAGTTAGAACTTAGAACTACTTTATTGTGTCAAGTTTCAAGGAGCTAGCACAAACTTTGTTGGATTTAGAGTTCCAAATTCATCTATCAATATAGGAGAAAACAGAGTGAAACTTAAAATTCAAACTGTTACTGCAGAGGAATGCTTCAAGCTATAAGAACGAAATTTGGTGAGTCAAGTGGGAATGGTGTACTGATCATTACCTCCAAGTATCATCAAGATTGGGTGAAATAACATTTGCTGAGATTTCAGGAAACTCGTAGTTTTTTGGAAGCTAGGCAACCCCTTTCAGACGAATTTGGTTTTCATCAGTCTCTGCTTAGGGCTACTTGAATAGGAAACAAACTGTATAGTTAGAACTTAGAATTACTTTATTTTGTCAAGTTTCAAGGAGCTAGCACAAACCGTGTTGGATTTAGAGTTCCAAATTCATCTATCAATATAGGAGAAAACAGAGTGAAACCTAAAAATTCAAACTGTTACTGCAGAGGAATGCTTCAAGCTATAAGAACGAAATTTGGTGAGTCAAGTGGGAATGGTGTACTGATCATTACCTCCAAGTATCATCAAGATTGGGTGAAATAACATTTGCTGAGATTTCAGGAAACTCGTAGTTTTTTGGAAGCTAGGCAACCCCTTTCAGATGAATTTGGTTTTCATCAGTCTCTGCTTAGGGCTACTTGAATAGGAAACAAACTGTATAGTTCGAACTTAGAACTACTTTATTGTGTCAAGTTTCAAGGAGCTAGCACAAACCGTGTTGGATTTAGAGTTCCAAATTCATCTATCAATATAGGAGAAAGCAGAGTGAAACCTAAAAATTCAAACTGTTACTGCAGAGGAATGCTTCAAGCTATAAGAACGAAATTTGGTGAGTCAAGTGGGAATGGTGTACTGATCATTACCTCCAAGTATCATCAAGATTGGGTGAAATAACATTTGCTGAGATTTCAGGAAACTCGTAGTTTTTTGGAAGCTAGGCAACCCCTTTCAGACGAATTTGGTTTTCATCAGTCTCTTCTTAGGGCTACTTGAATAGAAAACAAACTGTATAGTTAGAACTTAGAACTACTTTATTGTGTCAAGTTTCAAGGAGCTAGCACAAACTTTGTTGGATTTAGAGTTCCAAATTCATCTATCAATATAGGAGAAAACAGAGTGAAACTTAAAATTCAAACTGTTACTGCAGAGGAATGCTTCAAGCTATAAGAACGAAATTTGGTGAGTCAAGTGGGAATGGTGTAGTGATCATTACCTCCAAGTATCATCAAGATTGGGTGAAATAACATTTGCTGAGATTTCAGGAAACTCGTAGTTTTTTGGAAGCTAGGCAACCCCTTTCAGACGAATTTGGTTTTCATCAGTCTCTGCTTAGGGCTACTTGAATAGGAAACAAACTGTATAGTTAGAACTTAGAACTACTTTATTTTGTCAAATTTCAAGGAGCTAGCACAAACCGTGTTGGATTTAGAGTTCCAAATTCATCTATCAATATATGAGAAAACAGAGTGAAACCTAAAAATTCAAACTGTTACTGCAGAGGAATGCTTCAAGCTATAAGAACGAAATTTGGTGAGTCAAGTGGGAATGGTGTACTGATCATTACCTCCAAGTATCATCAAGATTGGGTGAAATAACATTTGCTGAGATTTCAGGAAACTCGTAGTTTTTTGGAAGCTAGGCAACCCCTTTCTGATGAAAGTTGTTTTTCTCAGGCTGTGCCTAGGGCTACTTGAATATGAAACAAACTGTATAGTTAGAACTTAGAACTACTTTATTCTGTCAAGTTTCAAGGAGCTAGCACAAACCGTGTTGGATTTAGAGTTCCAAATTCATCTATCAATATAGGAGCAAACAGAGTGAAACCTAAAAATTCAAACTGTTACTGCAGAGGAATGCTTCAAGCTATAAGAACGAAATTTGGTGAGTCAAGTGGGAATGGTGTACTGATCATTACCTCCAAGTATCATCAAGATTGGGTGAAAAAACATTTGCTGAGATTTCAGGAAACTCGTAGTTTTTTTGGAAGCTAGGCAACCCCTTTCTGACGAAAGTGGTTTATCTCATGCTGTGCTTAGGGTTACTTGAATAGGAAACAAACAGTACAGACAGAACTTAGAACTGCTTTATTTTGTCAAGCTTCAAGGAGCTAGCACAAACCTTGTTGAAGTTAGAGTTCCAAATTCATCTATCAATATAGGAGAAAACAGAGTGAAACCTAAAAATTCAAACTGTTACTGCAGAGGAATGCTTCAAGCTATAAGAACGAAATTTGGTGAGTCAAGTGGGAATGGTGTACTGATCATTACCTCCAAGTATCATCAAGATTGGGTGAAATAACATTTGCTGAGATTTCAGGAAACTCGTAGTTTTTTGGAAGCTAGGCAACCCCTTTCAGATGAATTTGGTTTTCATCAGTCTCTGCTTAGGGCTACTTGAATAGGAAACAAACTGTATAGTTCGAACTTAGAACTACTTTATTGTGTCAAGTTTCAAGGAGCTAGCACAAACCGTGTTGGATTTAGAGTTCCAAATTCATCTATCAATATAGGAGAAAACAGAGTGAAACCTAAAAATTCAAACTGTTACTGGAGAGGAATGCTTCAAGCTATAAGAACGAAATTTGGTGAGTCAAGTGGGAATGGTGTACTGATCATTACCTCCAAGTATCATTAAGATTGGGTGAAAAAACATTTGCTGAGATTTCAGGAAACTCGTAGTTTTTTGGAAGCTAGGCAACCCCTTTCTGATGAAAGTGGTTTTTCTCAGGCTGTGCTTAGTGTTACTTGAAAAGGAAACAAACTGTATAGTTAGAACTTACAACTACTTTATTGTGTCAAGTTTCAAGGAGCTAGCACAAACCGTGTTGGATTTAGAGTTCCAAATTCATCTATCAATATAGGAGAAAACAGAGTGAAACCTAAAAATTCAAACTGTTACTGCAGAGGAATGCTTCAAGCTATAAGAACGAAATTTGGTGAGTCAAGTGGGAATGGTGTACTTATCATTACCTCCAAGTATCATCAAGATTGGGTGAAATAACATTTGCTGAGATTTCAGGAAACTCGTAGTTTTTTGGAAGCTAGGCAACCCCTTTCAGACGAATTTGGTTTTCATCAGTCTCTGCTTAGGGCTACTTGAATAGGAAACAAACAGTACAGACAGAACTTAGAACTGCTTTATTTTGTCAAGTTTCAAGGAGCTAGCACAAACCGTGTTGGATTTAGAGTTCCAAACTCATCTATCAATATAGGAGAAAACAGAGTGAAACCTAAAAATTCAAACTGTTACTGCAGAGGAATGCTTCAAGCTATAAGAACGAAATTTGGTGAGTCAAGTGGGAATGGTGTACTTATCATTACCTCCAAGTATCATCAAGATTGGGTGAAATAACATTTGCTGAGATTTCAGGAAACTCGTAGTTTTTTGGAAGCTAGGCAACCCCTTTCAGACGAATTTGGTTTTCATCAGTCTCTGCTTAGGGCTACTTGAATAGGAAACAAACAGTACAGACAGAACTTAGAACTGCTTTATTTTGTCAAGTTTCAAGGAGCTAGCACAAACCGTGTTGGATTTAGAGTTCCAAACTCATCTATCAATATAGGAGAAAACAGAGTGAAACCTAAAAATTCAAACTGTTACTGCAGAGGAATGCTTCAAGCTATAAGAACGAAATTTGGTGAGTCAAGTGGGAATGGTGTACTGATCATTACCTCCAAGTATCATCAAGATTGGGTGAAATAACATTTGCTGAGATTTCAGGAAACTCGTAGTTTTTTGGAAGCTAGGCAACCCCTTTCAGATGTATTTGGTTTTCATCAGTCTCTGCTTAGGGCTACTTGAATAGGAAACAAACTGTATAGTTCGAACTTACAACTACTTTATTGTGTCAAGTTTCAAGGAGCTAGCACAAACCGTGTTGGATTTAGAGTTCCAAATTCATCTATCAATATAGGAGAAAACAGAGTGAAACCTAAAAATTCAAACTGTTACTGCAGAGGAATGCTTCAAGCTATAAGAACGAAATTTGGTGAGTCAAGTGGGAATGGTGTACTGATCATTACCTCCAAGTATCATCAAGATTGGGTGAAATAACATTTGCTGAGATTTCAGGAAACTCGTAGTTTTTTGGAAGCTAGGCAACCCCTTTCAGACGAATTTGGTTTTCATCAGTCTCTGCTTAGGGCTACTTGAATAGGAAACAAACTGTATAGTTAGAACTTAGAACTACTTTATTGTGTCAAGTTTCAAGGAGCTAGCACAAACTTTGTTGGATTTAGAGTTCCAAATTCATCTATCAATATAGGAGAAAACAGAGTGAAACTTAAAATTCAAACTGTTACTGCAGAGGAATGCTTCAAGCTATAAGAACGAAATTTGGTGAGTCAAGTGGGAATGGTGTACTGATCATTACCTCCAAGTATCATCAAGATTGGGTGAAATAACATTTGCTGAGATTTCAGGAAACTCGTAGTTTTTTGGAAGCTAGGCAACCCCTTTCAGACGAATTTGGTTTTCATCAGTCTCTGCTTAGGGCTACTTGAATAGGAAACAAACTGTATAGTTAGAACTTAGAATTACTTTATTTTGTCAAGTTTCAAGGAGCTAGCACAAACCGTGTTGGATTTAGAGTTCCAAATTCATCTATCAATATAGGAGAAAACAGAGTGAAACCTAAAAATTCAAACTGTTACTGCAGAGGAATGCTTCAAGCTATAAGAACGAAATTTGGTGAGTCAAGTGGGAATGGTGTACTGATCATTACCTCCAAGTATCATCAAGATTGGGTGAAATAACATTTGCTGAGATTTCAGGAAACTCGTAGTTTTTTGGAAGCTAGGCAACCCATTTCTGACGAAAGTGGTTTTTCTCATGCTGTGCTTAGGGTTACTTGAATAGGAAACAAACAGTACAGACAGAACTTAGAACTGCTTTATTTTGTCAAGCTTCAAGGAGCTAGCACAAACCGTGTTGGATTTAGAGTTCCAAATTCATCTATCAATATAGGAGAAAACAGAGTGAAACCTAAAAATTCAAACTGTTACTGCAGAGGAATGCTTCAAGCTATAAGAACGAAATTTGGTGACTCAAGAGGGAATGGTGTACTGATCATTACCTCCAAGTATCATCAAGATTGGGTGAAAAAACATTTGCTGAGATTTCAGGAAACTCGTAGTTTTTTGGAAGCTAGGCAACCCCTTTCTGATGAAAGTGGTTTTTCTCAGGCTGTGCTTAGTGTTACTTGAAAAGGAAACAAACTGTATAGTTAGAACTTACAACTACTTTATTGTGTCAAGTTTCAAGGAGCTAGCACAAACCGTGTTGGATTTAGAGTTCCAAATTCATCTATCAATATATGAGAAAACAGAGTGAAACCTAAAAATTCAAACTGTTACTGCAGAGGAATGCTTCAAGCTATAAGAACGAAATTTGGTGAGTCAAGTGGGAATGGTGTACTGATCATTACCTCCAAGTATCATCAAGATTGGGTGAAATAACATTTGCTGAGATTTCAGGAAACTCGTAGTTTTTTGGAAGCTAGGCAACCCCTTTCAGATGAATTTGGTTTTCATCAGTCTCTGCTTAGGGCTACTTGAATAGGAAACAAACTGTATAGTTCGAACTTAGAACTACTTTATTGTGTCAAGTTTCAAGGAGCTAGCACAAACCGTGTTGGATTTAGAGTTCCAAATTCATCTATCAATATAGGAGAAAGCAGAGTGAAACCTAAAAATTCAAACTGTTACTGCAGAGGAATGCTTCAAGCTATAAGAACGAAATTTGGTGAGTCAAGTGGGAATGGTGTACTGATCATTACCTCCAAGTATCATCAAGATTGGGTGAAATAACATTTGCTGAGATTTCAGGAAACTCGTAGTTTTTTGGAAGCTAGGCAACCCCTTTCAGACGAATTTGGTTTTCATCAGTCTCTTCTTAGGGCTACTTGAATAGAAAACAAACTGTATAGTTAGAACTTAGAACTACTTTATTGTGTCAAGTTTCAAGGAGCTAGCACAAACTTTGTTGGATTTAGAGTTCCAAATTCATCTATCAATATAGGAGAAAACAGAGTGAAACTTAAAATTCAAACTGTTACTGCAGAGGAATGCTTCAAGCTATAAGAACGAAATTTGGTGAGTCAAGTGGGAATGGTGTAGTGATCATTACCTCCAAGTATCATCAAGATTGGGTGAAATAACATTTGCTGAGATTTCAGGAAACTCGTAGTTTTTTGGAAGCTAGGCAACCCCTTTCAGACGAATTTGGTTTTCATCAGTCTCTGCTTAGGGCTACTTGAATAGGAAACAAACTGTATAGTTAGAACTTAGAACTACTTTATTTTGTCAAATTTCAAGGAGCTAGCACAAACCGTGTTGGATTTAGAGTTCCAAATTCATCTATCAATATATGAGAAAACAGAGTGAAACCTAAAAATTAAAACTGTTACTGCAGAGGAATGCTTCAAGCTATAAGAACGAAATTTGGTGAGTCAAGTGGGAATGGTGTACTGATCATTACCTCCAAGTATCATCAAGATTGGGTGAAATAACATTTGCTGAGATTTCAGGAAACTCGTAGTTTTTTGGAAGCTAGGCAACCCCTTTCTGATGAAAGTTGTTTTTCTCAGGCTGTGCCTAGGGCTACTTGAATATGAAACAAACTGTATAGTTAGAACTTAGAACTACTTTATTCTGTCAAGTTTCAAGGAGCTAGCACAAACCGTGTTGGATTTAGAGTTCCAAATTCATCTATCAATATAGGAGAAAACAGAGTGAAACCTAAAAATTCAAACTGTTACTGCAGAGGAATGCTTCAAGCTATAAGAACGAAATTTGGTGAGTCAAGTGGGAATGGTGTACTGATCATTACCTCCAAGTATCATCAAGATTGGGTGAAATAACATTTGCTGAGATTTCAGGAAACTCGTAGTTTTTTGGAAGCTAGGCAACCCCTTTCAGATGTATTTGGTTTTCATCAGTCTCTGCTTAGGGCTACTTGAATAGGAAACAAACTGTATAGTTTGAACTTAGAACTACTTTATTGTGTCAAGTTTCAAGGAGCTAGCACAAACCGTGTTGGATTTAGAGTTCCAAATTCATCTATCAATATAGGAGAAAACAGAGTGAAACCTAAAAATTCAAACTGTTACTGCAGAGGAATGCTTCAAGCTATAAGAACGAAATTTGGTGAGTCAAGTGGGAATGGTGTACTGATCATTACCTCCAAGTATCATCAAGATTGGGTGAAATAACATTTGCTGAGATTTCAGGAAACTCGTAGTTTTTTGGAAGCTAGGCAACCCCTTTCAGACGAATTTGGTTTTCATCAGTCTCTGCTTAGGGCTACTTGAATAGGAAACAAACTGTATAGTTAGAACTTAGAACTACTTTATTGTGTCAAGTTTCAAGGAGCTAGCACAAACTTTGTTGGATTTAGAGTTCCAAATTCATCTATCAATATAGGAGAAAACAGAGTGAAACTTAAAATTCAAACTGTTACTGCAGAGGAATGCTTCAAGCTATAAGAACGAAATTTGGTGAGTCAAGTGGGAATGGTGTACTGATCATTACCTCCAAGTATCATCAAGATTGGGTGAAATAACATTTGCTGAGATTTCAGGAAACTCGTAGTTTTTTGGAAGCTAGGCAACCCCTTTCAGACGAATTTGGTTTTCATCAGTCTCTGCTTAGGGCTACTTGAATAGGAAACAAACTGTATAGTTAGAACTTAGAATTACTTTATTTTGTCAAGTTTCAAGGAGCTAGCACAAACCGTGTTGGATTTAGAGTTCCAAATTCATCTATCAATATAGGAGAAAACAGAGTGAAACCTAAAAATTCAAACTGTTACTGCAGAGGAATGCTTCAAGCTATAAGAACGAAATTTGGTGAGTCAAGTGGGAATGGTGTACTGATCATTACCTCCAAGTATCATCAAGATTGGGTGAAATAACATTTGCTGAGATTTCAGGAAACTCGTAGTTTTTTGGAAGCTAGGCAACCCCTTTCAGATGTATTTGGTTTTCATCAGTCTCTGCTTAGGGCTACTTGAATAGGAAACAAACTGTATAGTTTGAACTTAGAACTACTTTATTGTGTCAAGTTTCAAGGAGCTAGCACAAACCGTGTTGGATTTAGAGTTCCAAATTCATCTATCAATATAGGAGAAAACAGAGTG
Organism: Spermophilus citellus; assembly: GCF_964194105.1. NCBI lineage: Eukaryota > Metazoa > Chordata > Mammalia > Rodentia > Sciuridae > Spermophilus > Spermophilus citellus. Next base: position 26,853,180 of record NC_138200.1, on the reverse strand, counting down.
AAACCTAAAAATTCAAACTGTTACTGCAGAGGAATGCTTCAAGCTATAAGAACGAAATTTGGTGAGTCAAGTGGGAATGGTGTACTGATCATTACCTCCAAGTATCATCAAGATTGGGTGAAATAACATTTGCTGAGATTTCAGGAAACTCGTAGTTTTTTGGAAGCTAGGCAACCCCTTTCAGACGAATTTGGTTTTCATCAGTCTCTGCTTAGGGCTACTTGAATAGGAAACAAACTGTATAGTTAGAACTTAGAACTACTTTATTGTGTCAAGTTTCAAGGAGCTAGCACAAACTTTGTTGGATTTAGAGTTCCAAATTCATCTATCAATATAGGAGAAAACAGAGTGAAACTTAAAATTCAAACTGTTACTGCAGAGGAATGCTTCAAGCTATAAGAACGAAATTTGGTGAGTCAAGTGGGAATGGTGTACTGATCATTACCTCCAAGTATCATCAAGATTGGGTGAAATAACATTTGCTGAGATTTCAGGAAACTCGTAGTTTTTTGGAAGCTAGGCAACCCCTTTCAGACGAATTTGGTTTTCATCAGTCTCTGCTTAGGGCTACTTGAATAGGAAACAAACTGTATAGTTAGAACTTAGAATTACTTTATTTTGTCAAGTTTCAAGGAGCTAGCACAAACCGTGTTGGATTTAGAGTTCCAAATTCATCTATCAATATAGGAGAAAACAGAGTGAAACCTAAAAATTCAAACTGTTACTGAAGAGGAATGCTTCAAGCTATAAGAACGAAATTTGGTGAGTCAAGTGGGAATGGTGTACTGATCATTACCTCCAAGTATCATCAAGATTGGGTGAAATAACATTTGCTGAGATTTCAGGAAACTCGTAGTTTTTTGGAAGCTAGGCAACCCATTTCTTACGAAAGTTGTTTTTCTCATGCTGTGCTTAGGGTTACTTGAATAGGAAACAAACAGTACAGACAGAACTTAGAACTGCTTTATTTTGTCAAGCTTCAAGGAGCTAGCACAAACCGTGTTGGATTTAGAGTTCCAAATTCATCTATCAATATAGGAGAAAACAGAGTGAAACCTAAAAATTCAAACTGTTACTGCAGAGGAATGCTTCAAGCTATAAGAACGAAATTTGGTGAGTCAAGTGGGAATGGTGTACTGATCATTACCTCCAAGTATCATCAAGATTGGGTGAAATAACATTTGCTGAGATTTCAGGAAACTTGTAGTTTTTTGGAATCTAGGCAACCCCTTTCAGACGAATTTGGTTTTCATCAGTCTCTGCTTAGGGCTACTTGAATAGAAAACAAACTGTATAGTTAGAACTTAGAACTACTTTATTGTGTAAAGTTTCAAGGAGCTAGCACAAACTTTGTTGGATTTAGAGTTCCAAATTCATCTATCAATATAGGAGAAAACAGAGTGAAACTTAAAATTCAAACTGTTACTGCAGAGGAATGCTTCAAGGTATAAGAACGAAATTTGGTGAGTCAAGTCGGAATGGTGTAGTGATCATTACCTCCAAGTATCATCAAGATTGGGTGAAATAACATTTGCTGAGATTTCAGGAAACTCGTAGTTTTTTGGAAGCTAGGCAACCCCTTTCAGACGAATTTGGTTTTCATCAGTCTCTGCTTAGGGCTACTTGAATAGGAAACAAACTGTATAGTTAGAACTTAGAACTACTTTATTTTGTCAAATTTCAAGGAGCTAGCACAAACCGTGTTGGATTTAGAGTTCCAAATTCATCTATCAATATATGAGAAAACAGAGTGAAACCTAAAAATTCAAACTGTTACTGCAGAGGAATGCTTCAAGCTATAAGAACGAAATTTGGTGAGTCAAGTGGGAATGGTGTACTGATCATTACCTCCAAGTATCATCAAGATTGGGTGAAATAACATTTGCTGAGATTTCAGGAAACTCGTAGTTTTTTGGAAGCTAGGCAACCCCTTTCTGATGAAAGTGGTTTTTTTCAGGCTGTGCCTAGGGCTACTTGAATATGAAACAAACTGTATAGTTAGAACTTAAAACTACTTTATTGTGTCAAGTTTCAAGGAGCTAGCACAAACCGTGTTGGATTTAGAGTTCCAAATTCATCTATCAATATAGGAGAAAACAGAGTGAAACCTAAAAATTCAAACTGTTACTGGAGAGGAATGCTTCAAGCTATAAGAACGAAATTTGGTGAGTCAAGTGGGAATGGTGTACTGATCATTACCTCCAAGTATCATTAAGATTGGGTGCAAAAACATTTGCTGAGATTTCAGGAAACTCGTAGTTTTTTGGAAGCTAGGCAACCCCTTTCTGATGAAAGTGGTTTTTCTCAGGCTGTGCTTAGTGTTACTTGAAAAGGAAACAAACTGTATAGTTAGAACTTACAACTACTTTATTGTGTCAAGTTTCAAGGAGCTAGCACAAACCGTGTTGGATTTAGAGTTCCAAATTCATCTATCAATATAGGAGAAAACAGAGTGAAACCTAAAAATTCAAACTGTTACTGCAGAGGAATGCTTCAAGCTATAAGAACGAAATTTGGTGAGTCAAGTGGGAATGGTGTACTTATCATTACCTCCAAGTATCATCAAGATTGGGTGAAATAACATTTGCTGAGATTTCAGGAAACTCGTAGTTTTTTGGAAGCTAGGCAACCCCTTTCAGACGAATTTGGTTTTCATCAGTCTCTGCTTAGGGCTACTTGAATAGGAAACAAACAGTACAGACAGAACTTAGAACTGCTTTATTTTGTCAAGTTTCAAGGAGCTAGCACAAACCGTGTTGGATTTAGAGTTCCAAACTCATCTATCAATATAGGAGAAAACAGAGTGAAACCTAAAAATTCAAACTGTTACTGCAGAGGAATGCTTCAAGCTATAAGAACGAAATTTGGTGAGTCAAGTGGGAATGGTGTACTTATCATTACCTCCAAGTATCATCAAGATTGGGTGAAATAACAATTGCTGAGATTTCAGGAAACTCGTAGTTTTTTGGAAGCTAGGCAACCCCTTTCAGACGAATTTGGTTTTCATCAGTCTCTGCTTAGGGCTACTTGAATAGGAAACAAACAGTACAGACAGAACTTAGAACTGCTTTATTTTGTCAAGTTTCAAGGAGCTAGCACAAACCGTGTTGGATTTAGAGTTCCAAACTCATCTATCAATATAGGAGAAAACAGAGTGAAACCTAAAAATTCAAACTGTTACTGCAGAGGAATGCTTCAAGCTATAAGAACGAAATTTGGTGAGTCAAGTGGGAATGGTGTACTGATCATTACCTCCAAGTATCATCAAGATTGGGTGAAATAACATTTGCTGAGATTTCAGGAAACTCGTAGTTTTTTGGAAGCTAGGCAACCCCTTTCAGACGAATTTGGTTTTCATCAGTCTCTGCTTAGGGCTACTTGAATAGGAAACAAACTGTATAGTTAGAACTTAGAACTACTTTATTGTGTCAAGTTTCAAGGAGCTAGCACAAACTTTGTTGGATTTAGAGTTCCAAATTCATCTATCAATATAGGAGAAAACAGAGTGAAACTTAAAATTCAAACTGTTACTGCAGAGGAATGCTTCAAGCTATAAGAACGAAATTTGGTGAGTCAAGTGGGAATGGTGTACTGATCATTACCTCCAAGTATCATCAAGATTGGGTGAAATAACATTTGCTGAGATTTCAGGAAACTCGTAGTTTTTTGGAAGCTAGGCAACCCCTTTCAGACGAATTTGGTTTTCATCAGTCTCTGCTTAGGGCTACTTGAATAGGAAACAAACTGTATAGTTAGAACTTAGAATTACGTTATTTTGTCAAGTTTCAAGGAGCTAGCACAAACCGTGTTGGATTTAGAGTTCCAAATTCATCTATCAATATAGGAGAAAACAGAGTGAAACCTAAAAATTCAAACTGTTACTGCAGAGGAATGCTTCAAGCTATAAGAACGAAATTTGGTGAGTCAAGTGGGAATGGTGTACTGATCATTACCTCCAAGTATCATCAAGATTGGGTGAAATAACATTTGCTGAGATTTCAGGAAACTCGTAGTTTTTTGGAAGCTAGGCAACCCATTTCTGACGAAAGTGGTTTTTCTCATGCTGTGCTTAGGGTTACTTGAATAGGAAACAAACAGTACAGACAGAACTTAGAACTGCTTTATTTTGTCAAGCTTCAAGGAGCTAGCACAAACCGTGTTGGATTTAGAGTTCCAAATTCATCTATCAATATAGGAGAAAACAGAGTGAAACCTAAAAATTCAAACTGTTACTGCAGAGGAATGCTTCAAGCTATAAGAACGAAATTTGGTGACTCAAGAGGGAATGGTGTACTGATCATTACCTCCAAGTATCATCAAGATTGGGTGAAAAAACATTTGCTGAGATTTCAGGAAACTCGTAGTTTTTTGGAAGCTAGGCAACCCCTTTCTGATGAAAGTGGTTTTTCTCAGGCTGTGCTTAGTGTTACTTGAAAAGGAAACAAACTGTATAGTTAGAACTTACAACTACTTTATTGTGTCAAGTTTCAAGGAGCTAGCACAAACCGTGTTGGATTTAGAGTTCCAAATTCATCTATCAATATATGAGAAAACAGAGTGAAACCTAAAAATTCAAACTGTTACTGCAGAGGAATGCTTCAAGCTATAAGAACGAAATTTGGTGAGTCAAGTGGGAATGGTGTACTGATCATTACCTCCAAGTATCATCAAGATTGGGTGAAATAACATTTGCTGAGATTTCAGGAAACTCGTAGTTTTTTGGAAGCTAGGCAACCCCTTTCAGATGAATTTGGTTTTCATCAGTCTCTGCTTAGGGCTACTTGAATAGGAAACAAACTGTATAGTTCGAACTTAGAACTACTTTATTGTGTCAAGTTTCAAGGAGCTAGCACAAACCGTGTTGGATTTAGAGTTCCAAATTCATCTATCAATATAGGAGAAAGCAGAGTGAAACCTAAAAATTCAAACTGTTACTGCAGAGGAATGCTTCAAGCTATAAGAACGAAATTTGTTGAGTCAAGTGGGAATGGTGTACTGATCATTACCTCCAAGTATCATCAAGATTGGGTGAAATAACATTTGCTGAGATTTCAGGAAACTCGTAGTTTTTTGGAAGCTAGGCAACCCCTTTCAGACGAATTTGGTTTTCATCAGTCTCTTCTTAGGGCTACTTGAATAGAAAACAAACTGTATAGTTAGAACTTAGAACTACTTTATTGTGTCAAGTTTCAAGGAGCTAGCACAAACTTTGTTGGATTTAGAGTTCCAAATTCATCTATCAATATAGGAGAAAACAGAGTGAAACTTAAAATTCAAACTGTTACTGCAGAGGAATGCTTCAAGCTATAAGAACGAAATTTGGTGAGTCAAGTGGGAATGGTGTAGTGATCATTACCTCCAAGTATCATCAAGATTGGGTGAAATAACATTTGCTGAGATTTCAGGAAACTCGTAGTTTTTTGGAAGCTAGGCAACCCCTTTCAGACGAATTTGGTTTTCATCAGTCTCTGCTTAGGGCTACTTGAATAGGAAACAAACTGTATAGTTAGAACTTAGAACTACTTTATTTTGTCAAATTTCAAGGAGCTAGCACAAACCGTGTTGGATTTAGAGTTCCAAATTCATCTATCAATATATGAGAAAACAGAGTGAAACCTAAAAATTCAAACTGTTACTGCAGAGGAATGCTTCAAGCTATAAGAACGAAATTTGGTGAGTCAAGTGGGAATGGTGTACTGATCATTACCTCCAAGTATCATCAAGATTGGGTGAAATAACATTTGCTGAGATTTCAGGAAACTCGTAGTTTTTTGGAAGCTAGGCAACCCCTTTCTGATGAAAGTTATTTTTCTCAGGCTGTGCCTAGGGCTACTTGAATATGAAACAAACTGTATAGTTAGAACTTAGAACTACTTTATTCTGTCAAGTTTCAAGGAGCTAGCACAAACCGTGTTGGATTTAGAGTTCCAAATTCATCTATCAATATAGGAGAAAACAGAGTGAAACCTAAAAATTCAAACTGTTACTGCAGAGGAATGCTTCAAGCTATAAGAACGAAATTTGGTGAGTCAAGAGGGAATGGTGTACTGATCATTACCTCCAAGTATCATCAAGATTGGGTGAAATAACATTTGCTGAGATTTCAGGAAACTCGTAGGTTTTTGGAAGCTAGGCAACCCCTTTCTGATGAAAGTGGTTTTTCTCAGGCTGTGCTTAGGGTTACTTGAATAGGAAACAAACTGCATTGTTAGACCTTAGAACTACTTTATTGTGTCAAGTTTCAAGGAGCTATCACAAACCGTGTTGGATTTAGAGTTCCAAATTCATCTATCAATATAGGAGAAAACAGAGTGAAACCTAAAAATTCAAACTGTTACTGCAGAGGAATGCTTCAAGCTATAAGAACGAAATTTGGTGAGTCAAGTGGGAATGGTGTACTGATCATTACCTCCAAGTATCATCAAGATTGGGTGAAATAACATTTGCTGAGATTTCAGGAAACTCGTAGTTTTTTGGAAGCTAGGCAACCCCTTTCAGATGTATTTGGTTTTCATCAGTCTCTGCTTAGGGCTACTTGAATAGGAAACAAACTGTATAGTTTGAACTTAGAACTACTTTATTGTGTCAAGTTTCAAGGAGCTAGCACAAACCGTGTTGGATTTAGAGTTCCAAATTCATCTATCAATATAGGAGAAAACAGAGTGAAACCTAAAAATTCAAACTGTTACTGCAGAGGAATGCTTCAAGCTATAAGAACGAAATTTGGTGAGTCAAGTGGGAATGGTGTACTGATCATTACCTCCAAGTATCATCAAGATTGGGTGAAATAACATTTGCTGCGATTTCAGGAAACTCGTAGTTTTTTGGAAGCTAGGCAACCCCTTTCAGACGAATTTGGTTTTCATCAGTCTCTGCTTAGGGCTACTTGAATAGGAAACAAACTGTATAGTTAGAACTAAGAACTACTTTATTGTGTCAAGTTTCAAGGAGCTAGCACAAACTTTGTTGGATTTAGAGTTCCAAATTCATCTATCAATATAGGAGAAAACAGAGTGAAACTTAAAATTCAAACTGTTACTGCAGAGGAATGCTTCAAGCTATAAGAACGAAATTTGGTGAGTCAAGTGGGAATGGTGTACTGATCATTACCTCCAAGTATCATCAAGATTGGGTGAAATAACATTTGCTGAGATTTCAGGAAACTCGTAGTTTTTTGGAAGCTAGGCAACCCCTTTCAGACGAATTTGGTTTTCATCAGTCTCTGCTTAGGGCTACTTGAATAGGAAACAAACTGTATAGTTAGAACTTAGAATTACTTTATTTTGTCAAGTTTCAAGGAGCTAGCACAAACCGTGTTGGATTTAGAGTTCCAAATTCATCTATCAATATAGGAGAAAACAGAGTGAAACCTAAAAATTCAAACTGTTACTGAAGAGGAATGCTTCAAGCTATAAGAACGAAATTTGGTGAGTCAAGTGGGAATGGTGTACTGATCATTACCTCCAAGTATCATCAAGATTGGGTGAAATAACATTTGCTGAGATTTCAGGAAACTCGTAGTTTTTTGGAAGCTAGGCAACCCATTTCTGACGAAAGTTGTTTTTCTCATGCTGTGCTTAGGGTTACTTGAATAGGAAACAAACAGTACAGACAGAACTTAGAACTGCTTTATTTTGTCAAGCTTCAAGGAGCTAGCACAAACCGTGTTGGATTTAGAGTTCCAAATCCATCTATCAATATAGGAGAAAACAGAGTGAAACCTAAAAATTCAAACTGTTACTGCAGAGGAATGCTTCAAGCTATAAGAACGAAATTTGGTGACTCAAGAGGGAATGGTGTACTGATCATTACCTCCAAGTATCATCAAGATTGGGTGAAAAAACATTTGCTGAGATTTCAGGAAACTCGTAGTTTTTTGGAAGCTAGGCAACCCCTTTCAGATGAATTTGGTTTTCATCAGTCTCTGCTTAGGGCTACTTGAATAGGAAACAAACTGTATAGTTCGAACTTAGAACTACTTTATTGTGTCAAGTTTCAAGGAGCTAGCACAAACCGTGTTGGATTTAGAGTTCCAAATTCATCTATCAATATAGGAGAAAACAGAGTGAAACCTAAAAATTCAAACTGTTACTGCAGAGGAATGCTTCAAGCTATAAGAACGAAATTTGGTGAGTCAAGTGGGAATGGTGTACTGATCATTACCTCCAAGTATCATCAAGATTGGGTGAAATAACATTTGCTGAGATTTCAGGAAACTTGTAGTTTTTTGGAATCTAGGCAACCCCTTTCAGACGAATTTGGTTTTCATCAGTCTCTGCTTAGGGCTACTTGAATAGAAAACAAACTGTATAGTTAGAACTTAGAACTACTTTATTGTGTAAAGTTTCAAGGAGCTAGCACAAACTTTGTTGGATTTAGAGTTCCAAATTCATCTATCAATATAGGAGAAAACAGAGTGAAACTTAAAATTCAAACTGTTACTGCAGAGGAATGCTTCAAGGTATAAGAACGAAATTTGGTGAGTCAAGTCGGAATGGTGTAGTGATCATTACCTCCAAGTATCATCAAGATTGGGTGAAATAACATTTGCTGAGATTTCAGGAAACTCGTAGTTTTTTGGAAGCTAGGCAACCCCTTTCAGACGAATTTGGTTTTCATCAGTCTCTGCTTAGGGCTACTTGAATAGGAAACAAACTGTATAGTTAGAACTTAGAACTACTTTATTTTGTCAAATTTCAAGGAGCTAGCACAAACCGTGTTGGATTTAGAGTTCCAAATTCATCTATCAATATATGAGAAAACAGAGTGAAACCTAAAAATTCAAACTGTTACTGCAGAGGAATGCTTCAAGCTATAAGAACGAAATTTGGTGAGTCAAGTGGGAATGGTGTACTGATCATTACCTCCAAGTATCATCAAGATTGGGTGAAATAACATTTGCTGAGATTTCAGGAAACTCGTAGTTTTTTGGAAGCTAGGCAACCCCTTTCTGATGAAAGTGGTTTTTCTCAGGCTGTGCCTAGGGCTACTTGAATATGAAACAAACTGTATAGTTAGAACTTAAAACTACTTTATTGTGTCAAGTTTCAAGGAGCTAGCACAAACCGTGTTGGATTTAGAGTTCCAAATTCATCTATCAATATAGGAGAAAACAGAGTGAAACCTAAAAATTCAAACTGTTACTGCAGAGGAATGCTTCAAGCTATAAGAACGAAATTTGGTGAGTCAAGAGGGAATGGTGTACTGATCATTACCTCCAAGTATCATCAAGATTGGAAGAAATAACATTTGCTGAGATTTCAGGAAACTCGTAGGTTTTTGGAAGCTAGGCAACCCCTTTCTGATGAAAGTGGTTTTTCTCAGGCTGTGCTTAGGGTTACTTGAATAGGAAACAAACTGCATTGTTAGACCTTAGAACTACTTTATTGTGTCAAGTTTCAAGGAGCTATCACAAACCGTGTTGGATTTAGAGTTCCAAATTCATCTATCAATATAGGAGAAAACAGAGTGAAACCTAAAAATTCAAACTGTTACTGCAGAAGAATGCTTCAAGCTATAAGAACGAAATTTGGTGAGTCAAGTAGAAATGGTGTACTGATCATTACCTCCAAGTATCATCAAGATTGGGTGAAAAAACATTTGCTGAGATTTCAGGAAACTCGTAGTTTTTTGGAAGCTAGGCAACCCCTTTCTGATGAAAGTGGTTTTTCTCAGGCTGTGCTTAGTGTTACTTGAAAAGGAAACAAACTGTATAGTTAGAACTTACAACTACTTTATTGTGTCAAGTTTCAAGGAGCTAGCACAAACCGTGTTGGATTTAGAGTTCCAAATTCATCTATCAATATATGAGAAAACAGAGTGAAACCTAAAAATTCAAACTGTTACTGCAGAGGAATGCTTCAAGCTATAAGAACCAAATTTGGTGAGTCAAGTGGGAATGGTGTACTGATCATTACCTCCAAGTATCATCAAGATTGGGTGAAATAACATTTGTTGAGATTTCAGGAAACTCGTAGTTTTTTGGAAGCTAGGCAACCCCTTTCAGACGAATTTGGTTTTCATCAGTCTCTGCTTAGGGCTACTTGAATAGGAAACAAACAGTACAGACAGAACTTAGAACTGCTTTATTTTGTCAAGTTTCAAGGAGCTAGCACAAACCGTGTTGGATTTAGAGTTCCAAACTCATCTATCAATATAGGAGAAAACAGAGTGAAACCTAAAAATTCAAACTGTTACTGCAGAGGAATGCTTTAAGCTATAAGAACGAAATTTGGTGAGTCAAGTGGGAATGGTGTACTGATCATTACCTCCAAGTATCATCAAGATTGGGTGAAATAACATTTGCTGAGATTTCAGGATACTCGTAGTTTTTTGGAAGCTAGGCAACCCCTTTCAGACGAATTTGGTTTTTATCAGTCTCTGCTTAGGGCTACTTGAATAGGAAACAAACTGTATAGTTAGAACTTACAACTACTTTATTGTGTCAAGTTTCAAGGAGCTAGCACAAACCGTGTTGGATTTAGAGTTCCAAATTCATCTATCAATATATGAGAAAACAGAGTGAAACCTAAAAATTCAAACTGTTACTGCAGAGGAATGCTTCAAGGTATAAGAACGAAATTTGGTGAGTCAAGTGGGAATGGTGTACTTATCATTACCCCCAAGTATCATCAAGATTGGGTGAAATAACATTTGCTGAGATTTCAGGAAACTCGTAGTTTTTTGGAAGCTAGGCAACCCCTTTCAGACGAATTTGGTTTTCATCAGTCTCTGCTTAGGGCTACTTGAATAGGAAACAAACAGTACAGACAGAACTTAGAACTGCTTTATTTTGTCAAGTTTCAAGGAGCTAGCACAAACCGTGTTGGATTTAGAGTTCCAAACTCATCTATCAATATAGGAGAAAACAGAGTGAAACCTAAAAATTCAAACTGTTACTGCAGAGGAATGCTTCAAGCTATAAGAACGAAATTTGGTGAGTCAAGTGGGAATGGTGTACTGATCATTACCTCCAAGTATCATCAAGATTGGGTGAAATAACATTTGCTGAGATTTCAGGAAACTCGTAGTTTTTTGGAAGCTAGGCAACCCCTTTCAGATGAATTTGGTTTTCATCAGTCTCTGCTTAGGGCTACTTGAATAGGAAACAAACTGTATAGTTCGAACTTAGAACTACTTTATTGTGTCAAGTTTCAAGGAGCTAGCACAAACCGTGTTGGATTTAGAGTTCCAAATTCATCTATCAATATAGGAGAAAACAGAGTGAAACCTAAAAATTCAAACTGTTACTGCAGAGGAATGCTTCAAGCTATAAGAACGAAATTTGGTGAGTCAAGTGGGAATGGTGTACTGATCATTACCTCCAAGTATCATCAAGATTGGGTGAAATAACATTTGCTGAGATTTCAGGAAACTCGTAGTTTTTTGGAAGCTAGGCAACCCCTTTCAGACGAATTTGGTTTTCATCAGTCTCTGCTTAGGGCTACTTGAATAGGAAACAAACTGTATAGTTAGAACTTAGAACTACTTTATTTTGTCAAGTTTCAAGGAGCTAGCACAAACCGTGTTGGATTTAGAGTTCCAAATTCATCTATCAATATATGAGAAAACAGAGTGAAACCTAAAAATTCAAACTGTTACTGCAGAGGAATGCTTCAAGCTATAAGAACGAAATTTGGTGAGTCAAGTGGGAATGGTGTACTGATCATTACCTCCAAGTATCATCAAGATTGGGTGAAATAACATTTGCTGAGATTTCAGGAAACTCGTAGTTTTTTGGAAGCTAGGCAACCCATTTCTGACGAAAGTGGTTTTTCTCATGCTGTGCTTAGGGTTACTTGAATAGGAAACAAACAGTACAGACAGAACTTAGAACTGCTTTATTTTGTCAAGCTTCAAGGAGCTAGCACAAACCGTGTTGGATTTAGAGTTCCAAATTCATCTATCAATATAGGAGAAAACAGAGTGAAACCTAAAAATTCAAACTGTTACTGCAGAGGAATGCTTCAAGCTATAAGAACGAAATTTGGTGAGTCAAGTGGGAATGGTGTACTGATCATTACCTCCAAGTATCATCAAGATTGGGTGAAAAAACATTTGCTGAGATTTCAGGAAACTCGTAGTTTTTTGGAAGCTAGGCAACCCCTTTCTGATGAAAGTGGTTTTTCTCAGGCTGTGCCTAGGGTTACTTGAATATGAAACAAACTGTATAGTTAGAACTTACAACTACTTTATTGTGTCAAGTTTCAAGGAGCTAGCACAAACCGTGTTGGATTTAGAGTTCCAAATTCATCTATCAATATAGGAGAAAACAGAGTGAAACCTAAAAATTCAAACTGTTACTGCAGAGGAATGCTTCAAGCTATAAGAACGAAATTTGGTGAGTCAAGTGGGAATGGTGTAGTGATCATTACCTCCAAGTATCATCAAGATTGGGTGAAATAACATTTGCTGAGATTTCAGGAAACTCGTAGTTTTTTGGAAGCTAGGCAACCCCTTTCAGACGAATTTGGTTTTCATCAGTCTCTGCTTAGGGCTACTTGAATAGGAAACAAACAGTACAGACAGAACTTAGAACTGCTTTATTTTGTCAAGCTTCAAGGAGCTAGCACAAACCGTGTTGGATTTAGAGTTCCAAATCCATCTATCAATATAGGAGAAAACAGAGTGAAACCTAAAAATTCAAACTGTTACTGCAGAGGAATGCTTCAAGGTATAAGAACGAAATTTGGTGAGTCAAGTGGGAATGCTGTACTGATCATTACCTCCAAGTATCATCAAGATTGGGTGAAATAACATTTGCTGAGATTTCAGGAAACTCGTAGTTTTTTGGAAGCTAGGCAACCCCTTTCAGACGAATTTGGTTTTCATCAGTCTCTGCTTAGGGCTACTTGAATAGGAAACAAACAGTACAGACAGAACTTAGAACTGCTTTATTTTGTCAAGTTTCAAGGAGCTAGCACAAACCGTGTTGGATTAGAGTTCCAAACTCATCTATCAATATAGGAGAAAACAGAGTGAAACCTAAAAATTCAAACTGTTACTGCAGAGGAATGCTTCAAGCTATAAGAACGAAATTTGGTGAGTCAAGTGGGAATGGTGTACTGATCATTACCTCCAAGTATCATCAAGATTGGGTGAAATAACATTTGCTGAGATTTCAGGAAACTCGTAGTTTTTTGGAAGCTAGGCAACCCCTTTCAGATGTATTTGGTTTTCATCAGTCTCTGCTTAGGGCTACTTGAATAGGAAACAAACTGTATAGTTCGAACTTAGAACTACTTTATTGTGTCAAGTTTCAAGGAGCTAGCACAAACCGTGTTGGATTTAGAGTTCCAAATTCATCTATCAATATAGGAGAAAACAGAGTGAAACCTAAAAATTCAAACTGTTACTGCAGAGGAATGCTTCAAGCTATAAGAACGAAATTTGGTGAGTCAAGTGGGAATGGTGTACTGATCATTACCTCCAAGTATCATCAAGATTGGGTGAAATAACATTTGCTGAGATTTCAGGAAACTCGTAGTTTTTTGGAAGCTAGGCAACCCCTTTCAGACGAATTTGGTTTTCATCAGTCTCTGCTTAGGGCTACTTGAATAGGAAACAAACTGTATAGTTAGAACTTAGAACTACTTTATTGTGTCAAGTTTCAAGGAGCTAGCACAAACTTTGTTGGATTTAGAGTTCCAAATTCATCTATCAATATATGAGAAAACAGAGTGAAACCTAAAAATTCAAACTGTTACTGCAGAGGAATGCTTCAAGCTATAAGAACGAAATTTGGTGAGTCAAGTGGGAATGGTGTACTGATCATTACCTCCAAGTATCATCAAGATTGGGTGAAATAACATTTGCTGAGATTTCAGGAAACTCGTAGTTTTTTGGAAGCTAGGCAACCCCTTTCTGATGAAAGTGGTTTTTCTCAGGCTGTGCCTAGGGCTACTTGAATATGAAACAAACTGTATAGTTAGAACTTAAAACTACTTTATTGTGTCAAGTTTCAAGGAGCTAGCACAAACCGTGTTGGATTTAGAGTTCCAAATTCATCTATCAATATAGGAGAAAACAGAGTGAAACCTAAAAATTCAAACTGTTACTGCAGAGGAATGCTTCAAGCTATAAGAACGAAATTTGGTGAGTCAAGAGGGAATGGTGTACTGATCATTACCTCCAAGTATCATCAAGATTGGAAGAAATAACATTTGCTGAGATTTCAGGAAACTCGTAGGTTTTTGGAAGCTAGGCAACCCCTTTCTGATGAAAGTGGTTTTTCTCAGGCTGTGCTTAGGGTTACTTGAATAGGAAACAAACTGCATTGTTAGACCTTAGAACTACTTTATTGTGTCAAGTTTCAAGGAGCTATCACAAACCGTGTTGGATTTAGAGTTCCAAATTCATCTATCAATATAGGAGAAAACGGAGTGAAACCTAAAAATTCAAACTGTTACTGCAGAAGAATGCTTCAAGCTATAAGAACGAAATTTGGTGAGTCAAGTAGAAATGGTGTACTGATCATTACCTCCAAGTATCATCAAGATTGGGTGAAAAAACATTTGCTGAGATTTCAGGAAACTCGTAGTTTTTTGGAAGCTAGGCAACCCCTTTCTGATGAAAGTGGTTTTTCTCAGGCTGTGCTTAGTGTTACTTGAAAAGGAAACAAACTGTATAGTTAGAACTTACAACTACTTTATTGTGTCAAGTTTCAAGGAGCTAGCACAAACCGTGTTGGATTTAGAGTTCCAAATTCATCTATCAATATATGAGAAAACAGAGTGAAACCTAAAAATTCAAACTGTTACTGCAGAGGAATGCTTCAAGCTATAAGAACCAAATTTGGTGAGTCAAGTGGGAATGGTGTACTGATCATTACCTCCAAGTATCATCAAAATTGGGTGAAATAACATTTGCTGAGATTTCAGGAAACTCGTAGTTTTTTGGAAGCTAGGCAACCCCTTTCAGACGAATTTGGTTTTCATCAGTCTCTGCTTAGGGCTACTTGAATAGGAAACAAACAGTACAGACAGAACTTAGAACTGCTTTATTTTGTCAAGTTTCAAGGAGCTAGCACAAACCGTGTTGGATTTAGAGTTCCAAACTCATCTATCAATATAGGAGAAAACAGAGTGAAACCTAAAAATTCAAACTGTTACTGCAGAGGAATGCTTCAAGCTATAAGAACGAAATTTGGTGAGTCAAGTGGGAATGGTGTACTGATCATTACCTCCAAGTATCATCAAGATTGGGTGAAATAACATTTGCTGAGATTTCAGGATACTCGTAGTTTTTTGGAAGCTAGGCAACCCCTTTCAGACGAATTTGGTTTTTATCAGTCTCTGCTTAGGGCTACTTGAATAGGAAACAAACTGTATAGTTAGAACTTAGAACTACTTTATTGTGTCAAGTTTCAAGGAGCTAGCACAAACCGTGTTGGATTTAGAGTTCCAAATTCATCTATCAATATAGGAGAAAACAGAGTGAAACCTAAAAATTCAAACTGTTACTATAGAGGAATGCTTCAAGCTATAAGAACGAAATTTGGTGAGTCAAGTGGGAATGGTGTACTGATCATTACCTCCAAGTATCATCAAGATTGGGTGAAATAACATTTGCTGAGATTTCAGGAAACTCGTAGTTTTTTGGAAGCTAGGCAACCCCTTTCAGATGTATTTGGTTTTCATCAGTCTCTGCTTAGGGCTACTTGAATAGGAAACAAACTGTATAGTTCGAACTTAGAACTACTTTATTGTGTCAAGTTTCAAGGAGCTAGCACAAACCGTGTTGGATTTAGAGTTCCAAATTCATCTATCAATATAGGAGAAAACAGAGTGAAACCTAAAAATTCAAACTGTTACTGCAGAGGAATGCTTTAAGCTATAAGAACGAAATTTGGTGAGTCAAGTGGGAATGGTGTACTGATCATTACCTCCAAGTATCATCAAGATTGGGTGAAATAACATTTGCTGAGATTTCAGGATACTCGTAGTTTTTTGGAAGCTAGGCAACCCCTTTCAGACGAATTTGGTTTTTATCAGTCTCTGCTTAGGGCTACTTGAATAGGAAACAAACTGTATAGTTAGAACTTACAACTACTTTATTGTGTCAAGTTTCAAGGAGCTAGCACAAACCGTGTTGGATTTAGAGTTCCAAATTCATCTATCAATATATGAGAAAACAGAGTGAAACCTAAAAATTCAAACTGTTACTGCAGAGGAATGCTTCAAGGTATAAGAACGAAATTTGGTGAGTCAAGTGGGAATGGTGTACTTATCATTACCCCCAAGTATCATCAAGATTGGGTGAAATAACATTTGCTGAGATTTCAGGAAACTCGTAGTTTTTTGGAAGCTAGGCAACCCCTTTCAGACGAATTTGGTTTTCATCAGTCTCTGCTTAGGGCTACTTGAATAGGAAACAAACAGTACAGACAGAACTTAGAACTGCTTTATTTTGTCAAGTTTCAAGGAGCTAGCACAAACCGTGTTGGATTTAGAGTTCCAAACTCATCTATCAATATAGGAGAAAACAGAGTGAAACCTAAAAATTCAAACTGTTACTGCAGAGGAATGCTTCAAGCTATAAGAACGAAATTTGGTGAGTCAAGTGGGAATGGTGTACTGATCATTACCTCCAAGTATCATCAAGATTGGGTGAAATAACATTTGCTGAGATTTCAGGAAACTCGTAGTTTTTTGGAAGCTAGGCAACCCCTTTCAGATGAATTTGGTTTTCATCAGTCTCTGCTTAGGGCTACTTGAATAGGAAACAAACTGTATAGTTCGAACTTAGAACTACTTTATTGTGTCAAGTTTCAAGGAGCTAGCACAAACCGTGTTGGATTTAGAGTTCCAAATTCATCTATCAATATAGGAGAAAACAGAGTGAAACCTAAAAATTCAAACTGTTACTGCAGAGGAATGCTTCAAGCTATAAGAACGAAATTTGGTGAGTCAAGTGGGAATGGTGTACTGATCATTACCTCCAAGTATCATCAAGATTGGGTGAAATAACATTTGCTGAGATTTCAGGAAACTCGTAGTTTTTTGGAAGCTAGGCAACCCCTTTCAGACGAATTTGGTTTTCATCAGTCTCTGCTTAGGGCTACTTGAATAGGAAACAAACTGTATAGTTAGAACTTAGAACTACTTTATTTTGTCAAGTTTCAAGGAGCTAGCACAAACCGTGTTGGATTTAGAGTTCCAAATTCATCTATCAATATATGAGAAAACAGAGTGAAACCTAAAAATTCAAACTGTTACTGCAGAGGAATGCTTCAAGCTATAAGAACGAAATTTGGTGAGTCAAGTGGGAATGGTGTACTGATCATTACCTCCAAGTATCATCAAGATTGGGTGAAATAACATTTGCTGAGATTTCAGGAAACTCGTAGTTTTTTGGAAGCTAGGCAACCCATTTCTGACGAAAGTGGTTTTTCTCATGCTGTGCTTAGGGTTACTTGAATAGGAAACAAACAGTACAGACAGAACTTAGAACTGCTTTATTTTGTCAAGCTTCAAGGAGCTAGCACAAACCGTGTTGGATTTAGAGTTCCAAATTCATCTATCAATATAGGAGAAAACAGAGTGAAACCTAAAAATTCAAACTGTTACTGCAGAGGAATGCTTCAAGCTATAAGAACGAAATTTGGTGAGTCAAGTGGGAATGGTGTACTGATCATTACCTCCAAGTATCATCAAGATTGGGTGAAAAAACATTTGCTGAGATTTCAGGAAACTCGTAGTTTTTTGGAAGCTAGGCAACCCCTTTCTGATGAAAGTGGTTTTTCTCAGGCTGTGCCTAGGGTTACTTGAATATGAAACAAACTGTATAGTTAGAACTTACAACTACTTTATTGTGTCAAGTTTCAAGGAGCTAGCACAAACCGTGTTGGATTTAGAGTTCCAAATTCATCTATCAATATAGGAGAAAACAGAGTGAAACCTAAAAATTCAAACTGTTACTGCAGAGGAATGCTTCAAGCTATAAGAACGAAATTTGGTGAGTCAAGTGGGAATGGTGTAGTGATCATTACCTCCAAGTATCATCAAGATTGGGTGAAATAACATTTGCTGAGATTTCAGGAAACTCGTAGTTTTTTGGAAGCTAGGCAACCCCTTTCAGACGAATTTGGTTTTCATCAGTCTCTGCTTAGGGCTACTTGAATAGGAAACAAACAGTACAGACAGAACTTAGAACTGCTTTATTTTGTCAAGCTTCAAGGAGCTAGCACAAACCGTGTTGGATTTAGAGTTCCAAATCCATCTATCAATATAGGAGAAAACAGAGTGAAACCTAAAAATTCAAACTGTTACTGCAGAGGAATGCTTCAAGGTATAAGAACGAAATTTGGTGAGTCAAGTGGGAATGCTGTACTGATCATTACCTCCAAGTATCATCAAGATTGGGTGAAATAACATTTGCTGAGATTTCAGGAAACTCGTAGTTTTTTGGAAGCTAGGCAACCCCTTTCAGACGAATTTGGTTTTCATCAGTCTCTGCTTAGGGCTACTTGAATAGGAAACAAACAGTACAGACAGAACTTAGAACTGCTTTATTTTGTCAAGTTTCAAGGAGCTAGCACAAACCGTGTTGGATTAGAGTTCCAAACTCATCTATCAATATAGGAGAAAACAGAGTGAAACCTAAAAATTCAAACTGTTACTGCAGAGGAATGCTTCAAGCTATAAGAACGAAATTTGGTGAGTCAAGTGGGAATGGTGTACTGATCATTACCTCCAAGTATCATCAAGATTGGGTGAAATAACATTTGCTGAGATTTCAGGAAACTCGTAGTTTTTTGGAAGCTAGGCAACCCCTTTCAGATGTATTTGGTTTTCATCAGTCTCTGCTTAGGGCTACTTGAATAGGAAACAAACTGTATAGTTCGAACTTAGAACTACTTTATTGTGTCAAGTTTCAAGGAGCTAGCACAAACCGTGTTGGATTTAGAGTTCCAAATTCATCTATCAATATAGGAGAAAACAGAGTGAAACCTAAAAATTCAAACTGTTACTGCAGAGGAATGCTTCAAGCTATAAGAACGAAATTTGGTGAGTCAAGTGGGAATGGTGTACTGATCATTACCTCCAAGTATCATCAAGATTGGGTGAAATAACATTTGCTGAGATTTCAGGAAACTCGTAGTTTTTTGGAAGCTAGGCAACCCCTTTCAGACGAATTTGGTTTTCATCAGTCTCTGCTTAGGGCTACTTGAATAGGAAACAAACTGTATAGTTAGAACTTAGAACTACTTTATTGTGTCAAGTTTCAAGGAGCTAGCACAAACTTTGTTGGATTTAGAGTTCCAAATTCATCTATCAATATATGAGAAAACAGAGTGAAACCTAAAAATTCAAACTGTTACTGCAGAGGAATGCTTCAAGCTATAAGAACGAAATTTGGTGAGTCAAGTGGGAATGGTGTACTGATCATTACCTCCAAGTATCATCAAGATTGGGTGAAATAACATTTGCTGAGATTTCAGGAAACTCGTAGTTTTTTGGAAGCTAGGCAACCCCTTTCTGATGAAAGTGGTTTTTCTCAGGCTGTGCCTAGGGCTACTTGAATATGAAACAAACTGTATAGTTAGAACTTAAAACTACTTTATTGTGTCAAGTTTCAAGGAGCTAGCACAAACCGTGTTGGATTTAGAGTTCCAAATTCATCTATCAATATAGGAGAAAACAGAGTGAAACCTAAAAATTCAAACTGTTACTGCAGAGGAATGCTTCAAGCTATAAGAACGAAATTTGGTGAGTCAAGAGGGAATGGTGTACTGATCATTACCTCCAAGTATCATCAAGATTGGAAGAAATAACATTTGCTGAGATTTCAGGAAACTCGTAGGTTTTTGGAAGCTAGGCAACCCCTTTCTGATGAAAGTGGTTTTTCTCAGGCTGTGCTTAGGGTTACTTGAATAGGAAACAAACTGCATTGTTAGACCTTAGAACTACTTTATTGTGTCAAGTTTCAAGGAGCTATCACAAACCGTGTTGGATTTAGAGTTCCAAATTCATCTATCAATATAGGAGAAAACGGAGTGAAACCTAAAAATTCAAACTGTTACTGCAGAAGAATGCTTCAAGCTATAAGAACGAAATTTGGTGAGTCAAGTAGAAATGGTGTACTGATCATTACCTCCAAGTATCATCAAGATTGGGTGAAAAAACATTTGCTGAGATTTCAGGAAACTCGTAGTTTTTTGGAAGCTAGGCAACCCCTTTCTGATGAAAGTGGTTTTTCTCAGGCTGTGCTTAGTGTTACTTGAAAAGGAAACAAACTGTATAGTTAGAACTTACAACTACTTTATTGTGTCAAGTTTCAAGGAGCTAGCACAAACCGTGTTGGATTTAGAGTTCCAAATTCATCTATCAATATATGAGAAAACAGAGTGAAACCTAAAAATTCAAACTGTTACTGCAGAGGAATGCTTCAAGCTATAAGAACCAAATTTGGTGAGTCAAGTGGGAATGGTGTACTGATCATTACCTCCAAGTATCATCAAAATTGGGTGAAATAACATTTGCTGAGATTTCAGGAAACTCGTAGTTTTTTGGAAGCTAGGCAACCCCTTTCAGACGAATTTGGTTTTCATCAGTCTCTGCTTAGGGCTACTTGAATAGGAAACAAACAGTACAGACAGAACTTAGAACTGCTTTATTTTGTCAAGTTTCAAGGAGCTAGCACAAACCGTGTTGGATTTAGAGTTCCAAACTCATCTATCAATATAGGAGAAAACAGAGTGAAACCTAAAAATTCAAACTGTTACTGCAGAGGAATGCTTCAAGCTATAAGAACGAAATTTGGTGAGTCAAGTGGGAATGGTGTACTGATCATTACCTCCAAGTATCATCAAGATTGGGTGAAATAACATTTGCTGAGATTTCAGGATACTCGTAGTTTTTTGGAAGCTAGGCAACCCCTTTCAGACGAATTTGGTTTTTATCAGTCTCTGCTTAGGGCTACTTGAATAGGAAACAAACTGTATAGTTAGAACTTAGAACTACTTTATTGTGTCAAGTTTCAAGGAGCTAGCACAAACCGTGTTGGATTTAGAGTTCCAAATTCATCTATCAATATAGGAGAAAACAGAGTGAAACCTAAAAATTCAAACTGTTACTATAGAGGAATGCTTCAAGCTGTAAGAACGAAATTTGGTGAGTCAAGTGGGAATGGTGTAGTGATCATTACCTCCAAGTATCATCAAGATTGGGTGAAATAACATTTGCTGAGATTTCAGGAAACTCGTAGTTTTTTGGAAGCTAGGCAACCACTTTCTGATGAAAGTGGTTGTTCTCAGGCTGTGCTTAGTGTTACTTGAATAGGAAACAAACTGTATAGTTAGAACTTACAACTACTTTATTGTGTCAAGTTTCAAGGAGCTAGCACAAACCGTGTTGGATTTAGAGTTCCAAATTCATCTATCAATATATGAGAAAACAGAGTGAAACCTAAAAATTCAAACTGTTACTGCAGAGGAATGCTTCAAGCTATAAGAACGAAATTTGGTGAGTCAAGTGGGAATGGTGTACTGATCATTACCTCCAGGTATCATCAAGATTGGGTGAAATAACATTTGCTGAGATTTCAGGAAACTCGTAGTTTTTTGGAAGCTAGGCAACCCATTTCTGACGAAAGTGGTTTTTCTCATGCTGTGCTTAGGGTTACTTGAATAGGAAACAAACAGTACAGACAGAACTTAGAACTGCTTTATTTTGTCAAGCTTCAAGGAGCTATCACAAACCGTGTTGGATTTAGAGTTCCAAATTCATCTATCAATATAGGAGAAAACAGAGTGAAACCTAAAAATTCAAACTGTTACTGCAGAGGAATGCTTCAAGCTATAAGAACGAAATTTGGTGAGTCAAGTGGGAATGGTGTACTGATCATTACCTCCAAGTATCATCAAGATTGGGTGAAATAACATTTGCTGAGATTTCAGGAAACTCGTAGTTTTTTGGAACCTAGGCAACCCCTTTCTGACCAATGTGGTTTTTCTCATGCTGTGCTTAGGGTTACTTGAATAGGAAACAAACAGTACAGACAGAACTTAGAACTGCTTTATTTTGTCAAGCTTCAAGGAGCTAGCACAAACCGTGTTGGATTTAGAGTTCCAAATCCATCTATCAATATAGGAGAAAACAGAGTGAAACCTAAAAATTCAAACTGTTACTGCAGAGGAATGCTTCAAGGTATAAGAACGAAATTTGGTGAGTCAAGTGGGAATGCTGTACTGATCATTACCTCCAAGTATCATCAAGATTGGGTGAAATAACATTTGCTGAGATTTCAGGAAACTCGTAGTTTTTTGGAAGCTAGGCAACCCCTTTCAGACGAATTTGGTTTTCATCAGTCTCTGCTTAGGGCTACTTGAATAGGAAACAAACAGTACAGACAGAACTTAGAACTGCTTTACTTTGTCAAGTTTCAAGGAGCTAGCACAAACCGTGTTGGATTTAGAGTTCCAAACTCATCTATCAATATAGGAGAAAACAGAGTGAAACCTAAAAATTCAAACTGTTACTGCAGAGGAATGCTTCAAGCTATAAGAACGAAATTTGGTGAGTCAAGTGGGAATGGTGTACTGATCATTACCTCCAAGTATCATCAAGATTGGGTGAAATAACATTTACTGAGATTTCAGGAAACTCGTAGTTTTTTGGAAGCTAGGCAACCCCTTTCAGATGTATTTGGTTTTCATCAGTCTCTGCTTAGGGCTACTTGAATAGGAAACAAACTGTATAGTTCGAACTTAGAACTACTTTATTGTGTCAAGTTTCAAGGAGCTAGCACAAACCGTGTTGGATTTAGAGTTCCAAATTCATCTATCAATATAGGAGAAAACAGAGTGAAACCTAAAAATTCAAACTGTTACTGCAGAGGAATGCTTCAAGCTATAAGAACGAAATTTGGTGAGTCAAGTGGGAATGGTGGACTGATCATTACCTCCAAGTATCATCAAGATTGGGTGAAATAACATTTGCTGAGATTTCAGGAAACTCGTAGTTTTTTGGAAGCTAGGCAACCCCTTTCAGACGAATTTGGTTTTCATCAGTCTCTGCTTAGGGCTACTTGAATAGGAAACAAACTGTATAGTTAGAACTTAGAACTACTTTATTGTGTCAAGTTTCAAGGAGCTAGCACAAACTTTGTTGGATTTAGAGTTCCAAATTCATCTATCAATATAGGAGAAAACAGAGTGAAACTTAAAATTCAAACTGTTACTGCAGAGGAATGCTTCAAGCTATAAGAACGAAATTTGGTGAGTCAAGTGGGAATGGTGTACTGATCATTACCTCCAAGTATCATCAAGATTGGGTGAAATAACATTTGCTGAGATTTCAGGAAACTCGTAGTTTTTTGGAAGCTAGGCAACCCCTTTCAGACGAATTTGGTTTTCATCAGTCTCTGCTTAGGGCTACTTGAATAGGAAACAAACTGTATAGTTAGAACTTAGAATTACTTTATTTTGTCAAGTTTCAAGGAGCTAGCACAAACCGTGTTGGATTTAGAGTTCCAAATTCATCTATCAATATAGGAGAAAACAGAGTGAAACCTAAAAATTCAAACTGTTACTGCAGAGGAATGCTTCAAGCTATAAGAACGAAATTTGGTGAGTCAAGTGGGAATGGTGTACTGATCATTACCTCCAAGTATCATCAAGATTGGGTGAAATAACATTTGCTGAGATTTCAGGAAACTCGTAGTTTTTTGGAAGCTAGGCAACCCATTTCTGACGAAAGTGGTTTTTCTCATGCTGTGCTTAGGGTTACTTGAATAGGAAAAAAACAGTACAGACAGAACTTAGAACTGCTTTATTTTGTCAAGCTTCAAGGAGCTAGCACAAACCGTGTTGGATTTAGAGTTCCAAATTCATCTATCAATATAGGAGAAAACAGAGTGAAACCTAAAAATTCAAACTGTTACTGCAGAGGAATGCTTCAAGCTATAAGAACGAAATTTGGTGACTCAAGAGGGAATGGTGTACTGATCATTACCTCCAAGTATCATCAAGTTTGGGTGAAAAAACATTTGCTGAGATTTCAGGAAACTCGTAGTTTTTTGGAAGCTAGGCAACCCCTTTCTGATGAAAGTGGTTTTTCTCAGGCTGTGCTTAGTGTTACTTGAAAAGGAAACAAACTGTATAGTTAGAACTTACAACTACTTTATTGTGTCAAGTTTCAAGGAGCTAGCACAAACCGTGTTGGATTTAGAGTTCCAAATTCATCTATCAATATAGGAGAAAACAGAGTGAAACCTAAAAATTCAAACTGTTACTGCAGAGGAATGCTTCAAGCTATAAGAACGAAATTTGGTGAGTCAAGTGGGAATGGTGTACTGATCATTACCTCCAAGTATCATCAAGATTGGGTGAAATAACATTTGCTGAGATTTCAGGAAACTCGTAATTTTTTGGAAGCTAGGCAACCCCTTTCAGATGAATTTGGTTTTCATCAGTCTCTGCTTAGGGCTACTTGAATAGGAAACAAACTGTATAGTTCGAACTTAGAACTACTTTATTGTGTCAAGTTTCAAGGAGCTAGCACAAACCGTGTTGGATTTAGAGTTCCAAATTCATCTATCAATATAGGAGAAAACAGACTGAAACCTAAAAATTCAAACTGTTACTGCAGAGGAATGCTTCAAGCTATAAGAACGAAATTTGGTGAGTCAAGTGGGAATGGTGTACTGATCATTACCTCCAAGTATCATCAAGATTGGGTGAAATAACATTTGCTGAGATTTCAGGAAACTCGTAGTTTTTTGGAATCTAGGCAACCCCTTTCAGACGAATTTGGTTTTCATCAGTCTCTGCTTAGGGCTACTTGAATAGAAAACAAACTGTATAGTTAGAACTTAGAACTACTTTATTGTGTCAAGTTTCAAAGAGCTAGCACAAACTTTGTTGGATTTAGAGTTCCAAATTCATCTATCAATATAGGAGAAAACAGAGTGAAACTTAAAATTCAAACTGTTACTGCAGAGGAATGCTTCAAGCTGTAAGAACGAAATTCGGTGAGTCAAGTGGGAATGGTGTAGTGATCATTACCTCCAAGTATCATCAAGATTGGGTGAAATAACATTTGCTCAGATTTCAGGAAACTCGTAGTTTTTTGGAAGCTAGGCAACCACTTTCTGACGAAAGTGGTTTTTCTCATGCTGTGCTTAGGGTTACTTGAATAGGAAACAAACAGTACAGACAGAACTTAGAACTGCTTTATTTTGTCAAGCTTCAAGGAGCTAGCACAAACCTTGTTGAAGTTAGAGTTCCAAATTCATCTATCAATATAGGAGAAAACAGAGTGAAACCTAAAAATTCAAACTGTTACTGCAGAGGAATGCTTCAAGCTATAAGAACGAAATTTGGTGAGTCAAGTGGGAATGGTGTACTTATCATTACCTCCAAGTATCATCAAGATTGGGTGAAATAACATTTGCTGAGATTTCAGGAATCTCGTAGTTTTTTGGAAGCTAGGCAAACCCTTTCAGACGAATTTGGTTTTCATCAGTCTCTGCTTAGGGCTACTTGAATAGGAAACAAACAGTACAGACAGAACTTAGAACTGCTTTATTTTGTCAAGTTTCAAGGAGCTAGCACAAACCGTGTTGGATTTAGAGTTCCAAACTCATCTATCAATATAGGAGAAAACAGAGTGAAACCTAAAAATTCAAACTGTTACTGCAGAGGAATGCTTCAAGCTATAAGAACGAAATTTGGTGAGTCAAGTGGGAATGGTGTACTTATCATTACCTCCAAGTATCATCAAGATTGGGTGAAATAACATTTGCTGAGATTTCAGGAAACTCGTAGTTTTTTGGAAGCTAGGCAACCCCTTTCAGACGAATTTGGTTTTCATCAGTCTCTGCTTAGGGCTACTTGAATAGGAAACAAACAGTACAGACAGAACTTAGAACTGCTTTATTTTGTCAAGTTTCAAGGAGCTAGCACAAACCGTGTTGGATTTAGAGTTCCAAACTCATCTATCAATATAGGAGAAAACAGAGTGAAACCTAAAAATTCAAACTGTTACTGCAGAGGAATGCTTCAAGCTATAAGAACGAAATTTGGTGAGTCAAGTGGGAATGGTGTACTGATCATTACCTCCAAGTATCATCAAGATTGGGTGAAATAACATTTGCTGAGATTTCAGGAAACTCGTAGTTTTTTGGAAGCTAGGCAACCCCTTTCAGATGAATTTGGTTTTCATCAGTCTCTGCTTAGGGCTACTTGAATAGGAAACAAACTGTATAGTTCGAACTTAGAACTACTTTATTGTGTCAAGTTTCAAGGAGCTAGCACAAACCGTGTTGGATTTAGAGTTCCAAATTCATCTATCAATATAGGAGAAAACAGAGTGAAACCTAAAAATTCAAACTGTTACTGCAGAGGAATGCTTCAAGCTATAAGAACGAAATTTGGTGAGTCAAGTGGGAATGGTGTACTGATCATTACCTCCAAGTATCATCAAGATTGGGTGAAATAACATTTGCTGAGATTTCAGGAAACTCGTAGTTTTTTGGAAGCTAGGCAACCCCTTTCAGACGAATTTGGTTTTCATCAGTCTCTGCTTAGGGCTACTTGAATAGGAAACAAACAGTACAGACAGAACTTAGAACTACTTTATTGTGACAAGTTTCAAGGAGCTAGCACAAACTGTGTTTGATTTAGAGTTCCAAATTCATCTATCAATATAGGAGAAAACAGAGTGAAACCTAAAAATTCAAACTGTTACTGCAGAGGAATGCTTCAAGCTATAAGAACGAAATTTGGTGAGTCAAGTGGGAATGGTGTACTGATCATTACCTCCAAGTATCATCAAGATTGGGTGAAATAACATTTGCTGAGATTTCAGGAAACTCGTAGTTTTTTGGAAGCTAGGCAACCCCTTTCAGACGAATTTGGTTTTCATCAGTCTCTGCTTAGGGCTACTTGAATAGGAAACAAACTGTATAGTTAGAACTTAGAACTACTTTATTTTGTCAAGTTTCAAGGAGCTAGCACAAACCGTGTTGGATTTAGAGTTCCAAATTCATCTATCAATATAGGAGAAAACAGAGTGAAACCTAAAAATTCAAACTGTTACTGCAGAGGAATGCTTCAAGCTATAAGAACGAAATTTGGTGAGTCAAGTGGGAATGGTGTACTGATCATTACCTCCAAGTATCATCAAGATTGGGTGAAATAACATTTGCTGAGATTTCAGGAAACTCGTAGTTTTTTGGAAGCTAGGCAACCCCTTTCTGATGAAAGTGGTTTTTCTCAGGCTGTGCCTAGGGCTACTTGAATATGAAACAAACTGTATAGTTAGAACTTAGAACTACTTTATTGTGTCAAGTTTCAAGGAGCTAGCACAAACCGTGTTGGATTTAGAGTTCCAAATTCATCTCTCAATATAGGAGAAAACAGAGTGAAACCTAAAAATTCAAACTGTTACTGCAGAGGAATGCTTCAAGCTATAAGAACGAAATTTGGTGAGTCAAGAGGGAATGGTGTACTGATCATTACCTCCAAGTATCATCAAGATTGGGTGAAATAACATTTGCTGAGATTTCAGGAAACTCGTAGGTTTTTGGAAGCAAGGCAACCCCTTTCTGATGAAAGTGGTTTTTCTCAGGCTGTGCTTAGGGTTACTTGAATAGGAAACAAACTGCATTGTTAGACCTTAGAACTACTTTATTGTGTCAAGTTTCAAGGAGCTATCACAAACCGTGTTGGATTTAGAGTTCCAAATTCATCTATCAATATAGGAGAAAACAGAGTGAAACCTAAAAATTCAAACTGTTACTGCAGAAGAATGCTTCAAGCTATAAGAACGAAATTTGGTGAGTCAAGTAGGAATGGTGTACTGATCATTACCTCCAAGTATCATCAAGATTGGGTGAAAAAACATTTGCTGAGATTTCAGGAAACTCGTAGTTTTTTGGAAGCTAGGCAACCCCTTTCTGATGAAAGTGGTTTTTCTCAGGCTGTGCTTAGTGTTACTTGAAAAGGAAACAAACTGTATAGTTAGAACTTACAACTACTTTATTGTGTCAAGTTTCAAGGAGCTAGCACAAACCGTGTTGGATTTAGAGTTCCAAATTCATCTATCAATATATGAGAAAACAGAGTGAAACCTAAAAATTCAAACTGTTACTGCAGAGGAATGCTTCAAGCTATAAGAACCAAATTTGGTGAGTCAAGTGGGAATGGTGTACTGATCATTACCTCCAAGTATCATCAAGATTGGGTGAAAAAACATTTGCTGAGATTTCAGGAAACTCGTAGTTTTTTTGGAAGCTAGGCAACCCCTTTCTGACGAAAGTGGTTTTTCTCATGCTGTGCTTAGGGTTACTTGAATAGGAAACAAATAGTACAGACAGAACTTAGAACTGCTTTATTTTGTCAAGCTTCAAGGAGCTAGCACAAACCTTGTTGAATTTAGAGTTCCAAATTCATCTATCAATATAGGAGAAAACAGAGTGAAACCTAAAAATTCAAACTGTTACTGCAGAGGAATGCTTCAAGCTATAAGAACGAAATTTGGTGAGTCAAGTGGGAATGGTGTACTGATCATTACCTCCAAGTATCATCAAGATTGGGTGAAATAACATTTGCTGAGATTTCAGGAAACTCGTAGTTTTTTGGAAGCTAGGCAACCCCTTTCAGATGAATTTGGTTTTCATCAGTCTCTGCTTAGGGCTACTTGAATAGGAAACAAACTGTATAGTTAGAACTTAGAACTACTTTATTGTGTCAAGTTTCAAGGAGCTAGCACAAACCGTGTTGGATTTAGAGTTCCAAATTCATCTATCAATATAGGAGAAAACAGAGTGAAACCTAAAAATTCAAACTGTTACTGCAGAGGAATGCTTCAAGCTATAAGAACGAAATTTGGTGAGTCAAGTGGGAATGGTGTACTGATCATTACCTCCAAGTATCATCAAGATTGGGTGAAAAAACATTGGCTGAGATTTCAGGAAACGCGTAGTTTTTTGGAAGCTAGGCAACCCCTTTCTGATGAAAGTGGTTTTTCTCAGGCTGTGCTTAGTGTTACTTGAAAAGGAAACAAACTGTATAGTTAGAACTTACAACTACTTTATTGTGTCAAGTTTCAAGGAGCTAGCACAAACCGTGTTGGATTTAGAGTTCCAAATTCATCTATCAATATATGAGAAAACAGAGTGAAACCTAAAAATTCAAACTGTTACTGCAGAGGAATGCTTCAAGCTATAAGAACGAAATTTGGTAAGTCAAGTGGGAATGGTGTACTTATCACTACCTCCAAGTATCATCAAGATTGGGTGAAATAACATTTGCTGAGATTTCAGGAAACTCGTAGTTTTTTGGAAGCTAGGCAACCCCTTTCAGACGAATTTGGTTTTCATCAGTCTCTGCTTAGGGCTACTTGAATAGGAAACAAACAGTACAGACAGAACTTAGAACTGCTTTATTTTGTCAAGTTTCAAGGAGCTAGCACAAACCGTGTTGGATTTAGAGTTCCAAATTCATCTATCAATATATGAGAAAACAGAGTGAAACCTAAAAATTCAAACTGTTACTGCAGAGGAATGCTTCAAGCTATAAGAACGAAATTTGGTGAGTCAAGTGGGAATGGTGTACTGATCATTACCTCCAAGTATCATCAAGATTGGGTGAAATAACATTTGCTGAGATTTCAGGAAACTCGTAGTTTTTTGGAAGCTAGGCAACCCATTTCTGACGAAAGTGGTTTTTCTCATGCTGTGCTTAGGGTTACTTGAATAGGAAACAAACAGTACAGACAGAACTTAGAACTGCTTTATTTTGTCAAGCTTCAAGGAGCTAGCACAAACCGTGTTGGATTTAGAGTTCCAAATTCATCTATCAATATAGGAGAAAACAGAGTGAAACCTAAAAATTCAAACTGTTACTGCAGAGGAATGCTTCAAGCTATAAGAACGAAATTTGGTGACTCAAGAGGGAATGGTGTACTGATCATTACCTCCAAGTATCATCAAGATTGGGTGAAAAAACATTTGCTGAGATTTCAGGAAACTCGTAGTTTTTTGGAAGCTAGGCAACCCCTTTCTGATGAAAGTGGTTTTTCTCAGGCTGTGCCTAGGGTTACTTGAATATGAAACAAACTGTATAGTTAGAACTTACAACTACTTTATTGTGTCAAGTTTCAAGGAGCTAGCACAAACCGTGTTGGATTTAGAGTTCCAAATTCATCTATCAATATAGGAGAAAACAGAGTGAAACCTAAAAATTCAAAGTGTTACTGCAGAGGAATGCTTCAAGCTATAAGAACGAAATTTGGTTAGTCAAGTGGGAATGGGGTACTGATCATTACCTCCAAGTATCATCAAGATTGGGTGAAAAAACATTTGCTGAGATTTCAGGAAACTCGTAGTTTTTTTGGAAGCTAGGCAACCCCTTTCTGACGAAAGTGGTTTTTCTCATGCTGTGCTTAGGGTTACTTGAATAGGAAACAAACAGTACAGACAGAACTTAGAACTGCTTTATTTTGTCAAGCTTCAAGGAGCTAGCACAAACCTTGTTGAATTTAGAGTTCCAAATTCATCTATCAATATAGGAGAAAACAGAGTGAAACCTAAAAATTCAAACTGTTACTGCAGAGGAATGCTTCAAGCTATAAGAACGAAATTTGGTGAGTCAAGTGGGAATGGTGTACTGATCATTACCTCCAAGTATCATCAAGATTGGGTGAAATAACATTTGCTGAGATTTCAGGAAACTCGTAGTTTTTTGGAAGCTAGGCAACCCCTTTCAGATGAATTTGGTTTTCATCAGTCTCTGCTTAGGGCTACTTGAATAGGAAACAAACTGTATAGTTAGAACTTAGAACTACTTTATTGTGTCAAGTTTCAAGGAGCTAGCACAAACCGTGTTGGATTTAGAGTTCCAAATTCATCTATCAATATAGGAGAAAACAGAGTGAAACCTAAAAATTCAAACTGTTACTGCAGAGAAATGCTTCAAGCTATAAGAACGAAATTTGGTGAGTCAAGTGGGAATGGTGTACTGATCATTACCTCCAAGTATCATCAAGATTGGGTGAAATAACATTTGCTGAGATTTCAGGAAACTCGTAGTTTTTTGGAAGCTAGGCAACCCCTTTCTCATGAAAGTGGTTTTTCTCAGGCTGTGCTTAGTGTTACTTGAAAAGGAAACAAACTGTATAGTTAGAACTTACAACTACTTTATTGTGTCAAGTTTCAAGGAGCTAGCACAAACCGTGTTGGATTTAGAGTTCCAAATTCATCTATCAATATATGAGAAAACAGAGTGAAACCTAAAAATTCAAACTGTTACTGCAGAGGAATGCTTCAAGCTATAAGAACGAAATTTGGTAAGTCAAGTGGGAATGGTGTACTTATCACTACCTCCAAGTATCATCAAGATTGGGTGAAATAACATTTGCTGAGATTTCAGGAAACTCGTAGTTTTTTGGAAGCTAGGCAACCCCTTTCAGACGAATTTGGTTTTCATCAGTCTCTGCTTAGGGCTACTTGAATAGGAAACAAACAGTACAGACAGAACTTAGAACTGCTTTATTTTGTCAAGTTTCAAGGAGCTAGCACAAACCGTGTTGGATTTAGAGTTCCAAATTCATCTATCAATATATGAGAAAACAGAGTGAAACCTAAAAATTCAAACTGTTACTGCAGAGGAATGCTTCAAGCTATAAGAACGAAATTTGGTGAGTCAAGTGGGAATGGTGTACTGATCATTACCTCCAAGTATCATCAAGATTGGGTGAAATAACATTTGCTGAGATTTCAGGAAACTCGTAGTTTTTTGGAAGCTAGGCAACCCATTTCTGACGAAAGTGGTTTTTCTCATGCTGTGCTTAGGGTTACTTGAATAGGAAACAAACAGTACAGACAGAACTTAGAACTGCTTTATTTTGTCAAGCTTCAAGGAGCTAGCACAAACCGTGTTGGATTTAGAGTTCCAAATTCATCTATCAATATAGGAGAAAACAGAGTGAAACCTAAAAATTCAAACTGTTACTGCAGAGGAATGCTTCAAGCTATAAGAACGAAATTTGGTGACTCAAGAGGGAATGGTGTACTGATCATTACCTCCAAGTATCATCAAGATTGGGTGAAAAAACATTTGCTGAGATTTCAGGAAACTCGTAGTTTTTTGGAAGCTAGGCAACCCCTTTCTGATGAAAGTGGTTTTTCTCAGGCTGTGCCTAGGGTTACTTGAATATGAAACAAACTGTATAGTTAGAACTTACAACTACTTTATTGTGTCAAGTTTCAAGGAGCTAGCACAAACCGTGTTGGATTTAGAGTTCCAAATTCATCTATCAATATAGGAGAAAACAGAGTGAAACCTAAAAATTCAAACTGTTACTGCAGAGGAATGCTTCAAGCTATAAGAACGAAATTTGGTGAGTCAAGTGGGAATGGTGTAGTGATCATTACCTCCAAGTATCATCAAGATTGGGTGAAATAACATTTGCTGAGATTTCAGGAAACTCGTAGTTTTTTGGAAGCTAGGCAACCCCTTTCAGACGAATTTGTTTTCATCAGTCTCTGCTTAGGGCTACTTGAATAGGAAACAAATAGTACAGACAGAACTTAGAACTGCTTTATTTTGTCAAGTTTCAAGGAGCTAGCACAAACCGTGTTGGATTTAGAGTTCCAAATTCATCTATCAATATATGAGAAAACAGAGTGAAACCTAAAAATTCAAACTGTTACTGCAGAGGAATGCTTCAAGCTATAAGAACGAAATTTGGTGAGTCAAGTGGGAATGGTGTACTGATCATTACCTCCAAGTATCATCAAGATTGGGTGAAATAACATTTGCTGAGATTTCAGGAAACTCGTAGTTTTTTGGAAGCTAGGCAACCCCTTTCTGATGAAAGTGGTTTTTCTCAGGCTGTGCCTAGGGCTACTTGAATATGAAACAAACTGTATAGTTAGAACTTAGAACTACTTTATTGTGTCAAGTTTCAAGGAGCTAGCACAAACCGTGTTGGATTTAGAGTTCCAAATTCATCTCTCAATATAGGAGAAAACAGAGTGAAACCTAAAAATTCAAACTGTTACTGCAGAGGAATGCTTCAAGCTATAAGAACGAAATTTGGTGAGTCAAGAGGGAATGGTGTACTGATCATTACCTCCAAGTATCATCAAGATTGGGTGAAATAACATTTGCTGAGATTTCAGGAAACTCGTAGGTTTTTGGAAGCAAGGCAACCCCTTTCTGATGAAAGTGGTTTTTCTCAGGCTGTGCTTAGGGTTACTTGAATAGGAAACAAACTGCATTGTTAGACCTTAGAACTACTTTATTGTGTCAAGTTTCAAGGAGCTATCACAAACCGTGTTGGATTTAGAGTTCCAAATTCATCTATCAATATAGGAGAAAACAGAGTGAAACCTAAAAATTCAAACTGTTACTGCAGAAGAAGGCTTCAAGCTATAAGAACGAAATTTGGTGAGTCAAGTAGGAATGGTGTACTGATCATTACCTCCAAGTATCATCAAGATTGGGTGAAAAAACATTTGCTGAGATTTCAGGAAACTCGTAGTTTTTTGGAAGCTAGGCAACCCCTTTCTGATGAAAGTGGTTTTTCTCAGGCTGTGCTTAGTGTTACTTGAAAAGGAAACAAACTGTATAGTTAGAACTTACAACTACTTTATTGTGTCAAGTTTCAAGGAGCTAGCACAAACCGTGTTGGATTTAGAGTTCCAAATTCATCTATCAATATATGAGAAAACAGAGTGAAACCTAAAAATTCAAACTGTTACTGCAGAGGAATGCTTCAAGCTATAAGAACCAAATTTGGTGAGTCAAGTGGGAATGGTGTACTGATCATTACCTCCAAGTATCATCAAGATTGGGTGAAAAAACATTTGCTGAGATTTCAGGAAACTCGTAGTTTTTTTGGAAGCTAGGCAACCCCTTTCTGACGAAAGTGGTTTTTCTCATGCTGTGCTTAGGGTTACTTGAATAGGAAACAAATAGTACAGACAGAACTTAGAACTGCTTTATTTTGTCAAGCTTCAAGGAGCTAGCACAAACCTTGTTGAATTTAGAGTTCCAAATTCATCTATCAATATAGGAGAAAACAGAGTGAAACCTAAAAATTCAAACTGTTACTGCAGAAGAATGCTTCAAGCTATAAGAACGAAATTTGGTGAGTCAAGTAGGAATGGTGTACTGATCATTACCTCCAAGTATCATCAAGATTGGGTGAAAAAACATTTGCTGAGATTTCAGGAAACTCGTAGTTTTTTGGAAGCTAGGCAACCCCTTTCTGATGAAAGTGGTTTTTCTCAGGCTGTGCTTAGTGTTACTTGAAAAGGAAACAAACTGTATAGTTAGAACTTACAACTACTTTATTGTGTCAAGTTTCAAGGAGCTAGCACAAACCGTGTTGGATTTAGAGTTCCAAATTCATCTATCAATATATGAGAAAACAGAGTGAAACCTAAAAATTCAAACTGTTACTGCAGAGGAATGCTTCAAGCTATAAGAACCAAATTTGGTGAGTCAAGTGGGAATGGTGTACTGATCATTACCTCCAAGTATCATCAAGATTGGGTGAAAAAACATTTGCTGAGATTTCAGGAAACTCGTAGTTTTTTTGGAAGCTAGGCAACCCCTTTCTGACGAAAGTGGTTTTTCTCATGCTGTGCTTAGGGTTACTTGAATAGGAAACAAATAGTACAGACAGAACTTAGAACTGCTTTATTTTGTCAAGCTTCAAGGAGCTAGCACAAACCTTGTTGAATTTAGAGTTCCAAATTCATCTATCAATATAGGAGAAAACAGAGTGAAACCTAAAAATTCAAACTGTTACTGCAGAGGAATGCTTCAAGCTATAAGAACGAAATTTGGTGAGTCAAGTGGGAATGGTGTACTGATCATTACCTCCAAGTATCATCAAGATTGGGTGAAATAACATTTGCTGAGATTTCAGGAAACTCGTAGTTTTTTGGAAGCTAGGCAACCCCTTTCAGATGAATTTGGTTTTCATCAGTCTCTGCTTAGGGCTACTTGAATAGGAAACAAACTGTATAGTTAGAACTTAGAACTACTTTATTGTGTCAAGTTTCAAGGAGCTAGCACAAACCGTGTTGGATTTAGAGTTCCAAATTCATCTATCAATATAGGAGAAAACAGAGTGAAACCTAAAAATTCAAACTGTTACTGCAGAGGAATGCTTCAAGCTATAAGAACGAAATTTGGTGAGTCAAGTGGGAATGGTGTACTGATCATTACCTCCAAGTATCATCAAGATTGGGTGAAAAAACATTGGCTGAGATTTCAGGAAACTCGTAGTTTTTTGGAAGCTAGGCAACCCCTTTCTGATGAAAGTGGTTTTTCTCAGGCTGTGCTTAGTGTTACTTGAAAAGGAAACAAACTGTATAGTTAGAACTTACAACTACTTTATTGTGTCAAGTTTCAAGGAGCTAGCACAAACCGTGTTGGATTTAGAGTTCCAAATTCATCTATCAATATATGAGAAAACAGAGTGAAACCTAAAAATTCAAACTGTTACTGCAGAGGAATGCTTCAAGCTATAAGAACGAAATTTGGTAAGTCAAGTGGGAATGGTGTACTTATCACTACCTCCAAGTATCATCAAGATTGGGTGAAATAACATTTGCTGAGATTTCAGGAAACTCGTAGTTTTTTGGAAGCTAGGCAACCCCTTTCAGACGAATTTGGTTTTCATCAGTCTCTGCTTAGGGCTACTTGAATAGGAAACAAACAGTACAGACAGAACTTAGAACTCCTTTATTTTGTCAAGTTTCAAGGAGCTAGCACAAACCGTGTTGGATTTAGAGTTCCAAATTCATCTATCAATATATGAGAAAACAGAGTGAAACCTAAAAATTCAAACTGTTACTGCAGAGGAATGCTTCAAGCTATAAGAACGAAATTTGGTGAGTCAAGTGGGAATGGTGTACTGATCATTACCTCCAAGTATTATCAAGATTGGGTGAAATAACATTTGCTGAGATTTCAGGAAACTCGTAGTTTTTTGGAAGCTAGGCAACCCATTTCTGACGAAAGTGGTTTTTCTCATGCTGTGCTTAGGGTTACTTGAATAGGAAACAAACAGTACAGACAGAACTTAGAACTGCTTTATTTTGTCAAGCTTCAAGGAGCTAGCACAAACCGTGTTGGATTTAGAGTTCCAAATTCATCTATCAATATAGGAGAAAACAGAGTGAAACCTAAAAATTCAAACTGTTACTGCAGAGGAATGCTTCAAGCTATAAGAACGAAATTTGGTGACTCAAGAGGGAATGGTGTACTGATCATTACCTCCAAGTATCATCAAGATTGGGTGAAAAAACATTTGCTGAGATTTCAGGAAACTCGTAGTTTTTTGGAAGCTAGGCAACCCCTTTCTGATGAAAGTGGTTTTTCTCAGGCTGTGCCTAGGGTTACTTGAATATGAAACAAACTGTATAGTTAGAACTTACAACTACTTTATTGTGTCAAGTTTCAAGGAGCTAGCACAAACCGTGTTGGATTTAGAGTTCCAAATTCATCTATCAATATAGGAGAAAACAGAGTGAAACCTAAAAATTCAAACTGTTACTGCAGAGGAATGCTTCAAGCTATAAGAACGAAATTTGGTGAGTCAAGTGGGAATGGGGTACTGATCATTACCTCCAAGTATCATCAAGATTGGGTGAAAAAACATTTGCTGAGATTTCAGGAAACTCGTAGTTTTTTTGGAAGCTAGGCAACCCCTTTCTGACGAAAGTGGTTTTTCTCATGCTGTGCTTAGGGTTACTTGAATAGGAAACAAACAGTACAGACAGAACTTAGAACTGCTTTATTTTGTCAAGCTTCAAGGAGCTAGCACAAACCTTGTTGAATTTAGAGTTCCAAATTCATCTATCAATATAGGAGAAAACAGAGTGAAACCTAAAAATTCAAACTGTTACTGCAGAGGAATGCTTCAAGCTATAAGAACGAAATTTGGTGAGTCAAGTGGGAATGGTGTACTGATCATTACCTCCAAGTATCATCAAGATTGGGTGAAATAACATTTGCTGAGATTTCAGGAAACTCGTAGTTTTTTGGAAGCTAGGCAACCCCTTTCAGATGAATTTGGTTTTCATCAGTCTCTGCTTAGGGCTACTTGAATAGGAAACAAACTGTATAGTTAGAACTTAGAACTACTTTATTGTGTCAAGTTTCAAGGAGCTAGCACAAACCGTGTTGGATTTA
Source organism: Spermophilus citellus (assembly GCF_964194105.1). NCBI lineage: Eukaryota > Metazoa > Chordata > Mammalia > Rodentia > Sciuridae > Spermophilus > Spermophilus citellus. The sequence goes on along the minus strand of NC_138200.1, from coordinate 26,816,021 downwards.
GAGTTCCAAATTCATCTATCAATATAGGAGAAAACAGAGTGAAACCTAAAAATTCAAACTGTTACTGCAGAGGAATGCTTCAAGCTATAAGAACGAAATTTGGTGAGTCAAGTGGGAATGGTGTACTGATCATTACCTCCAAGTATCATCAAGATTGGGTGAAAAAACATTGGCTGAGATTTCAGGAAACTCGTAGTTTTTTGGAAGCTAGGCAACCCCTTTCTGATGAAAGTGGTTTTTCTCAGGCTGTGCTTAGTGTTACTTGAAAAGGAAACAAACTGTATAGTTAGAACTTACAACTACTTTATTGTGTCAAGTTTCAAGGAGCTAGCACAAACCGTGTTGGATTTAGAGTTCCAAATTCATCTATCAATATATGAGAAAACAGAGTGAAACCTAAAAATTCAAACTGTTACTGCAGAGGAATGCTTCAAGCTATAAGAACGAAATTTGGTAAGTCAAGTGGGAATGGTGTACTTATCACTACCTCCAAGTATCATCAAGATTGGGTGAAATAACATTTGCTGAGATTTCAGGAAACTCGTAGTTTTTTGGAAGCTAGGCAACCCCTTTCAGACGAATTTGGTTTTCATCAGTCTCTGCTTAGGGCTACTTGAATAGGAAACAAACAGTACAGACAGAACTTAGAACTGCTTTATTTTGTCAAGTTTCAAGGAGCTAGCACAAACCGTGTTGGATTTAGAGTTCCAAATTCATCTATCAATATATGAGAAAACAGAGTGAAACCTAAAAATTCAAACTGTTACTGCAGAGGAATGCTTCAAGCTATAAGAACGAAATTTGGTGAGTCAAGTGGGAATGGTGTACTGATCATTACCTCCAAGTATCATCAAGATTGGGTGAAATAACATTTGCTGAGATTTCAGGAAACTCGTAGTTTTTTGGAAGCTAGGCAACCCATTTCTGACGAAAGTGGTTTTTCTCATGCTGTGCTTAGGGTTACTTGAATAGGAAACAAACAGTACAGACAGAACTTAGAACTGCTTTATTTTGTCAAGCTTCAAGGAGCTAGCACAAACCGTGTTGGATTTAGAGTTCCAAATTCATCTATCAATATAGGAGAAAACAGAGTGAAACCTAAAAATTCAAACTGTTACTGCAGAGGAATGCTTCAAGCTATAAGAACGAAATTTGGTGACTCAAGAGGGAATGGTGTACTGATCATTACCTCCAAGTATCATCAAGATTGGGTGAAAAAACATTTGCTGAGATTTCAGGAAACTCGTAGTTTTTTGGAAGCTAGGCAACCCCTTTGTGATGAAAGTGGTTTTTCTCAGGCTGTGCCTAGGGTTACTTGAATAGGAAACAAACTGTATAGTTAGAACTTACAACTACTTTATTGTGTCAAGTTTCAAGGAGCTAGCACAAACCGTGTTGGATTTAGAGTTCCAAATTCATCTATCAATATAGGAGAAAACAGAGTGAAACCTAAAAATTCAAACTGTTACTGCAGAGGAATGCTTCAAGCTATAAGAACGAAATTTGGTGAGTCAAGTGGGAATGGTGTAGTGATCATTACCTCCAAGTATCATCAAGATTGGGTGAAATAACATTTGCTGAGATTTCAGGAAACTCGTAGTTTTTTGGAAGCTAGGCAACCCCTTTCAGACGAATTTGGTTTTCATCAGTCTCTGCTTAGGGCTACTTGAATAGGAAACAAATAGTACAGACAGAACTTAGAACTGCTTTATTTTGTCAAGTTTCAAGGAGCTAGCACAAACCGTGTTGGATTTATAGTACCAAACTCATCTATCAATATAGGAGAAAACAGAGTGAAACCTAAAAATTCAAACTGTTACTGCAGAGGAATGCTTCAAGCTATAAGAACGAAATTTGGTGAGTCAAGTGGGAAAGGTGTACTGATCATTACCTCCATGTATCATCAAGATTGGGTGAAATAACATTTGCTGTGATTTCAGGAAACTCATAGTTTTTTGGAAGCTAGGCAACCCCTTTCAGACGAATTTGGTTTTCATCAGTCTCTGCTTAGGGCTACTTGAATAGGAAACAAACTGTATAGTTAGAACTTAGAACTACTTTATTTTGTCAAGTTTCAAGGAGCTAGCACAAACTGTGTTGGATTTAGAGTTCCAAATTCATCTATTAATATAGGAGAAAACAGAGTGAAACCTAAAAATTCAAACTGTTACTGCAGAGGAATGCTTCAAGCTATAAGAACGATATTTGGTGAGTCAAGTGGGAATGGTGTACTGATCATTACCTCCAAGTATCATCAAGATTGGGTGAAATAACATTTGCTGAGATTTCAGGAAACTCGTAGTTTTTTGGAACCTAGGCAACCCCTTTCTGACCAATGTGGTTTTTCTCATGCTGTGCTTAGGGTTACTTGAACAGGAAACAAACAGTACAGACAGAACTTAGAACTGCTTTATTTTGTCAAGCTTCAAGGAGCTAGCACAAACCGTGTTGGATTTAGAGTTCCAAATCCATCTATCAATATAGGAGAAAACAGAGTGAAACCTAAAAATTCAAACTGTTACTTCAGAGGAATGCTTCAAGGTATAAGAACGAAATTTGGTGAGTCAAGTGGGAATGCTGTACTGATCATTACCTCCAGGTATCATCAAGATTGGGTGAAATAACATTTGCTGAGATTTCAGGAAACTCGTAGTTTTTTGGAAGCTAGGCAACCCCTTTCTGACGAAAGTGTTTTTTCTCATGCTGTGCTTAGGGTTACTTGAATAGGAAACAAACAGTACAGACAGAACTTAGAACTGCTTTATTTTGTCAAGCTTCAAGGAGCTATCACAAACCGTGTTGGATTTAGAGTTCCAAATTCATCTATCAATATAGGAGAAAACAGAGTGAAACCTAAAAATTCAAACTGTTACTGCAGAGGAATGCTTCAAGCTATAAGAACGAAATTTGGTGAGTCAAGTGGGAATGGTGTACTGATCATTACCTCCAAGTATCATCAAGATTGGGTGAAATAACATTTGCTGAGATTTCAGGAAACTCGTAGTTTTTTGGAACCTAGGCAACCCCTTTCTGACCAATGTGGTTTTTCTCATGCTGTGCTTAGGGTTACTTGAATAGGAAACAAACAGTACAGACAGAACTTAGAACTGCTTTATTTTGTCAAGCTTCAAGGAGCTAGCACAAACCGTGTTGGATTTAGAGTTCCAAATCCATCTATCAATATAGGAGAAAACAGAGTGAAACCTAAAAATTCAAACTGTTACTGCAGAGGAATGCTTCAAGCTATAAGAACGAAATTTGGTGACTCAAGAGGGAATGGTGTACTGATCATTACCTCCAAGTATCATCAAGATTGGGTGAAAAAACATTTGCTGAGATTTCAGGAAACTCGTAGTTTTTTGGAAGCTAGGCAACCCCTTTCTGATGAAAGTGGTTTTTCTCAGGCTGTGCCTAGGGTTACTTGAATATGAAACAAACTGTATAGTTAGAACTTACAACTACTTTATTGTGTCAAGTTTCAAGGAGCTAGCACAAACCGTGTTGGATTTAGAGTTCCAAATTCATCTATCAATATAGGAGAAAACAGAGTGAAACCTAAAAATTCAAACTGTTACTGCAGAGGAATGCTTCAAGCTATAAGAACGAAATTTGGTGAGTCAAGTGGGAATGGGGTACTGATCATTACCTCCAAGTATCATCAAGATTGGGTGAAAAAACATTTGCTGAGATTTCAGGAAACTCGTAGTTTTTTTGGAAGCTAGGCAACCCCTTTCTGACGAAAGTGGTTTTTCTCATGCTGTGCTTAGGGTTACTTGAATAGGAAACAAACAGTACAGACAGAACTTAGAACTGCTTTATTTTGTCAAGCTTCAAGGAGCTAGCACAAACCTTGTTGAATTTAGAGTTCCAAATTCATCTATCAATATAGGAGAAAACAGAGTGAAACCTAAAAATTCAAACTGTTACTGCAGAGGAATGCTTCAAGCTATAAGAACGAAATTTGGTGAGTCAAGTGGGAATGGTGTACTGATCATTACCTCCAAGTATCATCAAGATTGGGTGAAATAACATTTGCTGAGATTTCAGGAAACTCGTAGTTTTTTGGAAGCTAGGCAACCCCTTTCAGATGAATTTGGTTTTCATCAGTCTCTGCTTAGGGCTACTTGAATAGGAAACAAACTGTATAGTTAGAACTTAGAACTACTTTATTGTGTCAAGTTTCAAGGAGCTAGCACAAACCGTGTTGGATTTAGAGTTCCAAATTCATCTATCAATATAGGAGAAAACAGAGTGAAACCTAAAAATTCAAACTGTTACTGCAGAGGAATGCTTCAAGCTATAAGAACGAAATTTGGTGAGTCAAGTGGGAATGGTGTACTGATCATTACCTCCAAGTATCATCAAGATTGGGTGAAAAAACATTGGCTGAGATTTCAGGAAACTCGTAGTTTTTTGGAAGCTAGGCAACCCCTTTCTGATGAAAGTGGTTTTTCTCAGGCTGTGCTTAGTGTTACTTGAAAAGGAAACAAACTGTATAGTTAGAACTTACAACTACTTTATTGTGTCAAGTTTCAAGGAGCTAGCACAAACCGTGTTGGATTTAGAGTTCCAAATTCATCTATCAATATATGAGAAAACAGAGTGAAACCTAAAAATTCAAACTGTTACTGCAGAGGAATGCTTCAAGCTATAAGAACGAAATTTGGTAAGTCAAGTGGGAATGGTGTACTTATCACTACCTCCAAGTATCATCAAGATTGGGTGAAATAACATTTGCTGAGATTTCAGGAAACTCGTAGTTTTTTGGAAGCTAGGCAACCCCTTTCAGACGAATTTGGTTTTCATCAGTCTCTGCTTAGGGCTACTTGAATAGGAAACAAACAGTACAGACAGAACTTAGAACTGCTTTATTTTGTCAAGTTTCAAGGAGCTAGCACAAACCGTGTTGGATTTAGAGTTCCAAATTCATCTATCAATATATGAGAAAACAGAGTGAAACCTAAAAATTCAAACTGTTACTGCAGAGGAATGCTTCAAGCTATAAGAACGAAATTTGGTGAGTCAAGTGGGAATGGTGTACTGATCATTACCTCCAAGTATCATCAAGATTGGGTGAAATAACATTTGCTGAGATTTCAGGAAACTCGTAGTTTTTTGGAAGCTAGGCAACCCATTTCTGACGAAAGTGGTTTTTCTCATGCTGTGCTTAGGGTTACTTGAATAGGAAACAAACAGTACAGACAGAACTTAGAACTGCTTTATTTTGTCAAGCTTCAAGGAGCTAGCACAAACCGTGTTGGATTTAGAGTTCCAAATTCATCTATCAATATAGGAGAAAACAGAGTGAAACCTAAAAATTCAAACTGTTACTGCAGAGGAATGCTTCAAGCTATAAGAACGAAATTTGGTGACTCAAGAGGGAATGGTGTACTGATCATTACCTCCAAGTATCATCAAGATTGGGTGAAAAAACATTTGCTGAGATTTCAGGAAACTCGTAGTTTTTTGGAAGCTAGGCAACCCCTTTGTGATGAAAGTGGTTTTTCTCAGGCTGTGCCTAGGGTTACTTGAATAGGAAACAAACTGTATAGTTAGAACTTACAACTACTTTATTGTGTCAAGTTTCAAGGAGCTAGCACAAACCGTGTTGGATTTAGAGTTCCAAATTCATCTATCAATATAGGAGAAAACAGAGTGAAACCTAAAAATTCAAACTGTTACTGCAGAGGAATGCTTCAAGCTATAAGAACGAAATTTGGTGAGTCAAGTGGGAATGGTGTAGTGATCATTACCTCCAAGTATCATCAAGATTGGGTGAAATAACATTTGCTGAGATTTCAGGAAACTCGTAGTTTTTTGGAAGCTAGGCAACCCCTTTCAGACGAATTTGGTTTTCATCAGTCTCTGCTTAGGGCTACTTGAATAGGAAACAAATAGTACAGACAGAACTTAGAACTGCTTTATTTTGTCAAGTTTCAAGGAGCTAGCACAAACCGTGTTGGATTTAGAGTACCAAACTCATCTATCAATATAGGAGAAAACAGAGTGAAACCTAAAAATTCAAACTGTTACTGCAGAGGAATGCTTCAAGCTATAAGAACGAAATTTGGTGAGTCAAGTGGGAATGGTGTACTGATCATTACCTCCATGTATCATCAAGATTGGGTGAAATAACATTTGCTGTGATTTCAGGAAACTCATAGTTTTTTGGAAGCTAGGCAACCCCTTTCAGACGAATTTGGTTTTCATCAGTCTCTGCTTAGGGCTACTTGAATAGGAAACAAACTGTATAGTTAGAACTTAGAACTACTTTATTTTGTCAAGTTTCAAGGAGCTAGCACAAACTGTGTTGGATTTAGAGTTCCAAATTCATCTATTAATATAGGAGAAAACAGAGTGAAACCTAAAAATTCAAACTGTTACTGCAGAGGAATGCTTCAAGCTATAAGAACGATATTTGGTGAGTCAAGTGGGAATGGTGTACTGATCATTACCTCCAAGTATCATCAAGATTGGGTGAAATAACATTTGCTGAGATTTCAGGAAACTCGTAGTTTTTTGGAACCTAGGCAACCCCTTTCTGACCAATGTGGTTTTTCTCATGCTGTGCTTAGGGTTACTTGAACAGGAAACAAACAGTACAGACAGAACTTAGAACTGCTTTATTTTGTCAAGCTTCAAGGAGCTAGCACAAACCGTGTTGGATTTAGAGTTCCAAATCCATCTATCAATATAGGAGAAAACAGAGTGAAACCTAAAAATTCAAACTGTTACTTCAGAGGAATGCTTCAAGGTATAAGAACGAAATTTGGTGAGTCAAGTGGGAATGCTGTACTGATCATTACCTCCAGGTATCATCAAGATTGGGTGAAATAACATTTGCTGAGATTTCAGGAAACTCGTAGTTTTTTGGAAGCTAGGCAACCCCTTTCTGAGGAAAGTGTTTTTTCTCATGCTGTGCTTAGGGTTACTTGAATAGGAAACAAACAGTACAGACAGAACTTAGAACTGCTTTATTTTGTCAAGCTTCAAGGAGCTATCACAAACCGTGTTGGATTTAGAGTTCCAAATTCATCTATCAATATAGGAGAAAACAGAGTGAAACCTAAAAATTCAAACTGTTACTGCAGAGGAATGCTTCAAGCTATAAGAACGAAATTTGGTGAGTCAAGTGGGAATGGTGTACTGATCATTACCTCCAAGTATCATCAAGATTGGGTGAAATAACATTTGCTGAGATTTCAGGAAACTCGTAGTTTTTTGGAACCTAGGCAACCCCTTTCTGACCAATGTGGTTTTTCTCATGCTGTGCTTAGGGTTACTTGAATAGGAAACAAACAGTACAGACAGAACTTAGAACTGCTTTATTTTGTCAAGCTTCAAGGAGCTAGCACAAACCGTGTTGGATTTAGAGTTCCAAATCCATCTATCAATATAGGAGAAAACAGAGTGAAACCTAAAAATTCAAACTGTTACTGCAGAGGAATGCTTCAAGGTATAAGAACGAAATTTGGTGAGTCAAGTGGGAATGCTGTACTGATCATTACCTCCAAGTATCATCAAGATTGGGTGAAATAACATTTGCTGAGATTTCAGGAAACTCGTAGATTTTTGGAAGCTAGGCAACCCATTTCTGACGAAAGTGGTTTTTCTCATGCTGTGCTTAGGGTTACTTGAATAGGAAACAAACAGTACAGACAGAACTTAGAACTGCTTTATTTTGTCAAGTTTCAAGGAGCTAGCACAAACCGTGTTGGATTTAGAGTTCCAAATTCATCTATCAATATATGAGAAAACAGAGTGAAACCTAAAAATTCAAACTGTTACTGCAGAGGAATGCTTCAAGCTGTAAGAACGAAATTTGGTGAGTCAAGTGGGAATGCTGTACTGATCATTACCTCCAAGTATCATCAAGATTGGGTGAAATAACATTTGCTGAGATTTCAGGAAACTCGTAGTTTTTTGGAAGCTAGGCAACCCCTTTCAGACGAATTTGGTTTTCGTCAGTCTCTGCTTAGGGCTACTTGAATAGGAAACAAACTGTATAGTTAGAACTTAGAACTACTTTATTTTGTCAAGTTTCAAGGAGCTAGCACAAACCGTGTTGGATTTAGAGTTCCAAATTCATCTATCAATATATGAGAAAACAGAGTGAAACCTAAAAATTCAAACTGTTACTGCAGAGGAATGCTTCAAGCTGTAAGAACGAAATTTGGTGAGTCAAGTGGGAATGGTGTACTGATCATTACCTCCAAGTATCATCAAGATTGGGTGAAATAACATTTGCTGAGATTTCAGGAAACTCGTAGTTTTTTGGAAGCTAGGCAACCCCTTTCAGACGAATTTGGTTTTCATCAGTCTCTGCTTAGGGCTACTTGAATAGGAAACAAACAGTACAGACAGAACTTAGAACTGCTTTATTTTGTCAAGTTTCAAGGAGCTAGCACAAACCGTGTTGGATTTAGAGTTCCAAACTCATCTATCCATATAGGAGAAAACAGAGTGAAACCTAAAAATTCAAACTGTTACTGCAGAGGAATGCTTCAAGCTATAAGAACGAAATTTGGTGAGTCAAGTGGGAATGGTGTACTGATCATTACCTCCAAGTATCATCAAGATTGGGTGAAATAACATTTGCTGAGTTTCAGGAAACTCGTAGTTTTTTGGAAGCTAGGCAACCCCTTTCTGACCAAAGTGGTTTTTCTCATGCTGTGCTTAGGGTTACTTGAATAGGAAACAAATAGTACAGACAGAACTTAGAACTGCTTTATTTTGTCAAGCTTCAAGGAGCTAGCACAAACCGTGTTGGATTTAGAGTTCCAAATCCATCTATCAATATAGGAGAAAACAGAGTGAAACCTAAAAATTCAAACTGTTACTGCAGAGGAATGCTTCAAGGTATAAGAACGAAATTTGGTGAGTCAAGTGGGAATGGTGTACTGATCATTACCTCCAAGTATCATCAAGATTGGGTGAAATAACATTTGCTGAGATTTCAGGAAACTCGTAGTTTTTTGGAAGCTAGGCAACCCCTTTCAGACGAATTTGGTTTTCATCAGTCTCTGCTTAGGGCTACTTGAATAGGAAACAAACTGTATAGTTAGAACTTAGAACTACTTTATTGTGTCAAGTTTCAAGGAGCTAGCACAAACTTTGTTGGATTTAGAGTTCCAAATTCATCTATCAATATAGGAGAAAACAGAGTGAAACTTAAAATTCAAACTGTTACTGCAGAGGAATGCTTCAAGCTATAAGAACGAAATTTGGTGAGTCAAGTGGGAATGCTGTACTGATCATTACCTCCAAGTATCATCAAGATTGGGTGAAATAACATTTGCTGAGATTTCAGGAAACTCTTAGTTTTTTGGAAGCTAGGCAACCCATTTCTGACGAAAGTGGTTTTTCTCATGCTGTGCTTAGGGTTACTTGAATAGGAAACAAACTGTATAGTTAGAACTAAGAACTACTTTATTTTGTCAAGTTTCAAGGAGCTAGCACAAACCGTGTTGGATTTAGAGTTCCAAATTCATCTATCAATATATGAGAAAAGAGAGTGAAACCTAAAAATTCAAACTGTTACTGCAGAGGAATGCTTCAAGCTATAAGAACGAAATTTGGTGAGTCAAGTGGGAATGGTGTACTGATCATTACCTCCAAGTATCATCAAGATTGGGTGAAATAACATTTGCTGAGATTTCAGGAAACTCGTAGTTTTTTGGAACCTAGGCAACCCCTTTCTGACCAATGTGGTTTTTCTCATGCTGTGCTTAGGGTTACTTGAACAGGAAACAAACAGTACAGACAGAACTTAGAACTGCTTTATTTTGTCAAGCTTCAAGGAGCTAGCACAAACCGTGTTGGATTTAGAGTTCCAAATCCATCTATCAATATAGGAGAAAACAGAGTGAAACCTAAAAATTCAAACTGTTACTTCAGAGGAATGCTTCAAGGTATAAGAACGAAATTTGGTGAGTCAAGTGGGAATGCTGTACTGATCATTACCTCCAGGTATCATCAAGATTGGGTGAAATAACATTTGCTGAGATTTCAGGAAACTCGTAGTTTTTTGGAAGCTAGGCAACCCCTTTCTGACGAAAGTGTTTTTTCTCATGCTGTGCTTAGGGTTACTTGAATAGGAAACAAACAGTACAGACAGAACTTAGAACTGCTTTATTTTGTCAAGCTTCAAGGAGCTATCACAAACCGTGTTGGATTTAGAGTTCCAAATTCATCTATCAATATAGGAGAAAACAGAGTGAAACCTAAAAATTCAAACTGTTACTGCAGAGGAATGCTTCAAGCTATAAGAACGAAATTTGGTGAGTCAAGTGGGAATGGTGTACTGATCATTACCTCCAAGTATCATCAAGATTGGGTGAAATAACATTTGCTGAGATTTCAGGAAACTCGTAGTTTTTTGGAACCTAGGCAACCCCTTTCTGACCAATGTGGTTTTTCTCATGCTGTGCTTAGGGTTACTTGAATAGGAAACAAACAGTACAGACAGAACTTAGAACTGCTTTATTTTGTCAAGCTTCAAGGAGCTAGCACAAACCGTGTTGGATTTAGAGTTCCAAATCCATCTATCAATATAGGAGAAAACAGAGTGAAACCTAAAAATTCAAACTGTTACTGCAGAGGAATGCTTCAAGGTATAAGAACGAAATTTGGTGAGTCAAGTGGGAATGCTGTACTGATCATTACCTCCAAGTATCATCAAGATTGGGTGAAATAACATTTGCTGAGATTTCAGGAAACTCGTAGATTTTTGGAAGCTAGGCAACCCATTTCTGACGAAAGTGGTTTTTCTCATGCTGTGCTTAGGGTTACTTGAATAGGAAACAAACAGTACAGACAGAACTTAGAACTGCTTTATTTTGTCAAGTTTCAAGGAGCTAGCACAAACCGTGTTGGATTTAGAGTTCCAAATTCATCTATCAATATAGGAGAAAACAGAGTGAAACCTAAATTCAAACTGTTACTGCAGAGGAATGCTTCAAGCTATAAGAACGAAATTTGGTGAGTCAAGTGGGAATGGTGTACTGATCATTACCTCCAAGTATCATCAAGATTGGGTGAAATAACATTTGCTGAGATTTCAGGAAACTCGTAGTTTTTTGGAAGCTAGGCAACCCCTTTCAGACGAATTTGGTTTTCGTCAGTCTCTGCTTAGGGCTACTTGAATAGGAAACAAACTGTATAGTTAGAACTTAGAACTACTTTATTTTGTCAAGTTTCAAGGAGCTAGCACAAACCGTGTTGGATTTAGAGTTCCAAATTCATCTATCAATATATGAGAAAACAGAGTGAAACCTAAAAATTCAAACTGTTACTGCAGAGGAATGCTTCAAGCTATAAGAACAAAATTTGGTGAGTCAAGTGGGAATGGTGTACTGATCATTACCTCCAAGTATCATCAAGATTGGGTGAAATAACATTTGCTGAGATTTCAGGAAACTCTTAGTTTTTTGGAAGCTAGGCAACCCATTTCTGACGAAAGTGGTTTTTCTCATGCTGTGCTTAGGGTTACTTGAATAGGAAACAAACAGTACAGACAGAACTTAGAACTGCTTTATTTTGTCAAGCTTCAAGGAGCTAGCACAAACCGTGTTGGATTTAGAGTTCCAAATTCATCTATCAATATAGGAGAAAACAGAGTGAAACCTAAAAATTCAAACTGTTACTGCAGAGGAATGCTTCAAGCTATAAGAACGAAATTTGGTGAGTCAAGTGGGAATGGTGTAGTGATCATTACCTCCAAGTATCATCAAGATTGGGTGAAATAACATTTGCTGAGATTTCAGGAAACTCGTAGTTTTTTGGAAGCTAGGCAACCCATTTCAAATGTATTTGGTTTTCATCAGTCTCTGCTTAGGGCTGTTTGAATAGGAAACAAACAGTACAGACAGAACTTAGAACTGCTTTATTTTGTCAAGTTTCAAGGAGCTAGCACAAACCGTGTTGGATTTAGAGTTCCAAATTCATCTATCAATATAGGAGAAAACAGAGTGAAACCTAAAAATTCAAACTGTTACTGCAGAGGAATGCTTCAAGCTGTAAGAACGAAATTTGGTGAGTCAAGTGGGAATGGTGTACTGATCATTACCTCCAAGTATCATCAAGATTGGGTGAAATAACATTTGCTGAGATTTCAGGAAACTCGTAGTTTTTTGGAAGATAGGCAACCCCTTTCTGATGAAAGTGGTTTTTCTCAGGCTGTGCTTAGTGTTACTTGAATAGGAAACAAACTGTATAGTTAGAACTTACAACTACTTTATTGTGTCAAGTTTCAAGGAGCTAGCACAAACCATGTTGGATTTAGAGTTCCAAATTCATCTATTAATATAGGAGAAAACAGAGTGAAACCTAAAAATTCAAACTGTTACTGCAGAGGAATGCTTCAAGCTATAAGAACGAAATTTGGTGAGTCAAGTGGGAATGGGGTACTGATCATTACCTCCAAGTATCATCAAGATTGGGTGAAAAAACATTTGCTGAGATTTCAGGAAACTCGTAGTTTTTTTGGAAGCTAGGCAACCCCTTTCTGACGAAAGTGGTTTTTCTCATGCTGTGCTTAGGGTTACTTGAATAGGAAACAAACAGTACAGACAGAACTTAGAACTGCTTTGTTTTGTCAAGCTTCAAGGAGCTAGCACAAACCGTGTTGGATTTAGAGTTCCAAATTCATCTATCAATATAGGAGAAAACAGAGTGAAACCTAAAAATTCAAACTGTTACTGCAGAGGAATGCTTCAAGCTATAAGAACGAAATTTGGTGAGTCAAGTGGGAATGGTGTACTGATCATTACCTCCAAGTATCATCAAGATTGGGTGAAATAACATTTGCTGAGATTTCAGGAAACTCGTAGTTTTTTGGAAGCTAGGCAACCCCTTTCAGACGAATTTGGTTTTCATCAGTCTCTGCTTAGGGCTACTTGAATAGGAAACAAACAGTACAGACAGAACTTAGAACTGCTTTATTTTGTCAAGTTTCAAGGAGCTAGCACAAACCGTGTTGGATTTAGAGTTCCAAACTCATCTATCCATATAGGAGAAAACAGAGTGAAACCTAAAAATTCAAACTGTTACTGCAGAGGAATGCTTCAAGCTATAAGAACGAAATTTGGTGAGTCAAGTGGGAATGGTGTACTGATCATTACCTCCAAGTATCATCAAGATTGGGTGAAATAACATTTGCTGAGATTTCAGGAAACTCATAGTTTTTTGGAAGCTAGGCAACCCCTTTCAGACGAATTTGGTTTTCATCAGTCTCTGCTTAGGGCTACTTGAATAGAAAACAAACTGTATAGTTAGAACTTAGAACTACTTTATTTTGTCAAGTTTCAAGGAGCTAGCACAAACTGTGTTGGATTTAGAGTTCCAAATTCATCTATTAATATAGGAGAAAACAGAGTGAAACCTAAAAATTCAAACTGTTACTGCAGAGGAATGCTTCAAGCTATAAGAACGAAATTTGGTGAGTCAAGTGGGAATGGTGTACTGATCATTACCTCCAAGTATCATCAAGATTGGGTGAAATAACATTTGCTGAGTTTCAGGAAACTCGTAGTTTTTTGGAAGCTAGGCAACCCCTTTCTGACCAAAGTGGTTTTTCTCATGCTGTGCTTAGGGTTACTTGAATAGGAAACAAATAGTACAGACAGAACTTAGAACTGCTTTATTTTGTCAAGCTTCAAGGAGCTAGCACAAACCGTGTTGGATTTAGAGTTCCAAATCCATCTATCAATATAGGAGAAAACAGAGTGAAACCTAAAAATTCAAACTGTTACTGCAGAGGAATGCTTCAAGGTATAAGAACGAAATTTGGTGAGTCAAGTGGGAATGGTGTACTGATCATTACCTCCAAGTATCATCAAGATTGGGTGAAATAACATTTGCTGAGATTTCAGGAAACTCGTAGTTTTTTGGAAGCTAGGCAACCCCTTTCAGACGAATTTGGTTTTCATCAGTCTCTGCTTAGGGCTACTTGAATAGGAAACAAACTGTATAGTTAGAACTTAGAACTACTTTATTGTGTCAAGTTTCAAGGAGCTAGCACAAACTTTGTTGGATTTAGAGTTCCAAATTCATCTATCAATATAGGAGAAAACAGAGTGAAACTTAAAATTCAAACTGTTACTGCAGAGGAATGCTTCAAGCTATAAGAACGAAATTTGGTGAGTCAAGTGGGAATGGTGTACTGATCATTACCTCCAAGTATCATCAAGATTGGGTGAAATAACATTTGCTGAGATTTCAGGAAACTCGTAGTTTTTTGGAAGCTAGGCAACCCCTTTCAGACGAATTTGGTTTTCGTCAGTCTCTGCTTAGGGCTACTTGAATAGGAAACAAACTGTATAGTTAGAACTTAGAACTACTTTATTTTGTCAAGTTTCAAGGAGCTAGCACAAACCGTGTTGGATTTAGAGTTCCAAATTCATCTATCAATATATGAGAAAACAGAGTGAAACCTAAAAATTCAAACTGTTACTGCAGAGGAATGCTTCAAGCTGTAAGAACGAAATTTGGTGAGTCAAGTGGGAATGGTGTACTGATCATTACCTCCAAGTATCATCAAGATTGGGTGAAATAACATTTGCTGAGATTTCAGGAAACTCGTAGTTTTTTGGAAGATAGGCAACCCCTTTCTGATGAAAGTCGTTTTTCTCAGGCTGTGCTTAGTGTTACTTGAATAGGAAACAAACTGTATAGTTAGAACTTACAACTACTTTATTGTGTCAAGTTTCAAGGAGCTAGCACAAACCATGTTGGGTTTAGAGTTCCAAATTCATCTATCAATATAGGAGAAAACCGAGTGAAACCTAAAAATTCAAACTGTTACTGCAGAGGAATGCTTCAAGCTATAAGAACGAAATTTGGTGAGTCAAGTGGGAATGGGGTACTGATCATTACCTCCAAGTATCATCAAGATTGGGTGAAAAAACATTTGCTGAGATTTCAGGAAACTCGTAGTTTTTTTGGAAGCTAGGCAACCCCTTTCTGACGAAAGTGGTTTTTCTCATGCTGTGCTTAGGGTTACTTGAATAGGAAACAAACAGTACAGACAGAACTTAGAACTGCTTTGTTTTGTCAAGCTTCAAGGAGCTAGCACAAACCGTGTTGGATTTAGAGTTCCAAATTCATCTATCAATATAGGAGAAAACAGAGTGAAACCTAAAAATTCAAACTGTTACTGCAGAGGAATGCTTCAAGCTATAAGAACGAAATTTGGTGAGTCAAGTGGGAATGGTGTACTGATCATTACCTCCAAGTATCATCAAGATTGGGTGAAATAACATTTGCTGAGATTTCAGGAAACTCGTAGTTTTTTGGAAGCTAGGCAACCCCTTTCAGACGAATTTGGTTTTCATCAGTCTCTGCTTAGGGCTACTTGAATAGGAAACAAACAGTACAGACAGAACTTAGAACTGCTTTATTTTGTCAAGTTTCAAGGAGCTAGCACAAACCGTGTTGGATTTAGAGTTCCAAACTCATCTATCCATATAGGAGAAAACAGAGTGAAACCTAAAAATTCAAACTGTTACTGCAGAGGAATGCTTCAAGCTATAAGAACGAAATTTGGTGAGTCAAGTGGGAATGGTGTACTGATCATTACCTCCAAGTATCATCAAGATTGGGTGAAATAACATTAGCTGAGATTTCAGGAAACTCATAGTTTTTTGGAAGCTAGGCAACCCCTTTCAGACGAATTTGGTTTTCATCAGTCTCTGCTTAGGGCTACTTGAATAGAAAACAAACTGTATAGTTAGAACTTAGAACTACTTTATTTTGTCAAGTTTCAAGGAGCTAGCACAAACTGTGTTGGATTTAGAGTTCCAAATTCATCTATTAATATAGGAGAAAACAGAGTGAAACCTAAAAATTCAAACTGTTACTGCAGAGGAATGCTTCAAGCTATAAGAACGAAATTTGGTGAGTCAAGTGGGAATGGTGTACTGATCATTACCTCCAAGTATCATCAAGATTGGGTGAAATAACATTTGCTGAGTTTCAGGAAACTCGTAGTTTTTTGGAAGCTAGGCAACCCCTTTCTGACCAAAGTGGTTTTTCTCATGCTGTGCTTAGGGTTACTTGAATAGGAAACAAATAGTACAGACAGAACTTAGAACTGCTTTATTTTGTCAAGCTTCAAGGAGCTAGCACAAACCGTGTTGGATTTAGAGTTCCAAATCCATCTATCAATATAGGAGAAAACAGAGTGAAACCTAAAAATTCAAACTGTTACTGCAGAGGAATGCTTCAAGGTATAAGAACGAAATTTGGTGAGTCAAGTGGGAATGGTGTACTGATCATTACCTCCAAGTATCATCAAGATTGGGTGAAATAACATTTGCTGAGATTTCAGGAAACTCGTAGTTTTTTGGAAGCTAGGCAACCCCTTTCAGACGAATTTGGTTTTCATCAGTCTCTGCTTAGGGCTACTTGAATAGGAAACAAACTGTATAGTTAGAACTTAGAACTACTTTATTGTGTCAAGTTTCAAGGAGCTAGCACAAACTTTGTTGGATTTAGAGTTCCAAATTCATCTATCAATATAGGAGAAAACAGAGTGAAACTTAAAATTCAAACTGTTACTGCAGAGGAATGCTTCAAGCTATAAGAACGAAATTTGGTGAGTCAAGTGGGAATGCTGTACTGATCATTACCTCCAAGTATCATCAAGATTGGGTGAAATAACATTTGCTGAGATTTCAGGAAACTCGTAGTTTTTTGGAAGCTAGGCAACCCATTTCTGACGAAAGTGGTTTTTCTCATGCTGTGCTTAGGGTTACTTGAATAGGAAACAAACTGTATAGTTAGAACTAAGAACTACTTTATTTTGTCAAGTTTCAAGGAGCTAGCACAAACCGTGTTGGATTTAGAGTTCCAAATTCATCTATCAATATATGAGAAAACAGAGTGAAACCTAAAAATTCAAACTGTTACTGCAGAGGAATGCTTCAAGCTATAAGAACGAAATTTGGTGAGTCAAGTGGGAATGGTGTACTGATCATTACCTCCAAGTATCATCAAGATTGGGTGAAATAACATTTGCTGAGATTTCAGGAAACTCGTAGTTTTTTGGAACCTAGGCAACCCCTTTCTGACCAATGTGGTTTTTCTCATGCTGTGCTTAGGGTTACTTGAACAGGAAACAAACAGTACAGACAGAACTTAGAACTGCTTTATTTTGTCAAGCTTCAAGGAGCTAGCACAAACCGTGTTGGATTTAGAGTTCCAAATCCATCTATCAATATAGGAGAAAACAGAGTGAAACCTAAAAATTCAAACTGTTACTTCAGAGGAATGCTTCAAGGTATAAGAACGAAATTTGGTGAGTCAAGTGGGAATGCTGTACTGATCATTACCTCCAGGTATCATCAAGATTGGGTGAAATAACATTTGCTGAGATTTCAGGAAACTCGTAGTTTTTTGGAAGCTAGGCAACCCCTTTCTGACGAAAGTGTTTTTTCTCATGCTGTGCTTAGGGTTACTTGAATAGGAAACAAACAGTACAGACAGAACTTAGAACTGCTTTATTTTGTCAAGCTTCAAGGAGCTATCACAAACCGTGTTGGATTTAGAGTTCCAAATTCATCTATCAATATAGGAGAAAACAGAGTGAAACCTAAAAATTCAAACTGTTACTGCAGAGGAATGCTTCAAGCTATAAGAACGAAATTTGGTGAGTCAAGTGGGAATGGTGTACTGATCATTACCTCCAAGTATCATCAAGATTGGGTGAAATAACATTTGCTGAGATTTCAGGAAACTCGTAGTTTTTTGGAACCTAGGCAACCCCTTTCTGACCAATGTGGTTTTTCTCATGCTGTGCTTAGGGTTACTTGAATAGGAAACAAACAGTACAGACAGAACTTAGAACTGCTTTATTTTGTCAAGCTTCAAGGAGCTAGCACAAACCGTGTTGGATTTAGAGTTCCAAATCCATCTATCAATATAGGAGAAAACAGAGTGAAACCTAAAAATTCAAACTGTTACTGCAGAGGAATGCTTCAAGGTATAAGAACGAAATTTGGTGAGTCAAGTGGGAATGCTGTACTGATCATTACCTCCAAGTATCATCAAGATTGGGTGAAATAACATTTGCTGAGATTTCAGGAAACTCGTAGATTTTTGGAAGCTAGGCAACCCATTTCTGACGAAAGTGGTTTTTCTCATGCTGTGCTTAGGGTTACTTGAATAGGAAACAAACAGTACAGACAGAACTTAGAACTGCTTTATTTTGTCAAGTTTCAAGGAGCTAGCACAAACCGTGTTGGATTTAGAGTTCCAAATTCATCTATCAATATAGGAGAAAACAGAGTGAAACCTAAAAATTCAAACTGTTACTGCAGAGGAATGCTTCAAGCTATAAGAACGAAATTTGGTGAGTCAAGTGGGAATGGTGTACTGATCATTACCTCCAAGTATCATCAAGATTGGGTGAAATAACATTTGCTGAGATTTCAGGAAACTCGTAGTTTTTTGGAAGCTAGGCAACCCCTTTCAGACGAATTTGGTTTTCGTCAGTCTCTGCTTAGGGCTACTTGAATAGGAAACAAACTGTATAGTTAGAACTTAGAACTACTTTATTTTGTCAAGTTTCAAGGAGCTAGCACAAACCGTGTTGGATTTAGAGTTCCAAATTCATCTATCAATATATGAGAAAACAGAGTGAAACCTAAAAATTCAAACTGTTACTGCAGAGGAATGCTTCAAGCTATAAGAACAAAATTTGGTGAGTCAAGTGGGAATGGTGTACTGATCATTACCTCCAAGTATCATCAAGATTGGGTGAAATAACATTTGCTGAGATTTCAGGAAACTCTTAGTTTTTTGGAAGCTAGGCAACCCATTTCTGACGAAAGTGGTTTTTCTCATGCTGTGCTTAGGGTTACTTGAATAGGAAACAAACAGTACAGACAGAACTTAGAACTGCTTTATTTTGTCAAGCTTCAAGGAGCTAGCACAAACCGTGTTGGATTTAGAGTTCCAAATTCATCTATCAATATAGGAGAAAACAGAGTGAAACCTAAAAATTCAAACTGTTACTGCAGAGGAATGCTTCAAGCTATAAGAACGAAATTTGGTGAGTCAAGTGGGAATGGTGTAGTGATCATTACCTCCAAGTATCATCAAGATTGGGTGAAATAACATTTGCTGAGATTTCAGGAAACTCGTAGTTTTTTGGAAGCTAGGCAACCCCTTTCAGACGAATTTGGTTTTCATCAGTCTCTGCTTAGGGCTACTTGAATAGGAAACAAACTGTATAGTTAGAACTTAGAACTACTTTATTGTGTCAAGTTTCAAGGAGCTAGCACAAACTTTGTTGGATTTAGAGTTCCAAATTCATCTATCAATATAGGAGAAAACAGAGTGAAACTTAAAATTCAAACTGTTACTGCAGAGGAATGCTTCAAGCTATAAGAACGAAATTTGGTGAGTCAAGTGGGAATGCTGTACTGATCATTACCTCCAAGTATCATCAAGATTGGGTGAAATAACATTTGCTGAGATTTCAGGAAACTCGTAGTTTTTTGGAAGCTAGGCAACCCATTTCTGACGAAAGTGGGTTTTCTCATGCTGTGCTTAGGGTTACTTGAATAGGAAACAAACTGTATAGTTAGAACTAAGAAATACTTTATTTTGTCAAGTTTCAAGGAGCTAGCACAAACCGTGTTGGATTTAGAGTTCCAAATTCATCTATCAATATATGAGAAAAGAGAGTGAAACCTAAAAATTCAAACTGTTACTGCAGAGGAATGCTTCAAGCTATAAGAACGAAATTTGGTGAGTCAAGTGGGAATGGTGTACTGATCATTACCTCCAAGTATCATCAAGATTGGGTGAAATAACACTTGCTGAGATTTCAGGAAACTCGTAGTTTTTTGTAAGCTAGGCAATCCATTTCTGACGAAAGTGGTTTTTCTCATGCTGTGCTTAGGGTTACTTGAATAGGAAACAAACAGTACAGACAGAACTTAGAACTGCTTTATTTTGTCAAGCTTCAAGGAGCTAGCACAAACCGTGTTGGATTTAGAGTTCCAAATTCATCTATCAATATAGGAGAAAACAGAGTGAAACCTAAAAATTCAAACTGTTACTGCAGAGGAATGCTTCAAGCTATAAGAACGAAATTTGGTGAGTCAAGAGGGAATGGTGTACTGATCATTACCTCCAAGTATCATCAAGATTGGGTGAAATAACATTTGCTGAGATTTCAGGAAACTCGTAGTTTTTTGGAAGCTAGGCAACCCCTTTCAGACGAATTTGGTTTTCATCAGTCTCTGCTTAGGGCTACTTGAATAGGAAACAAACTGTATAGTTAGAACTTAGAACTACTTTATTGTGTCAAGTTTCAAGGAGCTAGCAGAAACCGTGTTGGATTTAGAATTCCAAATTCATCTATCAATATAGGAGAAAACAGAGTGAAACCTAAAAATTCAAACTGTTACTGCAGAGGAATGCTTCAAGGTATAAGAACGAAATTTGGTGAGTCAAGTGGGAATGGTGTACTGATCATTACCTCCAAGTATCATCAAGATTGGGTGAAATAACATTTGCTGAGATTTCAGGAAACTCGTAGTTTTTTGGAAGCTAGGCAACCCCTTTCTGATGAAAGTGGTTTTTCTCAGGCTGTGCTTAGGGTTACTTGAATATGAAACAAACTGTATAGTTAGACCTTAGAACTACTTTATTGTGTCAAGTTTCAAGGAGGTAGCACAAACCGTGTTGGATTTAGAGTTCCAAATTCATCTATCAATATAGGAGAAAACAGAGTGAAACCTAAAAATTCAAACTGTTACTGCAGAGAAATGCTTCAAGCTATAAGAACGAAATTTGGTGAGTCAAGTGGGAATGGTGTACTGATCATTACCTCCAAGTATCATCAAGATTGGGTGAAATAACATTTGCTGAGATTTCAGGAAACTCGTAGTTTTTTGGAAGCTAGGCAACCCCTTTCAGACGAATTTGGTTTTCATCAGTCTCTGCTTAGGGCTACTTGAATAGGAAACAAACTGTATAGTTAGAACTTAGAACTACTTTATTGTGTCAAGTTTCAAGGAGCTAGCACAAACTTTGTTGGATTTAGAGTTCCAAATTCATCTATCAATATAGGAGAAAACAGAGTGAAACTTAAAATTCAAACTGTTACTGCAGAGGAATGCTTCAAGGTATAAGAACGAAATTTGGTGAGTCAAGTGGGAATGGTGTACTGATCATTACCTCCAAGTATCATCAAGATTGGGTGAAATAACATTTGCTGAGATTTCAGGAAACTCGTAGTTTCTTGGAAGCTAGGCAACCCCTTTCAGACGAATTTGGTTTTCATCAGTCTCTGCTTAGGGCTACTTGAATAGGAAACAAACTGTATAGTTAGAACTTAGAACTACTTTATTTTGTCAAGTTTCAAGGAGCTAGCACAAACCGTGTTGGATTTAGAGTTCCAAATTCATCTATCAATATAGGAGAAAACAGAGTGAAACCTAAAAATTCAAACTGTTACTGTAGAGGAATGCTTCAAGCTATAAGAACGAAATTTGGTGAGTCAAGTGGGAATGGTGTACTGATCATTACCTCCAAGTATCATCAAGATTGGGTGAAATAACATTTGCTGAGTTTCAGGAAACTCGTAGTTTTTTGGAAGCTAGGCAACCCCTTTCTGACCAAAGTGGTTTTTCTCATGCTGTGCTTAGGGTTACTTGAATAGGAAACAAACAGTACAGACAGAACTTAGAACTGCTTTATTTTGTCAAGCTTCAAGGAGCTAGCACAAACCGTGTTGGATTTAGAGTTCCAAATCCATCTATCAATATAGGAGAAAACAGAGCGAAATCTAAAAATTCAAACTGCTACTGCAGAGGAATGCTTCAAGGTATAAGAACGAAATTTGGTGAGTCAAGTGGGAATGGTGTACTGATCATTACCTCCAAGTATCATCAAGATTGGGTGAAATAACATTTGCTGAGATTTCAGGAAACTCGTAGTTTTTTGGAAGCTAGGCAACCCCTTTCTGACGAAAGTGGTTTTTCTCATGCTGTGCTTAGGGTTACTTGAATAGGAAACAAACAGGACAGACAGAACTTAGAACTGCTTTATTTTGTCAAGCTTCAAGGAGCTAGCACAAACCGTGTTGGATTTAGAGTTCCAAATTCATCTATCAATATAGGAGAAAACAGAGTGAAACCTAAATATTCAAACTGTTACTGCAGAGGAATGCTTCAAGGTATAAGAACGAAATTTGGTGAGTCAAGAGGGAATGGTGTACTGATCATTACCTCCAAGTATCATCAAGATTGGGTGAAATAACATTTGCTGAGATTTCAGGAAACTCGTAGTTTTTTGGAAGCTAGGCAACCCCTTTCAGACGAATTTGGTTTTCATCAGTCTCTGCTTAGGGCTACTTGAATAGGAAACAAACTGTATAGTTAGAACTTAGAACTACTTTATTGTGTCAAGTTTCAAGGAGCTAGCACAAACTTTGTTGGATTTAGAGTTCCAAATTCATCTATCAATATAGGAGAAAACAGAGTGAAACTTAAAATTCAAACTGTTACTGCAGAGGAATGCTTCAATCTATAAGAACGAAATTTGGTGAGTCAAGTGGAAATGGTGTACTGATCATTACCTCCAAGTATCATCAAGATTGGGTGAAATAACATTTGCTGAGATTTCAGGAAACTCGTAGTTTTTTGGAAGCTAGGCAACCCCTTTCAGACGAATTTGGTTTTCATCAGTCTCTGCTTAGGGCTACTTGAATAGGAAACAAACTGTATAGTTAGAACTAAGAACTACTTTATTTTGTCAAGTTTCAAGGAGTTAGCACAAACCGTGTTGGATTTAGAGTTCCAAATTCATCTACCAATATATGAGAAAACAGAGTGAAACCTAAAAATTCAAACTGTTACTGCAGAGGAATGCTTCAAGCTATAAGAACGAAATTTGGTGAGTCAAGTGGGAATGGTGTACTGATCATTACCTCCAAGTATCATCAAGATTGGGTGAAATAACATTTGCTGAGATTTCAGGAAACTCATAGTTTTTTGAAAGCTAGGCAACCCCTTTCAGACGAATTTGGTTTTCATCAGTCTCTGCTTAGGGCTACTTGAATAGGAAACAAACTGTATAGTTAGAACTTAGAACTACTTTATTTTGTCAAGATTCAAGTAGCTAGCACAAACTGTGTTGGATTTAGAGTTCCAAATTCATCTATTAATATAGGAGAAAACAGAGTGAAACCTAAAAATTCAAACTGTTACTGCAGAGGAATGCTTCAAGCTATAAGAACGAAATTTGGTGAGTCAAGTGGGAATGGTGTACTGATCATTACCTCCAAGTATCATCAAGATTGGGTGAAATAACATTTGCTGAGATTTCAGGAAACTCGCAGTTTTTTGGAAGCTAGGCAACCCCTTTCTGACCAAAGTGGTTTTTCTCATGCTGTGCTTAGGGTTACTTGAATAGGAAACAAACAGTACAGACAGAACTTAGAACTGCTTTATTTTGTCAAGCTTCAAGGAGCTAGCACAAACCGTGTTGGATTTAGAGTTCCAAATCCATCTATCAATATAGGAGAAAACAGAGTGAAATCTAAAAATTCAAACTGTTACTGCAGAGGAATGCTTCAAGGTATAAGAACGAAATTTGGTGAGTCAAGTGGGAATGGTGTACTGATCATTACCTCCAAGTATCATCAAGATTGGGTGAAATAACATTTGCTGAGATTTCAGGAAACTCGTAGTTTTTTGGAACCTAGGCAACCCCTTTCTGATGAAAGTGGTTTTTCTCAGGCTGTGCTTAGGGTTACTTGAATATGAAACAAACTGTATAGTTAGACCTTAGAACTACTTTATTGTGTCAAGTTTCAAGGAGGTAGCACAAACCGTGTTGGATTTAGAGTTCCAAATTCATCTATCAATATAGGAGAAAACAGAGTGAAACCTAAAAATTCAAACTGTTACTGCAGAGGAATGCTTCAAGTTATAAGAACGAAATTTGGTGAGTCAAGTGGGAATGGTGTACTGATCATTACCTCCAAGTATCATCAAGATTGGGTGAAATAACATTTGCTGAGATTTCAGGAAACTCGTAGTTTTTTGGAAGCTAGGCAACCCCTTTCAGACGAATTTGGTTTTCATCAGTCTCTGCTTAGGGCTACTTGAATAGGAAACAAACTGTAAAGTTAGAACTTAGAACTACTTTATTGTGTCAAGTTTCAAGGAGCTAGCACAAACCGTGTTGGATTTAGAGTTCCAAATTCATCTATCAATATAGGAGAAAACAGAGTGAAACCTAAAAATTCAAACTGTTACTGCAGAGGAATGCTTCAAGCTATAAGAACGAAATTTGGTGAGTCATGTGGGAATGGTGTACTGATCATTACTTCCAAGTATCATCAAGATTGGGTGAAATAACATTTGCTGAGATTTCAGGAAACTCGTAGTTTTTTGGAAGCTAGGCAACCCCTTTCAGACGAATTTGGTTTTCATCAGTCTCTGCTTAGGGCTACTTGAATAGGAAACAAACTGTATAGTTAGAACTTAGAACTACTTTATTGTGTCAAGTTTCAAGGAGCTAGCACAAACTTTGTTGGATTTAGAGTTCCAAATTCATCTATCAATATAGGAGAAAACAGAGTGAAACTTAAAATTCAAACTGTTACTGCAGAGGAATGCTTCAAGGTATAAGAACGAAATTTGGTGAGTCAAGTGGGAATGGTGTACTGATCATTACCTCCAAGTATCATCAAGATTGGGTGAAATAACATTTGCTGAGATTTCAGGAAACTCGTAGTTTTTTGGAAGCTAGGCAACCCCTTTGTGACGAATTTGGTTTTCATCAGTCTCTGCTTAGGGCTACTTGAATAGAAACAAACAGTACAGACAGAACTTAGAACTGCTTTATTTTGTCAAGTTTCAAGGAGCTAGCACAAACCGTGTTGGATTTAGAGTTCCAAACTCATCTATCAATATAGGAGAAAACAGAGTGAAACCTAAAAATTCAAACTGTTACTGCAGAGGAATGCTTCAAGCTATAAGAACGAAATTTGGTGAGTCAAGTGGGAATGGTGTACTGATCATTACCTCCAAGTATCATCAAGATTGGGTGAAATAACATTTGCTGAGATTTCAGGAAACTCATAGTTTTTTGAAAGCTAGG
This sequence comes from Spermophilus citellus, assembly GCF_964194105.1. Taxonomy (NCBI): domain Eukaryota; kingdom Metazoa; phylum Chordata; class Mammalia; order Rodentia; family Sciuridae; genus Spermophilus; species Spermophilus citellus. The sequence goes on along the minus strand of NC_138200.1, from coordinate 26,790,899 downwards.
CAACCCCTTTCAGACGAATTTGGTTTTCATCAGTCTCTGCTTAGGGCTACTTGAATAGGAAACAAACTGTATAGTTAGAACTTAGAACTACTTTATTTTGTCAAGATTCAAGTAGCTAGCACAAACTGTGTTGGATTTAGAGTTCCAAATTCATCTATTAATATAGGAGAAAACAGAGTGAAACCTAAAAATTCAAACTGTTACTGCAGAGGAATGCTTCAAGCTATAAGAACGAAATTTGGTGAGTCAAGTGGGAATGGTGTACTGATCATTACCTCCAAGTATCATCAAGATTGGGTGAAATAACATTTGCTGAGATTTCAGGAAACTCGTAGTTTTTTGGAAGCTAGGCAACCCCTTTCTGACCAAAGTGGTTTTTCTCATGCTGTGCTTAGGGTTACTTGAATAGGAAACAAACAGTACAGACAGAACTTAGAACTCCTTTATTTTGTCAAGCTTCAAGGAGCTAGCACAAACCGTGTTGGATTTAGAGTTCCAAATCCATCTATCAATATAGGAGAAAACAGAGTGAAATCTAAAAATTCAAACTGTTACTGCAGAGGAATGCTTCAAGGTATAAGAACGAAATTTGGTGAGTCAAGTGGGAATGGTGTACTGATCATTACCTCCAAGTATCATCAAGATTGGGTGAAATAAGATTTGCTGAGATTTCAGGAAACTCGTAGTTTTTTGGAAGCTAGGCAACCCATTTCTGACGAAAGTGGTTTTTCTCATGCTGTGCTTAGGGTTACTTGAATAGGAAATAAACAGTACAGACAGAACTTAGAACTACTTCATTTTGTCAAGCTTCAAGGAGCTAGCACAAACCGTGTTGGATTTAGAGTTCCAAATTCATCTATCAATATAGGAGAAAACAGAGTGAAACCTAAAAATTCAAACTGTTACTGCAGAGGAATGCTTCAAGCTATAAGAACTAAATTTGGTGAGTCAAGAGGGAATGGTGTACTGATCATTACCTCCAAGTATCATCAAGATTGGGTGAAATAATATTTGCTGAGATTTCAGGAAACTCGTAGTTTTTTGGAAGCTAGGCAACCCCTTTCAGACGAATTTGGTTTTCATCAGTCTCTGCTTAGGGCTACTTGAATAGGAAACAAACTGTATAGTTCGAACTTAGAACTACTTTATTGTGTCAAGTTTCAAGGAGCTAGCACAAACCGTGTTGGATTTAGAGTTCCAAATCCATCTATCAATATAGGAGAAAACAGAGTGAAACCTAAAAATTCAAACTGTTACTGCAGAGGAATGCTTCAAGCTATAAGAACGAAATTTGGTGAGTCAAGTGGGAATGGTGTACTGATCATTACCTCCAAGTATCATCAAGATTGGATGAAATAACATTTGCTGAGATTTCAGGAAACTCGTAGTTTTTTGGAAGCTAGGCAACCCCTTTCTGATGAAAGTGGTTTTTCTCAGGCTGTGCTTAGGGTTACTTGAATATGAAACAAACTGTATAGTTAGACCTTAGAACTACTTTATTGTGTCAAGTTTCAAGGAGGTAGCACAAACCGTGTTGGATTTAGAGTTCCAAATTCATCTATCAATATAGGAGAAAACAGAGTGAAACCTAAAAATTCAAACTGTTACTGCAGAGGAATGCTTCAAGTTATAAGAACGAAATTTGGTGAGTCAAGTGGGAATGGTGTACTGATCATTACCGCCAAGTATCATCAAGATTGGGTCAAATAACATTTGCTGAGATTTCAGGAAACTCGTAGTTTTTTGGAAGCTAGGCAACCCCTTTCAGACGAATTTGGTTTTCATCAGTCTCTGCTTAGGGCTACTTGAATAGGAAACAAACTGTAAAGTTAGAACTTAGAACTACTTTATTGTGTCAAGTTTCAAGGAGCTAGCACAAACCGTGTTGGATTTAGAGTTCCAAATTCATCTATCAATATAGGAGAAAACAGAGTGAAACCTAAAAATTCAAACTGTTACTGCAGAGGAATGCTTCAAGCTATAAGAACGAAATTTGGTGAGTCATGTGGGAATGGTGTACTGATCATTACTTCCAAGTATCATCAAGATTGGGTGAAATAACATTTGCTGAGATTTCAGGAAACTCGTAGTTTTTTGGAAGCTAGGCAACCCCTTTCAGACGAATTTGGTTTTCATCAGTCTCTGCTTAGGGCTACTTGAATAGGAAACAAACTGTATAGTTAGAACTTAGAACTACTTTATTGTGTCAAGTTTCAAGGAGCTAGCACAAACTTTGTTGGATTTAGAGTTCCAAATTCATCTATCAATATAGGAGAAAACAGAGTGAAACTTAAAATTCAAACTGTTACTGCAGAGGAATGCTTCAAGGTATAAGAACGAAATTTGGTGAGTCAAGTGGGAATGGTGTACTGATCATTACCTCCAAGTATCATCAAGATTGGGTGAAATAACATTTGCTGAGATTTCAGGAAACTCGTAGTTTTTTGGAAGCTAGGCAACCCCTTTCTGACGAATTTGGTTTTCATCAGTCTCTGCTTAGGGCTACTTGAATAGAAACAAACAGTACAGACAGAACTTAGAACTGCTTTATTTTGTCAAGTTTCAAGGAGCTAGCACAAACCGTGTTGGATTTAGAGTTCCAAACTCATCTATCAATATAGGAGAAAACAGAGTGAAACCTAAAAATTCAAACTGTTACTGCAGAGGAATGCTTCAAGCTATAAGAACGAAATTTGGTGAGTCAAGTGGGAATGGTGTACTGATCATTACCTCCAAGTATCATCAAGATTGGGTGAAATAACATTTGCTGAGATTTCAGGAAACTCATAGTTTTTTGAAAGCTAGGCAACCCCTTTCAGACGAATTTGGTTTTCATCAGTCTCTGCTTAGGGCTACTTGAATAGGAAACAAAGTGTGTAGTTAGAACTTAGAACTACTTTATTTTGTCAAGTTTCAAGGAGCTAGCACAAACTGTGTTGGATTTAGAGTTCCAAATTCATCTATTAATATAGGAGAAAACAGAGTGAAACCTAAAAATTCAAACTGTTACTGCAGAGGAATGCTTCAAGCTATAAGAACGAAATTTGGTGAGTCAAGTGGGAATGGTGTACTGATCATTACCTCCAAGTATCATCAAGATTGGGTGAAATAACATTTGCTGAGATTTCAGGAAACTCGTAGTTTTTTGGAAGCTAGGCAACCCATTTCAAATGTATTTGGTTTTCATCAGTCTCTGCTTAGGGCTATTTGAATAGGAAACAAACAGTACAGACAGAACTTAGAACTGCTTTATTTTGTCAAGTTTGAAGGAGCTAGCACAAACCGTGTTGGATTTAGAGTTCCAAATTCATCTATCAATATATGAGAAAACAGAGTGAAACCTAAAAATTCAAACTGTTACTGCAGAGGAATGCTTCAAGCTATAAGAAGGAAATTTGGTGAGTCAAGTGGGAATGGTGTACTGATCATTACCTCCAAGTATCATCAAGATTGGGTGAAATAACATTTGCTGAGATTTCAGGAAACTCGTTGTTTTTTGGAAGCTAGGCAACCCCTTTCTGACGAATTTGGTTTTCATCAGTCTCTGCTTAGGGCTACTTGAATAGATACAAACAGTACAGACAGAACTTAGAACTGCTTTATTTTGTCAAGTTTCAAGGAGCTAGCACAAACCGTGTTGGATTTAGAGTTCCAAACTCATCTATCAATATAGGAGAAAACAGAGTGAAACCTAAAAATTCAAACTGTTACTGCAGAGGAATGCTTCAAGCTATAAGAACGAAATTTGGTGAGTCAAGTGGGAATGGTGTACTGATCATTACCTCCAAGTATCATCAAGATTGGGTGAAATAACATTTGCTGAGATTTCAGGAAACTCATAGTTTTTTGAAAGCTAGGCAACCCCTTTCAGACGAATTTGGTTTTCATCAGTCTCTGCTTAGGGCTACTTGAATAGGAAACAAACTGTATAGTTAGAACTTAGAACTACTTTATTTTGTCAAGATTCAAGTAGCTAGCACAAACTGTGTTGGATTTAGAGTTCCAAATTCATCTATTAATATAGGAGAAAACAGAGTGAAACCTAAAAATTCAAACTGTTACTGCAGAGGAATGCTTCAAGCTATAAGAACGAAATTTGGTGAGTCAAGTGGGAATGGTGTACTGATCATTACCTCCAAGTATCATCAAGATTGGGTGAAATAACATTTGCTGAGATTTCAGGAAACTCGTAGTTTTTTGGAAGCTAGGCAACCCCTTTCTGAACAAAGTGGTTTTTCTCATGCTGTGCTTAGGGTTACTTGAATAGGAAACAAACAGTACAGACAGAACTTAGAACTGCTTTATTTTGTCAAGCTTCAAGGAGCTAGCACAAACCGTGTTGGATTTAGAGTTCCAAATCCATCTATCAATATAGGAGAAAACAGAGTGAAATCTAAAAATTCAAACTGTTACTGCAGAGGAATGCTTCAAGGTATAAGAACGAAATTTGGTGAGTCAAGTGGGAATGGTGTACTGATCATTACCTCCAAGTATCATCAAGATTGGGTGAAATAAGATTTGCTGAGATTTCAGGAAACTCGTAGTTTTTTGGAAGCTAGGCAACCCATTTCTGACGAAAGTGGTTTTTCTCATGCTGTGCTTAGGGTTACTTGAATAGGAAATAAACAGTACAGACAGAACTTAGAACTGCTTCATTTTGTCAAGCTTCAAGGAGCTAGCACAAACCGTGTTGGATTTAGAGTTCCAAATTCATCTATCAATATAGGAGAAAACAGAGTGAAACCTAAAAATTCAAACTGTTACTGCAGAGGAATGCTTCAAGCTATAAGAACGAAATTTGGTGAGTCAAGAGGGAATGGTGTACTGATCATTACCTCCAAGTATCATCAAGATTGGATGAAATAACATTTGCTGAGATTTCAGGAAACTCGTAGTTTTTTGGAAGCTAGGCAACCCCTTTCAGACGAATTTGGTTTTCATCAGTCTCTGCTTAGGGCTACTTGAATAGGAAACAAACAGTACAGACAGAACTTAGAACTGCTTTATTATGTCAAGTTTCAAGGAGCTAGGACAAACCGTGTTGGATTTAGAGTTCCAAATCCATCTATCAATATAAGAGAAAACAGAGTGAAACCTAAAAATGCAAACTGTTACTGCAGAGGAATGCTTCAAGGTATAAGAACGAAACTTGGTGAGTGAAGTGGGAATGGTGTACTGATCATTACCTCCAAGTATCATCAAGATTGGGTGAAATAACATTTGCTGAGATTTCAGGAAACTCGTAGTTTTTTGGAAGCTAGGCAACCCCTTTCAGACGAATTTGGTTTTCATCAGTCTCTGCTTAGGGCTACTTGAATAGGAAACAAACTGTATAGTTAGAACTTAGAACTACTTTATTTTGTCAAGCTTCAAGGAGCTAGCACAAACCGTGTTGGATTTAGAGTTCCAAATTCATCTATCAATATAGGAGAAAACAGAGTGAAACCTAAAAATTCAAACTGTTACTGCAGAGGAATGCTTCAAGCTATAAGAACGAAATTTGGTGAGTCAAGTGGGAATGGTGTACTGATCATTACCTCCAAGCATCATCAAGATTGGGTGAAATAACATTTGCTGAGATTTCAGGAAACTCGTAGTTTTTTGGAAGCTAGGCAACCCCTTTCAGACGAATTTGGTTTTCATCAGTCTCTGCTTAGGGCTACTTGAATAGGAAACAAACTGTATAGTAAGAATTTAGAACTACTTTATTGTGTCAAGTTTCAAGGAGCTAGCACAAACTGTGTTGGATTTAGAGTTCCAAATTCATCTATCAATATAGGAGAAAACAGAGTGAAACTTAAAATTCAAACTGTTACTGCAGAGGAATGCTTCAAGCTATAAGAACGAAATTTGGTGAGTCAAGTGGGAATGCTGTACTGATCATTACCTCCAAGTTTCATCAAGATTGGGTGAAATAACATTTGCTGAGATTTCAGGAAACTCGTAGTTTTTTGGAAGCTAGGCAACCCCTTTCAGACGAAGTTGGTTTTCATCAGTCTCTGCTTAGGGCTACTTGAATAGGAAACAAACTGTATAGTTAGAACTACTTTATTTTGTCAAGTTTCAAGGAGCTAGCACAAACTGTGTTGGATTTAGAGTTCCAAATTCATCTATCAATATAGGAGAAAACAGAGTGAAACCTAAAAATTCAAACTGTTACTGCAGAGGAATGCTTCAAGGTATAAGAACGAAATTTGGTGAGTCAAGTGGGAATGGTGTAGTGATCATTACCTCCAAGTATCATCAAGATTGGGTGAAATAACATTTGCTGAGATTTCAGGAAACTCGTAGTTTTTTGGAAGCTAGGCAACCCGTTTCAAACGTATTTGGTTTTCATCAGTCTCTGCTTAGGGCTATTTGAATAGGAAACAAACAGTACAGACAGACCTTAGAACTGCTTTATTTTGTCAAGTTTCAAGGACCTAGCACAAACTGTGTTGGATTTAGAGTTTCAAATTCATCTCACAATATAGGAGAAAACAGAGTGAAACCTAAAAATTCAAACTGTTACTGCAGAGGAATGCTTCAAGCTATAAGAATGAAATTTGGTGAGTCAAGTGGGAATGGTGTACTGATCATTACCTCCAAGCATCATCAAGATTGGATGAAATAACATTTGCTGCGATTTCAGGAAACTCGTAGTTTTTTGGAAGCTAGGCAACCCCTTTCAGACGAATTTTGTTTTCATCAGTCTCTGCTTAGGGCTACTTGAATAGGAAACAAACAGTACAGACAGAACTTAGAACTGCTTTATTTTGTCAAGTTTCAAGGAGCTAGCACAAACCGTGTTGGATTTAGAGTTCCAAATCCATCTATCAATATAGGAGAAAACAGAGTGAAACCTAAAAATGCAAACTGTTACTGCAGAGGAATGCTTCAAGCTATAAGAACGAAACTTGGTGAGTCAAGTGGGAATGGTGTACTGATCATTACCTCCAAGTATCATCAAGATTGGTTGAAATAACATTTGCTGAGATTTCAGGAAACCCGTAGTTTTTTGGAAGCTAGGCAACCCCTTTCAGACGAATTTGGTTTTCATCAGTCTCTGCTTAGGGCTACTTGAATAGAAACAAACAGTACAGACAGAACTTAGAACTGCTTCATTTTGTCAAGCTTCAAGGAGCTAGCACAAACCGTGTTGGATTTAGAGTTCCAAATTCATCTATCAATATAGGAGAAAACAGAGTGAAACCTAAAAATTCAAACTGTTACTGCAGAGGAATGCTTCAAGCTATAAAAACGAAATTTGGTGAGTCATGTGGGAATGGTGTACTGATCATTACTTCCAAGTATCATCAAGATTGGGTGAAATAACATTTGCTGAGATTTCAGGAAACTCGTAGTTTTTTGGAAGCTAGGCAACCCCTTTCAGACGAATTTTGTTTTCATCAGTCTCTGCTTAGGGCTACTTGAATAGAAACAAACAGTACAGACAGAACTTAGAACTGCTTTATTTTGTCAAGCTTCAAGGAGCTAGCACAAACCGTGTTGGATTTAGAGTTCCAAATCCATCTATCAATATAGGAGAAAACAGAGTGAAATCTAAAAATTCAAACTGTTACTGCAGAGGAATGCTTCAAGGTATAAGAACGAAATTTGGTGAGTCAAGTGGGAATGGTGTACTGATCATTACCTCCAAGTATCATCAAGATTGGGTGAAATAAGATTTGCTGAGATTTCAGGAAACTCGTAGTTTTTTGGAAGCTAGGCAACCCATTTCTGACGAAAGTGGTTTTTCTCATGCTGTGCTTAGGGTTACTTGAATAGGAAATAAACAGTACAGACAGAACTTAGAACTGCTTCATTTTGTCAAGCTTCAAGGAGCTAGCACAAACCGTGTTGGATTTAGAGTTCCAAATTCATCTATCAATATAGGAGAAAACAGAGTGAAACCTAAAAATTCAAACTGTTACTGCAGAGGAATGCTTCAAGCTATAAAAACGAAATTTGGTGAGTCATGTGGGAATGGTGTACTGATCATTACTTCCAAGTATCATCAAGATTGGGTGAAATAACATTTGCTGAGATTTCAGGAAACTCGTAGTTTTTTGGAAGCTAGGCAACCCCTTTCAGACGAATTTGGTTTTCATCAGTCTCTGCTTAGGGCTACTTGAATAGGAAACAAACTGTATAGTTAGAACTTAGAACTACTTTATTGTGTCAAGTTTCAAGGAGCTAGCACAAACTTTGTTGGATTTAGAGTTCCAAATTCATCTATCAATATAGGAGAAAACAGAGTGAAACTTAAAATTCAAACTGTTACTGCAGAGGAATGCTTCAAGGTATAAGAACGAAATTTGGTGAGTCAAGTGGGAATGGTGTACTGATCATTACCTCCAAGTATCATCAAGATTGGGTGAAATAACATTTGCTGAGATTTCAGGAAACTCGTAGTTTTTTGGAAGCTAGGCAACCCCTTTCTGACGAATTTGGTTTTCATCAGTCTCTGCTTAGGGCTACTTGAATAGAAACAAACAGTACAGACAGAACTTAGAACTGCTTTATTTTGTCAAGTTTCAAGGAGCTAGCACAAACCGTGTTGGATTTAGAGTTCCAAACTCATCTATCAATATAGGAGAAAACAGAGTGAAACCTAAAAATTCAAACTGTTACTGCAGAGGAATGCTTCAAGCTATAAGAACGAAATTTGGTGAGTCAAGTGGGAATGGTGTACTGATCATTACCTCCAAGTATCATCAAGATTGGGTGAAATAACATTTGCTGAGATTTCAGGAAACTCATAGTTTTTTGAAAGCTAGGCAACCCCTTTCAGACGAATTTGGTTTTCATCAGTCTCTGCTTAGGGCTACTTGAATAGGAAACAAACTGTATAGTTAGAACTTAGAACTACTTTATTTTGTCAAGTTTCAAGGAGCTAGCACAAACTGTGTTGGATTTAGAGTTCCAAATTCATCTATTAATATAGGAGAAAACAGAGTGAAACCTAAAAATTCAAACTGTTACTGCAGAGGAATGCTTCAAGCTATAAGAACGAAATTTGGTGAGTCAAGTGGGAATGGTGTACTGATCATTACCTCCAAGTATCATCAAGATTGGGTGAAATAACATTTGCTGAGATTTCAGGAAACTCGTAGTTTTTTGGAAGCTAGGCAACCCATTTCAAATGTATTTGGTTTTCATCAGTCTCTGCTTAGGGCTATTTGAATAGGAAACAAACAGTACAGACAGAACTTAGAACTGCTTTATTTTGTCAAGTTTGAAGGAGCTAGCACAAACCGTGTTGGATTTAGAGTTCCAAATTCATCTATCAATATATGAGAAAACAGAGTGAAACCTAAAAATTCAAACTGTTACTGCAGAGGAATGCTTCAAGCTATAAGAACGAAATTTGGTGAGTCAAGTGGGAATGGTGTACTGATCATTACCTCCAAGTATCATCAAGATTGGGTGAAATAACATTTGCTGAGATTTCAGGAAACTCGTTGTTTTTTGGAAGCTAGGCAACCCCTTTCTGACGAATTTGGTTTTCATCAGTCTCTGCTTAGGGCTACTTGAATAGATACAAACAGTACAGACAGAACTTAGAACTGCTTTATTTTGTCAAGTTTCAAGGAGCTAGCACAAACCGTGTTGGATTTAGAGTTCCAAACTCATCTATCAATATAGGAGAAAACAGAGTGAAACCTAAAAATTCAAACTGTTACTGCAGAGGAATGCTTCAAGCTATAAGAACGAAATTTGGTGAGTCAAGTGGGAATGGTGTACTGATCATTACCTCCAAGTATCATCAAGATTGGGTGAAATAACATTTGCTGAGATTTCAGGAAACTCATAGTTTTTTGAAAGCTAGGCAACCCCTTTCAGACGAATTTGGTTTTCATCAGTCTCTGCTTAGGGCTACTTGAATAGGAAACAAACTGTATAGTTAGAACTTAGAACTACTTTATTTTGTCAAGATTCAAGTAGCTAGCACAAACTGTGTTGGATTTAGAGTTCCAAATTCATCTATTAATATAGGAGAAAACAGAGTGAAACCTAAAAATTCAAACTGTTACTGCAGAGGAATGCTTCAAGCTATAAGAACGAAATTTGGTGAGTCAAGTGGGAATGGTGTACTGATCATTACCTCCAAGTATCATCAAGATTGGGTGAAATAACATTTGCTGAGATTTCAGGAAACTCGTAGTTTTTTGGAAGCTAGGCAACCCCTTTCTGAACAAAGTGGTTTTTCTCATGCTGTGCTTAGGGTTACTTGAATAGGAAACAAACAGTACAGACAGAACTTAGAACTGCTTTATTTTGTCAAGCTTCAAGGAGCTAGCACAAACCGTGTTGGATTTAGAGTTCCAAATCCATCTATCAATATAGGAGAAAACAGAGTGAAATCTAAAAATTCAAACTGTTACTGCAGAGGAATGCTTCAAGGTATAAGAACGAAATTTGGTGAGTCAAGTGGGAATGGTGTACTGATCATTACCTCCAAGTATCATCAAGATTGGGTGAAATAAGATTTGCTGAGATTTCAGGAAACTCGTAGTTTTTTGGAAGCTAGGCAACCCATTTCTGACGAAAGTGGTTTTTCTCATGCTGTGCTTAGGGTTACTTGAATAGGAAATAAACAGTACAGACAGAACTTAGAACTGCTTCATTTTGTCAAGCTTCAAGGAGCTAGCACAAACCGTGTTGGATTTAGAGTTCCAAATTCATCTATCAATATAGGAGAAAACAGAGTGAAACCTAAAAATTCAAACTGTTACTGCAGAGGAATGCTTCAAGCTATAAGAACGAAATTTGGTGAGTCAAGAGGGAATGGTGTACTGATCATTACCTCCAAGTATCATCAAGATTGGATGAAATAACATTTGCTGAGATTTCAGGAAACTCGTAGTTTTTTGGAAGCTAGGCAACCCCTTTCAGACGAATTTGGTTTTCATCAGTCTCTGCTTAGGGCTACTTGAATAGGAAACAAACAGTACAGACAGAACTTAGAACTGCTTTATTATGTCAAGTTTCAAGGAGCTAGCACAAACCGTGTTGGATTTAGAGTTCCAAATCCATCTATCAATATAAGAGAAAACAGAGTGAAACCTAAAAATGCAAACTGTTACTGCAGAGGAATGCTTCAAGGTATAAGAACGAAACTTGGTGAGTGAAGTGGGAATGGTGTACTGATCATTACCTCCAAGCATCATCAAATTGGGTGAAATAACATTTGCTGAGATTTCAGGAAACTCGTAGTTTTTTGGAAGCTAGGCAACCCCTTTCAGACGAATTTGGTTTTCATCAGTCTCTGCTTAGGGCTACTTGAATAGGAAACAAACTGTATAGTTAGAACTTAGAACTACTTTATTTTGTCAAGCTTCAAGGAGCTAGCACAAACCATGTTGGATTTAGAGTTCCAAATTCATCTATCAATATAGGAGAAAACAGAGTGAAACCTAAAAATTCAAACTGTTACTGCAGAGGAATGCTTCAAGCTATAAGAACGAAATTTGGTGAGTCAAGTGGGAATGGTGTACTGATCATTACCTCCAAGCATCATCAAGATTGGGTGAAATAACATTTGCTGAGATTTCAGGAAACTCGTAGTTTTTTGGAAGCTAGGCAACCCCTTTCAGACGAATTTGGTTTTCATCAGTCTCTGCTTAGGGCTACTTGAATAGGAAACAAACTGTATAGTAAGAATTTAGAACTACTTTATTGTGTCAAGTTTCAAGGAGCTAGCACAAACTGTGTTGGATTTAGAGTTCCAAATTCATCTATCAATATAGGAGAAAACAGAGTGAAACTTAAAATTCAAACTGTTACTGCAGAGGAATGCTTCAAGCTATAAGAACGAAATTTGGTGAGTCAAGTGGGAATGCTGTACTGATCATTACCTCCAAGTTTCATCAAGATTGGGTGAAATAACATTTGCTGAGATTTCAGGAAACTCGTAGTTTTTTGGAAGCTAGGCAACCCCTTTCAGACGAAGTTGGTTTTCATCAGTCTCTGCTTAGGTCTACTTGAATAGGAAACAAACTGTATAGTTAGAACTTAGAACTACTTTATTTTGTCAAGTTTCAAGGAGCTAGCACAAACTGTGTTGGATTTAGAGTTCCAAATTCATCTATCAATATAGGAGAAAACAGAGTGAAACCTAAAAATTCAAACTGTTACTGCAGAGGAATGCTTTAAGGTATAAGAACGAAATTTGGTGAGTCAAGTGGGAATGGTGTAGTGATCATTACCTCCAAGTATCATCAAGATTGGGTGAAATAACATTTGCTGAGATTTCAGGAAACTCGTAGTTTTTTGGAAGCTAGGCAACCCGTTTCAAACGTATTTGGTTTTCATCAGTCTCTGCTTAGGGCTATTTGAATAGGAAACAAACAGTACAGACAGACCTTAGAACTGCTTTATTTTGTCAAGTTTCAAGGACCTAGCACAAACTGTGTTGGATTTAGAGTTTCAAATTCATCTCACAATATAGGAGAAAACAGAGTGAAACCTAAAAATTCAAACTGTTACTGCAGAGGAATGCTTAAAGCTATAAGAATGAAATTTGGTGAGTCAAGTGGGAATGGTGTACTGATCATTACCTCCAAGCATCATCAAGATTGGATGAAATAACATTTGCTGCGATTTCAGGAAACTCGTAGTTTTTTGGAAGCTAGGCAACCCCTTTCAGACGAATTTTGTTTTCATCAGTCTCTGCTTAGGGCTACTTGAATAGGAAACAAACAGTACAGACAGAACTTAGAACTGCTTTATTTTGTCAAGTTTCAAGGAGCTAGCACAAACCGTGTTGGATTTAGAGTTCCAAATCCATCTATCAATATAGGAGAAAACAGAGTGAAACCTAAAAATGCAAACTGTTACTGCAGAGGAATGCTTCAAGCTATAAGAACGAAACTTGGTGAGTCAAGTGGGAATGGTGTACTGATCATTACCTCCAAGTATCATCAAGATTGGTTGAAATAACATTTGCTGAGATTTCAGGAAACCCGTAGTTTTTTGGAAGCTAGGCAACCCCTTTCAGACGAATTTGGTTTTCATCAGTCTCTGCTTAGGGCTACTTGAATAGGAAACAAACTGTAGAGTTAGAACTTAGAACTATTTTATTTTGTCAAGTTTCAAGGAGCTAGCACAAACTGTGTTGGATTTAGAGTTCCAAATTCATCTATCAATATAGGAGAAAACAGAGTGAAACCTAAAAATTCAAACTGTTACTGCAGAGGAATGCTTCAAGGTATAAGAACGAAATTTGGTGAGTCAAGTGGGAATGGTGTACTGATCATTACCTCCAAGTATCATCAAGATTGGGTGAAAAAACATTTGCTGAGATTTCAGGAAACTCATAGTTTTTTGGAAGCTAGGCAACCCCTTTCAGACGCATTTGGTTTTCATTAGTCTCTGCTAAGGGCTACTTGAATAGGAAACAAACTGTATAGTTAGAACTTAGAACTACTTTATTTTATCAAGTTTCAAAAAGCTAGCACAAACTGTGTTGGATTTAGAGTTCCAAATTCATTTATCAATATAGGAGAAAACAGAGTGAAACCTAAAAATTCAAACTGTTACTACAGAGGAATGCTTCAAGGTATAAGAACGAAATTTGGTGAGTCAAGTGGGAATGGTGTACTGATCATTACCTCCAAGTATCATCAAGATTGGGTGAAATAACATTTGCTGAGATTTCAGGAAACTCGTAGTTTTTTGGAAGCTAGGCAACCCGTTTCAAACTTATTTGGTTTTCATCAGTCTCTGCTTAGGGCTATTTGAATAGGAAACAAACAGTACAGACAGAACTTAGAACTGCTTTATTTTGTCAAGTTTCAAGGAGCTAGAACAAACCGTGTTGGATTTAGAGTTCCAAATTCATCTAACAATATAGGAGAAAACAGAGTGAAACCTAAAAATTCAAACTGTTACTGCAGAGGAATGCTTCAAGCTATAAGAACGAAATTTGGTGAGTCAAGTGGGAATGGTGTACTGATCATTACCTCCAAGTGTCATCAAGATTGGATGAAATAACATTTGCTGCGATTTCAGGAAACTCGTAGTTTTTTGGAAGCTAGGCAACCCCTTTCAGACGAATTTGGTTTTCATCAGTCTCTGCTTAGGGCTACTTGAATAGGAAACAAACTGTATAGTTAGAACTTAGAACTACTTTATTTTGTCAAGTTTCAAGGAGCTAGCACAAACTGCGTTGGATTTAGAGATCCAAATTCATTTATCAATATGTGAGAAAACAGTGTGAAACCTAAAAATTAAAACTGTTACTGCCGAGGAATGCTTCAAGCTATAGGAACAAAATTTGGTGAGTCAAGTGGGAATGGTGTACTGATCATTACCTCCAACTATCATCAAGATTGGGTGAAATAACATTTGCTTAGATTTCAGGAAACTCGTAGGTTTTTGGAAGCTAGGCAACCCCTTTCAGACGAATTTGTTTTTCATCAGTCTCTGCTTAGGGCTACTTGAATAGGAAACAAACAGTACAGACAGAACTTAGAACTGCTTTATTTTGTCAAGTTTCAAGGAGCTAGCACAAACCGTGTTGGATTTAGAGTTCCAAATCCATCTATCAATATACGAGAAAACTAGTGAAACCTAAAAATTCAAACTGTTACTGTAGAGGAATGCTTCAAGCTATAAGAACGAAATTTGGTGAGTCAAGTGGGAATGGTGTACTGATCATTACCTCCAAGTATCATCAAGATTGGGTGAAATAACATTTGCTGAGATTTCAGGAAACTCGTTGTTTTTTGGAAGCTAGGCAACCCCTTTCAGAGGAATTTGGTTTTCATCAGTCGCTGCTTAGGGCTACTTGAATAGGAAACAAACTGTATAGTTAGAACTTAGAACTACTTTATTGTGTCAAGTTTCAAGGAGCTAGCACAAACTGTGTTGGATTTAGAGTTCCAAATTCATCTATCAATATAGGAGAAAACAGAGTGAAACTTAAAATTCAAAATGTTACTGCAGAGGAATGCTTCAAGCTATAAGAAGGAAATTTGGTGAGTCAAGTGGGAATGGTGTACTGATCATTACCTCCAAGTATCATCAAGATTGGGTGAAATAACATTTGCTGAGATTTCAGGAAACTCGTAGTTTTTTGGAAGCTAGGCAACCCCTTTCAGACGAATTTTGTTTTCATCAGTCTCTGTTTAGGGCTACTTGAATAGGAAACAAACTGTATAGTTAGAACTTAGAACTACTTTATTTTGTCAAGTTTCAAGGAGCTAGCACAAACTGTGTTGGATTTAGAGTTCCAAATTCATCTATCAATATATGAGAAAACAGAGTGAAACCTAAAAATTCAAACTGTTACTGCAGAGGAATGCTTCAAGCTATAAGAACGAAATTTGGTGAGTCAAGTGGGAATGGTGTACTGATCATTACCTCCAAGTATCATCAAGATTGGGTGAAATAACATTTGCTGAGATTTCAGGAAACTCGTAGTTTTTTGGAAGCTAGGCAACCCGTTTCAAACGTATTTGGTTTTCATCAGTCTCTGCTTAGGGCTATTTGAATAGGAAACAAACAGTACAGACAGAACTTAGAACTGCTTTATTTTGTCAAGTTTCAAGGAGCTAGAACAAACCGTGTTGGATTTAGAGTTCCAAATTCATCTAACAATATAGGAGAAAACAGAGTGAAACCTAAAAATTCAAACTGTTACTGCAGAGGAATGCTTCAAGGTATAAGAACGAAATTTGGTGAGTCAAGTGGGAATGGTGTACTGATCATTACCTCCAAGTATCATCAAGATTGGGTGAAATAACATTTGCTGAGATTTCAGGAAACTCGTAGTTTTTTGGAAGCTAGGCAACCCCTTTCAGAGGAATTTGGTTTTCATCAGTCTCTGCTTAGGGCTACTTGAATAGAAAACAAACTGTATAGTTAGAACTTAGAACTACTTTATTTTGTCAAGCTTCAAGGAGCTAGCACAAACCGTGTTGGATTTAGAGTTCCAAATTCATCTATCAATATAGGAGAAAACAGAGTGAAACCTAAAAATTCAAACAGTTACTGCAGAGGAATGCTTCAAGCTATAAGAACGAAATTTGGTGAGTCAAGTGGGAATGGTGTACTGATCATTACCTCCAAGCATCATCAAGATTGGGTGAAATAACATTTGCTGAGATTTCAGGAAACTCGTAGTTTTTTGGAAGCTAGGCAACCCCTTTCAGACGAATTTGGTTTTCATCAGTCTCTGCTTAGGGCTACTTGAATAGGAAACAAACTGTATAGTTAGAACTTAGAACTACTTTATTGTGTCAAGTTTCAAGGAGCTAGCACAAACTGTGTTGGATTTAGAGTTCCAAATTCATCTATCAATATAGGAGAAAACAGAGTGAAACTTAAAATTCAAACTGTTACTGCAGAGGAATGCTTCAAGCTATAAGAACGAAATTGGGTGAGTCAAGTGGGAATGCTGTACTGATCATTACCTCCAAGTTTCATCAAGATTTGGTGAAATAACATTTGCTGAGATTTCAGGAAACTCGTAGTCTTTGGAAGCTAGGCAACCCCTTTCAGACGAATTTGTTTTTCATCAGTCTCTGCTTAGGGCTACTTGAATAGGAAACAAACTGTATAGTTAGAACTTAGAACTACTTCATTTTGTCAAGTTTCAAGGAGCTAGCACAAACTGTGTTGGATTTAGAGTTCCAAATTCATCTATCAATATAGGAGAAAACAGAGTGAAACCTAAAAATTCAAACTGTTACTGCAGAGGAATGCTTCAAGCTATAAGAACAAAATTTGGTGAGTCAAGTGGGAATGGTGTAGTGATCATTACCTCCAAGTATCATCAAGATTGGGTGAAATAACATTTGCTGAGATTTCAGGAAACTCGTAGTTTTTTGGAAGCTAGGCAACCCATTTCTGACGAAAGTGGTTTTTCTCATGCTGTGCTTAGGGCTACTTGAATAGGAAACGAACAGTACAGACAGAACTTAGAACTGCTTTATTTTGTCAAGTTTCAAGGAGCTAGCACAAACCGTGTTGGATTTAGAGTTCCAAATTCATCTATCAATATAGGAGAAAACAGAGTGAAACCTAAATTTACAAACTGTTACTGCAGAGGAATGCTTCAAGCTATAAGAACGAAATTTGGTGAGTCAAGTGGGAATGGTGTACTGATCATTACCTCCAAGTATCATCAAGATTAGATGAAATAACATTTGCTGAGATTTCAGGAAAATCGTAGTTTTTTGGAAGCTAGGCAACCCCTTTCAGACGAAGTTGGTTTTCATCAGTCTCTGCTTAGGGCTACTTGAATAGGAAACAAACTGTATAGTTAGAACTTAGAACTACTTTATTTTGTCAAGTTTCAAGGAGCTAGCACAAACTGTGTTGGATTTAGAGTTCCAAATTCATTTTTCAATATAAGAGAAAACAGAGTGAAACCTAAAAATTCAAACTGTTACTGCAGAGGAATGCTTCAAGCTATAAGAACGAAATTTGGTGAGTCAAGAGGGAATTGTGTACTGATCATTACCTCCAAGTATCATCAAGATTGGGTGAAATAACATTTGCTGAGATTTCAGGAAACTCGTAGTTTTTTGGAAGCTAGGCAACCCCTTTCAGACGAATTTGGTTTTCATCAGTCTCTGCTTAGGGCTACTTGAATAGGAAACAAACTGTATAGTTAGAACTTAGAACTACTTTATTGTGTCAAGTTTCAAGGAGCTACCACAAACTGTGGTGGATTTAGAGTTCCAAATTCATCTATCAATATAGGAGAAAACAGAGTGAAACCTAAAAATTCAAACTGTTACTGCAGAGGAATGCTTCAAGCTATAAGAACGAAATTTGGTGAGTCAAGAGGGAATTGTGTACTGATCATTACCTCCAAGTATCATCAAGATTGGGTGAAATAACATTTGCTGAGATTTCAGGAAACTCGTAGTTTTTTGGAAGCTAGGCAACCCCTTTCAGACGAATTTGGTTTTCATCAGTCTCTGCTTAGGGCTACTTGAATAGGAAACAAACTGTATAGTTAGAACTTAGAACTACTTTATTTTGTCAAGTTTCAAGGAGCTAGCACAAACTGTGTTGGATTTAGAGTTCCAAATTCATTTATCAATATAGGAGAAAGAAACCTAAAAATTCAAACTGTTACTGCAGAGGAATGCTTCAAGCTATAAGAACAAAATTTGGTGAGTCAAGTGGGAATGGTGTACTGATCATTACCTCCAAGTATCATCAAGATTGGATGAAATAACTTTTGCTGAGATTTCAGGAAACTCGTAGTTTTTTGGAAGCTAGGCAACCCCTTTCAGACGAAGTTGGTTTTCATCAGTCTCTGCTTAGGGCTACTTGAATAGGAAACAAACAGTACAGACAGAACTTAGAACTGCTTTATTTTTTCAAGTTTCAAGGAGCTAGCACAAACCGTGTTGGATTTAGAGTTCCAAATCCATCTATCAATATAGGAGAAAACTAGTGAAACCTAAAAATTCAAACTGTTACTGCAGAGGAATGCTTCAAGCTATAAGAACGAAATTTGGTGAGTCAAGAGGGAATTGTGTACTGATCATTACCTCCAAGTATCATCAAGATTGGGTGAAATAACATTTGCTGAGATTTCAGGAAACTCCTGGTTTTTTGGAAGCTAGGCAACCCCTTTCAGACGTATTTGGTTTTCATCAGTCTCTGCTTAGGGCTACTTGAATAGGAAACAAACTGTATAGTTAGAACTTAGAACTACTTTATTTTCTCAAGTTTCAAGGAGCTAGCACAAACTGTGTTGGATTTAGAGTTCCAAATTCATTTATCAATATAGGAGAAAACAGAGTGAAACCTAAAAATTCAAACTGTTACTGCAGAGGAATGCTTCAAGCTATAAGAACGAAATTTGGTGAGTCAAGTGGGAATGGTGTACTGATCATTACCTCCAAGTATCATCAAGATTGGGTGAAATAACATTTGCTGAGATTTCAGGAAACTCGTAGTTTTTTGGAAGCTAGGCAACCCCTTTCAGACGAATTTGGTTTTCATCAGTCTCTGCTTAGGGCTAGTTGAATAGGAAACAAACTGTACAGACAGAACATAGAACTACTTTATTGTGTCAAGTTTCAAGGAGCTAGCAAAAACCGTGTTGGATTTAGAGTTCCAAATTCATCTATCAATATAGGAGAAAACAGAGTGAAACCTAAAAATTCAAACTGTTACTGCAGAGGAATGCTTCAAGGTATAAGAACGAAATTTGGTGAGTCAAGTGGGAATCGTGTACTGATCATTACCTCCAAGTATCATCAAGATTGGGTGAAATAACATTTGCTGAGATTTCAGGAAACTCATAGTTTTTTGGAAGCTAGGCAACCCCTTTCTGATGAAAGTGGTTTTTCTCAGGCTGTGCTTAGGGCTACTTGAATAGGAAACAAACTGTATAGTTAGAACTTAGAACTACTTTATTGTGTCAAGTTTCAATGAGCTAGCACAAACCGTGTTGGATTTAGAGTTCCAAATTCATCTATCAATATAGGAGAAAACAGAGTGAAACCTAAAAATTCAAACTGTTACTGCAGAGGAATGCTTCAAGCTATAAGAACGAAATTTGGTGAGTCAAGAGGGAATTGTGTACTGATCATTACCTCCAAGTATCATCAAGATTGGGTGAAATAACATTTGCTGAGATTTCAGGAAACTCGTAGTTTTTTGGAAGCTAGGCAACCCCTTTCAGACGAAGTTGGTTTTCATCAGTCTCTGCTTAGGGCTACTTGAATAGGAAACAAACTGTATAGTTAGAACTTAGAACTACTTTATTTTGTCAAGTTTCAAGGAGCTAGCACAAACTGTGTTGGATTTAGAGTTCCAAATTCATTTATCAATATAGGAGAAAACAGAGTGAAACCTAAAAATTCAAACTGTTACTGCAGAGGAATGCTTCAAGCTATAAGAACGAAATTTGGTGAGTCAAGTGGGAATGGTGTACTGATCATTACCTCCAAGTATCATCAAGATTGGATGAAATAACATTTGCTGAGATTTCAGGAAACTCGTAGTTTTTTGGAAGCTAGGCAACCCCTTTCAGACGAAGTTGGTTTTCATCAGTCTCTGCTTAGGGCTACTTGAATAGGAAACAAACAGTATAGACAGAACTTAGAACTGCTTTATTTTTTCAAGTTTCAAGGAGCTAGCACAAACCGTGTTGGATTTAGAGTTCCAAATCCATCTATCAATATAGGAGAAAACTAGTGAAACCTAAAAATTCAAACTGTTACTGCAGAGGAATGCTTCAAGCTATAAGAACGAAATTTGGTGAGTCAAGTGGGAATGGTGTACTGATCATTACCTCCAAGTATCATCAAGATTGGGTGAAATAACATTTGCTGAGATTTCAGGAAACTCGTAGTTTTTTGGAAGCTAGGCAACCCCTTTCAGAGGAATTTGGTTTTCATCAGTCTCTGTTAGGGCTACTTGAATAGGAAACAAACTGTATAGTTAGAACTTAGAACTACTTTATTGTGTCAAGTTTCAAGGAGCTACCACAAACTGTGTTGGATTTAGAGTTCCAAATTCATCTATCAATATAGGAGAAAACAGAGTGAAACTTAAAATTCAAACTGTTACTGCAGAGGAATGCTTCAAGCTATAAGAACAAAATTTGGTGAGTCAAGTGGGAATGGTGTACTGATCATTACCTCCAAGTATCATCAAGATTGGGTGAAATAACATTTGCTGAGATTTCAGGAAACTCGTAGTTTTTTGGAAGCTAGGCAACCCATTTCTGACGAAAGTGGTTTTTCTCATGCTGTGCTTAGGGCTACTTGAATAGGAAACAAACAGTACAGACAGAACTTAGAACTGCTTTATTTTGTCAAGCTTCAAGGAGCTATCACAAACCGTGTTGGATTTAGAGTTCCAAATTCATCTATCAATATAGGAGAAAACAGAGTGAAACCTAAATTTACAAACTGTTACTGCAGAGGAATGCTTCAAGCTATAAGAACGAAATTTGGTGAGTCAAGTGGGAATGGTGTACTGATCATTACCTCCAAGTATCATCAAGATTGGATGAAATAACATTTGCTGAGATTTCAGGAAACTCGTAGTTTTTTGGAACCTAGGCAACCCCTTTCAGACGAAGTTGGTTTTCATCAGTCTCTGCTTAGGGCTACTTGAATAGGAAACAAACTGTATAGTTCGAACTTAGAACTACTTTATTGTGTCAAGTTTCATGGAGCTAGCACAAACCGTGTTGGATTTAGAGTTCCAAATTCATCTATCAATATAGGAGAAAACAGAGTGAAACCTAAAAATTCAAACTGTTACTGCAGAGGAATGCTTCAAGCTATAAGAACGAAATTTGGTGAGTCAAGTGGGAATGGTGTACTGATCATTACCTCCAAGTATCATCAAGATTGGGTGAAATAACATTTGCTGAGATTTAAGGAAACACGTATTTTTTTGGAAGCTAGGCAACCCATTTCTGACGAAAGTGGTTTTTCTCATGCTGTGCTTAGGGTTACATGAATAGGAAACAAACTGTATAGTTAGAACTTAGAACTACTTTATTTTGTCAAGTTTCAAGTAGCTAGCACAAACTGTGTTGGATTTAGAGTTCCAAATTCATTTATCAATATAAGAGAAAACAGAGTGAAACCTAAAAATTCAAACTGTTACTGCAGAGGAATGCTTCAAGCTATAAGAACGAAATTTGATGAGTCAAGAGGAAATGGTGTACTGATCATTACCTCCAAGTATCATCAAGATTGGGTGAAATAGCATTTGCTGAGATTTCAGGAAACTCGTAGTTTTTTGGAAGCTAGGCAACCCCTTTCAGACGAATTTGGTTTTCATCAGTCTCTGCTTAGGGCTACTTGAATAGGAAACAAACTGTATAGTTAGAACTTAGAACTACTTTATTTTGTCAAGTTTCAAGGAGCTAGCACAAACTGTGTTGGATTTAGAGTTCCAAATTCATTTATCAATATAGGAGAAAACAGAGTGAAACCTAAAAATTCAAACTGTTACTGCAGAGGAATGCATCAGACGAATTTGGTTTTCATCAGTCTCTGCTTAGGGCTACTTGAATAGAAAACAAACTGTACAGACAGAACTTAGAACTACTTTATTGTGTCAAGTTTCAATGAGCTAGCACAAACCGTGTTGGATTTAGAGTTCCAAATTCATCTATCAATATAGGAGAAAACAGAGTGAAACCTAAAAATTCAAACTCTTACTGCAGAGGAATGCTTCAAGGTATAAGAACGAAATTTGGTGAGTCAAGTGGGAATGGTGTACTGATCATTACCTCCAAGTATCATCAAGATTGGGTGAAATAACATTTGCTGAGATTTCAGGAAACTCGTAGTTTTTTGGAAGCTAGGCAACCACATTCAGACGAATTTGGTTTTCATCAATCTCTGCTTAGGGCTACTTGAATAGGAAACAAACTGTATAGTTAGAACTTAGAACTACTTTATTTTGTCAAGTTTCAAGGAGCTAGCACAAACCGTGTTGGATTTAAAGTTCAAAATTCATTTATCAATATAGGAGAAAACAGAGTGAAACCTAAAAATTCAAACTGTTACTGCAGAGGAATGCTTCAAGCTATAAGAACGAAATTTGGTGAGTCAAGAGGGAATGGTGTACTGATCATTACCTCCAAGTATCATCAAGATTGGGTGAAATAACATTTGCTGAGATTTCAGGAAACTCGTAGTTTTTTGGAAGCTAGGCAACCCCTTTCAGACGAATTTGGTTTTCATCAGTCTCTGCTTAGGGCTACTTGAATAGGAAACAAACTGTACAGACAGAACTTAGAACTACTTTATTGTGTCAAGTTTCAAGGAGCTAGCACAAACCGTGTTGGATTTAGAGTTCCAAATTAATCTATCAATATAGGAGAAAACAGAGTGAAACCTAAAAATTCAAACTGTTACTGCAGAGGAATGCTTCAAGCTATAAGAACAAAATTTGGTGAGTCAAGTGGGAATGGTGTACTGATCATTACCTCCAAGTATCATCAAGATTGGATGAAATAACATTTGCTGAGATTTCAGGAAACTTGTAGTTTTTTGGAAGGTAGGCAACCCCTTTCAGAGGAATTTGGTTTTCATCAGTCTCTGCTTAGGGCTACTTGAATAGGAAACAAACTGTATAGTTAGAACTTAGAACTACTTTATTGTGTCAAGTTTCAAGGAGCTACCACAAACTGTGTTGGATTTAGAGTTCCAAATTCATCTATCAATATAGGAGAAAACAGAGTGAAACCTAAAAATTCAAACTGTTACTGCAGAGGAATGCTTCAAGCTATAAAAACGAAATTTGGTGAGTCAAGTGGGAATGGTGTACTGATCATTACCTCCAAGTATCATCAAGATTGGGTGAAATAACATTTGCTGAGATTTCAGGAAACTCGTAGTTTTTTGGAAGCTAGGCAACCCATTTCTGACGAAAGTGGTTTTTCTCATGCTGTTCGTAGGGCTACTTGAATAGGAAACAAACAGTACAGACAGAACTTAGAACTGCTTTATTTTGTCAAGTTTCAAGGAGCTAGCACAAACCGTGTTGGATTTAGAGTTCCAAATTCATCTATCAATATAGGAGAAAACAGAGTGAAACCTAAATTTACAAACTGTTACTGCAGAGGAATGCTTCAAGCTATAAGAACGAAATTTGGTGAGTCAAGTGGGAATGGTGTACTGATCATTACCTCCAAGTATCATCAAGATTGGATGAAATAACATTTGCTGAGATTTCAGGAAACTCGTAGTTTTTTGGAAGCTAGGCAACCCCTTTCAGACGAAGTTGGTTTTCATCAGTCTCTGCTTAGGGCTACTTGAATAGGAAACAAACTGTATAGTTAGAACTTAGAACTACTTTATTGTGTCAAGTTTGAAGGAGCTAGCACAAACTGTGTTGGATTTAGAGTTCCAAATTCATCTATCAATATAGGAGAAAACAGAGTGAAACCTAAAAATTCAAACTGTTACTGCAGAGGAATGCTTCAAGCTATAAGAACGAAATTTGGTGAGTCAAGTGGGAATGGTGTACTGATCATTACCTCCAAGTATCATCAAGATTGGGTGAAATAACATTTGCTGAGATTTAAGGAAACACGTATTTTTTTGGAAGCTAGGCAACCCATTTCTGACGAAAGTGGTTTTTCTCATGCTGTTCTTAGGGTTACATGAATAGGAAACAAACTGTATAGTTAGAACTTAGAACTACTTTATTTTGTCAAGTTTCAAGGAGCTAGCACAAACTGTGTTGGATTTAGAGTTCCAAATTCATTTATCAATATAAGAGAAAACAGAGTGAAACCTAAAAATTCAAACTGTTACTGCAGAGGAATGCTTCAAGCTATAAGAACGAAATTTGGTGAGTCAAGAGGGAATGGTGTACTGATCATTACCTCCAAGTATCATCAAGATTGGGTGAAATAACATTTGCTGAGATTTCAGGAAACTCGTAGTTTTTTGGAAGCTAGGCAACCCCTTTCAGACGAATTTGGTTTTCATCAGTCTCTGCTTAGGGCTACTTGAATAGGAAACAAACTGTATAGTTAGAACTTAGAACTACTTTATTTTGTCAAGTTTCAAGGAGCTAGCACAAACTGTGTTGGATTTAGAGTTCCAAATTCATTTATCAATATAGGAGAAAACAGAGTGAAACCTAAAAATTCAAACTGTTACTGCAGAGGAATGCTTCAGACGAATTTGGTTTTCATCAGTCTCTGCTTAGGGCTACTTGAATAGAAAACAAACTGTACAGACAGAACTTAGAACTACTTTATTGTGTCAAGTTTCAATGAGCTAGCACAAACCGTGTTGGATTTAGAGTTCCAAATTCATCTATCAATATAGGAGAAAACAGAGTGAAACCTAAAAATTCAAACTCTTACTGCAGAGGAATGCTTCAAGGTATAAGAACGAAATTTGGTGAGTCAAGTGGGAATGGTGTACTGATCATTACCTCCAAGTATCATCAAGATTGGGTGAAATAACATTTGCTGAGATTTCAGGAAACTCGTAGTTTTTTGGAAGCTAGGCAACCACATTCAGACGAATTTGGTTTTCATCAATCTCTGCTTAGGGCTACTTGAATAGGAAACAAACTGTATAGTTAGAACTTAGAACTACTTTATTTTGTCAAGTTTCAAGGAGCTAGCACAAACCGTGTTGGATTTAAAGTTCCAAATTCATTTATCAATATAGGAGAAAACAGAGTGAAACCTAAAAATTCAAACTGTTACTGCAGAGGAATGCTTCAAGCTATAAGAACGAAATTTGGTGAGTCAAGAGGGAATGGTGTACTGATCATTACCTCCAAGTATCATCAAGATTGGGTGAAATAACATTTGCTGAGATTTCAGGAAACTCGTAGTTTTTTGGAAGCTAGGCAACCCCTTTCAGACGAATTTGGTTTTCATCAGTCTCTGCTTAGGGCTACTTGAATAGGAAACAAACTGTACAGACAGAACTTAGAACTACTTTATTGTGTCAAGTTTCAAGGAGCTAGCACAAACTGTGTTGGATTTAGAGTTCCAAATTCATTTATCAATATAGGAGAAAACAGAGTGAAACCTAAAAATTCAAACTGTTACTGCAGAGGAATGCTTCAGACGAATTTGGTTTTCATCAGTCTCTGCTTAGGGCTACTTGAATAGAAAACAAACTGTACAGACAGAACTTAGAACTACTTTATTGTGTCAAGTTTCAATGAGCTAGCACAAACCGTGTTGGATTTAGAGTTCCAAATTCATCTATCAATATAGGAGAAAACAGAGTGAAACCTAAAAATTCAAACTCTTACTGCAGAGGAATGCTTCAAGGTATAAGAACGAAATTTGGTGAGTCAAGTGGGAATGGTGTACTGATCATTACCTCCAAGTATCATCAAGATTGGGTGAAATAACATTTGCTGAGATTTCAGGAAACTCGTAGTTTTTTGGAAGCTAGGCAACCACATTCAGACGAATTTGGTTTTCATCAATCTCTGCTTAGGGCTACTTGAATAGGAAACAAACTGTATAGTTAGAACTTAGAACTACTTTATTTTGTCAAGTTTCAAGGAGCTAGCACAAACCGTGTTGGATTTAAAGTTCAAAATTCATTTATCAATATAGGAGAAAACAGAGTGAAACCTAAAAATTCAAACTGTTACTGCAGAGGAATGCTTCAAGCTATAAGAACGAAATTTGGTGAGTCAAGAGGGAATGGTGTACTGATCATTACCTCCAAGTATCATCAAGATTGGGTGAAATAACATTTGCTGAGATTTCAGGAAACTCGTAGTTTTTTGGAAGCTAGGCAACCCCTTTCAGACGAATTTGGTTTTCATCAGTCTCTGCTTAGGGCTACTTGAATAGGAAACAAACTGTACAGACAGAACTTAGAACTACTTTATTGTGTCAAGTTTCAAGGAGCTAGCACAAACCGTGTTGGATTTAGAGTTCCAAATTCATCTATCAATATAGGAGAAAACAGAGTGAAACCTAAAAATTCAAACTGTTACTGCAGAGGAATGCTTCAAGCTATAAGAACAAAATTTGGTGAGTCAAGTGGGAATGGTGTACTGATCATTACCTCCAAGTATCATCAAGATTGGATGAAATAACATTTGCTGAGATTTCAGGAAACTTGTAGTTTTTTGGAAGCTAGGCAACCCCTTTCAGAGGAATTTGGTTTTCATCAGTCTCTGCTTAGGGCTACTTGAATAGGAAACAAACTGTATAGTTAGAACTTAGAACTACTTTATTGTGTCAAGTTTCAAGGAGCTACCACAAACTGTGTTGGATTTAGAGTTCCAAATTCATCTATCAATATAGGAGAAAACAGAGTGAAACTTAAAATTCAAACTGTTACTGCAGAGGAATGCTTCAAGCTATAAGAACAAAATTTGTTGAGTCAAGTGGGAATGGTGTACTGATCATTACCTCCAAGTATCATCAAGATTGGGTGAAATAACATTTGCTGAGATTTCAGGAAACTCGTAGTTTTTTGGAAGCTAGGCAACCCCTTTCAGACGAATTTGGTTTTCATCAGTCTCTGCTTAGGGCTACTTGAATAGGAAACAAACTGTATAGTTAGAACTTAGAACTACTTTATTGTGTCAAGTTTCAAGGAGCTACCACAAACTGTGTTGGATTTAGAGTTCCAAATTCATTTATCAATATAGGAGAAAACAGAGTGAAACCTAAAAATTCAAACTGTTACTGCAGAGGAATGCTTCAGACGAATTTGGTTTTCATCAGTCTCTGCTTAGGGCTACTTGAATAGAAAACAAACTGTACAGACAGAACTTAGAACTACTTTATTGTGTCAAGTTTCAATGAGCTAGCACAAACCGTGTTGGATTTAGAGTTCCAAATTCATCTATCAATATAGGAGAAAACAGAGTGAAACCTAAAAATTCAAACTCTTACTGCAGAGGAATGCTTCAAGGTATAAGAACGAAATTTGGTGAGTCAAGTGGGAATGGTGTACTGATCATTACCTCCAAGTATCATCAAGATTGGGTGAAATAACATTTTCTGAGATTTCAGGAAACTCGTAGTTTTTTGGAAGCTAGGCAACCACATTCAGACGAATTTGGTTTTCATCAATCTCTGCTTAGGGCTACTTGAATAGGAAACAAACTGTATAGTTAGAACTTAGAACTACTTTATTTTGTCAAGTTTCAAGGAGCTAGCACAAACCGTGTTGGATTTAAAGTTCCAAATTCATTTATCAATATAGGAGAAAACAGAGTGAAACCTAAAAATTCAAACTGTTACTGCAGAGGAATGCTTCAAGCTATAAGAACGAAATTTGGTGAGTCAAGAGGGAATGGTGTACTGATCATTACCTCCAAGTATCATCAAGATTGGGTGAAATAACATTTGCTGAGATTTCAGGAAACTCGTAGTTTTTTGGAAGCTAGGCAACCCCTTTCAGACGAATTTGGTTTTCATCAGTCTCTGCTTAGGGCTACTTGAATAGGAAACAAACTGTACAGACAGAACTTAGAACTACTTTAT
This sequence comes from Spermophilus citellus, assembly GCF_964194105.1. Lineage (NCBI taxonomy): Eukaryota > Metazoa > Chordata > Mammalia > Rodentia > Sciuridae > Spermophilus > Spermophilus citellus. Next base: position 26,762,974 of record NC_138200.1, on the reverse strand, counting down.
TGTGTCAAGTTTCAAGGAGCTAGCACAAACTGTGTTGGATTTAGAGTTCCAAATTCATTTATCAATATAGGAGAAAACAGAGTGAAACCTAAAAATTCAAACTGTTACTGCAGAGGAATGCTTCAGACGAATTTGGTTTTCATCAGTCTCTGCTTAGGGCTACTTGAATAGAAAACAAACTGTACAGACAGAACTTAGAACTACTTTATTGTGTCAAGTTTCAATGAGCTAGCACAAACCGTGTTGGATTTAGAGTTCCAAATTCATCTATCAATATAGGAGAAAACAGAGTGAAACCTAAAAATTCAAACTCTTACTGCAGAGGAATGCTTCAAGGTATAAGAACGAAATTTGGTGAGTCAAGTGGGAATGGTGTACTGATCATTACCTCCAAGTATCATCAAGATTGGGTGAAATAACATTTGCTGAGATTTCAGGAAACTCGTAGTTTTTTGGAAGCTAGGCAACCACATTCAGACGAATTTGGTTTTCATCAATCTCTGCTTAGGGCTACTTGAATAGGAAACAAACTGTATAGTTAGAACTTAGAACTACTTTATTTTGTCAAGTTTCAAGGAGCTAGCACAAACCGTGTTGGATTTAAAGTTCAAAATTCATTTATCAATATAGGAGAAAACAGAGTGAAACCTAAAAATTCAAACTGTTACTGCAGAGGAATGCTTCAAGCTATAAGAACGAAATTTGGTGAGTCAAGAGGGAATGGTGTACTGATCATTACCTCCAAGTATCATCAAGATTGGGTGAAATAACATTTGCTGAGATTTCAGGAAACTCGTAGTTTTTTGGAAGCTAGGCAACCCCTTTCAGACGAATTTGGTTTTCATCAGTCTCTGCTTAGGGCTACTTGAATAGGAAACAAACTGTACAGACAGAACTTAGAACTACTTTATTGTGTCAAGTTTCAAGGAGCTAGCACAAACCGTGTTGGATTTAGAGTTCCAAATTCATCTATCAATATAGGAGAAAACAGAGTGAAACCTAAAAATTCAAACTGTTACTGCAGAGGAATGCTTCAAGCTATAAGAACAAAATTTGGTGAGTCAAGTGGGAATGGTGTACTGATCATTACCTCCAAGTATCATCAAGATTGGATGAAATAACATTTGATGAGATTTCAGGAAACTTGTAGTTTTTTGGAAGCTAGGCAACCCCTTTCAGAGGAATTTGGTTTTCATCAGTCTCTGCTTAGGGCTACTTGAATAGGAAACAAACTGTATAGTTAGAACTTAGAACTACTTTATTGTGTCAAGTTTCAAGGAGCTACCACAAACTGTGTTGGATTTAGAGTTCCAAATTCATCTATCAATATAGGAGAAAACAGAGTGAAACTTAAAATTCAAACTGTTACTGCAGAGGAATGCTTCAAGCTATAAGAACAAAATTTGTTGAGTCAAGTGGGAATGGTGTACTGATCATTACCTCCAAGTATCATCAAGATTGGGTGAAATAACATTTGCTGAGATTTCAGGAAACTCGTAGTTTTTTGGAAGCTAGGCAACCCCTTTCAGAGGAATTTGGTTTTCATCAGTCTCTGCTTAGGGCTACTTGAATAGGAAACAAACTGTATAGTTAGAACTTAGAACTACTTTATTGTGTCAAGTTTCAAGGAGCTACCACAAACTGTGTTGGATTTAGAGTTCCAAATTCATCTATCAATATAGGAGAAAACAGAGTGAAACCTAAAAATTCAAACTGTTACTGCAGAGGAATGCTTCAAGCTATAAAAACGAAATTTGGTGAGTCAAGTGGGAATGGTGTACTGATCATTACCTCCAAGTATCATCAAGATTGGGTGAAATAACATTTGCTGAGATTTCAGGAAACTCGTAGTTTTTTGGAAGCTAGGCAACCCATTTCTGACGAAAGTGGTTTTTCTCATGCTGTTCTTAGGGCTACTTGAATAGGAAACAAACAGTACAGACAGAACTTAGAACTGCTTTATTTTGTCAAGTTTCAAGGAGCTAGCACAAACCGTGTTGGATTTAGAGTTCCAAATTCATCTATCAATATAGGAGAAAACAGAGTGAAACCTAAATTTACAAACTGTTACTGCAGAGGAATGCTTCAAGCTATAAGAACGAAATTTGGTGAGTCAAGTGGGAATGGTGTACTGATCATTACCTCCAAGTATCATCAAGATTGGATGAAATAACATTTGCTGAGATTTCAGGAAACTCGTAGTTTTTTGGAAGCTAGGCAACCCCTTTCAGACGAAGTTGGTTTTCATCAGTCTCTGCTTAGGGCTACTTGAATAGGAAACAAACTGTATAGTTAGAACTTAGAACTACTTTATTGTGTCAAGTTTGAAGGAGCTAGCACAAACTGTGTTGGATTTAGAGTTCCAAATTCATCTATCAATATAGGAGAAAACAGAGTGAAACCTAAAAATTCAAACTGTTACTGCAGAGGAATGCTTCAAGCTATAAGAACGAAATTTGGTGAGTCAAGTGGGAATGGTGTACTGATCATTACCTCCAAGTATCATCAAGATTGGGTGAAATAACATTTGCTGAGATTTAAGGAAACACGTATTTTTTTGGAAGCTAGGCAACCCATTTCTGACGAAAGTGGTTTTTCTCATGCTGTTCTTAGGGTTACATGAATAGGAAACAAACTGTATAGTTAGAACTTAGAACTACTTTATTTTGTCAAGTTTCAAGGAGCTAGCACAAACTGTGTTGGATTTAGAGTTCCAAATTCATTTATCAATATAAGAGAAAACAGAGTGAAACCTAAAAATTCAAACTGTTACTGCAGAGGAATGCTTCAAGCTATAAGAACGAAATTTGGTGAGTCAAGAGGGAATGGTGTACTGATCATTACCTCCAAGTATCATCAAGATTGGGTGAAATAACATTTGCTGAGATTTCAGGAAACTCGTAGTTTTTTGGAAGCTAGGCAACCCCTTTCAGACGAATTTGGTTTTCATCAGTCTCTGCTTAGGGCTACTTGAATAGGAAACAAACTGTATAGTTAGAACTTAGAACTACTTTATTTTGTCAAGTTTCAAGGAGCTAGCACAAACTGTGTTGGATTTAGAGTTCCAAATTCATTTATCAATATAGGAGAAAACAGAGTGAAACCTAAAAATTCAAACTGTTACTGCAGAGGAATGCTTCAGACGAATTTGGTTTTCATCAGTCTCTGCTTAGGGCTACTTGAATAGAAAACAAACTGTACAGACAGAACTTAGAACTACTTTATTGTGTCAAGTTTCAATGAGCTAGCACAAACCGTGTTGGATTTAGAGTTCCAAATTCATCTATCAATATAGGAGAAAACAGAGTGAAACCTAAAAATTCAAACTCTTACTGCAGAGGAATGCTTCAAGGTATAAGAACGAAATTTGGTGAGTCAAGTGGGAATGGTGTACTGATCATTACCTCCAAGTATCATCAAGATTGGGTGAAATAACATTTGCTGAGATTTCAGGAAACTCGTAGTTTTTTGGAAGCTAGGCAACCACATTCAGACGAATTTGGTTTTCATCAATCTCTGCTTAGGGCTACTTGAATAGGAAACAAACTGTATAGTTAGAACTTAGAACTACTTTATTTTGTCAAGTTTCAAGGAGCTAGCACAAACCGTGTTGGATTTAAAGTTCAAAATTCATTTATCAATATAGGAGAAAACAGAGTGAAACCTAAAAATTCAAACTGTTACTGCAGAGGAATGCTTCAAGCTATAAGAACGAAATTTGGTGAGTCAAGAGGGAATGGTGTACTGATCATTACCTCCAAGTATCATCAAGATTGGGTGAAATACCATTTGCTGAGATTTCAGGAAACTCGTAGTTTTTTGGAAGCTAGGCAACCCCTTTCAGACGAATTTGGTTTTCATCAGTCTCTGCTTAGGGCTACTTGAATAGGAAACAAACTGTACAGACAGAACTTAGAACTACTTTATTGTGTCAAGTTTCAAGGAGCTAGCACAAACTGTGTTGGATTTAGAGTTCCAAATTCATTTATCAATATAGGAGAAAACAGAGTGAAACCTAAAAATTCAAACTGTTACTGCAGAGGAATGCTTCAGACGAATTTGGTTTTCATCAGTCTCTGCTTAGGGCTACTTTAATAGAAAACAAACTGTACAGACAGAACTTAGAACTACTTTATTGTGTCAAGTTTCAATGAGCTAGCACAAACCGTGTTGGATTTAGAGTTCCAAATTCATCTATCAATATAGGAGAAAACAGTGTGAAACCTAAAAATTCAAACTCTTACTGCAGAGGAATGCTTCAAGGTATAAGAACGAAATTTGGTGAGTCAAGTGGGAATGGTGTACTGATCATTACCTCCAAGTATCATCAAGATTGGGTGAAATAACATTTGCTGAGATTTCAGGAAACTCGTAGTTTTTTGGAAGCTAGGCAACCACATTCAGACGAATTTGGTTTTCATCAATCTCTGCTTAGGGCTACTTGAATAGGAAACAAACTGTATAGTTAGAACTTAGAACTACTTTATTTTGTCAAGTTTCAAGGAGCTAGCACAAACCGTGTTGGATTTAAAGTTCCAAATTCATTTATCAATATAGGAGAAAACAGAGTGAAACCTAAAAATTCAAACTGTTACTGCAGAGGAATGCTTCAAGCTATAAGAACGAAATTTGGTGAGTCAAGAGGGAATGGTGTACTGATCATTACCTCCAAGTATCATCAAGATTGGGTGAAATAACATTTGCTGAGATTTCAGGAAACTCGTAGTTTTTTGGAAGCTAGGCAACCCCTTTCAGACGAATTTGGTTTTCATCAGTCTCTGCTTAGGGCTACTTGAATAGGAAACAAACTGTACAGACAGAACTTAGAACTACTTTATTGTGTCAAGTTTCAAGGAGCTAGCACAAACCGTGTTGGATTTAGAGTTCCAAATTCATCTATCAATATAGGAGAAAACAGAGTGAAACCTAAAAATTCAAACTGTTACTGCAGAGGAATGCTTCAAGCTATAAGAACAAAATTTGGTGAGTCAAGTGGGAATGGTGTACTGATCATTACCTCCAAGTATCATCAAGATTGGATGAAATAACATTTGCTGAGATTTCAGGAAACTCGTAGTTTTTTGGAAGCTAGGCAACCCCTTTCAGAGGAATTTGGTTTTCATCAGTCTCTGCTTAGGGCTACTTGAATAGGAAACAAACTGTATAGTTAGAACTTAGAACTATTTTATTGTGTCAAGTTTCAAGGAGCTACCACAAACTGTGTTGGATTTAGAGTTCCAAATTCATCTATCAATATAGGAGAAAACAGAGTGAAACTTAAAATTCAAACTGTTACTGCAGAGGAATGCTTCAAGCTATAAGAACAAAATTTGGTGAGTCAAGTGGGAATGGTGTACTGATCATTACCTCCAAGTATCATCAAGATTGGGTGAAATAACATTTGCTGAGATTTCAGGAAACTCGTAGTTTTTTGGAAGCTAGGCAACCCCTTTCAGAGGAATTTGGTTTTCATCAGTCTCTGCTTAGGGCTACTTGAATAGGAAACAAACTGTATAGTTAGAACTTAGAACTACTTTATTGTGTCAAGTTTCAAGGAGCTACCACAAACTGTGTTGGATTTAGAGTTCCAAATTCATCTATCAATATAGGAGAAAACAGAGTGAAACCTAAAAATTCAAACTGTTACTGCAGAGGAATGCTTCAAGCTATAAGAACGAAATTTGGTGAGTCAAGTGGGAATGGTGTACTGATCATTACCTCCAAGTATCATCAAGATTGGGTGAAATAACATTTGCTGAGATTTCAGGAAACTCGTAGTTTTTTGGAAGCTAGGCAACCCATTTCTGACGAAAGTGGTTTTTCTCATGCTGTTCTTAGGGCTACTTGAATAGGAAACAAACAGTACAGACAGAACTTAGAACTGCTTTATTTTGTCAAGTTTCAAGGAGCTAGCACAAACCGTGTTGGATTTAGAGTTCCAAATTCATCTATCAATATAGGAGAAAACAGAGTGAAACCTAAATTTACAAACTGTTACTGCAGAGGAATGCTTCAAGCTATAAGAACGAAATTTGGTGAGTCAAGTGGGAATGGTGTACTGATCATTACCTCCAAGTATCATCAAGATTGGATGAAATAACATTTGCTGAGATTTCAGGAAACTCGTAGTTTTTTGGAAGCTAGGCAACCCCTTTCAGACGAAGTTGGTTTTCATCAGTCTCTGCTTAGGGCTACTTGAATAGGAAACAAACTGTATAGTTAGAACTTAGAACTACTTTATTGTGTCAAGTTTGAAGGAGCTAGCACAAACTGTGTTGGATTTAGAGTTCCAAATTCATCTATCAATATAGGAGAAAACAGAGTGAAACCTAAAAATTCAAACTGTTACTGCAGAGGAATGCTTCAAGCTATAAGAACGAAATTTGGTGAGTCAAGTGGGAATGGTGTACTGATCATTACCTCCAAGTATCATCAAGATTGGGTGAAATAACATTTGCTGAGATTTAAGGAAACACGTATTTTTTTGGAAGCTAGGCAACCCATTTCTGACGAAAGTGGTTTTTCTCATGCTGTTCTTAGGGTTACATGAATAGGAAACAAACTGTATAGTTAGAACTTAGAACTACTTTATTTTGTCAAGTTTCAAGGAGCTAGCACAAACTGTGTTGGATTTAGAGTTCCAAATTCATTTATCAATATAAGAGAAAACAGAGTGAAACCTAAAAATTCAAACTGTTACTGCAGAGGAATGCTTCAAGCTATAAGAACGAAATTTGGTGAGTCAAGAGGGAATGGTGTACTGATCATTACCTCCAAGTATCATCAAGATTGGGTGAAATAACATTTGCTGAGATTTCAGGAAACTCGTAGTTTTTTGGAAGCTAGGCAACCCCTTTCAGACGAATTTGGTTTTCATCAGTCTCTGCTTAGGGCTACTTGAATAGGAAACAAACTGTATAGTTAGAACTTAGAACTACTTTATTTTGTCAAGTTTCAAGGAGCTAGCACAAACTGTGTTGGATTTAGAGTTCCAAAATCATTTATCAATATAGGAGAAAACAGAGTGAAACCTAAAAATTCAAACTGTTACTGCAGAGGAATGCTTCAGACGAATTTGGTTTTCATCAGTCTCTGCTTAGGGCTACTTGAATAGAAAACAAACTGTACAGACAGAACTTAGAACTACTTTATTGTGTCAAGTTTCAATGACCTAGCACAAACCGTGTTGGATTTAGAGTTCCAAATTCATCTATCAATATAGGAGAAAACAGAGTGAAACCTAAAAATTCAAACTCTTACTGCAGAGGAATGCTTCAAGGTATAAGAACGAAATTTGGTGAGTCAAGTGGGAATGGTGTACTGATCATTACCTCCAAGTATCATCAAGATTGGGTGAAATAACATTTGCTGAGATTTCAGGAAACTCGTAGTTTTTTGGAAGCTAGGCAACCACATTCAGACGAATTTGGTTTTCATCAATCTCTGCTTAGGGCTACTTGAATAGGAAACAAACTGTATAGTAAGAACTTAGAACTACTTTATTTTGTCAAGTTTCAAGGAGCTAGCACAAACCGTGTTGGATTTAAAGTTCCAAATTCATTTATCAATATAGGAGAAAACAGAGTGAAACCTAAAAATTCAAACTGTTACTGCAGAGGAATGCTTCAAGCTATAAGAACGAAATTTGGTGAGTCAAGAGGGAATGGTGTACTGATCATTACCTCCAAGTATCATCAAGATTGGGTGAAATAACATTTGCTGAGATTTCAGGAAACTCGTAGTTTTTTGGAAGCTAGGCAACCCCTTTCAGACGAATTTGGTTTTCATCAGTCTCTACTTAGGGCTACTTGAATAGGAAACAAACTGTACAGACAGAACTTAGAACTACTTTATTGTGTCAAGTTTCAAGGAGCTAGCACAAACCGTGTTGGATTTAGAGTTCCAAATTCATCTATCAATATAGGAGAAAACAGAGTGAAACCTAAAAATTCAAACAGTTACTGCAGAGGAATGCTTCAAGGTATAAGAACGAAATTTGGTGAGTCAAGTGGGAATGGTGTACTGATCATTACCTCCAAGTATCATCAAGATTGGGTGAAATAACATTTGCTGAGATTTCAGGAAACTCGTAGTTTTTTGGAAGCTAGGCAACCCCTTTCAGACGAAAGTGGTTTTTCTCATGCTGTGCTTAGGGTTACTTGAATAGGAAACAAACAGTACAGACAGAACTTAGAACTGCTTTATTTTGTCAAGCTTCAAGGAGCTAGCCCAAACCGTGTTGGATTTAGAGTTCCAAATTCATCTATCAATATAGGAGAAAACAGAGTGAAACCTAAAAATTCAAACTGTTACTGCAGAGGAATGCTTCAAGCTATAAGAACGAAATTTGGTGAGTCAAGTGGGAATGGTGGACTGATCATTACCTCCAAGTATCATCAAGATTGGGTGAAATAACATTTTCTTAGATGTCAGGAAACTCGTAGTTTTTTGGAAGCTAGGCAACCCCTTTCAGACGAATTTGGTTTTCATCAGTCTCTGCTTAGGGCTACTTGAATAGGAAACAAACAGTACAGACAGAACTTAGAACTACTTTATTGTGACAAGTTTCAAGGAGCTAGCACAAACTGTGTTTGATTTAGAGTTCCAAATTCATCTATCAATATAGGAGAAAACAGAGTGAAACCTAAAAATTCAAACTGTTACTGCAGAGGAATGCTTCAAGCTTTAAGAACAAAATTTGGTGAGTCAAGAGGGAATTGTGTACTGATCATTACCTCCAAGTATCATCAAGATTGGGTGAAATAACATTTGCTGAGATTTCAGGAAACTCGTAGTTTTTTGGAAGCTAGGCAACCCCTTTCTGACGAATTTGGTTTTCATCAGTCTCTGCTTAGGGCTAGTTGAATAGGAAACAAACTGTACAGACAGAACATAGAACTACTTTATTGTGTCAAGTTTCAAGGAGCTAGCAAAAACCGTGTTGGATTTAGAGTTCCAAATTCATCTATCAATATAGGAGAAAACAGAGTGAAACCTAAAAATTCAAACTGTTACTGCAGAGGAATGCTTCAAGGTATAAGAACGAAATTTGGTGAGTCAAGTGGGAATGGTGTACTGATCATTACCTCCAAGTATCATCAAGATTGGGTGAAATAATATTTGCTGAGATTTCAGGAAACTCAAATTTTTTTGGAATCTAGGCAACCCCTTTCTGATGAAAGTGGTTTTTCTCAGGCTGTGCTTAGGGCTACTTGAATAGGAAACAAACTGTATAGTTAGAACTTAGAACTACTTTATTGTGTCAAGTTTCAATGAGCTAGCACAAACCGTGTTGGATTTAGAGTTCCAAATTCATCTATCAATATAGGAGAAAACAGAGTGAAACCTAAAAATTCAAACTGTTACTGCAGAGGAATGCTTCAAGCTATAAGAACGAAATTTGGTGAGTCAAGAGGGAATGGTGTACTGATCATTACCTCCAAGTATCATCAAGATTGGGTGAAATAACATTTGCTGAGATTTCAGGAAACTCGTAGTTTTTTGGAAGCTAGGCAACCCCTTTCAGACGAATTTGGTTTTCATCAGTCTCTGCTTAGGGCTACTTGAATAGGAAACAAACTGTACAGACAGAACTTAGAACTACTTTATTGTGTCAAGTTTCAAGGAGCTAGCACAAACCGTGTTGGATTTAGAGTTCCAAATTCATCTATCAATATAGGAGAAAACAGAGTGAAACCTAAAAATTCAAACAGTTACTGCAGAGGAATGCTTCAAGGTATAAGAACGAAATTTGGTGAGTCAAGTGGGAATGGTGTACTGATCATTACCTCCAAGTATCATCAAGATTGGGTGAAATAACATTTGCTGAGATTTCAGGAAACTCGTAGTTTTTTGGAAGCTAGGCAACCCCTTTCTGACGAAAGTGGTTTTTCTCATGCTGTGCTTAGGGTTACTTGAATAGGAAACAAACAGTACAGACAGAACTTAGAACTGCTTTATTTTGTCAAGCTTCAAGGAGCTAGCACAAACCGTGTTGGATTTAGAGTTCCAAATTCATCTATCAATATAGGAGAAAACAGAGTGAAACCTAAAAATTCAAACTGTTACTGCAGAGGAATGCTTCAAGCTATAAGAACGAAATTTGGTGAGTCAAGTGGGAATGGTGTACTGATCATTACCTCCAAGTATCATCAAGATTGGGTAAAATAACATTTGCTGAGATGTCAGGAAACTCGTAGTTTTTTGGAAGCTAGGCAACCCCTTTCAGACGAATTTGGTTTTCATCAGTCTCTGCTTAGGGCTACTTGAATAGGAAACAAACAGTACAGACAGAACTTAGAACTACTTTATTGTGACAAGTTTCAAGGAGCTAGCACAAACTGTGTTTGATTTAGAGTTCCAAATTCATCTATCAATATAGGAGAAAACAGAGTGAAACCTAAAAATTCAAACTGTTACTGCAGAGGAATGCTTCAAGCTATAAGAACGAAATTTGGTGAGTCAAGTGGGAATGGTGTACTGATCATTACCTCCAAGTATCATCAAGATTGGGTGAAATAACATTTGCTGAGATTTCAGGAAACTCGTAGTTTTTTGGAAGCTAGGCAACCCCTTTCTGACGAAAGTGGTTTTTCTCATGCTGTGCTTAGGGTTACTTGAATAGGAAACAAACAGTACAGACAGAACTTAGAACTGCTTTATTTTGTCAAGCTTCAAGGAGCTAGCACAAACCGTGTTGGATTTAGAGTTCCAAATTCATCTATCAATATAGGAGAAAACAGAGTGAAACCTAAAAATTCAAACTGTTACTGCAGAGGAATGCTTCAAGCTATAAGAACGAAATTTGGTGAGTCAAGTGGGAATGGTGTATTGATCATTACCTCCAAGTATCATCAAGATTGGGTGAAATAACATTTGCTGAGATTTCAGGAAACTCGTAGTTTTTTGGAAGCTAGGCAAACCCTTTCTGACGAAAGTGGTTTTTCTCATGCTGTGCTTAGGGTTACTTGAATAGGAAACAAACAGTACAGACAGAACTTAGAACTGCTTTATTTTGTCAAGCTAAAAGGAGCTAGCACAAACCGTGTAGGATTTAGAGTTCCAAATTCATCTATCAATATAGGAGAAAACAGAGTGAAACCTAAAAATTCAAACTGTTACTGCAGAGGAATGCTTCAAGCTATAAGAACAAAATTTGGTGAGTCAAGTGGGAATGGTGTACTGATCATTACCTCCAAGTATCATCAAGATTGGATGAAATAACTTTTGCTGAGATTTCAGGAAACTCGTAGTTTTTTGGAAGCTAGGCAACCCCTTTCAGACGAATTTGGTTTTCATCAGTCTCTGCTTAGGGCTACTTGAATAGGAAACAAACTGTACAGACAGAACTTAGAACTACTTTATTGTGTCAAGTTTCAAGGAGCTAGCACAAACTGTGTTGAATTCAGAGTTCCGAATTCATCTATCAATATAGGAGAAAACAGAGTGAAACCTAAAAATTCAAACTGTTACTGCAGAGGAATGCTTCAAGCTATAAAAACGAAATTTGGTGAGTCAAGTGGGAATGGTGTACTGATCATTACCTCCAAGTATCATCAAGATTGAGTGAAATAACATTTGCTGAGATTTCAGGAAACTCGTAGTTTTTTGGAAGCAAGCCAACCCCTTTCAGACAAATTTGGTTTTCATCAGTCTCTGCTTAGGGCTACTTGAATAGGAAACAAACAGTACAGACAGAACTTAGAACTGCTTTATTTTGTCAAGTTTCAAGGAGCTAGCAAAAACCGTGTTGGATTTAGAGTTCCAAATCCATCTATCAATATAGGAGGAAACAGAGTGAAACCTAAAATTTCAAACTGTTACTGCAGAGGAATGCTTCAAGCGATAAGAACAAAATTTGGTGAGTCAAGTGGGAATGGTGTACTGATCATTAACTGCAAGTATCATCAAGATTGGGTGAAATAACATTTGCTGAGATTTCAGGAAACTCATAGTTTTTTGGAAGTTAGGCAACCCCTTTCAGATGAATTTGGTTTTCATCAGTCTCTGCTTAGGGCTATTTGAATAGGAAACAAACAGTACAGACAGAACTTAGAACTACTTTATTGTGTCAAGTTTCAATGAGCTAGCACAAACCGTGTTGGATTTAGAGTTCCAAATTCATCTATCAATATAGGAGAAAACAGAGTGAAACCTAAAAATTCAAACTCTTACTGCAGAGGAATGCTTCAAGGTATAAGAACGAAATTTGGTGAGTCAAGTGGGAATGGTGTACTGATCATTACCTCCAAGTATCATCAAGATTGGGTGAAATAACATTTGCTGAGATTTCAGGAAACTCGTATTTTTTGGAAGCTAGGCAACCACATTCAGACGAATTTGGTTTTCATCAATCTCTGCTTAGGGTTACTTGAATAGGAAACAAACTGTATAGTTAGAACTTAGAACTGCTTTATTTTGTCAAGTTTCAAGGAGCTAGCACAAACCGTGTTGGATTTAAAGTTCCAAATTCATTTATCAATATAGGAGAAAACAGAGTGAAACCTAAAAATTCAAACTGTTACTGCAGAGGAATGCTTCAAGCTATAAGAACGAAATTTGGTGAGTCAAGAGGGAATGGTGTACTGATCATTACCTCCAAGTATCATCAAGATTGGGTGAAATAACATTTGCTGAGATTTCAGGAAACTCGTAGTTTTTTGGAAGCTAGGCAACCCCTTTCAGACCAATTTGTTTTTCATCAGTCTCTGCTTAGGGCTACTTGAATAGGAAACAAACTGTACAGACAGAACTTAGAACTACTTTATTGTGTCAAGTTTCAAGGAGCTAGCACAAACCGTGTTGGATTTAGAGTTCCAAATTCATCTATCAATATAGGAGAAAACAGAGTGAAACCTAAAAATTCAAACAGTTACTGCAGAGGAATGCTTCAAGGTATAAGAACGAAATTTGGTGAGTCAAGTGGGAATGGTGTACTGATCATTACCTCCAAGTATCATCAAGATTGGGTGAAATAACATTTGCTGAGATTTCAGGAAACTCGTAGATTTTTGGAAGCTAGGCAACCCCTTTCAGACGAAAGTGGTTTTTCTCATGCTGTGCTTAGGGTTACTTGAATAGGAAACAAACAGTACAGACAGAACTTAGAACTGCTTTATTTTGTCAAGCTTCAAGGAGCTAGCACAAACCGTGTTGGATTTAGAGTTCCAAATTCATCTATCAATATAGGAGAAAACAGAGTGAAACCTAAAAATTCAAACTGTTACTGCAGAGGAATGCTTCAAGCTATAAGAACGAAATTTGGTGAGTCAAGAGGGAATGGTGTACTGATCATTACCTCCAAGTATCATCAAGATTGGGTGAAATAACATTTGCTGAGATTTCAGGAAACTCGTAGTTTTTTGGAAGCTAGGCAACCCCTTTCAGACGAATTTGGTTTTCATCAGTCTCTGCTTAGGGCTACTTGAATAGGAAACAAACTGTATAGTTAGAACTTAGAACTACTTTATTTTGTCAAGTTTCAAGGAGCTAGCACAAACTGTGTTGGATTTAGAGTTCCAAATTCATTTATCAATATAGGAGAAAACAGAGTGAAACCTAAAAATTCAAACTGTTACTGCAGAGGAATGCTTCAAGCTATAAGAACAAAATTTGGTGAGTCAAGTGGGAATGGTGTACTGATCATTACCTCCAAGTATCATCAAGATTGGATGAAATAATATTTGCTGAGATTTCAGGAAACTCGTAGTTTTTTGGAAGCTAGACAACCCCTTTCAGACGAAGTTGGTTTTCATCAGTCTCTGCTTAGGGCTACTTGAATAGGAAACAAACAGTACAGACAGAACTTAGAACTGCTTTATTTTGTCAAGTTTCAAGGAGCTAGCACAAACCGTGTTGGATTTAGAGTTCCAAATCCATCTATCAATATAGGAGAAAACTAGTGAAACCTAAAAATTCAAACTGTTACTGCAGAGGAATGCTTCAAGCTATAAGAATGAAATTTGGTGAGTCAAGTGGGAATGGTGTACTGATCATTACCTCCAAGTATCATCAAGATTGGGTGAAATAACATTTGCTGAGATTTCAGGAAACTCGTAGTTTTTTGGAAGCTAGGCAACCCCTTTCAGAGGAATTTGGTTTTCATCAGTCTCTGCTTAGGGCTACTTGAATAGGAAACAAACTGTATAGATAGAATTTAGAACTACTTTATTGTGTCAAGTTTCAAGGAGCTACCACAAACTGTGTTGGATTTAGAGTTCCAAATTCATCTATCAATATAGGAGAAAACAGAGTGATACTTAAAATTCAAACTGTTACTGCAGAGGAATGCTTCAAGCTATAACAACAAAATTTGGTGAGTCAAGTGGGAATCGTGTACTGATCATTACCTCCAAGTATCATCAAGATTGGGTGAAATAACATTTGCTGAGATTTCAGGAAACACGTAGTTTTTTGGAAGCTAGGCAACCCCTTTCAGAGGAATTTGGTTTTCATCAGTCTCTGCTTAGGGCTACTTGAATAGGAAACAAACTGTATAGTTAGAACTTAGAACTACTTTATTGTGTCAAGTTTCAAGGAGCTACCACAAACTGTGTAGGATTTAGTGTTCCAAATTCATCTATCAATATAGGAGAAAACAGAGTGAAACTTAAAATTCAAACTGTTACTGCAGAGGAATGCTTCAAGCTATAAGAACAAAATTTGGTGAGTCAAGTGGGAATCGTGTACTGATCATTACCTCCAAGTATCATCAAGATTGGGTGAAATAACATTTGCTGAGATTTCAGGAAACTCGTAGTTTTTTGGAAGCTAGGCAACCCATTTCTGACGAAAGTGGTTTTTCTCATGCTGTGCTTAGGGCTACTTGAATAGGAAACAAACAGTACAGACAGAACTTAGAACTGCTTTATTTTGTCAAGTTTCAAGGAGCTAGCACAAACCGTGTTGGATTTAGAGTTCCAAATTCATCTATCAATATAGGAGAAAACAGAGTGAAACCTAAAAATTCAAACTGTTACTGCAGAGGAATGCTTCAAGCTATAAGAACGAAATTTGGTGAGTCAAGTGGGAATGGTGTACTGATCATTACCTCCAAGTATCATCAAGATTGGGTGAAATAACATTTGCTGAGATTTAAGGAAACTCGTATTTTTTTGGAAGCTAGGCAACCCATTTCTGACGAAAGTGTTTTTTCTCATGCTGTGCTTAGTGTTACATGAATAGGAAACAAACTGTATAGTTAGAACTTAGAACTACTTTATTTTGTCAAGTTTCAAGGAGCTAGCACAAACCGTGTTGGATTTAAAGTTCCAAATTCATTTATCAATATAGGAGAAAACAGAGTGAAACCTAAAAATTCAAACTGTTACTGCAGAGGAATGCTTCAAGCTATAAGAACGAAATTTGGTGAGTCAAGAGGGAATGGTGTACTGATCATTACCTCCAAGTATCATCAAGATTGGGTGAAATAACATTTGCTGAGATTTCAGGAAACTCGTAGTTTTTTGGAAGCTAGGCAACCCCTTTCAGACGAATTTGGTTTTCATCAGTCTCTGCTTAGGGCTAGTTGAATAGGAAACAAACTGTACAGACAGAACATAGAACTACTTTATTGTGTCAAGTTTCAAGGAGCTAGCAAAAACCTTGTTGGATTTAGAGTTCCAAATTCATCTATCAATATAGGAGAAAACAGAGTGAAACCTAAAAATTCAAACTGTTACTGCAGAGGAATGCTTCAAGGTATAAGAACGAAATTTGGTGAGTCAAGTGGGAATCGTGTACTGATCATCACCTCCAAGTATCATCAAGATTGGGTGAAATAACATTTGCTGAGATTTCAGGAAACTCATAGTTTTTTGGAATCTAGGCAACCCCTTTCTGATGAAAGTGGTTTTTCTCAGGCTGTGCTTAGGGCTACTTGAATAGGAAACAAACTGTATAGTTAGAACTTAGAACTACTTTATTGTGTCAAGTTTCAAAGAGCTAGCACAAACCGTGTTGGATTTAGAGTTCCAAATTCATCTATCAATATAGGAGAAAACAGAGTGAAACCTAAAAATTCAAACTGTTACTGCAGAGGAATGCTTCAAGCTATAAGAACGAAATTTGGTGAGTCAAGTGGGAATGGTGTACTGATCATTACCTCCAAGTATCATCAAGATTGGCTGAAATAACATTTGCTGAGATTTCAGGAAACTCGTAGTTTTTTGGAAGCTAGGCAACCCCTTTCAGACGAATTTGGTTTTCATCAGTCTCTGCTTAGGGCTACTTGAATAGGAAACAAACTGTACAGACAGAACTTAGAACTACTTTATTGTGTCAAGTTTCAAGGAGCTAGCACAAACCGTGTTGGATTTAGAGTTCCAAATTCATCTATCAATATAGGAGAAAACAGAGTGAAACCTAAAAATTCAAACAGTTACTGCAGAGGAATGCTTCAAGGTATAAGAACGAAATTTGGTGAGTCAAGTGGGAATGGTGTACTGATCATTACCTCCAAGTATCATCAAGATTGGGTGAAATAACATTTGCTGAGATTTCAGGAAACTCGTAGTTTTTTGGAAGCTAGGCAACCCCTTTCTGACGAAAGTTGTTTTTCTCATGCTGTGCTTAGGGTTACTTGAATAGGAAACAAACAGTACAGACAGAACTTAGAACTGCTTTATTTTGTCAAGCTTCAAGGAGCTAGCACAAACCGTGTTGGATTTAGAGTTCCAAATTCATCTATCAATATAGGAGAAAACAGAGTGAAACCTAAAAATTCAAACTGTTACTGCAGAGGAATGCTTCAAGCTATAAGAACGAAATTTGGTGAGTCAAGTGGGAATGGTGTACTGATCATTACCTCCAAGTATCATCAAGATTGGGTAAAATAACATTTGCTGAGATGTCAGGAAACTCGTAGTTTTTTGGAAGCTAGGCAACCCCTTTCAGACGAATTTGGTTTTCATCAGTCTCTGCTTAGGGCTACTTGAATAGGAAACAAACAGTACAGACACAACTTAGAACTACTTTATTGTGACAAGTTTCAAGGAGCTAGCACAAACTGTGTTTGATTTAGAGTTCCAAATTCATCTATCAATATAGGAGAAAACAGAGTGAAACCTAAAAATTCAAACTGTTACTGCAGAGGAATGCTTCAAGCTATAAGAACGAAATTTGGTGAGTCAAGTGGGAATGGTGTACTGATCATTACCTCCAAGTATCATCAAGATTGGGTGAAATAACATTTGCTGAGATTTCAGGAAACTCGTAGTTTTTTGGAAGCTAGGCAACCCCTTTCTGACGAAAGTGGTTTTTCTCATGCTGTGCTTAGGGTTACTTGAATAGGAAACAAACAGTACAGACAGAACTTAGAACTGCTTTATTTTGTCAAGCTTCAAGGAGCTAGCACAAACCGTGTTGGATTTAGAGTTCCAAATTCATCTATCAATATAGGAGAAAACAGAGTGAAACCTAAAAATTCAAACTGTTACTGCAGAGGAATGCTTCAAGCTATAAGAACGAAATTTGGTGAGTCAAGTGGGAATGGTGTATTGATCATTACCTCCAAGTATCATCAAGATTGGGTGAAATAACATTTGCTGAGATTTCAGGAAACTCGTAGTTTTTTGGAAGCTAGGCAAACCCTTTCTGACGAAAGTGGTTTTTCTCATGCTGTGCTTAGGGTTACTTGAATAGGAAACAAACAGTACAGACAGAACTTAGAACTGCTTTATTTTGTCAAGCTAAAAGGAGCTAGCACAAACCGTGTAGGATTTAGAGTTCCAAATTCATCTATCAATATAGGAGAAAACAGAGTGAAACCTAAAAATTCAAACTGTTACTGCAGAGGAATGCTTCAAGCTATAAGAACAAAATTTGGTGAGTCAAGTGGGAATGGTGTACTGATCATTACCTCCAAGTATCATCAAGATTGGATGAAATAACTTTTGCTGAGATTTCAGGAAACTCGTAGTTTTTTGGAAGCTAGGCAACCCCTTTCAGACGAATTTTGTTTTCATCAGTCTCTGCTTAGGGCTACTTGAATAGGAAACAAACTGTACAGACAGAACTTAGAACTACTTTATTGTGTCAAGTTTCAAGGAGCTAGCACAAACTGTGTTGAATTCAGAGTTCCGAACTCATCTATCAATATAGGAGAAAACAGAGTGAAACCTAAAAATTCAAACTGTTACTGCAGAGGAATGCTTCAAGCTATAAAAACGAAATTTGGTGAGTCAAGTGGGAATGGTGTACTGATCATTACCTCCAAGTATCATCAAGATTGAGTGAAATAACATTTGCTGAGATTTCAGGAAACTCGTAGTTTTTTGGAAGCAAGCCAACCCCTTTCAGACAAATTTGGTTTTCATCAGTCTCTGCTTAGGGCTACTTGAATAGGAAACAAACAGTACAGACAGAACTTAGAACTGCTTTATTTTGTCAAGTTTCAAGAAGCTAGCAAAAACCGTGTTGGATTTAGAGTTCCAAATCCATCTATCAATATAGGAGGAAACAGAGTGAAACCTAAAATTTCAAACTGTTACTGCAGAGGAATGCTTCAAGCGATAAGAACAAAATTTGGTGAGTCAAGTGGGAATGGTGTACTGATCATTAACTGCAAGTATCATCAAGATTGGGTGAAATAACATTTGCTGAGATTTCAGGAAACTCATAGTTTTTTGGAAGCTAGGCAACCCCTTTCAGATGAATTTGGTTTTCATCAGTCTCTGCTTAGGGCTATTTGAATAGGAAACAAACAGTACAGACAGAACTTAGAACTGCTTTATTTTGTCAAGTTTCAAAAAGATAGCACAAACTGTGTTGAATTTAGAGTTCCAAATTCATCTATCAATATAGGAGAAAACAGAGTGAAACCTATAAATTCAAACTGTTACTGCAAAGGAATGCTTCAAGGTATAAGAACAAAATTTGGTGAGTTAAGTGGGAATGGTGTACTGATCATTACCTCCAAGTATCATCAAGATTGGGTGAAATAACATTTGCTGAGATTTCAGGAAACTCGTAGTTTTTTGGAAGCTAGGCAACCCCTTTCAGATGAATTTGGTTTTCATCAGTCTCTGCTTAGGGCTACTTGAATAGGAAACAAACTGTATAGTTAGAACTTAGAACTACTTTATTGTGTCAAGTTTCAATGAGCTAGCACAAACCGTGTTGGATTTAGAGTTCCAAATTCATCTATCAATATAGGAGAAAACAGAGTGAAACCTAAAAATTCAAACTGTTACTGCAGAGGAATGCTTCAAGTTATAAGAACGAAATTTGGTGAGTCAAGAGGAAATGGTGTACTGATCATTACCTCCAAGTATCATCAAGATTGGGTGAAATAACATTTGCTGAGATTTCAGGAAACTCGTAGTTTTTTGGAAGCTAGGCAACCCCTTTCTGACGAAAGTGGTTTTTCTCATGCTGTGCTTAGGGTTACTTGAATAGGAAACAAACAGTACAGACAGAACTTAGAACTGCATTATTTTGGCAAGCTTCAAGGAGCTAGCACAAACCGTGTTGGATTTAGAGTTCCAAATTCATCTATCAATATAGGAGAAAACAGAGTGAAACCTAAAAATTCAAACTGTTACTGCAGAGGAATGCTTCAAGCTATAAGAACGAAATTTGGTGAGTCAAGTGGGAATGGTGTACTGATCATTACCTTCAAGTATCATCAAGATTGGGTGAAATAACATTTGCTGAGATTTCAGGAAACTCGTAGTTTTTTGGAAGCTAGGCAACCCCTTTCAGACGAATTTGGTTTTCATCAGTCTCTGCTTAGGGCTACTTGAATAGGAAACAAACTGTATAGTTATAACTTAGAACTACTTTATTGTGTCAAGTTTCAATGAGCTAGCACAAACCATGTTCGATTTAGAGTTCCAAATTCATCTATCAATATAGGAGAAAACAGAGTGAAACCTAAAAATTCAAACTGTTACTGCAGAGGAATGCTTCAAGCTATAAGAACGAAATTTGGTGAGTCAAGTGGGAATGGTGTACTGATCATTACCTCCAAGTATCATCAAGATTGGGTGAAATAACATTTGCTGAGATTTCAGGAAACTCGTAGTTTTTTGGAAGCTAGGCAACCCCTTTCAGACGAATTTGGTTTTCATCAGTCTATGCTTGGGGCTACTGGAATAGGAAACAAACAGTACAGACAGAACTTAGAACTGCTTTATTTTGTCAAGTTTCAAGGAGCTAGCACAAACCGTGTTGGATTTGGAGTTCCAAATTCATCTATCAATATAGGAGAAAACAGAGTGAAACCTAAAAATTCAAACTGTTACTGCAGAGGAATGCTTCAAGGTATAAGAACAAAATTTGGTGAGTCAAGTGGGAATGGTGTACTGATCATTACCTCCAAGTATCTTCAAGATTGGGTGAAATAACATTTGCTGAGATTTCAGGAAACTCGTAGTTTTTTGGAAGCTAGGCAACCCCTTTCTGACGAAAGTGGTTTTTCTCATGCTGTGCTTAGGGTTACTTGAATAGGAAACAAACAGTACAGACAGAACTTAGAACTGCTTTATTTTGTCAAGCTTCAAGGAGCTAGCACAAACCGTGTTGGATTTAGAGTTCCAAATCCATCTATCAATATAGGAGAAAACAGAGTGAAACCTAAAAATTCAAACTGTTACTGCAGAGGAATGCTTCAAGCTATAAGAACGAAATTTGGTGAGTCAATGGGAATGGTGTACTGATCATTACCTCCAAGTATCATCAAGATTGGGTGAAATAACATTTGCTGAGATTTCAGGAAACTCGTAGTATTTTGGAAGCTAGGCAAGCCCTTTCAGACGAATTTGGTTTTCATCAGTCTCTGCTTAGGGCTACGTGAATAGGAAACAAACAGTACAGAAAGAAGGTAGAACTGCTTTATTGTGTCAAGTTTCAAGGAGCTAGCACAAACCGTGTTGGATTTAGAGTTCCAAATTCATGTATCAATATAGGAGAAAATAGAGTGAAACCTAAAAATTCAAACTGTTACTGCAGAGGAATGCTTCAAGCTATAAAAACGAAATTTGGTGAGTCAAGTGGGAATGGTGTACTGATCATTACCTCCAAGTATCATCAAGATTGGGTGAAATAACATTTGCTGAGATTTCAGGAAACTCGTAGTTTTTTGGAAGCAAGCCAACCCCTTTCAGACAAATTTGGTTTTCATCAGTCTCTGCTTAGGGCTACTTGAATAGGAAACAGACAGTACAGACAGAACTTAGAACTGCTTTATTTTGTCAAGTTTCAAGGAGCTAGCAAAAACCGTGTTGGATTTAGAGTTCCAAATTCATCTATCAATATAGGAGGAAACAGAGTGAAACCTAAAAATTCAAACTGTTACTGCAGAGGAATGCTTCAAGCTATAAGAACGAAATTTGGTGAGTCAAGTGGGAATGGTGTACTGATCATTACCTCCAAGTATCATCAAGATTGGGTGAAATAACATTTGCTGAGATTTCAGGAAACTCGTAGTTTTTTGGAAGTTAGGCAACCCCTTTCAGACGAATTTGGTTTTCATCAGTCTCTGCTTAGGGCTACTTGAATAGGAAACAAACTGTATAGTTAGAACTTAGAACTGCTTTATTTTGTCAAGTTTCAAGGAGCTACCACAAACCTTGGTGGATTTAGAGTTCCAAATTCATCTATCAATATAGGAGAAAACAGAGTGAAACCTAAAAATTCAAACTGTTACTGCAGAGGAATGCTTCAAGCTATAAGAACGTAATTTGGTGAGTCAAGTGGGAATGGTGTACTGATCATTACCTCCAAGTATCATCAAGATTGGGTGAAATAACATTTGCTGAGATTTCAGGAAACTGGTAGTTTTTTGGAAGCTAGGCAACCCCTTTCAGACGAATTTGGTTTTCATCAGTCTCTGCTTAGGGCTACTTGAATAGGAAACAAACAGTACAGACAGAACTTAGAACTGCTTTATTTTGTCAAGTTTCAAGGAGCTAGCACAAACCGTGTTGGATTTAGAGTTCCAAATTCATCTATCAATATAGGAGAAAACAGAGTGAAACCTAAAAATTCAAACTGTTACTGCAGAGGAATGCTTCAAGCTATAAGAACGAAATTTGGTGAGTCAAGTGGGAATCGTGTACTGATCATTACCGCCAAGTATCATCAAGATTGGGTGAAATAACATTTGCTGAGATTTCAGGAAACTCGTAGTTTTTTGGAAGTTAGGCAACCCCTTTCAGAGTAATTTGGTTTTCATCAGTCTCTGCTTAGGGCTACTTGAATAGGAAACAAACTGTATAGTTAGAACTTAGAACTACTTTATTGTGTCAAGTTTCAAGGAGCTAGCACAAACCGTGTTGGATTTAGAGTTCCAAATTCATGTATCAATATAGGAGAAAATAGAGTGAAACCTAAAAATTGAAACTGTTACTGCAGAGGAATGCTTCAAGCTATAAGAACGAAATTAGGTGAGTCAAGTGGGAATGGTGTACTGATCATTACCTCCAAGTATCATCAAGATTGGGTGAAATAAACTTTGCTGAGATTTCAGGAAACTCGTAGTTTTTTGGAAGCTAGGCAACCCCTTTCTGATGAAAGTGGTTTTTCTCAGGCTGTGCTTAGGGTTACTTGAATAGGAAACAAACTGTATAGTTAGAACTTAGAACTACTTTATTGTGTCAAGTTTCAAGGAGCTAGCACAAACCGTGTTGGATTTAGAGTTCTAAATTCATCTATCAATATAGGAGAAAACAGAGTGAAACCTAAAAATTCAAACTGTTACTGCAGAGGAATGCGTTAAGCTATAAGAACGAAATTTGGTGAGTCAAGTGGGAATGGTGTACTGATCATTACCTCCAAGTATCATCAAGATTGGGTGAAATAACATTTGCTGAGATTTCAGGAAACTCGTAGTTTTTTGGAAGCTAGGCAACCCCTTTCAGACGAATTTGGTTTTCATCAGTCTCTGCTTTGGGCTACTTGAATAGGAAACAAACTGTATAGTTAGAACTTAGAACTACTTTATTGTGTCACGTTTCAAGGAGCTAGCACAAACTGTGTTGGATTTAGAGTTCCAAATTCATCTATCAATATAGGAGAAAACAGAGTGAATCCTAAAAATTCAAACTGTTACTGAAGAGGAATGCTTCAAGTTATAAGAACGAAATTTGGTGAGTCAAGTGGGAATGGTGTACTGATCATTACCTCCAAGTATCATCAAGATTGGGTGAAATAACATTTGCTGAGATTTCAGGAAACTCGTAGTTTTTTGGAAGCTAGGCAACCCCTTTCAGACGAATTTGGTTTTCATCAGTCTCTGCTTAGGGCTACTTGAATAGTAAACAAACAGTACAGACAGAACTTAGAACTGCTTTATTTTGTCAAGTTTCAAGGAGCTAGCACAAACCGTGTTGGATTTAGAGTTCCAAATTCATCTATCAATATATTAGAAAACAGAGTGAAACCTAAAAATTCAAACTGTTACTGCAGAGGAATGCTTCAAGCTATAAGAACGAAATCTGGTGAGTCAAGTGGGAATGGTGTACTGATCATTAACTCCAAGTATCATCAAGATTGGGTGAAATAACTTTTGCTGAGATTTCAGGAAACTCATAGTTTTTTGGAACCTAGGCAAACCCTTTCTGATGAAAGTGGTTTTTCTCAGGCTGTGCTTAGGGTTACTTGAATCGGAAACAAACTGTATAGTTAGAACATAGAACTGCTTTATTTTGTCAAGTTTCAAGGAGCTACCACAAACCTTGGTGGATTTAGAGTTCCAAATTCATCTATCAATATAGGAGAAAACAGAGTGAAACCTAAAAATTCAAACTGTTACTGCAGAGGAATGCTTCAAGCTATAAGAACGAAATTTGGTGAGTCCAGTGGGAATGGTGTACTGACCATTACCTCCAAGTATCATCAAGATTGGGTGAAATAACTTTTGCTGAGATTTCAGGAAACTCGTAGTTTTTTGGAAGCTAGGCAACCCCTTTCAGACGAATTTGGTTTTCATCAGTCTCTGCTTAGGGCTACTTGAATAGGAAAGAAACAGTACAGACAGAACTTAGAACTGCTTTATTGTGTCAAGTTTCAATGAGCTAGCACAAACCGTGTTGGATTTAGAGTTCCAAATTCATCTATCAATATAGGAGAAAACAGAGTGAAACCTAAAAATTCAAACTGTTACTGCAGAGGAATGCTTCAAGCTATAAGAACGAAATTTGGTGAGTCAAGAGGGAATGGTGTACTGATCATTACCTCCAAGTATCATCAAGATTGGGTGAAATAACATTTGCTGAGATTTCAGGAAACTCGTAGTTTTTTGGAAGCTAGGCAACCCCTTTCTGACGAAAGTGGTTTTTCTCATGCTGTGCTTAGGGTTACTTGAATAGGAAACAAACAGTACAGACAGAACTTAGAACTGCTTTATTTTGTCAAGCTAAAAGGAGCTAGCACAAACCGTGTAGGATTTAGAGTTCCAAATTCATCTATCAATATAGGAGAAAACAGAGTGAAACCTAAAAATTCAAACTGTTACTGCAGAGGAATGCTTCAAGCTATAAGAACAAAATTTGGTGAGTCAAGTGGGAATGGTGTACTGATCATTACCTCCAAGGATCATCAAGATTGGATGAAATAACTTTTGCTGAGATTTCAGGAAACTCGTAGTTTTTTGGAAGCTAGGCAACCCCTTTCAGACGAATTTGGTTTTCATCAGTCTCTGCTTAGGGCTACTTGAATAGGAAACAAACTGTACAGACAGAACTTAGAACTACTTTATTGTGTCAAGTTTCAAGGAGCTAGCACAAACTGTGTTGAATTCAGAGTTCCGAATTCATCTATCAATATAGGAGAAAACAGAGTGAAACCTAAAAATTCAAACTGTTACTGCAGAGGAATGCTTCAAGCTATAAAAACGAAATTTGGTGAGTCAAGTGGGAATGGTGTACTGATCATTACCTCCAAGTATCATCAAGATTGAGTGAAATAACATTTCCTGAGATTTCAGGAAACTCGTAGTTTTTTGGAAGCAAGCCAACCCCTTTCAGACAAATTTGGTTTTCATCAGTCTCTGCTTAGGGCTACTTGAATAGGAAACAAACAGTACAGACAGAACTTAGAACTGCTTTATTTTGTCAAGTTTCAAGGAGCTAGCAAAAACCGTGTTGGATTTAGAGTTCCAAATTCATCTATCAATATAGGAGGAAACAGAGTGAAACCTAAAATTTCAAACTGTTACTGCAGAGGAATGCTTCAAGCGATAAGAACAAAATTTGGTGAGTCAAGTGGGAATGGTGTACTGATCATTAACTCCAAGTATCATCAAGATTGGGTGAAATAACATTTGCTGAGATTTCAGGAAACTCATAGTTTTTTGGAAGCTAGGCAACCCCTTTCAGATGAATTTGGTTTTCATCAGTCTCTGCTTAGGGCTATTTGAATAGGAAACAAACAGTACAGACAGAACTTAGAACTGCTTTATTTTGTCAAGTTTCAAAAAGATAGCACAAACTGTGTTGAATTTAGAGTTCCAAATTCATCTATCAATATAGGAGAAAACAGAGTGAAACCTATAAATTCAAACTGTTACTGCAAAGGAATGCTTCAAGGTATAAGAACAAAATTTTGTGAGTTAAGTGGGAATGGTGTACTGATCATTACCTCCAAGTATCATCAAGATTGGGTGAAATAACATTTGCTGAGATTTCAGGAAACTCGTAGTTTTTTGGAAGCTAGGCAACCCCTTTCAGATGAATTTGGTTTTCATCAGTCTCTGCTTAGGGCTACTTGAATAGGAAACAAACTGTATAGTTAGAACTTAGAACTACTTTATTGTGTCAAGTTTCAATGAGCTAGCACAAACCGTGTTGGATTTAGAGTTCCAAATTCATCTATCAATATAGGAGAAAACAGAGTGAAACCTAAAAATTCAAACTGTTACTGCAGAGGAATGCTTCAAGCTATAAGAACGAAATTTGGTGAGTCAAGAGGAAATGGTGTACTGATCATTACCTCCAAGTATCATCAAGATTGGGTGAAATAACATTTGCTGAGATTTCAGGAAACTCGTAGTTTTTTGGAAGCTAGGCAACCCCTTTCTGACGAAAGTGGTTTTTCTCATGCTGTGCTTAGGGTTACTTGAATAGGAAACAAACAGTACAGACAGAACTTAGAACTGCATTATTTTGGCAAGCTTCAAGGAGCTAGCACAAACCGTGTTGGATTTAGAGTTCCAAATTCATCTATCAATATAGGAGAAAACAGAGTGAAACCTAAAAATTCAAACTGTTACTGCAGAGGAATGCTTCAAGCTATAAGAACGAAATTTGGTGAGTCAAGTGGGAATGGTGTACTGATCATTACCTTCAAGTATCATCAAGATTGGGTGAAATAACATTTGCTGAGATTTCAGGAAACTCGTGTTTTTTGGAAGCTAGGCAACCCCTTTCAGACGAATTTGGTTTTCATCAGTCTCTGCTTAGGGCTACTTGAATAGAAAACAAACTGTATAGTTATAACTTAGAACTACTTTATTGTGTCAAGTTTCAATGAGCTAGCACAAACCATGTTCGATTTAGAGTTCCAAATTCATCTATCAATATAGGAGAAAACAGAGTGAAACCTAAAAATTCAAACTGTTACTGCAGAGGAATGCTTCAAGCTATAAGAACGAAATTTGGTGAGTCAAGTGGGAATGGTGTACTGATCATTACCTCCAAGTATCATCAAGATTGGGTGAAATAACATTTGCTGAGATTTCAGGAAACTCGTAGTTTTTTGGAAGCTAGGCAACCCCTTTCAGACGAATTTGGTTTTCATCAGTCTATGCTTGGAGCTACTGGAATAGGAAACAAACAGTACAGACAGAACTTAGAACTGCTTTATTTTGTCAAGTTTCAAGGAGCTAGCACAAACCGTGTTGGATTTAGAGTTCCAAATCCATCTATCAATATAGGAGAAAACAGAGTGAAACCTAAAAATTCAAACTGTTACTGCAGAGGAATGCTTCAAGCTATAAGAACGAAATTTGGTGAGTCAAGTGGGAATGGTGTACTGATCATTACCTCCAAGTATCATCAAGATTGGGTGAAATAACATTTGCTGAGATTTCAGGAAACTCGTAGTTTTTTGGAAGCTAGGCAAGCCCTTTCAGACGAATTTGGTTTTCATCAGTCTCTGCTTAGGGCTACTTGAATAGGAAACAAACTGTATAGTTAGAACTTAGAACTACTTTATTGTGTCAAGTTTCAAGGACCTAGCACAAACTGTGTTGGATTTAGAGTTCCAAATTCATCTATCAATATAGGATAAAACAGAGTGAAACCTAAAAATTCAAACTGTTACTGCAGAGGAATGCTTCAAGCTATAAGAACGAAATTTGGTGAGTCAAGAGGGAATGGTGTACTGATCATTACCTCCAAGTATCATCAAGATTGGGTGAAATAACATTTGCTGAGATTTCAGGAAACTCGTAGTTTTTTGGAAGCTAGGAAACCGTTTTTGACGAAAGTGGTTTTTCTCATGCTGTGCTTAGGGTTACTTGAATAGGAAACAAACAGTACAGACAGAACTTAGAACTGCTTTATTTTGTCAAGATTCAAGGAGCTAGCACAAACCGTATTGGATTTAGAGTTCCAAATTCATCTATCAATATAGGAGAAAACAGAGTGAAACCTAAAAATTCAAACTGTTACTGTAGAGGAATGCTTCAAGCTATAAGAACGAAATTTGGTGAGTCAAGTGGGAATGGTGTACTGATCATTACCTCCAAGTATCATCAAGATTGGGTGAAATAACATTTGCTGAGATTTCAGGAAACTCGTAGTATTTTGGAAGCTAGGCAAGCCCTTTCAGACGAATTTGGTTTTCATCAGTCTCTGCTTAGGGCTACGTGAATAGGAAACAAACAGTACAGAAAGAAGGTAGAACTGCTTTATTGTGTCAAGTTTCAAGGAGCTAGCACAAACCGTGTTGGATTTAGAGTTCCAAATTCATCTATCAATATAGGAGAAAACAGAGTGAAACCTAAAAATTCAAACTGTTACTGCACAGGAATGCTTCAAGCTATAAGAACGAAATTTGGTGAGTCAAGTGGGAATGGTGTACTGATCATTACCTCCAAGTATCATCAAGATTGGGTGAAATAACATTTGCTGAGATTTCAGGAAACTCGTAGTTTTTTGGAAGCTAGGCAACCCCTTTCAGACGAATTTGGTTTTCATCAGTCTCTGCTTAGGGCTACTTGAATAGGAAACAAACTGTACAGACAGAACTTAGAACTACTTTATTGTGTCAAGTTTCAAGGAGCTAGCACAAAGTATGTTGAATTCAGAGTTACGAACTCATCTATCAATATAGGAGAAAACAGAGTGAAACCTAAAAATTCAAACTGTTACTGCAGAGGAATGCTTCAAGCTATAAAAACGAAATTTGGTGAGTCAAGTGGGAATGGTGTACTGATCATTACCTCCAAGTATCATCAAGATTGGGTGAAATAACATTTGCTGAGATTTCAGGAAACTCGTAGTTTTTTGGAAGCAAGCCAACCCCTTTCAGACAAATTTGGTTTTCATCAGTCTCTGCTTAGGGCTACTTGAATAGGAAACAAACAGTACAGACAGAACTTAGAACTGCTTTATTTTGTCAAGTTTCAAGGAGCTAGCAAAAACCGTGTTGGATTTAGAGTTCCAAATTCATCTATCAATATAGGAGGAAACAGAGTGAAACCTAAAAATTCAAACTGTTACTGCAGAGGAATGCTTCAAGCTATAAGAACGAAATTTGGTGAGTCAAGTGGGAATGGTGTACTGATCATTACCTCCAAGTATCATCAAGATTGGGTGAAATAACATTTGCTGAGATTTCAGGAAACTCGTAGTTTTTAGGAAGTTAGGCAACCACTTTCAGACGAATTTGGTTTTCATCAGTCTCTGCTTAGGGCTACTTGAATAGGAAACAAACTGTATAGTTAGAACTTAGAACTGCTTTATTTTGTCAAGTTTCAAGGAGCTAGCACAAACCTTGGTGGATTTAGAGTTCCAAATTCATCTATCAATATAGGAGAAAACAGAGTGAAACCTAAAAATTCAAACTGTTACTGCAGAGGAATGCTTCAAGCTATAAGAACGAAATTTGGTGAGTCAAGTGGGAATCGTGTACTGATCATTACCTCCAAGTATCATCAAGATTGGGTGAAATAACATTTGCTGAGATTTCAGGAAACTCGTAGTTTTTTGGAAGTTAGGCAACCCCTTTCAGAGGAATTTGGTTTTCATCAGTCTCTGCTTAGGGCTACTTGAATAGGAAACAAACTGTATAGTTAGAACTTAGAACTACTTTATTGTGTCAAGTTTCAAAGAGCTAGCACAAACCGTGTTGGATTTAGAGTTCTAAATTCATCTATCAATATAGGAGAAAACAGAGTGAAACCTAAAAATTCAAACTGTTACTGCAGAGGAATGCGTTAAGCTATAAGAACGAAATTTGGTGAGTCAAGTGGGAATGGTGTACTGATCATTACCTCCAAGTATCATCAAGATTGGGTGAAATAACATTTGCTGAGATTTCAGGAAACTCGTAGTTTTTTGGAAGCTAGGCAACCCCTTTCAGACGAATTTGGTTTTCATCAGTCTCTGCTTAGGGCTACTTGAATAGGAAAGAAACAGTACAGACAGAACTTAGAACTGCTTTATTGTGTCAAGTTTCAATGAGCTAGCACAAACCGTGTTGGATTTAGAGTTCCAAATTCATCTATCAATATAGGAGAAAACAGAGTGAAACCTAAAAATTCAAACTGTTACTGCAGAGGAATGCTTCAAGCTATAAGAACGAAATTTGGTGAGTCAAGAGGGAATGGTGTACTGATCATTACCTCCAAGTATCATCAAGATTGGGTGAAATAACATTTGCTGAGATTTCAGGAAACTCGTAGTTTTTTGGAAGCTAGGCAACCCCTTTCTGACGAAAGTGGTTTTTCTCATGCTGTGCTTAGGGTTACTTGAATAGGAAACAAACAGTACAGACAGAACTTAGAACTGCATTATTTTGGCAAGCTTCAAGGAGCTAGCACAAACCGTGTTGGATTTACAGTTCCAAATTCATCTATCAATATAGGAGAAAACAGAGTGAAACCTAAAAATTCAAACTGTTACTGCAGAGGAATGCTTCAAGCTATAAGAACGAAATTTGGTGAGTCAAGTGGGAATGGTGTACTGATCATTACCTCCAAGTATCATCAAGATTGGGTGAAATAACATTTGCTGAGATTTCAGGAAACTCGTAGTTTTTTGGAAGCTAGGCAACCCCTTTCAGACGAATTTGGTTTTCATCAGTCTCTGCTTAGGGCTACTTGAATAGGAAACAAACTGTACAGACAGAACTTAGAACTACTTTATTGTGTCAAGTTTCAAGGAGCTAGCACAAACTGTGTTGAATTCAGAGTTCCGAACTCATCTATCAATATAGGAGAAAACAGAGTGAAACCTATAAATTCAAACTGTTACTGCAAAGGAATGCTTCAAGGTATAAGAACAAAATTTGGTGAGTTAAATGGGAATGGTGTACTGATCATTACCTCCAAGTATCATCAAGATTGGGTGAAATAACATTTGCTGAGATTTCAGGAAACTCGTAGTTTTTTGGAAGCTAGGCAACCCCTTTCAGACGAATTTGGTTTTCATCAGTCTCTGCTTAGGGCTACTTGAATAGGAAACAAACTGTATAGTTAGAACTTAGAACTACTTTATTGTGTGAAGTTTCAATGAGCTAGCACAAACCGTGTTGGATTTAGAGTTCCAAATTCATCTATCAATATAGGAGAAAACAGAGTGAAACCTAAAAATTCAAACAGTTACTGCAGAGGAATGCTTCAAGGTATAAGAACGAAATTTGGTGAGTCAAGTGGGAATGGTGTACTGATCATTACCTCCAAGTATCATCAAGATTGGGTGAAATAACATTTGCTGAGATTTCAGGAAACTCGTAGTTTTTTGGAAGCTAGGCAACCCCTTTCAGACGAATTTGGTTTTCATCAGTCTCTGCTTTGGGCTACTTGAATAGGAAACAAACTGTATAGTTAGAACTTAGAACTACTTTATTGTGTCACGTTTCAAGGAGCTAGCACAAACTGTGTTGGATTTAGAGTTCTAAATTCATCTATCAATATAGGAGAAAACAGAGTGAAACCTAAAAATTCAAACTGTTACTGAAGAGGAATGCTTCAAGTTATAAGAACGAAATTTGGTGAGTCAAGTGGGAATGGTGTACTGATCATTACCTCCAAGTATCATCAAGATTGGGTGAAATAACATTTGCTGAGATTTCAGGAAACTCGTAGTTTTTTGGAAGCTAGGCAACCCCTTTCAGACGAATTTGGTTTTCATCAGTCTCTGCTTAGGGCTACTTGAATAGTAAACAAACAGTACAGACAGAACTTAGAACTGCTTTATTTTGTCAAGTTTCAAGGAGCTAGCACAAACCGTGTTGGATTTAGAGTTCCAAATTCATCTATCAATATAGGAGAAAACAGAGTGAAACCTAAAAATTCAAACTGTTACTGCAGAGGAATGCTTCAAGCTATAAGAACGAAATCTGGTGAGTCAAGTGGGAATGGTGTACTGATCATTAACTCAAAGTATCATCAAGATTGGGTGAAATAACATTTGCTGAGATTTCAGGAAACTCATAGTTTTTTGGAAGCTAGGCAAACCCTTTCTGATGAAAGTGGTTTTTCTCAGGCTGTGCTTAGGGTTACTTGAATAGGAAACAAACTGTATAGTTAGAACTTAGAACTGCTTTATTTTGTCAAGTTTCAAGGAGCTACCACAAACCTTGGTGGATTTAGAGTTCCAAATTCATCTATCAATATTGGAGAAAACAGAGTGAAACCTAAAAATTCAAACTGTTACTGCAGAGGAATGCTTCAAGCTATAAGAACGAAATTTGGTGAGTCAAGTGGGAATGGTGTACTGATCATTACCTCCAAGTATCATCAAGATTGGGTGAAATAACATTTGCTGAGATTTCAGGAAACTCGTAGTTTTTTGGAAGCTAGGCAACCCCTTTCAGACGAATTTGGTTTTCATCAGTCTCTGCTTAGGGCTACTTGAATAGGAAAGAAACAGTACAGACAGAACTTAGAACTGCTTTATTGTGTCAAGTTTCAATGAGCTAGCACAAACCGTGTTGGATTTAGAGTTCCAAATTCATCTATCAATATAGGAGAAAACAGAGTGAAACCTAAAAATTCAAACTGTTACTGCAGAGGAATGCTTCAAGCTATAAGAACGAAATTTGTTGAGTCAAGAGGGAATGGTGTACTGATCATTACCTCCAAGTATCATCAAGATTGGGTGAAATAACATTTGCTGAGATTTCAGGAAACTCGTAGTTTTTTGGAAGCTAGGCAACCCCTTTCTGACGAAAGTGGTTTTTCTCATGCTGTGCTTAGGGTTACTTGAATAGGAAACAAACAGTACAGACAGAACTTAGAACTGCATTATTTTGGCAAGTTTCAATGAGCTAGCACAAACCGTGTTGGATTTAGAGTTCCAAATTCATCTATCAATATAGGAGAAAACAGAGTGAAACCTAAAAATTCAAACTGTTACTGCAGAGGAATGCTTCAAGCTATAAGAACGAAATTTGGTGAGTCAAGTGGGAATGGTGTACTGATCATTACCTCCAAGTATCATCAAGATTGGGTGAAATAACATTTGCTGAGATTTCAGGAAACTCGTAGTATTTTGGAAGCTAGGCAAGCCCTTTCAGACGAATTTGGTTTTCATCAGTCTCTGCTTAGGGCTACTTGAATAGGAAACAAACAGTACAGAAAGAAGGTAGAACTGCTTTATTGTGTCAAGTTTCAAGGAGCTAGCACAAACCATGTTGGATTTAGAGTTCCAAATTCATCTATCAATATAGGAGAAAACAGAGTGAAACCTAAAAATTCAAACTGTTACTGCACAGGAATGCTTCAAGCTATAAGAACGAAATTTGGTGAGTCAAGTGGAAATGGTGTACTGATCATTACCTCCAAGTATCATCAAGATTGGGTGAAATAACATTTGCTGAGATTTCAGGAAACTCGTAGTTTTTTGGAAGCTAGGCAACCCCTTTCAGACGAATTTGGTTTTCATCAGTCTCTGCTTAGGGCTACTTGAATAGGAAACAAACTGTACAGACAGAACTTAGAACTACTTTATTGTGTCAAGTTTCAAGGAGCTAGCACAAACTGTGTTGAATTCAGAGTTCCGAACTCATCTATCAATATAGGAGAAAACAGAGTGAAACCTAAAAATTCAAACTGTTACTGCAGAGGAATGCTTCAAGCTATAAAAACGAAATTTGGTGAGTCAAGTGGGAATGGTGTACTGATCATTACCTCCAAGTATCATCAAGATTGAGTGAAATAACATTTGCTGAGATTTCAGGAAACTCGTAGTTTTTTGGAAGCTAGCCAACCCCTTTCAGACAAATTTGGTTTTCATCAGTCTCTGCTTAGGGCTACTTGAATAGGAAACTAACAGTACAGACAGAACTTAGAACTGCTTTATTTTGTCAAGTTTCAAGGAGCTAGCAAAAACCGTGTTGGATTTAGAGTTCCAAATTCATCTATCAATATAGGAGGAAACAGAGTGAAACCTAAAATTTCAAACTGTTACTGCAGAGGAATGCTTCAAGCGATAAGAACAAAATTTGGTGAATCAAGTGGGAATGGTGTACTGATCATTAACTCCGAGTATCATCAAGATTGGGTGAAATAACATTTGCTGAGATTTCAGGAAACTCGTAGTTTTTTGGAAGCTAGGCAACCCCTTTCAGACGAATTTGGTTTTCATCACTCTCTGCTTAGGGCTATTTGAATAGGAAACAAACAGTACAGACAGAACTTAGAACTGCTTTATTTTGTCAAGTTTCAAAAAGATAGCACAAACTGTGTTGAATTTAGAGTTCCAAATTCATCTATCAATATAGGAGAAAACAGAGTGAAACCTATAAATTCAAACACTTACTGCAAAGGAATGCTTCAAGGTATAAGAACAAAATTTGGTGAGTTAAGTGGGAATGGTGTACTGATCATTACCTCCAAGTATCATCAAGATTGGGTGAAATAACATTTGCTGAGATTTCAGGAAACTCGTAGTTTTTTGGAAGCTAGGCAACCCCTTTCAGACGAATTTGGTTTTCATCAGTCTCTGCTTAGGGCTACTTGAATAGGAAACAAACTGCATAGTTAGAACTTAGAACTACTTTATTGTGTCAAGTTTCAATGAGCTAGCACAAACCGTGTTGGATTTAGAGTTCCAAATTCATCTATCAATATAGGAGAAAACAGAGTGAAACCTAAAAATTCAAACTGTTACTGCAGAGGAATGCTTCAAGCTATAAGAACGAAATTTGGTGAGTCAAGAGGGAATGGTGTACTGATCATTACCTCCAAGTATCATCAAGATTGGGTGAAATAACATTTGCTGAGATTTCAGGAAACTCGTAGTTTTTTGGAAGCTAGGCAACCCCTTTCTGACGAAAGTGGTTTTTCTCATGCTGTGCTTAGGGTTACTTGAATAGGAAACAAACAGTACAGACAGAACTTAGAACTGCATTATTTTGGCAAGCTTCAAGGAGTTAGCACAAACCGTGTTGGATTTAGAGTTCCAAATTCATCTATCAATATAGGAGAAAACAGAGTGAAACCTAAAAATTCAAACTGTCACTGCAGAGGAATGCTTCAAGCTATAAGAACGAAATTTGGTGAGTCAAGTGGGAATGGTGTACTGATCATTACCTCCAAGTATCATCAAGATTGGGTGAAATAACATTTGCTGAGATTTCAGGAAACTCGTAGTTTTTTGGAAGCTAGGCAACCCCTTTCAGACGAATTTGATTTTCATCAGTCTCTGCTTAGGGCTACTTGAATAGGAAACAAACTGTATAGTTAGAACTTAGAACTACTTTATTGTGTCAAGTTTCAATGAGCTAGCACAAACCATGTTGGATTTAGAGTTCCAAATTCATCTATCAATATAGGAGAAAACAGAGTGAAACCTAAAAATTCAAACTGTTATTGCAGAGGAATGCTTCAAGCTATAAGAACGAAATTTGGTGAGTCAAGTGGGAATGGTGTACTGATCATTACCTCCAAGTATCATCAAGATTGGGTGAAATAACATTTGCTGAGATTTCAGGAAACTCGTAGTTTTTTGGAAGCTAGGCAACCCCTTTCAGACGAATTTGGTTTTCATCAGTCTATGCTTGGGGCTACTGGAATAGGAAACAAACAGTACAGACAGAACTTAGAACTGCTTTATTTTGTCAAGTTTCAAGGAGCTAGCACAAACCGTGTTGGATTTGGAGTTCCAAATTCATCTATCAATATAGGAGAAAACAGAGTGAAACCTAAAAATTCAAACTGTTACTGCAGAGGAATGCTTCAAGGTATAAGAACAAAATTTGGTGAGTCAAGTGGGAATGGTGTACTGATCATTACCTCCAAGTATCATCAAGATTGGGTGAAATAACATTTGCTGAGATTTCAGGAAACTCGTAGTTTTTTGGAAGCTAGGCAACCCCTTTCTGACGAAAGTGGGTTTTCTCATGCTGTGCTTAGGGTTACTTGAATAGGAAACAAACAGTACAGACAGAACTTAGAACTGCTTTATTTTGTCAAGCTTCAAGGAGCTAGCACAAACCGTGTTGGATTTAGA
The DNA here is from genome assembly GCF_964194105.1 of Spermophilus citellus. Classification (NCBI taxonomy): domain Eukaryota; kingdom Metazoa; phylum Chordata; class Mammalia; order Rodentia; family Sciuridae; genus Spermophilus; species Spermophilus citellus. Next base: position 26,727,353 of record NC_138200.1, on the reverse strand, counting down.
GTTCCAAATCCATCTATCAATATAGGAGAAAACAGAGTGAAACCTAAAAATTCAAACTGTTACTGCAGAGGAATTCTTCAAGCTATAAGAACGAAATTTGGTGAGTCAAGTGGGAATGGTGTACTGATCATTACCTCCAAGTATCATCAAGATTGGGTGAAATAACATTTGCTGAGATTTCAGGAAACTCGTAGTTTTTTGGAAGCTAGGCAACCCCTTTCAGACGAATTTGGTTTTCATCAGTCTCTGCTTAGGGCTACGTGAATAGGAAACAAACAGTACAGAAAGAAGGTAGAACTGCTTTATTGTGTCAAGTTTCAAGGAGCTAGCACAAACCATGTTGGATTTAGAGTTCCAAATTCATCTATCAATATAGGAGAAAACAGAGTGAAACCTAAAAATTCAAACTGTTACTGCAGAGGAATGCTTCAAGCTATAAGAACGAAATTTGGTGAGTCAAGTGGGAATGGTGTACTGATCATTACCTCCAAGTATCATCAAGATTGGGTGAAATAACATTTGCTGAGATTTCAGGAAACTCGTAGTTTTTTGGAAGCTAGGCAACCCCTTTCAGACGAATTTGGTTTTCATCAGTCTCTGCTTAGGGCTACTTGAATAGGAAACAAACTGTATAGTTAGAACTTAGAACTACTTTATTGTGTCAAGTTTCAATGAGCTAGCACAAACCGTGTTGGATTTAGAGTTCCAAATTCATCTATCAATATAGGAGAAAACAGAGTGAAACCTAAAAATTCAAACTGTTACTGCAGAGGAATGCTTCAAGCTATAAGAACGAAATTTGGTGAGTCAAGAGGGAATGGTGTACTGATCATTACCTCCAAGTATCATCAAGATTGGGTGAAATAACATTTGCTGAGATTTCAGGAAACTCGTAGTTTTTTGGAAGCTAGGAAACCGTTTCTGACGAAAGTGGTTTTTCTCATGCTGTGCTTAGGGTTACTTGAATAGGAAACAAACAGTAGAGACAGAACTTAGAACTGCTTTATTATGTCAAGATTCAAGGAGCTAGCACAAACCGTATTGGATTTAGAGTTCCAAATTCATCTATCAATATAGGAGAAAACAGAGTGAAACCTAAAAATTCAAACTGTTACTGTAGAGGAATGCTTCAAGCTATAAGAACGAAATTTGGTGAGTCAAGTGGGAATGGTGTACTGATCATTACCTCCAAGTATCATCAAGATTGGGTGAAATAACATTTGCTGAGATTTCAGGAAACTCGTAGTTTTTTGGAAGCTAGGCAACCACTTTCAGACGAATTTGGATTCCATCAGTCTCTGCTTAGGGCTACTTGAATAGGAATCAAACTGTATAGTTAGAACTTAGAACTACTTTATTTTGTCAAGTTTCAAGGAGCTAGCACAAACCGTGTTGGATTTAGAGTTCCAAATTCATTTATCAATATTGGAGAAAACAGAGTGAAACCTAAAAATTCAAACTGTTACTGCAGAGGAATGCTTCAAGGTATAAGAACGAAATTTGGTGAGTCAAGAGGGAATGGTGTACTGATCATTACCTCCAAGTATCATCAAGATTGGGTGAAATAACATTTGCTGAGATTTCAGGAAACTCGTAGTTTTTTGGAAGCTAGTCAACCCCTTTCAGACGAATTTGGTTTTCATCAGTCTCTGCTTAGGGCTAGTTGAATAGGAAACAAACTGTACCGACAGAACATAGAACTACTTTATTGTGTCAAGTTTCAAGGAGCTAGCACAAACCGTGTTGGATTTAGAGTTCCAAATTCATCTATCAATATAGGAGAAAACAGAGTGAAACCTAAAAATTCAAACTGTTACTGCAGAGGAATGCTTCAAGGTATAAGAACAAAATTTGGTGAGTCAAGTGGGAATCGTGTACTGATCATTACCTCCAAGTATCATCCAGATTGGGTGAAATAACATTTGCTGAGATTTCAGGAAACTCGTAGTTTTTTGGAAGCTAGGCAACCCCTTTCAGACGAATTTGGTTTTCATCAGTCTCTGCTTAGGGCTACGTGAATAGGAAACAAACAGTACAGAAAGAAGGTAGAACTGCTTTATTGTGTCAAGTTTCAAGGAGCTAGCACAAACCATGTTGGATTTAGAGTTCCAAATTCATCTATCAATATAGGAGAAAACAGAGTGAAACCTAAAAATTCAAACTGTTACTGCAGAGGAATGCTTCAAGCTATAAGAACGAAATTTGGTGAGTCAAGTGGGAATGGTGTACTGATCATTACCTCCAAGTATCATCAAGATTGGGTGAAATAACATTTGCTGAGATTTCAGGAAACTCGTAGTTTTTTGGAAGCTAGGCAACCCCTTTCAGACGAATTTGGTTTTCATCAGTCTCTGCTTAGGGCTACTTGAATAGGAAACAAACTGTATAGTTAGAACTTAGAACTACTTTATTGTGTCAAGTTTCAATGAGCTAGCACAAACCGTGTTGGATTTAGAGTTCCAAATTCATCTATCAATATAGGAGAAAACAGAGTGAAACCTAAAAATTCAAACTGTTACTGCAGAGGAATGCTTCAAGCTATAAGAACGAAATTTGGTGAGTCAAGAGGGAATGGTGTACTGATCATTACCTCCAAGTATCATCAAGATTGGGTGAAATAACATTTGCTGAGATTTCAGGAAACTCGTAGTTTTTTGGAAGCTAGGAAACCGTTTCTGACGAAAGTGGTTTTTCTCATGCTGTGCTTAGGGTTACTTGAATAGGAAACAAACAGTAGAGACAGAACTTAGAACTGCTTTATTTTGTCAAGATTCAAGGAGCTAGCACAAACCGTATTGGATTTAGAGTTCCAAATTCATCTATCAATATAGGAGAAAACAGAGTGAAACCTAAAAATTCAAACTGTTACTGTAGAGGAATGCTTCAAGCTATAAGAACGAAATTTGGTGAGTCAAGTGGGAATGGTGTACTGATCATTACCTCCAAGTATCATCAAGATTGGGTGAAATAACATTTGCTGAGATTTCAGGAAACTCGTAGTTTTTTGGAAGCTAGGCAACCACTTTCAGACGAATTTGGATTCCATCAGTCTCTGCTTAGGGCTACTTGAATAGGAATCAAACTGTATAGTTAGAACTTAGAACTACTTTATTTTGTCAAGTTTCAAGGAGCTAGCACAAACCGTGTTGGATTTAGAGTTCCAAATTCATCTATCAATATAGGAGAAAACAGAGTGAAACCTAAAAATTCAAACTGTTACTGCAGAGGAATGCTTCAAGCTATAAGAACGAAATTTGGTGAGTCAAGTGGGAATGGTGTACTGATCATTACCTCCAAGTATCATCAAGATTGGGTGAAATAACATTTGCTGAGATTTCAGGAAACTCGTAGTTTTTTGGAAGCTAGGCAACCCCTTTCAGACGAATTTGGTTTTCATCAGTCTCTGCTTAGGGCTACGTGAATAGGAAACAAACAGTACAGAAAGAAGGTAGAACTGCTTTATTGTGTCAAGTTTCAAGGAGCTAGCACAAACCATGTTGGATTTAGAGTTCCAAATTCATCTATCAATATAGGAGAAAACAGAGTGAAACCTAAAAATTCAAACTGTTACTGCAGAGGAATGCTTCAAGCTATAAGAACGAAATTTGGTGAGTCAAGTGGGAATGGTGTACTGATCATTACCTCCAAGTATCATCAAGATTGGGTGAAATAACATTTGCTGAGATTTCAGGAAACTCGTAGTTTTTTGGAAGCTAGGCAACCCCTTTCAGACGAATTTGGTTTTCATCAGTCTCTGCTTAGGGCTACTTGAATAGGAAACAAACTGTATAGTTAGAACTTAGAACTACTTTATTGTGTCAAGTTTCAATGAGCTAGCACAAACCGTGTTGGATTTAGAGTTCCAAATTCATCTATCAATATAGGAGAAAACAGAGTGAAACCTAAAAATTCAAACTGTTACTGCAGAGGAATGCTTCAAGCTATAAGAACGAAATTTGGTGAGTCAAGAGGGAATGGTGTACTGATCATTACCTCCAAGTATCATCAAGATTGGGTGAAATAACATTTGCTGAGATTTCAGGAAACTCGTAGTTTTTTGGAAGCTAGGAAACCGTTTCTGATGAAAGTGGTTTTTCTCATGCTGTGCTTAGGGTTACTTGAATAGGAAACAAACAGTAGAGACAGAACTTAGAACTGCTTTATTTTGTCAAGATTCAAGGAGCTAGCACAAACCGTATTGGATTTAGAGTTCCAAATTCATCTATCAATATAGGAGAAAACAGAGTGAAACCTAAAAATTCAAACTGTTACTGTAGAGGAATGCTTCAAGCTATAAGAACGAAATTTGGTGAGTCAAGTGGGAATGGTGTACTGATCATTACCTCCAAGTATCATCAAGATTGGGTGAAATAACATTTGCTGAGATTTCAGGAAACTCGTAGTTTTTTGGAAGCTAGGCAACCACTTTCAGACGAATTTGGATTCCATCAGTCTCTGCTTAGGGCTACTTGAATAGGAATCAAACTGTATAGTTAGAACTTAGAACTACTTTATTTTGTCAAGTTTCAAGGAGCTAGCACAAACCGTGTTGGATTTAGAGTTCCAAATTCATTTATCAATATTGGAGAAAACAGAGTGAAACCTAAAAATTCAAACTGTTACTGCAGAGGAATGCTTCAAGGTATAAGAACGAAATTTGGTGAGTCAAGAGGGAATGGTGTACTGATCATTACCTCCAAGTATCATCAAGATTGGGTGAAATAACATTTGCTGAGATTTCAGGAAACTCGTAGTTTTTTGGAAGCTAGTCAACCCCTTTCAGACGAATTTGGTTTTCATCAGTCTCTGCTTAGTGCTAGTTGAATAGGAAACAAACTGTACCGACAGAACATAGAACTACTTTATTGTGTCAAGTTTCAAGGAGCTAGCACAAACCGTGTTGGATTTAGAGTTCCAAATTCATCTATCAATATAGGAGAAAACAGAGTGAAACCTAAAAATTCAAACTGTTACTGCAGAGGAATGCTTCAAGGTATAAGAACGAAATTTGGTGAGTCAAGTGGGAATCGTGTACTGATCATTACCTCCAAGTATCATCCAGATTGGGTGAAATAACATTTGCTGAGATTTCAGGAAACTCGTGTTTTTTGGAAGCTAGGCAACCCCTTTCAGACGAATTTGGTTTTCATCAGTCTCTGCTTAGGGCTATTTGAATAGGAAACAAACTGTATAGTTAGAACTTAGAACTACTTTATTGTGTCAAGATTCAAGGAGCTAGCACAAACCGTATTGGATTTAGAGTTCCAAATTCATCTATCAATATAGGAGAAAACAGAGTGAAACCTAAAAATGCAAACTGTTACTGCAGAGGAATGCTTCAAGCTATAAGAACGAAATTTGGTGAGTCAAGTGGGAATGGTGTACTGATCATTATCTCCAAGTACCATCAAGATTGGGTGAAATAACATTTGCTGAGATTTCAGGAAACTCGTAGTTTTTTGGAAGCTAGGCAACCTTTTTCTGATGAAAGTGGTTTTTCTAATGCTGTGCTTAGGGTTACTTGAATAGGAAACAAACATTACAGACTTTACTTAGAACTGCTTTATTTTGTCAAGCTTCAAGGAGCTAGCACAAACCGTGTTGGATTTAGAGTTCCAAATTCATCTATCAATATAGGAGAAAACAGAGTGAAACCTAAAAATGCAAACTGTTACTGCAGAGGAATGCTTCAAGCTATAAGAACGAAATCCGGTGAGTCAAGTGGGAATGGTGTACTGATCATTAACTCCAAGTATCATCAAGATTGGGTGAAATAACATTTGCTGAGATTTCAGGAAACTCATAGTTTTTTGGAAGCTAGGCAAACCCTTTCTGATGAAAGTGGTTTTTCTCAGGCTGTGCTTAGGGTTACTTGAATAGGAAACAAACTGTATAGTTAGAACTTAGAACTGCTTTATTTTGTCAAGTTTCAAGGAGCTACCACAAACCTTGGTGGATTTATAGTTCCAAATTCATCTATCAATATAGGAGAAAACAGAGTGAAACCTAAAAATTCAAACTGTTACTGCAGAGGAATGCTTCAAGCTATAAGAACGAAATTTGGTGAGTCCAGTGGGAATGGTGTACTGATCATTACCTCCAAGTATCATCAAGATTGGGTGAAATAACATTTGCTGAGATTTCAGGAAACTCGTAGTTTTTTGGAAGCTAGGCAACCCCTTTCAGACGAATTTGGTTTTCATCAGTCTCTGCTTAGGGCTACTTGAATAGGAAAGAAACAGTACAGACAGAACTTAGAACTGCTTTATTGTGTCAAGTTTCAATGAGCTAGCACAAACCGTGTTGGATTTAGAGTTCCAAATTCATCTATCAATATAGGAGAAAACAGAGTGAAACCTAAAAATTCAAACTGTTACTGCAGAGGAATGCTTCAAGCTATAAGAACGAAATTTGGTGAGTCAAGAGGGAATGGTGTACTGATCATTACCTCCAAGTATCATCAAGATTGGGTGAAATAACATTTGCTGAGATTTCAGGAAACTCGTAGTTTTTTGGAAGCTAGGCAACCCCTTTCTGACGAAAGTGGTTTTTCTCATGCTGTGCTTAGGGTTACTTGAATAGGAAACAAACAGTACAGACAGAACTTAGAACTGCATTATTTTGGCAAGCTTCAAGGAGCTAGCACAAACCGTGTTGGATTTAGAGTTCCAAATTCATCTATCAATATAGGAGAAAACAGAGTGAAACCTAAAAATTCAAACTGTTACTGCACAGGAATGCTTCAAGCTATAAGAACGAAATTTGGTGAGTCAAGTGGGAATGGTGTACTGATCATTACCTCCAAGTATCTTCAAGATTGGGTGAAATAACATTTGCTGAGATTTCAGGAAACTCGTAGTTTTTTGGAAGCTAGGCAACCCCTTTCAGACGAATTTGGTTTTCATCAGTCTCTGCTTTGGGCTACTTGAATAGGAAACAAACTGTATAGTTAGAACTTAGAACTACTTTATTGTGTCACGTTTCAAGGAGCTAGCACAAACTGTGTTGGATTTAGAGTTCTAAATTCATCTATCAATATAGGAGAAAACAGAGTGAAACCTAAAAATTCAAACTGTTACTGAAGAGGAATGCTTCAAGTTATAAGAACGAAATTTGGTGAGTGAAGTGGGAATGGTGTACTGATCATTACCTCCAAGTATCATCAAGATTGGGTGAAATAACATTTGCTGAGATTTCCGGAAACTCGTAGTTTTTTGGAAGCTAGGCAACCCCTTTCAGACGAATTTGGTTTTCATCAGTCTCTGCTTAGGGCTACTTGAATAGTAAACAAACAGTACAGACAGAACTTAGAACTGCTTTATTTTGTCAAGTTTCAATGAGCTAGCACAAACCGTGTTGGATTTAGAGTTCCAAATTCATCTATCAATATAGGAGAAAACAGAGTGAAACCTAAAAATTCAAACTGTTACTGCAGAGGAATGCTTCAAGCTATAAGAACGAAATCTGGTGAGTCAAGTGGGAATGGTGTACTGATCATTAACTCCAAGTATCATCAAGATTGGGTGAAATAACATTTGCTGAGATTTCAGGAAACTCATAGTTTTTTGGAAGCTAGGCAAACCCTTTCTGATGAAAGTGGTTTTTCTCAGGCTGTGCTTAGGGTTACTTGAATAGGAAACAAACTGTATAGTTAGAACTTAGAACTGCTTTATTTTGTCAAGTTTCAAGGAGCTACCACAAACCTTGGTGGATTTAGAGTTCCAAATTCATCTATCAATATAGGAGAAAACAGAGTGAAACTTAAAATTCAAACTGTTACTGCAGAGGAATGCTTCAAGCTATAAGAACGAAATTTGGTGAGTCAAGTGGGAATGGTGTACTGATCATTACCTCCAAGTATCATCAAGATTGGGTGAAATAACATTTGCTGAGATTTCAGGAAACTCGTAGTTTTTTGGAAGCTAGGCAACCCCTTTCAGACGAATTTGGTTTTCATCAGTCTCTGCTTAGGGCTACTTGAATAGGAAAGAAACAGTACAGACAGAACTTAGAACTGCTTTATTGTGTCAAGTTTCAATGAGCTAGCACAAACCGTGTTGGATTTAGAGTTCCAAATTCATCTATCAATATAGGAGAAAACAGAGTGAAACCTAAAAATTCAAACTGTTACTGCAGAGGAATGCTTCAAGCTATAAGAACGAAATTTGGTGAGTCAAGAGGGAATGGTGTACTGATCATTACCTCCAAGTATCATCAAGATTGGGTGAAATAACATTTGCTGAGATTTCAGGAAACTCGTAGTTTTTTGGAAGCTAGGCAACCCCTTTCAGACGAATTTGGTTTTCATCAGTCTCTGCTTAGGGCTACGTGAATAGGAAACAAACAGTACAGAAAGAAGGTAGAACTGCTTTATTGTGTCAAGTTTCAAGGAGCTAGCACAAACCATGTTGGATTTAGAGTTCCAAATTCATCTATCAATATAGGAGAAAACAGAGTGAAACCTAAAAATTCAAACTGTTACTGCAGAGGAATGCTTCAAGCTATAAGAACGAAATTTGGTGAGTCAAGTGGGAATGGTGTACTGATCATTACCTCCAAGTATCATCAAGATTGGGTGAAATAACATTTGCTGAGATTTCAGGAAACTCGTAGTTTTTTGGAAGCTAGGCAACCCCTTTCAGACGAATTTGGTTTTCATCAGTCTCTGCTTAGGGCTACTTGAATAGGAAACAAACTGTATAGTTAGAACTTAGAACTACTTTATTGTGTCAAGTTTCAATGAGCTAGCACAAACCGTGTTGGATTTAGAGTTCCAAATTCATCTATCAATATAGGAGAAAACAGAGTGAAACCTAAAAATTCAAACTGTTACTGCAGAGGAATGCTTCAAGCTATAAGAACGAAATTTGGTGAGTCAAGAGGGAATGGTGTACTGATCATTACCTCCAAGTATCATCAAGATTGGGTGAAATAACATTTGCTGAGATTTCAGGAAACTCGTAGTTTTTTGGAAGCTAGGAAACCGTTTCTGACGAAAGTGGTTTTTCTCATGCTGTGCTTAGGGTTACTTGAATAGGAAACAAACAGTAGAGACAGAACTTAGAACTGCTTTATTTTGTCAAGATTCAAGGAGCTAGCACAAACCGTATTGGATTTAGAGTTCCAAATTCATCTATCAATATAGGAGAAAACAGAGTGAAACCTAAAAATTCAAACTGTTACTGTAGAGGAATGCTTCAAGCTATAAGAACGAAATTTGGTGAGTCAAGTGGGAATGGTGTACTGATCATTACCTCCAAGTATCATCAAGATTGGGTGAAATAACATTTGCTGAGATTTCAGGAAACTCGTAGTTTTTTGGAAGCTAGGCAACCACTTTCAGACGAATTTGGATTCCATCAGTCTCTGCTTAGGGCTACTTGAATAGGAATCAAACTGTATAGTTAGAACTTAGAACTACTTTATTTTGTCAAGTTTCAAGGAGCTAGCACAAACCGTGTTGGATTTAGAGTTCCAAATTCATCTATCAATATAGGAGAAAACAGAGTGAAACCTAAAAATTCAAACTGTTACTGCAGAGGAATGCTTCAAGCTATAAGAACGAAATTTGGTGAGTCAAGTGGGAATGGTGTACTGATCATTACCTCCAAGTATCATCAAGATTGGGTGAAATAACATTTGCTGAGATTTCAGGAAACTCGTAGTTTTTTGGAAGCTAGGCAACCCCTTTCAGACGAATTTGGTTTTCATCAGTCTCTGCTTAGGGCTACGTGAATAGGAAACAAACAGTACAGAAAGAAGGTAGAACTGCTTTATTGTGTCAAGTTTCAAGGAGCTAGCACAAACCATGTTGGATTTAGAGTTCCAAATTCATCTATCAATATAGGAGAAAACAGAGTGAAACCTAAAAATTCAAACTGTTACTGCAGAGGAATGCTTCAAGCTATAAGAACGAAATTTGGTGAGTCAAGTGGGAATGGTGTACTGATCATTACCTCCAAGTATCATCAAGATTGGGTGAAATAACATTTGCTGAGATTTCAGGAAACTCGTAGTTTTTTGGAAGCTAGGCAACCCCTTTCAGACGAATTTGGTTTTCATCAGTCTCTGCTTAGGGCTACTTGAATAGGAAACAAACTGTATAGTTAGAACTTAGAACTACTTTATTGTGTCAAGTTTCAATGAGCTAGCACAAACCGTGTTGGATTTAGAGTTCCAAATTCATCTATCAATATAGGAGAAAACAGAGTGAAACCTAAAAATTCAAACTGTTACTGCAGAGGAATGCTTCAAGCTATAAGAACGAAATTTGGTGAGTCAAGAGGGAATGGTGTACTGATCATTACCTCCAAGTATCATCAAGATTGGGTGAAATAACATTTGCTGAGATTTCAGGAAACTCGTAGTTTTTTGGAAGCTAGGAAACCGTTTCTGACGAAAGTGGTTTTTCTCATGCTGTGCTTAGGGTTACTTGAATAGGAAACAAACAGTAGAGACAGAACTTAGAACTGCTTTATTTTGTCAAGATTCAAGGAGCTAGCACAAACCGTATTGGATTTAGAGTTCCAAATTCATCTATCAATATAGGAGAAAACAGAGTGAAACCTAAAAATTCAAACTGTTACTGTAGAGGAATGCTTCAAGCTATAAGAACGAAATTTGGTGAGTCAAGTGGGAATGGTGTACTGATCATTACCTCCAAGTATCATCAAGATTGGGTGAAATAACATTTGCTGAGATTTCAGGAAACTCGTAGTTTTTTGGAAGCTAGGCAACCACTTTCAGACGAATTTGGATTCCATCAGTCTCTGCTTAGGGCTACTTGAATAGGAATCAAACTGTATAGTTAGAACTTAGAACTACTTTATTTTGTCAAGTTTCAAGGAGCTAGCACAAACCGTGTTGGATTTAGAGTTCCAAATTCATTTATCAATATTGGAGAAAACAGAGTGAAACCTAAAAATTCAAACTGTTACTGCAGAGGAATGCTTCAAGGTATAAGAACGAAATTTGGTGAGTCAAGAGGGAATGGTGTACTGATCATTACCTCCAAGTATCATCAAGATTGGGTGAAATAACATTTGCTGAGATTTCAGGAAACTCGTAGTTTTTTGGAAGCTAGTCAACCCCTTTCAGACGAATTTGGTTTTCATCAGTCTCTGCTTAGGGCTAGTTGAATAGGAAACAAACTGTACCGACAGAACATAGAACTACTTTATTGTGTCAAGTTTCAAGGAGCTAGCACAAACCGTGTTGGATTTAGAGTTCCAAATTAATCTATCAATATAGGAGAAAACAGAGTGAAACCTAAAAATTCAAACTGTTACTGCAGAGGAATGCTTCAAGGTATAAGAACGAAATTTGGTGAGTCAAGTGGGAATCGTGTACTGATCATTACCTCCAAGTATCATCCAGATTGGGTGAAATAACATTTGCTGAGATTTCAGGAAACTCGTAGTTTTTTGGAAGCTAGGCAACCCCTTTCAGACGAATTTGGTTTTCATCAGTCTCTGCTTAGGGCTATTTGAATAGGAAACAAACTGTATAGTTAGAACTTAGAACTACTTTATTGTGTCAAGATTCAAGGAGCTAGCACAAACCGTATTGGATTTAGAGTTCCAAATTCATCTATCAATATAGGAGAAAACAGAGTGAAACCTAAAAATGCAAACTGTTACTGCAGAGGAATGCTTCAAGCTATAAGAACGAAATTTGGTGAGTCAAGTGGGAATGGTGTACTGATCATTATCTCCAAGTACCATCAAGATTGGGTGAAATAACATTTGCTGAGATTTCAGGAAACTCGTAGTTTTTTGGAAGCTAGGCAACCTTTTTCTGATGAAAGTGGTTTTTCTAATGCTGTGCTTAGGGTTACTTGAATAGGAAACAAACATTACAGACTTTACTTAGAACTGCTTTATTTTGTCAAGCTTCAAGGAGCTAGCACAAACCGTGTTGGATTTAGAGTTCCAAATTCATCTATCAATATAGGAGAAAACAGAGTGAAACCTAAAAATTCAAACTGTTACTGCAGAGGAATGCTTCAAGCTATAAGAACGAAATCTGGTGAGTCAAGTGGGAATGGTGTACTGATCATTAACTCCAAGTATCATCAAGATTGGGTGAAATAACATTTGCTGAGATTTCAGGAAACTCATAGTTTTTTGGAAGCTAGGCAAACCCTTTCTGATGAAAGTGGTTTTTCTCAGGCTGTGCTTAGGGTTACTTGAATAGGAAACAAACTGTATAGTTAGAACTTAGAACTGCTTTATTTTGTCAAGTTTCAAGGAGCTACCACAAACCTTGGTGGATTTATAGTTCCAAATTCATCTATCAATATAGGAGAAAACAGAGTGAAACCTAAAAATTCAAACTGTTACTGCAGAGGAATGCTTCAAGCTATAAGAACGAAATTTGGTGAGTCCAGTGGGAATGGTGTACTGATCATTACCTCCAAGTATCATCAAGATTGGGTGAAATAACATTTGCTGAGATTTCAGGAAACTCGTAGTTTTTTGGAAGCTAGGCAACCCCTTTCAGACGAATTTGGTTTTCATCAGTCTCTGCTTAGGGCTACTTGAATAGGAAAGAAACAGTACAGACAGAACTTAGAACTGCTTTATTGTGTCAAGTTTCAATGAGCTAGCACAAACCGTGTTGGATTTAGAGTTCCAAATTCATCTATCAATATAGGAGAAAACAGAGTGAAACCTAAAAATTCAAACTGTTACTGCAGAGGAATGCTTCAAGCTATAAGAACGAAATTTGGTGAGTCAAGAGGGAATGGTGTACTGATCATTACCTCCAAGTATCATCAAGATTGGGTGAAATAACATTTGCTGAGATTTCAGGAAACTCGTAGTTTTTTGGAAGCTAGGCAACCCCTTTCTGACGAAAGTGGTTTTTCTCATGCTGTGCTTAGGGTTACTTGAATAGGAAACAAACAGTACAGACAGAACTTAGAACTGCATTATTTTGGCAAGCTTCAAGGAGCTAGCACAAACCGTGTTGGATTTAGAGTTCCAAATTCATCTATCAATATAGGAGAAAACAGAGTGAAACCTAAAAATTCAAACTGTTACTGCACAGGAATGCTTCAAGCTATAAGAACGAAATTTGGTGAGTCAAGTGGGAATGGTGTACTGATCATTACCTCCAAGTATCATCAAGATTGGGTGAAATAACATTTGCTGAGATTTCAGGAAACTCGTAGTTTTTTGGAAGCTAGGCAACCCCTTTCAGACGAATTTGGTTTTCATCAGTCTCTGCTTTGGGCTACTTGAATAGGAAACAAACTGTATAGTTAGAACTTAGAACTACTTTATTGTGTCACGTTTCAAGGAGCTAGCACAAACTGTGTTGGATTTAGAGTTCTAAATTCATCTATCAATATAGGAGAAAACAGAGTGAAACCTAAAAATTCAAACTGTTACTGAAGAGGAATGCTTCAAGTTATAAGAACGAAATTTGGTGAGTGAAGTGGGAATGGTGTACTGATCATTACCTCCAAGTATCATCAAGATTGGGTGAAATAACATTTGCTGAGATTTCAGGAAACTCGTAGTTTTTTGGAAGCTAGGCAACCCCTTTCAGACGAATTTGGTTTTCATCAGTCTCTGCTTAGGGCTACTTGAATAGTAAACAAACAGTACAGACAGAACTTAGAACTGCTTTATTTTGTCAAGTTTCAATGAGCTAGCACAAACCGTGTTGGATTTAGAGTTCCAAATTCATCTATCAATATAGGAGAAAACAGAGTGAAACCTAAAAATTCAAACTGTTACTGCAGAGGAATGCTTCAAGCTATAAGAACGAAATCTGGTGAGTCAAGTGGGAATGGTGTACTGATCATTAACTCCAAGTATCATCAAGATTGGGTGAAATAACATTTGCTGAGATTTCAGGAAACTCATAGTTTTTTGGAAGCTAGGCAAACCCTTTCTGATGAAAGTGGTTTTTCTCAGGCTGTGCTTAGGGTTACTTGAATAGGAAACAAACTGTATAGTTAGAACTTAGAACTGCTTTATTTTGTCAAGTTTCAAGGAGCTACCACAAACCTTGGTGGATTTAGAGTTCCAAATTCATCTATCAATATAGGAGAAAACAGAGTGAAACTTAAAATTCAAACTGTTACTGCAGAGGAATGCTTCAAGCTATAAGAACGAAATTTGGTGAGTCAAGTGGGAATGGTGTACTGATCATTACCTCCAAGTATCATCAAGATTGGGTGAAATAACATTTGCTGAGATTTCAGGAAACTCGTAGTTTTTTGGAAGCTAGGCAACCCCTTTCAGACGAATTTGGTTTTCATCAGTCTCTGCTTAGGGCTACTTGAATAGGAAAGAAACAGTACAGACAGAACTTAGAACTGCTTTATTGTGTCAAGTTTCAATGAGCTAGCACAAACCGTGTTGGATTTAGAGTTCCAAATTCATCTATCAATATAGGAGAAAACAGAGTGAAACCTAAAAATTCAAACTGTTACTGCAGAGGAATGCTTCAAGCTATAAGAACGAAATTTGGTGAGTCAAGAGGGAATGGTGTACTGATCATTACCTCCAAGTATCATCAAGATTGGGTGAAATAACATTTGCTGAGATTTCAGGAAACTCGTAGTTTTTTGGAAGCTAGGCAACCCCTTTCTGACGAAAGTGGTTTTTCTCATGCTGTGCTTAGGGTTACTTGAATAGGAAACAAACAGTACAGACAGAACTTAGAACTGCATTATTTTGGCAAGTTTCAATGAGCTAGCACAAACCGTGTTGGATTTAGAGTTCCAAATTCATCTATCAATATAGGAGAAAACAGAGTGAAACCTAAAAATTCAAACTGTTACTGCAGAGGAATGCTTCAAGCTATAAGAACGAAATTTGGTGAGTCAAGTGGGAATGGTGTACTGATCATTACCTCCAAGTATCATCAAGATTGGGTGAAATAACATTTGCTGAGATTTCAGGAAACTCGTAGTATTTTGGAAGCTAGGCAAGCCCTTTCAGACGAATTTGGTTTTCATCAGTCTCTGCTTAGGGCTACGTGAATAGGAAACAAACAGTAAAGAAAGAAGGTAGAACTGCTTTATTGTGTCAAGTTTCAAGGAGCTAGCACAAACCGTGTTGGATTTAGAGTTCCAAATTCATCTATCAATATAGGAGAAAACAGAGTGAAACCTAAAAATTCAAACTGTTACTGCACAGGAATGCTTCAAGCTATAAGAACGAAATTTGGTGAGTCAAGTGGAAATGGTGTACTGATCATTACCTCCAAGTATCATCAAGATTGGGTGAAATAACATTTGCTGAGATTTCAGGAAACTCGTAGTTTTTTGGAAGCTAGGCAACCCCTTTCAGACGAATTTGGTTTTCATCAGTCTCTGCTTAGGGCTACTTGAATAGGAAACAAACTGTACAGACAGAACTTAGAACTACTTTATTGTGTCAAGTTTCAAGGAGCTAGCACAAACTGTGTTGAATTCAGAGTTCCGAACTCATCTATCAATATAGGAGAAAACAGAGTGAAACCTAAAAATTCAAACTGTTACTGCAGAGGAATGCTTCAAGCTATAAAAACGAAATTTGGTGAGTCAAGTGGGAATGGTGTACTGATCATTACCTCCAAGTATCATCAAGATTGAGTGAAATAACATTTGCTGAGATTTCAGGAAACTCGTAGTTTTTTGGAAGCAAGCCAACCCCTTTCAGACAAATTTGGTTTTCATCAGTCTCTGCTTAGGGCTACTTGAATAGGAAACTAACAGTACAGACAGAACTTAGAACTGCTTTATTTTGTCAAGTTTCAAGGAGGTAGCAAAAACCGTGTTGGATTTAGAGTTCCAAATTCATCTATCAATATAGGAGGAAACAGAGTGAAACCTAAAATTTCAAACTGTTACTGCAGAGGAATGCTTCAAGCGATAAGAACAAAATTTGGTGAGTCAAGTGGGAATGGTGTACTGATAATTAACTCCAAGTATCATCAAGATTGGGTGAAATAACATTTGCTGAGATTTCAGGAAACTCGTAGTTTTTTGGAAGCTAGGCAACCCCTTTCAGACGAATTTGGTTTTCATCACTCTCTGCTTAGGGCTATTTGAATAGGAAACAAACAGTACAGACAGAACTTAGAACTGCTTTATTTTGTCAAGTTTCAAAAAGATAGCACAAACTGTGTTGAATTTAGAGTTCCAAATTCATCTATCAATATAGGAGAAAACAGAGTGAAACCTATAAATTCAAACACTTACTGCAAAGGAATGCTTCAAGGTATAAGAACAAAATTTGGTGAGTTAAGTGGGAATGGTGTACTGATCATTACCTCCAAGTATCATCAAGATTGGGTGAAATAACATTTGCTGAGATTTCAGGAAACTCGTAGTTTTTTGGAAGCTAGGCAACCCCTTTCAGACGAATTTGGTTTTCATCAGTCTCTGCTTAGGGCTACTTGAATAGGAAACAAACTGTATAGTTAGAACTTAGAACTACTTTATTGTGTCAAGTTTCAATGAGCTAGCACAAACCGTGTTGGATTTAGAGTTCCAAATTCATCTATCAATATAGGAGAAAACAGAGTGAAACCTAAAAATTCAAACTGTTACTGCAGAGGAATGCTTCAAGCTATAAGAACGAAATTTGGTGAGTCAAGAGGGAATGGTGTACTGATCATTACCTCCAAGTATCATCAAGATTGGGTGAAATAACATTTGCTGAGATTTCAGGAAACTCGTAGTTTTTTGGAAGCTAGGCAACCCCTTTCTGACGAAAGTGGTTTTTCTCATGCTGTGCTTAGGGTTACTTGAATAGGAAACAAACAGTACAGACAGAACTTAGAACTGCATTATTTTGGCAAGCTTCAAGGAGCTAGCACAAACCGTGTTGGATTTAGAGTTCCAAATTCATCTATCAATATAGGAGAAAACAGAGTGAAACCTAAAAATTCAAACTGTCACTGCAGAGGAATGCTTCAAGCTATAAGAACGAAATTTGGTGAGTCAAGTGGGAATGGTGTACTGATCATTACCTCCAAGTATCATCAAGATTGGGTGAAATAACATTTGCTGAGATTTCAGGAAACTCGTAGTTTTTTGGAAGCTAGGCAACCCCTTTCAGACGAATTTGATTTTCATCAGTCTCTGCTTAGGGCTACTTGAATAGGAAACAAACTGTATAGTTAGAACTTAGAACTACTTTATTGTGTCAAGTTTCAATGAGCTAGCACAAACCGTGTTGGATTTAGAGTTCCAAATTCATCTATCAATATAGGAGAAAACAGAGTGAAACCTAAAAATTCAAACTGTTATTGCAGAGGAATGCTTCAAGCTATAAGAACGAAATTTGGTGAGTCAAGTGGGAATGGTGTACTGATCATTACCTCCAAGTATCATCAAGATTCGGTGAAATAACATTTGCTGAGATTTCAGGAAACTCGTAGTTTTTTGGAAGCTAGGCAACCCCTTTCAGACGAATTTGGTTTTCATCAGTCTCTGCTTAGGGCTACGTGAATAGGAAACAAACAGTACAGAAAGAAGGTACAACTGCTTTATTGTGTCAAGCTTCAAGGAGCTAGCACAAACCGTGTTGGATTTAGAGTTCCAAATTCATCTATCAATATAGGAGAAAACAGAGTGAAACCTAAAAATTCAAACTGTTACTGCAGAGGAATGCTTCAAGCTATAAGAACGAAATTTGGTGAGTCAAGTGGGAATGGTGTACTGATCATTACCTCCAAGTATCATCAAGATTGGGTGAAATAACATTTGCTGAGATTTCAGGAAACTCGTAGTTTTTTGGAAGCTAGGCAACCCCTTTCAGACGAATTTGGTTTTCATCAGTCTCTGCTTAGGGCTACTTGAATAGGAAACAAACTGTATAGTTAGAACTTAGAACTACTTTATTGTGTCAAGTTTCAATGAGCTAGCACAAACCGTGTTGGATTTAGAGTTCCAAATTCATCTATCAATATAGGAGAAAACAGAGTGAAACCTAAAAATTCAAACTGTTACTGCAGAGGAATGCTTCAAGCTATAAGAACGAAATTTGGTGAGTCAAGAGGGAATGGTGTACTGATCATTACCTCCAAGTATCATCAAGATTGGGTGAAATAACATTTGCTGAGATTTCAGGAAACTCGTAGTTTTTTGGAAGCTAGGAAACCGTTTCTGACGAAAGTGGTTTTTCTCATGCTGTGCTTAGGGTTACTTGAATAGGAAACAAACAGTAGAGACAGAACTTAGAACTGCTTTATTTTGTCAAGATTCAAGGAGCTAGCACAAACCGTATTGGATTTAGAGTTCCAAATTCATCTATCAATATAGGAGAAAACAGAGTGAAACCTAAAAATTCAAACTGTTACTGTAGAGGAATGCTTCAAGCTATAAGAACGAAATTTGGTGAGTCAAGTGGGAATGGTGTACTGATCATTACCTCCAAGTATCATCAAGATTGGGTGAAATAACATTTGCTGAGATTTCAGGAAACTCGTAGTTTTTTGGAAGCTAGGCAACCACTTTCAGACGAATTTGGATTCCATCAGTCTCTGCTTAGGGCTACTTGAATAGGAATCAAACTGTATAGTTAGAACTTAGAACTACTTTATTTTGTCAAGTTTCAAGGAGCTAGCACAAACCGTGTTGGATTTAGAGTTCCAAATTCATTTATCAATATTGGAGAAAACAGAGTGAAACCTAAAAATTCAAACTGTTACTGCAGAGGAATGCTTCAAGGTATAAGAACGAAATTTGGTGAGTCAAGAGGGAATGGTGTACTGATCATTACCTCCAAGTATCATCAAGATTGGGTGAAATAACATTTGCTGAGATTTCAGGAAACTCGTAGTTTTTTGGAAGCTAGTCAACCCCTTTCAGACGAATTTGGTTTTCATCAGTCTCTGCTTAGGGCTAGTTGAATAGGAAACAAACTGTACCGACAGAACATAGAACTACTTTATTGTGTCAAGTTTCAAGGAGCTAGCACAAACCGTGTTGGATTTAGAGTTCCAAATTCATCTATCAATATAGGAGAAAACAGAGTGAAACCTAAAAATTCAAACTGTTACTGCAGAGGAATGCTTCAAGGTATAAGAACAAAATTTGGTGAGTCAAGTGGGAATCGTGTACTGATCATTACCTCCAAGTATCATCCAGATTGGGTGAAATAACATTTGCTGAGATTTCAGGAAACTCGTAGTTTTTTGGAAGCTAGGCAACCCCTTTCAGACGAATTTGGTTTTCATCAGTCTCTGCTTAGGGCTATTTGAATAGGAAACAAACTGTATAGTTAGAACTTAGAACTACTTTATTGTGTCAAGATTCAAGGAGCTAGCACAAACCCTATTGGATTTAGAGTTCCAAATTCATCTATCAATATAGGAGAAAACAGAGTGAAACCTAAAAATGCAAACTGTTACTGCAGAGGAATGCTTCAAGCTATAAGAACGAAATTTGGTGAGTCAAGTGGGAATGGTGTACTGATCATTATCTCCAAGTACCATCAAGATTGGGTGAAATAACATTTGCTGAGATTTCAGGAAACTCGTAGTTTTTTGGAAGCTAGGCAACCTTTTTCTGATGAAAGTGGTTTTTCTAATGCTGTGCTTAGGGTTACTTGAATAGGAAACAAACAGTACAGACAGAACTTAGAACTGCTTCATTTTGTCAAGTTTCAAGGAGCTAGCACAAACCGTGTTGGATTTAGAGTTCCAAATTCATCTATCAATATAGGAGAAAACAGAGTGAAACCTAAAAATTCAAACTGTTACTGCAGAGGAATGCTTCAAGCTATAAGAACGAAATTTGGTGAGTCAAGTGGGAATGGTGTACTGATCATTACCTCCAAGTATCATCAAGATTGGGTGAAATAACATTTGCTGAGATTTCAGGAAACTCGTAGTTTTTTGGAAGCTAGGCAACCCCTTTCAGACGAATTTGGTTTTCATCAGTCTCTGCTTTGGGCTACTTGAATAGGAAACAAACTGTATAGTTAGAACTTAGAACTACTTTATTGTGTCACGTTTCAAGGAGCTAGCACAAACTGTGTTGGATTTAGAGTTCCAAATTCATCTATCAATATAGGAGAAAACAGAGTGAAACCTAAAAATTCAAACTGTTACTGAAGAGGAATGCTTCAAGTTATAAGAACGAAATTTGGTGAGTCAAGTGGGAATGGTGTACTGATCATTACCTCCAAGTATCATCAAGATTGGGTGAAATAACATTTGCTGAGATTTCAGGAAACTCGTAGTTTTTTGGAAGCTAGGCAACCCCTTTCAGACGAATTTGGTTTTCATCAGTCTCTGCTTAGGGCTACTTGAATAGTAAACAAACAGTACAGACAGAACTTAGAACTGCTTTATTTTGTCAAGTTTCAAGGAGCTAGCACAAACCGTGTTGGATTTAGAGTTCCAAATTCATCTATCAATATAGGAGAAAACAGAGTGAAACCTAAAAATTCAAACTGTTACTGCAGAGGAATGCTTCAAGCTATAAGAACGAAATTTGGTGAGTCAAGAGGGAATGGTGTACTGATCATTACCTCCAAGTATCATCAAGATTGGGTGAAATAACATTTGCTGAGATTTCAGGAAACTCATAGTTTTTTGGAAGCTAGGCAAACCCTTTCTGATGAAAGTGGTTTTTCTCAGGCTGTGCTTAGGGTTACTTGAATAGGAAAGAAACAGTACAGACAGAACTTAGAACTGCATTATTTTGGCAAGCTTCAAGGAGCTAGCACAAACCGTGTTGGATTTAGAGTTCCAAATTCATCTATCAATATAGGAGAAAACAGAGTGAAACCTAAAAATTCAAACTGTTACTGCAGAAGAATGCTTCAAGCTATAAGAACGAAATTTGGTGAGTCAAGTGGGAATGGTGTACTGATCATTACCTCCAAGTATCATCAAGATTGGGTGAAATAACATTTGCTGAGATTTCAGGAAACTCGTAGTATTTTGGAAGCTAGGCAAGCCCTTTCAGACGAATTTGGTTTTCATCAGTCTCTGCTTAGGGCTACGTGAATAGGAAACAAACAGTACAGAAAGAAGGTAGAACTGCTTTATTGTGTCAAGTTTCAAGGAGCTAGCACAAACCGTGTTGGATTTAGAGTTCCAAATTCATCTATCAATATAGGAGAAAACAGAGTGAAACCTAAAAATTCAAACTGTTACTGCAGAGGAATGCTTCAAGCTATAAGAACGAAATTTGGTGAGTCAAGTGGGAATGGTGTACTGATCATTACCTCCAAGTATCATCAAGATTGGGTGAAATAACATTTGCTGAGATTTCAGGAAACTCGTAGTTTTTTGGAAGCTAGGCATCCCCTTTCAGACGAATTTGGTTTTCATCAGTCTCTGCTTAGGGCTACTTGAATAGGAAACAAACTGTACAGACAGAACTTAGAACTACTTTATTGTGTCAAGTTTCAAGGAGCTAGCACAAACTGTGTTGAATTCAGAGTTCCGAACTCATCTATCAATATAGGAGAAAACAGAGTGAAACCTATAAATTCAAACTGTTACTGCAAAGGAATGCTTCAAGGTATAAGAACAAAATTTGGTGAGTTAAATGGGAATGGTGTACTGATCATTACCTCCAAGTATCATCAAGATTGGGTGAAATAACATTTGCTGAGATTTCAGGAAACTCGTAGTTTTTTGGAAGCTAGGCAACCCCTTTCAGACGAATTTGGTTTTCATCAGTCTCTGCTTAGGGCTACTTGAATAGGAAACAAACTGTATAGTTAGAACTTAGAACTACTTTATTGTGTCAAGTTTCAATGAGCTAGCACAAACCGTGTTGGATTTAGAGTTCCAAATTCATCTATCAATATAGGAGAAAACAGAGTGAAACCTAAAAATTCAAACAGTTACTGCAGAGGAATGCTTCAAGGTATAAGAACGAAATTTGGTGAGTCAAGTGGGAATGGTGTACTGATCATTACCTCCAAGTATCATCAAGATTGGGTGAAATAACATTTGCTGAGATTTCAGGAAACTCGTAGTTTTTTGGAAGCTAGGCAACCCCTTTCAGACGAATTTGGTTTTCATCAGTCTCTGCTTTGGGCTACTTGAATAGGAAACAAACTGTATAGTTAGAACTTAGAACTACATTATTGTGTCACGTTTCAAGGAGCTAGCACAAACTGTGTTGGATTTAGAGTTCCAAATTCATCTATCAATATAGGAGAAAACAGAGTGAAACCTAAAAATTCAAACTGTTACTGAAGAGGAATGCTTCAAGTTATAAGAACGAAATTTGGTGAGTCAAGTGGGAATGGTGTACTGATCATTACCTCCAAGTATCATCAAGATTGGGTGAAATAACATTTGCTGAGATTTCAGAAAACTCGTAGTTTTTTGGAAGCTAGGCAACCCCTTTCAGACGAATTTGGTTTTCATCAGTCTCTGCTTAGGGCTACTTGAATAGTAAACAAACAGTACAGACAGAACTTAGAACTGCTTTATTTTGTCAAGTTTCAAGGAGCTAGCACAAACCGTGTTGGATTTAGAGTTCCAAATTCATCTATCAATATAGGAGAAAACAGAGTGAAACCTAAAAATTCAAACTGTTACTGCAGAGGAATGCTTCAAGCTATAAGAACGAAATCTGGTGAGTCAAGTGGGAATGGTGTACTGATCATTAACTCCAAGTATCATCAAGATTGGGTGAAATAACATTTGCTGAGATTTCAGGAAACTCATAGTTTTTTGAAAGCTAGGCAAACCCTTTCTGATGAAAGTGGTTTTTCTCAGGCTGTGCTTAGGGTTACTTGAATAGGAAACAAACTGTATAGTTAGAACTTAGAACTGCTTTATTTTGTCAAGTTTCAAGGAGCTACCACAAACCTTGGTGGATTTAGAGTTCCAAATTCATCTATCAATATAGGAGAAAACAGAGTGAAACCTAAAAATTCAAACTGTTACTGCAGAGGAATGCTTCAAGCTATAAGAACGAAATTTGGTGAGTCAAGTGGGAATGGTGTACTGATCATTACCTCCAAGTATCATCAAGATTGGGTGAAATAACATTTGCTGAGATTTCAGGAAACTCGTAGTTTTTTGGAAGCTAGGCAACCCCTTTCAGACGAATTTGGTTTTCATCAGTCTCTGCTTAGGGCTACTTGAATAGGAAAGAAACAGTACAGACAGAACTTAGAACTGCTTTATTGTGTCAAGTTTCAATGAGCTAGCACAAACCGTGTTGGATTTAGAGTTCTAAATTCATCTATCAATATAGGAGAAAACAGAGTGAAACCTAAAAATTCAAACTGTTACTGCAGAGGAATGCTTCAAGCTATAAGAACGAAATTTGGTGAGTCAAGAGGGAATGGTGTACTGATCATTACCTCCAAGTATCATCAAGATTGGGTGAAATAACATTTGCTGAGATTTCAGGAAACTCGTAGTTTTTTGGAAGCTAGGCAACCCCTTTCTGACGAAAGTGGTTTTTCTCATGCTGTGCTTAGGGTTACTTGAATAGGAAACAAACAGTACAGACAGAACTTAGAACTGCATTATTTTGGCAAGTTTCAATGAGCTAGCACAAACCGTGTTGGATTTAGAGTTCCAAATTCATCTATCAATATAGGAGAAAACAGAGTGAAACCTAAAAATTCAAACTGTTACTGCAGAGGAATGCTTCAAGCTATAAGAACGAAATTTGGTGAGTCAAGTGGGAATGGTGTACTGATCATTACCTCCAAGTATCATCAAGATTGGGTGAAATAACATTTGCTGAGATTTCAGGAAACTCGTAGTATTTTGGAAGCTAGGCAAGCCCTTTCAGACGAATTTGGTTTTCATCAGTCTCTGCTTAGGGCTACGTGAATAGGAAACAAACAGTACAGAAAGAAGGTAGAACTGCTTTATTGTGTCAAGTTTCAAGGAGCTAGCACAAACCGTGTTGGATTTAGAGTTCCAAATTCATCTATCAATATAGGAGAAAACAGAGTGAAACCTAAAAATTCAAACTGTTACTGCACAGGAATGCTTCAAGCTATAAGAACGAAATTTGGTGAGTCAAGTGGGAATGGTGTACTGATCATTACCTCCAAGTATCATCAAGATTGGGTGAAATAACATTTGCTGAGATTTCAGGAAACTCGTAGTTTTTTGGAAGCTAGGCAACCCCTTTCAGACGAATTTGGTTTTCATCAGTCTCTGCTTAGGGCTACTTGAATAGGAAACAAACTGTACAGACAGAACTTAGAACTACTTTATTGTGTCAAGTTTCAAGGAGCTAGCACAAACTGTGTTGAATTCAGAGTTCCGAACTCATCTATCAATATAGGAGAAAACAGAGTGAAACCTAAAAATTCAAACTGTTACTGCAGAGGAATGCTTCAAGCTATAAAAACGAAATTTGGTGAGTCAAGTGGGAATGGTGTACTGATCATTACCTCCAAGTATCATCAAGATTGAGTGAAATAACATTTGCTGAGATTTCAGAAAACTCGTAGTTTTTTGGAAGCAAGCCAACCCCTTTCAGACAAATTTGGTTTTCATCAGTCTCTGCTTAGGGCTACTTGAATAGAAAACTAACAGTACAGACAGAACTTAGAACTGCTTTATTTTGTCAAGTTTCAAGGAGCTAGCAAAAACCGTGTTGGATTTAGAGTTCCAAATTCATCTATCAATATAGGAGGAAACAGAGTGAAACCTAAAATTTCAAACTGTTACTGCAGAGGAATGCTTCAAGCGATAAGAACAAAATTTGGTGAGTCAAGTGGGAATGGTGTACTGATCATTAACTCCAAGTATCATCAAGATTGGGTGAAATAACATTTGCTGAGATTTCAGGAAACTCGTAGTTTTTTGGAAGCTAGGCAACCCCTTTCTGATGAAAGTGGTTTTCATCAGTCTCTGCTTAGGGCTATTTGAATAGGAAACAAACAGTACAGACAGAACTTAGAACTGCTTTATTTTGTCAAGTTTCAAAAAGATAGCACAAACTGTGTTGAATTTAGAGTTCCAAATTCATCTATCAATATAGGAGAAAACAGAGTGAAACCTATAAATTCAAACACTTACTGCAAAGGAATGCTTCAAGGTATAAGAACAAAATTTGGTGAGTTAAGTGGGAATGGTGTACTGATCATTACCTCCAAGTATCATCAAGATTGGGTGAAATAACATTTGCTGAGATTTCAGGAAACTCGTAGTTTTTTGGAAGCTAGGCAACCCCTTTCAGACGAATTTGGTTTTCATCAGTCTCTGCTTAGGGCTACTTGAATAGGAAACAAACTGTATAGTTAGAACTTAGAACTGCTTTATTGTGTCAAGTTTCAATGAGCTAGCACAAACCGTGTTGGATTTAGAGTTCCAAATTCATCTATCAATATAGGAGAAAACAGAGTGAAACCTAAAAATTCAAACTGTTACTGCAGAGGAATGCTTCAAGCTATAAGAACGAAATTTGGTGAGTCAAGAGGGAATGGTGTACTGATCATTACCTCCAAGTATCATCAAGATTGGGTGAAATAACATTTGCTGAGATTTCAGGAAACTCGTAGTTTTTTGGAAGCTTGGCAACCCCTTTCTGACGAAAGTGGTTTTTCTCATGCTGTGCTTAGGGTTACTTGAATAGGAAACAAACAGTACAGACAGAACTTAGAACTGCATTATTTTGGCAAGCTTCAAGGAGCTAGCACAAACCGTGTTGGATTTAGAGTTCCAAATTCATCTATCAATATAGGAGAAAACAGAGTGAAACCTAAAAATTCAAACTGTCACTGCAGAGGAATGCTTCAAGCTATAAGAACGAAATTTGGTGAGTCAAGTGGGAATGGTGTACTGATCATTAACTCCAAGTATCATCAAGATTGGGTGAAATAACATTTGCTGAGATTTCAGGAAACTCGTAGTTTTTTGGAAGCTAGGCAAACCCTTTCTGATGAAAGTGGTTTTTCTCAGGCTGTGCTTAGGGTTACTTGAATAGGAAACAAACTGTATAGTTAGAACTTAGAACTGCTTTATTTTGTCAAGTTTCAAGGAGCTGCCACAAACCTTGGTGGATTTAGAGTTCCAAATTCATCTATCAATATAGGAGAAAACAGAGTGAAACCTAAAAATTCAAACTGTTACTGCAGAGGAATGCTTCAAGCTATAAGAACGAAATTTGGTGAGTCAAGTGGGAATGGTGTACTGATCATTACCTCCAAGTATCATCAAGATTGGGTGAAATAACATTTGCTGAGATTTCAGGAAACTCGTAGTTTTTTGGAAGCTAGGCAACCCCTTTCAGACGAATTTGGTTTTCATCAGTCTCTGCTTAGGGCTACTTGAATAGGAAAGAAACAGTACAGACAGAACTTAGAACTGCTTTATTGTGTCAAGTTTCAATGAGCTAGCACAAACCGTGTTGGATTTAGAGTTCCAAATTCATCTATCAATATAGGAGAAAACAGAGTGAAACCTAAAAATTCAAACTGTTACTGCAGAGGAATGCTTCAAGCTATAAGAACGAAATTTGGTGAGTCAAGAGGGAATGGTGTACTGATCATTACCTCCAAGTATCATCAAGATTGGGTGAAATAACATTTGCTGAGATTTCAGGAAACTCGTAGTTTTTTGGAAGCTAGGCAACCCCTTTCTGACGAAAGTGGTTTTTCTCATGCTGTGCTTAGGGTTACTTGAATAGGAAACAAACAGTACAGACAGAACTTAGAACTGCATTATTTTGGCAAGCTTCAAGGAGCTAGCACAAACCGTGTTGGATTTAGAGTTCCAAATTCATCTATCAATATAGGAGAAAACAGAGTGAAACCTAAAAATTCAAACTGTTACTGCAGAAGAATGCTTCAAGCTATAAGAACGAAATTTGGTGAGTCAAGTGGGAATGGTGTACTGATCATTACCTCCAAGTATCATCAAGATTGGGTGAAATAACATTTGCTGAGATTTCAGGAAACTCGTAGTATTTTGGAAGCTAGGCAAGCCCTTTCAGACGAATTTGGTTTTCATCAGTCTCTGCTTAGGGCTACGTGAATAGGAAACAAACAGTACAGAAAGAAGGTAGAACTGCTTTATTGTGTCAAGTTTCAAGGAGCTAGCACAAACCGTGTTGGATTTAGAGTTCCAAATTCATCTATCAATATAGGAGAAAACAGAGTGAAACCTAAAAATTCAAACTGTAACTGCAGAGGAATGCTTCAAGCTATAAGAACGAAATTTGGTGAGTCACAATGGGAATGGTGTACTGATCATTACCTCCAAGTATCATCAAGATTGGGTGAAATAACATTTGCTGAGATTTCAGGAAACTCGTAGTTTTTTGGAAGCTAGGCATCCCCTTTCAGACGAATTTGGTTTTCATCAGTCTCTGCTTAGGGCTACTTGAATAGGAAACAAACTGTACAGACAGAACTTAGAACTACTTTATTGTGTCAAGTTTCAAGGAGCTAGCACAAACTGTGTTGAATTCAGAGTTCCGAACTCATCTATCAATATAGGAGAAAACAGAGTGAAACCTATAAATTCAAACTGTTACTGCAAAGGAATGCTTCAAGGTATAAGAACAAAATTTGGTGAGTTAAATGGGAATGGTGTACTGATCATTACCTCCAAGTATCATCAAGATTGGGTGAAATAACATTTGCTGAGATTTCAGGAAACTCGTAGTTTTTTGGAAGCTAGGCAACCCCTTTCAGACGAATTTGGTTTTCATCAGTCTCTGCTTAGGGCTACTTGAATAGGAAACAAACTGTATAGTTAGAACTTAGAACTACTTTATTGTGTCAAGTTTCAATGAGCTAGCACAAACCGTGTTGGATTTAGAGTTCCAAATTCATCTATCAATATAGGAGAAAACAGAGTGAAACCTAAAAATTCAAACAGTTACTGCAGAGGAATGCTTCAAGGTATAAGAACGAAATTTGGTGAGTCAAGTGGGAATGGTGTACTGATCATTACCTCCAAGTATCATCAAGATTGGGTGAAATAACATTTGCTGAGATTTCAGGAAACTCGTAGTTTTTTGGAAGCTAGGCAACCCCTTTCAGACGAATTTGGTTTTCATCAGTCTCTGCTTTGGGCTACTTGAATAGGAAACAAACTGTATAGTTAGAACTTAGAACTACATTATTGTGTCACGTTTCAAGGAGCTAGCACAAACTGTGTTGGATTTAGAGTTCCAAATTCATCTATCAATATAGGAGAAAACAGAGTGAAACCTAAAAATTCAAAATGTTACTGAAGAGGAATGCTTCAAGTTATAAGAACGAAATTTGGTGAGTCAAGTGGGAATGGTGTACTGATCATTACCTCCAAGTATCATCAAGATTGGGTGAAATAACATTTGCTGAGATTTCAGAAAACTCGTAGTTTTTTGGAAGCTAGGCAACCCCGTTCAGACGAATTTGGTTTTCATCAGTCTCTGCTTAGGGCTACTTGAATAGTAAACAAACAGTACAGACAGAACTTAGAACTGCTTTATTTTGTCAAGTTTCAAGGAGCTAGCACAAACCGTGTTGGATTTAGAGTTCCAAATTCATCTATCAATATAGGAGAAAACAGAGTGAAACCTAAAAATTCAAACTGTTACTGCAGAGGAATGCTTCAAGCTATAAGAACGAAATCTGGTGAGTCAAGTGGGAATGGTGTACTGATCATTAACTCCAAGTATCATCAAGATTGGGTGAAATAACATTTGCTGAGATTTCAGGAAACTCATAGTTTTTTGGAAGCTAGGCAAACCCTTTCTGATGAAAGTGGTTTTTCTCAGGCTGTGCTTAGGGTTACTTGAATAGGAAACAAACTGTATAGTTAGAACTTAGAACTGCTTTATTTTGTCAAGTTTCAAGGAGCTACCACAAACCTTGGTGGATTTAGAGTTCCAAATTCATCTATCAATATAGGAGAAAACAGAGTGAAACCTAAAAATTCAAACTGTTACTGCAGAGGAATGCTTCAAGCTATAAGAACGAAATTTGGTGAGTCAAGTGGGAATGGTGTACTGATCATTACCTCCAAGTATCATCAAGATTGGGTGAAATAACATTTGCTGAGATTTCAGGAAACTCGTAGTTTTTTGGAAGCTAGGCAACCCCTTTCAGACGAATTTGGTTTTCATCAGTCTCTGCTTAGGGCTACTTGAATAGGAAAGAAACAGTACAGACAGAACTTAGAACTGCTTTATTGTGTCAAGTTTCAATGAGCTAGCACAAACCGTGTTGGATTTAGAGTTCCAAATTCATCTATCAATATAGGAGAAAACAGAGTGAAACCTAAAAATTCAAACTGTTACTGCAGAGGAATGCTTCAAGCTATAAGAACGAAATTTGGTGAGTCAAGAGGGAATGGTGTACTGATCATTACCTCCAAGTATCATCAAGATTGGGTGAAATAACATTTGCTGAGATTTCAGGAAACTCGTAGTTTTTTGGAAGCTAGGCAACCCCTTTCTGACGAAAGTGGTTTTTCTCATGCTGTGCTTAGGGTTACTTGAATAGGAAACAAACAGTACAGACAGAACTTAGAACTGCATTATTTTGGCAAGTTTCAATGAGCTAGCACAAACCGTGTTGGATTTAGAGTTCCAAATTCATCTATCAATATAGGAGAAAACAGAGTGAAACCTAAAAATTCAAACTGTTACTGCAGAGGAATGCTTCAAGCTATAAGAACGAAATTTGGTGAGTCAAGTGGGAATGGTGTACTGATCATTACCTCCAAGTATCATCAAGATTGGGTGAAATAACATTTGCTGAGATTTCAGGAAACTCGTAGTATTTTGGAAGCTAGGCAAGCCTTTTCAGACGAATTTGGTTTTCATCAGTCTCTGCTTAGGGCTACGTGAATAGGAAACAAACAGTACAGAAAGAAGGTAGAACTGCTTTATTGTGTCAAGTTTCAAGGAGCTAGCACAAACCGTGTTGGATTTAGAGTTCCAAATTCATCTATCAATATAGGAGAAAACAGAGTGAAACCTAAAAATACAAACTGTTACTGCACAGGAATGCTTCAAGCTATAAGAACGAAATTTGGTGAGTCAAGTGGGAATGGTGTACTGATCATTACCTCCAAGTATCATCAAGATTGGGTGAAATAACATTTGCTGAGATTTCAGGAAACTCGTAGTTTTTTGGAAGTTAGGCAACCCCTTTCAGACGAATTTGGTTTTCATCAGTCTCTGCTTAGGGCTACTTGAATAGGAAACAAACTGTACAGACATAACTTAGAACTACTTTATTGTGTCAAGTTTCAAGGAGCTAGCACAAACTGTGTTGAATTCAGAGTTCCGAACTCATCTATCAATATAGGAGAAAACAGAGTGAAACCTAAAAATTCAAACTGTTACTGCAGAGGAATGCTTCAAGCTATAAGAACGAAATTTGGTGAGTCAAGTGGGAATGGTGTACTGATCATTACCTCCAAGTATCATCAAGATTGAGTGAAATAACATTTGCTGAGATTTCAGGAAACTCGTAGTTTTTTGGAAGCAAGCCAACCCCTTTCAGACAAATTTGGTTTTCATCAGTCTCTGCTTAGGGCTACTTGAATAGGAAACTAACAGTACAGACAGAACTTAGAACTGCTTTATTTTGTCAAGTTTCAAGGAGCTAGCAAAAACCGTGTTGGATTTAGAGTTCCAAATTCATCTATCAATATAGGAGGAAACAGAGTGAAACCTAAAGTTTCAAACTGTTACTGCAGAGGAATGCTTCAAGCGATAAGAACAAAATTTGGTGAGTCAAGTGGGAATGGTGTACTGATCATTAACTCCAAGTATCATCAAGATTGGGTGAAATAACATTTGCTGAGATTTCAGGAAACTCGTAGATTTTTGGAAGCTAGGCAACCCCTTTCAGACGAATTTGGTTTTCATCAGTCTCTGCTTAGGGCTATTTGAATAGGAAACAAACAGTACAGACAGAACTTAGAACTGCTTTATTTTGTCAAGTTTCAAAAAGATAGCACAAACTGTGTTGAATTTAGAGTTCCAAATTCATCTATCAATATAGGAGAAAACAGAGTGAAACCTATAAATTCAAACACTTACTGCAAAGGAATGCTTCAAGGTATAAGAACAAAATTTGGTGAGTCAAGTGGGAATGGTGTACTGATCATTACCTCCAAGTATCATCAAGATTGGGTGAAATAACATTTGCTGAGATTTCAGGAAACTCGTAGTTTTTTGGAAGCTAGGCAACCCCTTTCAGACGAATTTGGTTTTCATCAGTCTCTGCTTAGGGCTACTTGAATAGGAAACAAACTGTATAGTTAGAACTTAGAACTACTTTATTGTGTCAAGTTTCAATGAGCTAGCACAAACCGTGTTGGATTTAGAGTTCCAAATTCATCTATCAATATAGGAGAAAACAGAGTGAAACCTAAAAATTCAAACTGTTACTGCAGAGGAATGCTTCAAGCTATAAGAACGAAATTTGGTGAGTCAAGAGGGAATGGTGTACTGATCATTACCTCCAAGTATCATCAAGATTGGGTGAAATAACATTTGCTGAGATTTCAGGAAACTCGTAGTTTTTTGGAAGCTAGGCAACCCCTTTCTGACGAAAGTGGTTTTTCTCATGCTGTGCTTAGGGTTACTTGAATAGGAAACAAACAGTACAGACAGAACTTAGAACTGCATTATTTTGGCAAGCTTCAAGGAGCTAGCACAAACCGTGTTGGATTTAGAGTTCCAAATTCATCTATCAATATAGGAGAAAACAGAGTGAAACCTAAAAATTCAAACTGTTACTGTAGAGGAATGCTTCAAGCTATAAGAACGAAATTTGGTGAGTCAAGTGGGAATGGTGTACTGATCATTACCTCCAAGTATCATCAAGATTGGGTGAAATAACATTTGCTGAGATTTCAGGAAACTCGTAGTTTTTTGGAAGCTAGGCAACCACTTTCAGACGAATTTGGATTCCATCAGTCTCTGCTTAGGGCTACTTGAATAGGAATCAAACTGTATAGTTAGAACTTAGAACTACTTTATTTTGTCAAGTTTCAAGGAGCTAGCACAAACCGTGTTGGATTTAGAGTTCCAAATTCATTTATCAATATTGGAGAAAACAGAGTGAAACCTAAAAATTCAAACTGTTACTGCAGAGGAATGCTTCAAGGTATAAGAACGAAATTTGGTGAGTCAAGAGGGAATGGTGTACTGATCATTACCTCCAAGTATCATCAAGATTGGGTGAAATAACATTTGCTGAGATTTCAGGAAACTCGTAGTTTTTTGGAAGCTAGGCAACCCCTTTCAGACGAATTTGGTTTTCATCAGTCTCTGCCTTGGGCTAGTTGAATAGGAAACAAACTGTACTGACAGAACATAGAACTACTTTATTGTGTCAAGTTTCAAGGAGCTAGCACAAACCGTGTTGGATTTAGAGTTCCAAATTCATCTATCAATATAGGAGAAAACAGAGTGAAACCTAAAAATTCAAACTGTTACTGCAGAGGAATGCTTCAAGGTATAAGAACAAAATTTGGTGAGTCAAGTGGGAATCGTGTACTGATCATTACCTCCAAGTATCATCCAGATTGGGTGAAATAACATTTGCTGAGATTTCAGGAAACTCGTAGTTTTTTGGAAGCTAGGCAACCCCTTTCAGACGAATTTGGTTTTCATCAGTCTCTGCTTAGGGCTATTTGAATAGGAAACAAACTGTATAGTTAGAACTTAGAACTACTTTATTGTGTCAAGATTCAAGGAGCTAGCACAAACCGTATTGGATTTAGAGTTCCAAATTCATCTATCAATATAGGAGAAAACAGAGTGAAACCTAAAAATGCAAACTGTTACTGCAGAGGAATGCTTCAAGCTATAAGAACGAAATTTGGTGAGTCAAGTGGGAATGGTGTACTGATCATTATCTCCAAGTACCATCAAGATTGGGTGAAATAACATTTGCTGAGATTTCAGGAAACTCGTAGTTTTTTGGAAGCTAGGCAACCTTTTTCTGATGAAAGTGGTTTTTCTCATGCTGTGCTTAGGGTTACTTGAATAGGAAACAAACATTACAGACTTTACTTAGAACTGCTTTATTTTGTCAAGCTTCAAGGAGCTAGCACAAACCGTGTTGGATTTAGAGTTCCAAATTCATCTATCAATATAGGAGAAAACAGAGTGAAACCTAAAAATTCAAACTGTTACTGCAGAGGAATGCTTCAAGCTATAAGATCGAAATTTGGTGAGTCAAGTGGGAATGGTGTACTGATCATTACCTCCAAGTATCATCAAGATTGGGTGAAATAACATTTGCTGAGATTTCAGGAAACTCGTAGTTTTTTGGAAGCTAGGCAACCCCTTTCAGACGAATTTGGTTTTCATCAGTCTCTGCTAAGGGCTACGTGAATAGGAAACAAACAGTACAGAAAGAAGGTAGAACTGCTTTATTGTGTCAAGTTTCAAGGAGCTAGCACAAACCGTGTTGGATTTAGAGTTCCAAATTCATCTATCAATATAGGAGAAAACAGAGTGAAACCTAAAAATTCAAACTGTTACTGCAGAGGAATTCTTCAAGCTATAAGAACGAAATTTGGTGAGTCAAGAGGGAATGGTGTACTGATCATTACCTCCAAGTATAATCAAGATTGGGTGAAATAACATTTGCTGAGATTTCAGGAAACTCGTAGTTTTTTGGAAGCTAGGAAACCGTTTCTGACGAAAGTGGTTTTTCTCATGCTGTGCTTAGGGTTACTTGAATAGGAAACAAACAGTAGAGACAGAACTTAGAACTGCTTTATTTTGTCAAGATTCAAGGAGCTAGCACAAACCGTATTGGATTTACAGTTCCAAATTCATCTATCAATATAGGAGAAAACAGAGTGAAACCTAAAAATTCAAACTGTTACTGCAGAGGAATGCTTCAAGGTATAAGAACAAAATTTGGTGAGTCAAGTGGGAATGGTGTACTGATCATTACCTCCAAGTATCATCAAGATTGGCTGAAATAACATTTGCTGAGATTTCAGGAAACTCGTAGTTTTTTGGAAGCTAGGCAACCCCTTTCAGACGAATCTGGTTTTCATCAGTCTCTGCTTAGGGCTATTTGAATAGGAAACAAACTGTATAGTTAGAACTTAGAACTACTTTATTGTGTCAAGATTCAAGGAGCTAGCACAAACCGTATTGGATTTAGAGTTCCAAATTCATCTATCAATATAGGAGAAAACAGAGTGAAACCTAAAAATGCAAACTGTTACTGCAGAGGAATGCTTCAAGCTATAAGAATGAAATTTGGTGAGTCAAGTGGGAATGGTGTACTGATCATTATCTCCAAGTACCATCAAGATTGGGTGAAATAACATTTGCTGAGATTTCAGGAAACTCGTAGTTTTTTGGAAGCTAGGCAACCTTTTTCTGATGAAAGTGGTTTTTCTCATGCTGTGCTTAGGGTTACTTGAATAGGAAACAAACATTACAGACTTTACTTAGAACTGCTTTATTTTGTCAAGCTTCAAGGAGCTAGCACAAACCGTGTTGGATTTAGAGTTCCAAATTCATCTATCAATATAGGAGAAAACAGAGTGAAACCTAAAAATTCAAACTGTTACTGCAGAGGAATGCTTCAAGCTATAAGATCGAAATTTGGTGAGTCAAGTGGGAATGGTGTACTGATCATTACCTCCAAGTATCATCAAGATTGGGTGAAATAACATTTGCTGAGATTTCAGGAAACTCGTAGTTTTTTGGAAGCTAGGCAACCCCTTTCAGACGAATTTGGTTTTCATCAGTCTGTGCTAAGGGCTACGTGAATAGGAAACAATCAGTACAGAAAGAAGGTAGAACTGCTTTATTGTGTCAAGTTTCAAGGAGCTAGCACAAACCGTGTTGGATTTAGAGTTCCAAATTCATCTATCAATATAGGAGAAAACAGAGTGAAACCTAAAAATTCAAACTGTTACTGCAGAGGAATTCTTCAAGCTATAAGAACGAAATTTGGTGAGTCAAGAGGGAATGGTGTACTGATCATTACCTCCAAGCATAATCAAGATTGGGTGAAATAACATTTGCTGAGATTTCAGGAAACTCGTAGTTTTTTGGAAGCTAGGAAACCGTTTCTGACGAAAGTGGTTTTTCTCATGCTGTGCTTAGGGTTACTTGAATAGGAAACAAACAGTAGAGACAGAACTTAGAACTGCTTTATTTTGTCAAGATTCAAGGAGCTAGCACAAACCGTGTTGGATTTAGAGTTCCAAATTCATCTATCAAAATAAGAGAAAACAGAGTGAAACCTAAAAATTCAAACTGTTACTGCAGAGGAATGCTTCAAGCTATAAGAACGAAATTTGGTGAGTCAAGTGGGAATGGTGTACTGATCATTACCTCCAAGTATCATCAAGATTGGGTGAAATAACATTTGCTGAGATTTCAGGAAACTCGTAGTTTTTTGGAAGTTAGGCAACCCCTTTCAGACGAATTTGGTTTTCATCAGTCTCTGCTTAGGGCTACTTGAATAGGAATCAAACTGTATAGTTAGAACTTAGAACTGCTTTATTTTGTCAAGTTTCAAGGAGCTACCACAAACCTTGGTGGATTTAGAGTTCCAAATTCATCTATCAATATAGGAGAAAACAGAGTGAAACCTAAAAATTCAAACTGTTACTGCAGAGGAATGCTTCAAGCTATAAGAACGAAATTTGGTGAGTCAAGTGGGAATGGTGTACTGATCATTACCTCCAAGTATCATCAAGATTGGGTGAAATAACATTTGCTGAGATTTCAGGAAACTCGTAGTTTTTTGGAAGCTAGGCAACCCCTTTCAGACGAATTTGGTTTTCATCAGTCTCTGCTTAGGGCTACTTGAATAGGAAACAAACTGTATAGTTAGAACTTAGAACTACTTTATTGTGTCAAGTTTCAAGGAGCTAGCACAAACCGTGTTGGATTTAGAGTTCCAAATTCATGTATCAATATAGGAGAAAATAGAGTGAAACCTAAAAATTCAAACTGTTACTGCAGAGGAATGCTTCAAGCTATAAGAACGAAATTAGGTGTGTCAAGTGGGAATGGTGTACTGATCATTACCTCCAAGTATCATCAAGATTGGGTGAAATAACATTTGCTGAGATTTCAGGAAACTCGTAGTTTTTTGGAAGCTAGGCAACCCCTTTCTGATGAAAGTGGTTTTTCTCAGGCTGTGCTTAGGGTTACTTGAATAGGAAACAAACTGTATAGTTAGAACTTAGAACTGCTTTATTTTGTCAAGTTTCAAGGAGCTACCACAAACCTTGGTGGATTTAGAGTTCCAAATTCATCTATCAATATAGGAGAAAACAGAGTGAAACCTAAAAATTCAAACTGTTACTGCAGAGGAATGCTTCAAGCTATAAGAACGAAATTTGGTGAGTCAAGTGGGAATGGTGTACTGATCATTACCTCCAAGTATCATCAAGATTGGGTGAAATAACATTTGCTGAGATTTCAGGAAACTCGTAGTTTTTTGGAAGCTAGGCAACCCCTTTCAGACGAATTTGGTTTTCATCAGTCTCTGCTTAGGGCTACTTGAATAGGAAACAAACTGTATATTTAGAACTTAGAACTACTTTATTGTGTCAAGTTTCAAGGAGCTAGCACAAACCGTGTTGGATTTAGAGTTCCAAATTCATCTATCAGTATAGGAGAAAACAGAGTGAAACCTAAAAATTCAAACTGTTACTGAAGAGGAATGCTTCAAGCTATAAGAAGGAAATTTGGTGAGCCAAGTGGGAATGGTGTACTGATCATTACCTCCAAGTATCATCAAGATTGGGTGAAATAACATTTGCTGAGATTTCAGGAAAATCGTAGTTTTTTGGAAGCTAGGCAACCCCTTTCAGACGAATTTGGTTTTCATCATTCTCTGCTTAGGGCTACGTGAATAGGAAACAAACAGTACAGAAAGAAGGTAGAACTGCTTTATTGTGTCAAGTTTCAAGGAGCTAGCACAAACCGTGTTGGATTTAGAGTTCCATATTCATCTATCAATATAGGAGAAAACAGAGTGAAACCTAAAAATTCAAACTGTTACTGCAGAGGAATGCTTCAAGCTATAAGAACGAAATTTGGTGAGTCAAGTGGGAATGGTGTACTGATCATTACCTCCAAGTATCATCAAGATTGGGTGAAATAACATTTGCTGAGATTTCAGGAAACTCGTAGTTTTTTGGAAGCTAGGCAACCCCTTTCAGACGAATTTGGTTTTCATCAGTCTCTGCTTAGGGCTACTTGAATAGGAAACAAACTGTACAGACAGAACTTAGAACTGCTTTATTGTGTCAAGTTTCAAGGAGCTAGCACAAACTGTGTTGAATTCAGAGTTCCGAACTCATCTATCAATATAGGAGAAAACAGAGTGAAACCTAAAAATTCAAACTGTTACTGCAGAGGAATGCTTCAAGCTATAAAAACGAAATTTGGTGAGTCAAGTGGGAATGGTGTACTGATCATTAACTCCAAGTATCATCAAGATTGAGTGAAATAACATTTGCTGAGATTTCAGGAAACTCGTAGTTTTTTGGAAGCAAGCCAACCCCTTTCAGACAAATTTGGTTTTCATCAGTCTCTGCTTAGGGCTATTTGAATAGGAAACAAACAGTACAGACAGAACTTAGAACTGCTTTATTTTGTCAAGTTTCAAAAAGATAGCACAAACTGTGTTGAATTTAGAGTTCCAAATTCATCTATCAATATAGGAGAAAACAGAGTGAAACCTATAAATTCAAACACTTACTGCAAAGGAATGCTTCAAGGTATAAGAACAAAATTTGGTGAGTTAAGTGGGAATGGTGTACTGATCATTACCTCCAAGTATCATCAAGATTGGGTGAAATAACATTTGCTGAGATTTCAGGAAACTCGTAGTTTTTTGGAAGCTAGGCAACCCCTTTCAGACGAATTTGGTTTTCATCAGTCTCTGCTTAGGGCTACTTGAATAGGAAACAAACTGTATAGTTAGAACTTAGAACTACTTTATTGTGTCAAGTTTCAAGGAGCTAGCACAAACCGTGTTGGATTTAGAGTTCCAAATTCATGTATCAATATAGGAGAAAATAGAGTGAAACCTAAAAATTCAAACTGTTACTGCAGAGGAATGCTTCAAGCTATAAGAACGAAATTTGGTGAGTCAAGTGGGAATGGTGTACTGATCATTACCTCCAAGTATCATCAAGATTGGGTGAAATAACATTTGCTGAGATTTCAGGAAACTCGTAGTTTTTTGGAAGCTAGGCAACCCCTTTCAGATGAATTTGGTTTTCATCAGTCTCTGCTTAGGGCTACTTGAATAGGAAACAAACAGTACAGACAGAACTTAGAACTGCTTTATTTTGTCAAGTTTCAAGGAGCTAGCACAAACCGTGTTGGATTTAGAGTTCCAAATTCATCTATCAATATAGGAGAAAACAGAGTGAAACCTAAAAATTCAAACTGTTACTGCAGAGGAATGCTTCAAGCTATAAGAACAAAATTTGGTGAGTCAAGTGGGAATGGTGTACTGATCATTACGTCCAAGTATCATCAAGATTGGGTGAAATAACATTTGCTGAGATTTCAGGAAACTCGTAGTTTTTTGGAAGCTAGGCAACCCCTTTCAGACGAATTTGGTTTTCATCAGTCTCTGCTTAGGGCTACTTGAATAGGAAACAAACAGTACAGACAGAACTTAGAACTGCTTTATTTTGTCAAGTTTCAAGGAGCTAGCACAAACCGTGTTGGATTTAGAGTTCCAAATTCATCTATCAATATAGGAGAAAACAGAGTGAAACCTAAAAATTCAAACTGTTACTGCAGAGGAATGCTTCAAGGTATAAGAACAAAATTTGGTGAGTCAAGTGGGAATGGTGTACTGATCATTACCTCCAAGTATCATCAAGATTGGGTGAAATAACATTTGCTGAGATTTCAGGAAACTCGTAGTTTTTTGGAAGCTAGGCAACCCCTTTCTGACGAAAGTGGGTTTTCTCATGCTGTGCTTAGGGTTACTTGAATAGGAAACAAACAGTACAGACAGAACTTAGAACTGCTTTATTTTGTCAAGCTTCAAGGAGCTAGCACAAACCGTGTTGGATTTAGAGTTCCAAATCCATCTATCAATATAGGAGAAACAGAGTGAAACCTAAAAATTCAAACTGTTACTGCAGAGGAATTCTTCAAGCTATAAGAACGAAATTTGGTGAGTCAAGTGGGAATGGTGTACTGATCATTACCTCCAAGTATCATCAAGATTGGGTGAAATAACATTTGCTGAGATTTCAGGAAACTCGTAGTTTTTGGAAGCTAGGCAACCCCTTTCAGACGAATTTGGTTTTCATCAGTCTCTGCTTAGGGCTACGGGAATAGGAAACAAACAGTACAGAAAGAAGGTAGAACTGCTTTATTGTGTCAAGTTTCAAGGAGCTAGCACAAACCGTGTTGGATTTAGAGTTCCAAATTCATCTATCAATATAGGAGAAAACAGAGTGAAACCTAAAAATTCAAACTGTTACTGCACAGGAATGCTTCAAGGTATAAGAACGAAATTTGGTGAGTCAAGTGGGAATGGTGTACTGATCATTACCTCCAAGTATCATCAAGATTGGGTGAAATAACATTTGCTGAGATTTCAGGAAACTCGTAGTTTTTTGGAAGCTAGGCAACCCCTTTCAGAGGAATTTGGTTTTCATCAGTCTCTGCTTAGGGCTATTTGAATAGGAAACAAACAGTACAGACAGAACTTAGAACTGCTTTATTTTGTCAAGTTTCAAAAAGATAGCACAAACTGTGTTGAATTTAGAGTTCCAAATTCATCTATCAATATAGGAGAAAACAGAGTGAAACCTATAAATTCAAACACTTACTGCAAAGGAATGCTTCAAGGTATAAGAACCAAATTTGGTGAGTTAAGTGGGAATGGTGTACTGATCATTACCTCCAAGTATCATCAAGATTGGGTGAAATAACATTTGCTGAGATTTCAGGAAACTCGTAGTTTTTTGGAAGCTAGGCAACCCCTTTCAGACGAATTTGGTTTTCATCAGTCTCTGCTTAGGGCTACTTGAATAGGAAACAAACTGTATAGTTAGAACTTAGAAATACTTTATTGTGTCAAGTTTCAAGGAGCTAGCACAAACCGTGTTGGATTTAGAGTTCCAAATTCATCTATCAATATAGGAGAAAATAGAGTGAAACCTAAAAATTCAAACTGTTACTGCAGAGGAATGCTTCAAGCTATAAGAACGAAATTTGGTGAGTCAAGTGGGAATGGTGTACTGATCATTACCTCCAAGTATCATCAAGATTGGGTGAAATAACATTTGCGGAGATTTCAGGAAACTCGTAGTTTTTTGGAAGCTAGGCAACCCCTTTCTGAATAGGAAACAAACTGTATAGTTAGAACTTAGAACTACTTTATTTTGTCAAGTTTCAAGGAGCTAGCACAAACTGTGTTGGATTTAGAGTTCCAAATTCATCTATCAATATATGAGAAAACAGAGTGAAACCTAAAAATTCAAACTGTTACTGCAGAGGAATGCTTCAAGCTATAAGAACGAAATTTGGTGAGTCAAGTGGGAATGGTGTACTGATCATTACCTCCAAGTATCATCAAGATTGGGTGAAAGAAAGTTTGCTGAGATTTCAGGAAACTCGTAGTTTTTTGGAAGCTAGGCAACAACTTTCTGACGAAAGTGGTTTTACTCATGCTGTGCTTAGGGTTACTTGAATAGGAAAAACAGTACAGACAGAACTTAGAACTGCTTTATTTTGTCAAGCTTCAAGGAGCTAGCACAAACCGTGTTGGATTTAGAGTTCCAAATTCATCTATCAATATAGGAGAAAACAGAGTGAAACCTAAAAATTCAAACTGTTACTGCAGAGGAATGCTTCAAGCTATAAGAACGAAATTTGGTGAGTCAAGTGGGAAAGGTGTACTGATCATTACCTCCAAGTATCATCAAGATTGGGTGAAATAAGATTTGCTGAGATTTCAGGAAACTCGTAGATTTTTGGAAGCTAGGCAACCCCTTTCAGACGAATTTGGTTTTCATCAGTCTCTGCTTAGGGCTACTTGAATAGGAAACAAACTCTACAGACAGAAGTTAGAACTGCTTTATTTTGTCAAGCTTCAAGGAGCTAGCACAAACCGTGTTGGATTTAGAGTTCCAAATTCATCTATCAATATAGGAGAAAACAGAGTGAAACCTAAAAATTCAAACTGTTACTGCAGAGGAATGCTTCAAGCTATAAGAACGAAATTTGGTGAGTCAAGTGGGAATTGTGTACTGATCATTACCTCCATGTATCATCAAGATTGGGTGAAAGAACATTTGCTGCGTTTTCAGGAAACTCGTAGTTTTTGGAAGCTAGGCAACCCCTTTCAAACGTATTTGGTTTTCATCAGTCTCTGCTTAGGGCTATTTGAATAGGAAACAAACAGTACAGACAGAACTTAGAACTGCTTTATTTTGTCAAGTTTCAAGGAGCTAGCACAAACCGTGTTGGATTTAGAGTTCCAAATTCATCTATCAATATA
The DNA here is from genome assembly GCF_964194105.1 of Spermophilus citellus. Taxonomy (NCBI): domain Eukaryota; kingdom Metazoa; phylum Chordata; class Mammalia; order Rodentia; family Sciuridae; genus Spermophilus; species Spermophilus citellus. The sequence continues at coordinate 26,685,966 of NC_138200.1, read as the reverse complement.
GGAGAAAACAGAGTGAAACCTAAAAATTCAAACTGTTACTGCAGAGGAATGCTTCAAGGTATAAGAACGAAATTTGGTGAGTCAAGTGGGAATGGTGTACTGATCATTACCTCCAAGTATCATCAAGATTGGGTGAAATAACATTTGCTGAGATTTCAGGAAACTCGTAGTTTTTTGGAATCTAGGCAACCCCTTTCAGACGAATTTGGTTTTCATCAGTCTCTGCTTAGGGCACTTGAATAGGAAACAAACTGTATAGTTAGAACTTAGAACTACTTTATTGTGTCAAGTTTCAAGGAGCTAGCACAAACTGTGTTGGATTTAGAATTCCAAATTCATCTATCAATGTAGAAGAAAACAGAGTGAAACCTAAAAATTCAAACTGTTACTGCAGAGGAATGCTTCAAGCTATAAGAACGAAATTTGGTGAGTCAAGTGGGAATGGTGTACTGATCATTACCTCCAAGTATCATCAAGATTGGGTGAAATAACATTTGCTGAGATTTCAGGAAACTCGTAGTTTTTTGGAAGCTAGGCAACCCCTTTCTGAGGAACGTGGTTTTTCTCATGCTTTGCTTAGGGTTCCTTGAATAGGAAACAAACAGTACAGACAGAACTTAGAACTGCTTTATTTTGTCAAGCTTCAAGGAGCTAGCACAAACCGTGTTGGATTTAGAGTTCCAAATTCATCTATCAATATAGGAGAAAGCAGAGTGAAACCTAAAAATTCAAACTGTTACTGCAGAGGAATGCTTCAAGCTATAAGAACGAAATTAGGTGAGTCAAGTGGGAATGGTGTACTGATCATTACCTCCAAGTATCATCAAGATTGGGTGAAATAACATTTGCTGAGATTTCAGGAAACTCGTAGTTTTTTGGAAGCTAGGCAACCCCTTTCTGATGAAAGTGGTTTTTCTCAGGCTGTGCTTAGGGTTACTTGAATAGGAAACAAACTGTATAGTTAGAACTTAGAACTGCTTTATTTTGTCAAGTTTCAAGGAGCTACCACAAACCTTGGTGGATTTAGAGTTCCAAATTCATCTATCAATATAGGAGAAAACAGAGTGAAACCTAAAAATTCAAACTGTTACTGCAGAGGAATGCTTCAAGCTATAAGAACGAAATTTGGTGAGTCAAGTGGGAATGGTGTACTGATCATTACCTCCAAGTATCATCAAGATTGGGTGAAATAACATTTGCTGAGATTTCAGGAAACTCGTAGTTTTTTGGAAGCTAGGCAACCCCTTTCAGACGAATTTGGTTTTCATCAGTCTCTGCTTAGGGCTACTTGAATAGGAAACAAACTGTATATTTAGAACTTAGAACTACTTTATTGTGTCAAGTTTCAAGGAGCTAGCACAAACCGTGTTGGATTTAGAGTTCCAAATTCATCTATCAGTATAGGAGAAAACAGAGTGAAACCTAAAAATTCAAACTGTTACTGAAGAGGAATGCTTCAAGCTATAAGAAGGAAATTTGGTGAGCCAAGTGGGAATGGTGTACTGATCATTACCTCCAAGTATCATCAAGATTGGGTGAAATAACATTTGCTGAGATTTCAGGAAAATCGTAGTTTTTTGGAAGCTAGGCAACCCCTTTCAGACGAATTTGGTTTTCATCATTCTCTGCTTAGGGCTACGTGAATAGGAAACAAACAGTACAGAAAGAAGGTAGAACTGCTTTATTGTGTCAAGTTTCAAGGAGCTAGCACAAACCGTGTTGGATTTAGAGTTCCATATTCATCTATCAATATAGGAGAAAACAGAGTGAAACCTAAAAATTCAAACTGTTACTGCAGAGGAATGCTTCAAGCTATAAGAACGAAATTTGGTGAGTCAAGTGGGAATGGTGTACTGATCATTACCTCCAAGTATCATCAAGATTGGGTGAAATAACATTTGCTGAGATTTCAGGAAACTCGTAGTTTTTTGGAAGCTAGGCAACCCCTTTCAGACGAATTTGGTTTTCATCAGTCTCTGCTTAGGGCTACTTGAATAGGAAACAAACTGTACAGACAGAACTTAGAACTGCTTTATTGTGTCAAGTTTCAAGGAGCTAGCACAAACTGTGTTGAATTCAGAGTTCCGAACTCATCTATCAATATAGGAGAAAACAGAGTGAAACCTAAAAATTCAAACTGTTACTGCAGAGGAATGCTTCAAGCTATAAAAACGAAATTTGGTGAGTCAAGTGGGAATGGTGTACTGATCATTAACTCCAAGTATCATCAAGATTGAGTGAAATAACATTTGCTGAGATTTCAGGAAACTCGTAGTTTTTTGGAAGCAAGCCAACCCCTTTCAGACAAATTTGGTTTTCATCAGTCTCTGCTAAGGGCTACTTGAATAGGAAACTAACAGTACAGACAGAACTTAGAACTGCTTTATTTTGTCAAGTTTCAAGGAGCTAGAAAAACCGTGTTGGATTTAGAGTTCCAAATTCATCTATCAATATAGGAGGAAAGAGAGTGAAACCTAAAATTTCAAACTGTTACTGCAGAGGAATGCTTCAAGCGATAAGAACAAAATTTGGTGAGTCAAGTGGGAATGGTGTACTGATCATTAACTCCAAGTATCATCAAGATTGGGTGAAATAACATTTGCTGAGATTTCAGGAAACTCGTAGTTTTTTGGAAGCTAGGCAACCCCTTTCAGACGAATTTGGTTTTCATCAGTCTCTGCTTAGGGCTATTTGAATAGGAAACAAACAGTACAGACAGAACTTAGAACTGCTTTATTTTGTCAAGTTTCAAAAAGATAGCACAAACTGTGTTGAATTTAGAGTTCCAAATTCATCTATCAATATAGGAGAAAACAGAGTGAAACCTATAAATTCAAACACTTACTGCAAAGGAATGCTTCAAGGTATAAGAACAAAATTTGGTGAGTTAAGTGGGAATGGTGTACTGATCATTACCTCCAAGTATCATCAAGATTGGGTGAAATAACATTTGCTGAGATTTCAGGAAACTCGTAGTTTTTTGGAAGCTAGGCAACCCCTTTCAGACGAATTTGGTTTTCATCAGTCTCTGCTTAGGGCTACTTGAATAGGAAACAAACTGTATAGTTAGAACTTAGAACTACTTTATTGTGTCAAGTTTCAAGGAGCTAGCACAAACCGTGTTGGATTTAGAGTTCCAAATTCATGTATCAATATAGGAGAAAATAGAGTGAAACCTAAAAATTCAAACTGTTACTGCAGAGGAATGCTTCAAGCTATAAGAACGAAATTTGGTGAGTCAAGTGGGAATGGTGTACTGATCATTACCTCCAAGTATCATCAAGATTGGGTGAAATAACATTTGCTGAGATTTCAGGAAACTCGTAGTTTTTTGGAAGCTAGGCAACCCCTTTCAGATGAATTTGGTTTTCATCAGTCTCTGCTTAGGGCTACTTGAATAGGAAACAAACAGTACAGACAGAACTTAGAACTGCTTTATTTTGTCAAGTTTCAAGGAGCTAGCACAAACCGTGTTGGATTTAGAGTTCCAAATTCATCTATCAATATAGGAGAAAACAGAGTGAAACCTAAAAATTCAAACTGTTACTGCAGAGGAATGCTTCAAGCTATAAGAACGAAATTTGGTGAGTCAAGTGGGAATGGTGTACTGATCATTACGTCCAAGTATCATCAAGATTGGGTGAAATAACATTTGCTGAGATTTCAGGAAACTCGTAGTTTTTTGGAAGCTAGGCAACCCCTTTCAGACAAATTTGGTTTTCATCAGTCTCTGCTTAGGGCTACTTGAATAGGAAACAAACAGTACAGACAGAACTTAGAACTGCTTTATTTTGTCAAGTTTCAAGGAGCTAGCACAAACCGTGTTGGATTTAGAGTTCCAAATTCATCTATCAATATAGGAGAAAACAGAGTGAAACCTAAAAATTCAAACTGTTACTGCAGAGGAATGCTTCAAGGTATAAGAACAAAATTTGGTGAGTCAAGTGGGAATGGTGTACTGATCATTACCTCCAAGTATCATCAAGATTGGGTGAAATAACATTTGCTGAGATTTCAGGAAACTCGTAGTTTTTTGGAAGCTAGGCAACCCCTTTCTGACGAAAGTGGGTTTTCTCATGCTGTGCTTAGGGTTACTTGAATAGGAAACAAACAGTACAGACAGAACTTAGAACTGCTTTATTTTGTCAAGCTTCAAGGAGCTAGCACAAACCGTGTTGGATTTAGAGTTCCAAATCCATCTATCAATATAGGAGAAACAGAGTGAAACCTAAAAATTCAAACTGTTACTGCAGAGGAATTCTTCAAGCTATAAGAACGAAATTTGGTGAGTCAAGTGGGAATGGTGTACTGATCATTACCTCCAAGTATCATCAAGATTGGGTGAAATAACATTTGCTGAGATTTCAGGAAACTCGTAGTTTTTGGAAGCTAGGCAACCCCTTTCAGACGAATTTGGTTTTCATCAGTCTCTGCTTAGGGCTACGGGAATAGGAAACAAACAGTACAGAAAGAAGGTAGAACTGCTTTATTGTGTCAAGTTTCAAGGAGCTAGCACAAACCGTGTTGGATTTAGAGTTCCAAATTCATCTATCAATATAGGAGAAAACAGAGTGAAACCTAAAAATTCAAACTGTTACTGCACAGGAATGCTTCAAGCTATAAGAACGAAATTTGGTGAGTCAAGTGGGAATGGTGTACTGATCATTACCTCCAAGTATCATCAAGATTGGGTGAAATAACATTTGCTGAGATTTCAGGAAACTCGTAGTTTTTTGGAAGCTAGGCAACCCCTTTCAGAGGAATTTGGTTTTCATCAGTCTCTGCTTAGGGCTATTTGAATAGGAAACAAACAGTACAGACAGAACTTAGAACTGCTTTATTTTGTCAAGTTTCAAAAAGATAGCACAAACTGTGTTGAATTTAGAGTTCCAAATTCATCTATCAATATAGGAGAAAACAGAGTGAAACCTATAAATTCAAACACTTACTGCAAAGGAATGCTTCAAGGTATAAGAACCAAATTTGGTGAGTTAATTGGGAATGGTGTACTGATCATTACCTCCAAGTATCATGAAGATTGGGTGAAATAACATTTGCTGAGATTTCAGGAAACTCGTAGTTTTTTGGAAGCTAGGCAACCCCTTTCAGACGAATTTGGTTTTCATCAGTCTCTGCTTAGGGCTACTTGAATAGGAAACAAACTGTATAGTTAGAACTTAGAAATACTTTATTGTGTCAAGTTTCAAGGAGCTAGCACAAACCGTGTTGGATTTAGAGTTCCAAATTCATCTATCAATATAGGAGAAAATAGAGTGAAACCTAAAAATTCAAACTGTTACTGCAGAGGAATGCTTAAAGCTATAAGAACGAAATTAGGTGAGTCAAGTGGGAATGGTGTACTGATCATTACCTCCAAGTATCATCAAGATTGGGTGAAATAACATTTGCGGAGATTTCAGGAAACTCGTAGTTTTTTGGAAGCTAGGCAACCCCTTTCTGATGAAAGTGGTTTTTCTCAGGCTGTGCTTAGGGTTACTTGAATAGGAAACAAACAGTACAGACAGAACTTAGAACTGCTTTATTTTGTCAAGCTTCAAGGAGCTAGCACAAACCGTGTTGGATTTAGAGTTCCAAATCCATCTATCAATATAGGAGAAACAGAGTGAAACCTAAAAATTCAAACTGTTACTGCAGAGGAATTCTTCAAGCTATAAGAACGAAATTTGGTGAGTCAAGTGGGAATGGTGTACTGATCATTACCTCCAAGTATCATCAAGATTGGGTGAAATAACATTTGCTGAGATTTCAGGAAACTCGTAGTTTTTTGGAAGCTAGGCAAGCCCTTTCAGACGAATTTGGTTTTCATCAGTCTCTGCTTAGGGCTACGGGAATAGGAAACAAACAGTACAGAAAGAAGGTAGAACTGCTTTATTGTGTCAAGTTTCAAGGAGCTAGCACAAACCGTGTTGGATTTAGAGTTCCAAATTCATCTATCAATATAGGAGAAAACAGAGTGAAACCTAAAAATTCAAACTGTTACTGCAGAGGAATGCTTCAAGCTATAAGAACGAAATTTGGTGAGTCAAGTGGGAATGGTGTACTGATCATTACCTCCAAGTATCATCAAGATTGGGTGAAATAACATTTGCTGAGATTTCAGGAAACTCGTAGTTTTTTGGAATCTAGGCCACCCCTTTCAGACTAATTTGGTTTTCATCAGTCTCTGCTTAGGGCTACTTGAATAGGAAACAAACTGTATAGTTAGAACTTAGAACTACTTTATTGTGTCAAGTTTCAATGAGCTAGCACAAACCGTGTTGGATTTAGAGTTCCAAATTCATCTATCAATATAGGAGAAAACAGAGTGAAACCTAAAAATTCAAACTGTTACTGCAGAGGAATGCTTCAAGCTATAAGAACGAAATTTGGTGAGTCAAGAGGGAATGGTGTACTGATCATTACCTCCAAGTATCATCAAGATTGGGTGAAATAACATTTGCTGAGATTTCAGGAAACTCGTAGTTTTTTGGAAGCTAGGCAACCCCTTTCAGACGAATTTGGTTTTCATCAGTCTCTGCTTAGGGCTACTTGAATAGGAAACAAACTGTATAGTTAGAACTTAGAACTACTTTATTTTGTCAAGTTTCAAGGAGCTAGCACAAACTGTGTTGGATTTAGAGTTCCAAATTCATCTATCAATATATGAGAAAACAGAGTGAAACCTAAAAATTCAAACTGTTACTGCAGAGGAATGCTTCAAGCTATAAGAACGAAATTTGGTGAGTCAAGTGGGAATGGTGTACTGATCATTACCTCCAAGTATCATCAAGATTGGGTGAAAGAAAGTTTGCTGAGATTTCAGGAAACTCGTAGTTTTTTGGAAGCTAGGCAACAACTTTCTGACGAAAGTGGTTTTACTCATGCTGTGCTTAGGGTTACTTGAATAGGAAAAACAGTACAGACAGAACTTAGAACTGCTTTATTTTGTCAAGCTTCAAGGAGCTAGCACAAACCGTGTTGGATTTAGAGTTCCAAATTCATCTATCAATATAGGAGAAAACAGAGTGAAACCTAAAAATTCAAACTGTTACTGCAGAGGAATGCTTCAAGCTATAAGAACGAAATTTGGTGAGTCAAGTGGGAAAGGTGTACTGATCATTACCTCCAAGTATCATCAAGATTGGGTGAAATAAGATTTGCTGAGATTTCAGGAAACTCGTAGATTTTTGGAAGCTAGGCAACCCCTTTCAGACGAATTTGGTTTTCATCAGTCTCTGCTTAGGGCTACTTGAATAGGAAACAAACTCTACAGACAGAAGTTAGAACTGCTTTATTTTGTCAAGCTTCAAGGAGCTAGCACAAACCGTGTTGGATTTAGAGTTCCAAATTCATCTATCAATATAGGAGAAAACAGAGTGAAACCTAAAAATTCAAACTGTTACTGCAGAGGAATGCTTCAAGCTATAAGAACGAAATTTGGTGAGTCAAGTGGGAATTGTGTACTGATCATTACCTCCATGTATCATCAAGATTGGGTGAAAGAACATTTGCTGCGTTTTCAGGAAACTCGTAGTTTTTGGAAGCTAGGCAACCCCTTTCAAACGTATTTGGTTTTCATCAGTCTCTGCTTAGGGCTATTTGAATAGGAAACAAACAGTACAGACAGAACTTAGAACTGCTTTATTTTGTCAAGTTTCAAGGAGCTAGCACAAACCGTGTTGGATTTAGAGTTCCAAATTCATCTATCAATATAGGAGAAAACAGAGTGAAACCTAAAAATTCAAACTGTTACTGCAGAGGAATGCTTCAAGGTATAAGAACGAAATTTGGTGAGTCAAGTGGGAATGGTGTACTGATCATTACCTCCAAGTATCATCAAGATTGGGTGAAATAACATTTGCTGAGATTTCAGGAAACTCGTAGTTTTTTGGAATCTAGGCAACCCCTTTCAGACGAATTTGGTTTTCATCAGTCTCTGCTTAGGGCACTTGAATAGGAAACAAACTGTATAGTTAGAACTTAGAACTACTTTATTGTGTCAAGTTTCAAGGAGCTAGCACAAACTGTGTTGGATTTAGAATTCCAAATTCATCTATCAATGTAGAAGAAAACAGAGTGAAACCTAAAAATTCAAACTGTTACTGCAGAGGAATGCTTCAAGCTATAAGAACGAAATTTGGTGAGTCAAGTGGGAATGGTGTACTGATCATTACCTCCAAGTATCATCAAGATTGGGTGAAATAACATTTGCTGAGATTTCAGGAAACTCGTAGTTTTTTGGAAGCTAGGCAACCCCTTTCTGAGGAACGTGGTTTTTCTCATGCTTTGCTTAGGGTTCCTTGAATAGGAAACAAACAGTACAGACAGAACTTAGAACTGCTTTATTTTGTCAAGCTTCAAGGAGCTAGCACAAACCGTGTTGGATTTAGAGTTCCAAATTCATCTATCAATATAGGAGAAAGCAGAGTGAAACCTAAAAATTCAAACTGTTACTGCAGAGGAATGCTTCAAGCTATAAGAACGAAATTTGGTGAGTCAAGTGGGAATGGTGTACTGATCATTACATCCAAGTATCATCAAGATTGGGTGAAATAACATTTGCTGAGATTTCAGGAAACTCGTAGTTTTTTGGAAGCTAGGCAACCCCTTTCAGACGAATTTGGTTTTCATCAGTCTCTGCTTAGGGCTACTTGAATAGGAAACAAACAGTACAGACAGAACTTAGAACTGCTTTATTTTGTCAAGTTTCAAGGAGCTAGCACAAACCGTGTTGGATTTAGAGTTCCAAATTCATCTATCAATATAGGAGAAAACAGAGTGAAACCTAAAAATTCAAACTGTTACTGCAGAGGAATGCTTCAAGGTATAAGAACAAAATTTGGTGAGTCAAGTGGGAATGGTGTACTGATCATTACCTCCAAGTATCATCAAGATTGGGTGAAATAACATTTGCTGAGATTTCAGGAAACTCGTAGTTTTTTGGAAGCTAGGCAACTCCTTTCTGACGAAAGTGGGTTTTCTCATGCTGTGCTTAGGGTTACTTGAATAGGAAACAAACAGTACAGACAGAACTTAGAACTGCTTTATTTTGTCAAGATTCAAGGAGCTAGCACAAACCGTATTGGATTTAGAGTTCCAAATTCATCTATCAATATAGGAGAAAACAGAGTGAAACCTAAAAATTCAAACTGTTACTGTAGAGGAATGCTTCAAGCTATAAGAACGAAATTTGGTGAGTCAAGTGGGAATGGTGTCCTGATAATTACCTCCAAGTATCATCAAGATTGGGTGAAATAACATTTGCTGAGATTTCAGGAAACTCGTAGTTTTTTGGAAGCTAGGCAACCACTTTCAGACGAATTTGGATTCCATCAGTCTCTGCTTAGGGCTACTTGAATAGGAATCAAACTGTATAGTTAGAACTTAGAACTACTTTATTTTGTCAAGTTTCAAGGAGCTAGCACAAACCGTGTTGGATTTAGAGTTCCAAATTCATTTATCAATATTGGAGAAAACAGAGTGAAACCTAAAAATTCAAACTGTTACTGCAGAGGAATGCTTCAAGGTATAAGAACGAAATTTGGTGAGTCAAGAGGGAATGGTGTACTGATCATTACCTCCAAGTATCATCAAGATTGGGTGAAATAACATTTGCTGAGATTTCAGGAAACTCGTAGTTTTTTGGAAGCTAGGCAACCCCTTTCAGACGAATTTGGTTTTCATCAGTCTCTGCTTAGGGCTAGTTGAATAGGAAACAAACTGTACCGACAGAACATAGAACTACTTTATTGTGTCAAGTTTCAAGGAGCTAGCACAAACCGTGTTGGATTTAGAGTTCCAAATTCATCTATCAATATAGGAGAAAACAGAGTGAAACCTAAAAATTCAAACTGTTACTGCAGAGGAATGCTTCAAGGTATAAGAACAAAATATGGTGAGTCAAGTGGGAATCGTGTACTGATCATTACCTCCAAGTATCATCAAGATTGGGTGAAATAACATTTGCTGAGATTTCAGGAAACTCGTAGTTTTTTGGAAGCTAGGCAACCCCTTTCAGACGAATTTGGTTTTCATCAGTCTCTGCTTAGGGCTATTTGAATAGGAAACAAACTGTATAGTTAGAACTTAGAACTACTTTATTGTGTCAAGATTCAAGGAGCTAGCACAAACCGTATTGGATTTAGAGTTCCAAATTCATCTATCAATATAGGAGAAAACAGAGTGAAACCTAAAAATGCAAACAGTTACTGCAGAGGAATGCTTCAAGCTATAAGAACGAAATTTGGTGAGTCAAGTGGGAATGGTGTACTGATCATTATCTCCAAGTACCATCAAGATTGGGTGAAATAACATTTGCTGAGATTTCAGGAAACTCGTAGTTTTTTGGAAGCTAGGCAACCCCTTTCTGATGAAAGTGGTTTTTCTCATGCTGTGCTTAGGGTTACTTGAATAGGAAACAAACATTACAGACTTTACTTAGAACTGCTTTATTTTGTCAAGCTTCAAGGAGCTAGCACAAACCGTGTTGGATTTAGAGTTCCAAATTCATCTATCAATATAGGAGAAAACAGAGTGAAACCTAAAAATTCAAACTGTTACTGCAGAGGAATGCTTCAAGCTATAAGATCGAAATTTGGTGAGTCAAGTGGGAATGGTGTACTGATCATTACCTCCAAGTATCATCAAGATTGGGTGAAATAACATTTGCTGAGATTTCAGGAAACTCGTAGTTTTTTGGAAGCTAGGCAACCCCTTTCAGACGAATTTGGTTTTCATCAGTCTCTGCTTAGGGCTACGTGAATAGGAAACAAACAGTACAGAAAGAAGGTAGAACTGCTTTATTGTGTCAAGTTTCAAGGAGCTAGCACAAACCGTGTTGGATTTAGAGTTCCAAATTCATCTATCAATATAGGAGAAAACAGAGTGAAACCTAAAAATTCAAACTGTTACTGCACAGGAATGCTTCAAGCTATAAGAACGAAATTTGGTGAGTCAAGTGGGAATGGTGTACTGATCATTACCTCCAAGTATCATCAAGATTGGGTGAAATAACATTTGCTGAGATTTCAGGAAACTCGTAGTTTTTTGGAAGCTAGGCAACCCCTTTCAGACGAATTTGGTTTTCATCAGTCTCTGCTTTGGGCTACTTGAATAGGAAACAAACTGTATAGTTAGAACTTAGAACTACTTTATTGTGTCACGTTTCAAGAAGCTAGCACAAACTGTGTTGGATTTAGAGTTCCAAATTCATCTATCAATATAGGAGAAAACAGAGTGAAACCTAAAAATTCAAACTGTTACTGAAGAGGAATGCTTCAAGTTATAAGAACGAAATTTGGTGAGTCAAGTGGGAATGGTGTACTGATCATTACCTCCAAGTATCATCAAGATTGGGTGAAATAACATTTGCTGAGATTTCAGGAAACTCGTAGTTTTTTGGAAGCTAGGCAACCCCTTTCAGACGAATTTGGTTTTCATCAGTCTCTGCTTAGGGCTACTTGAATAGGAAACAAACTGTATAGTTAGAACTTAGAACTACTTTATTGTGTCAAGTTTCAAGGAGCTAGCACAAACCGTGTTGGATTTAGAGTTCCAAATTCATGTATCAATATAGGAGAAAATAGAGTGAAACCTAAAAATTCAAACTGTTACTGCAGAGGAATGCTTCAAGCTATAAGAACGAAATTAGGTGAGTCAAGTGGGAATGGTGTACTGATCATTACCTCCAAGTATCATCAAGATTGGGTGAAATAACATTTGCTGAGATTTCAGGAAACTCGTAGTTTTTTGGAAGCTAGGCAACCCCTTTCTGATGAAAGTGGTTTTTCTCAGGCTGTGCTTAGGGTTACTTGAATAGGAAACAAACTGTATAGTTAGAACTTAGAACTACTTTATTGTGTCAAGTTTCAAGGAGCTAGCACAAACCGTGTTGGATTTAGAGTTCTAAATTCATCTATCAATATAGGAGAAAACAGAGTGAAACCTAAAAATTCAAACTGTTACTGCAGAGGAATGCTTCAAGCTATAAGAACGAAATTTGGTGAGTCAAATGGGAATGGTGTACTCATAATTACCTCCAAGTATCATCAAGATTGGGTGAAATAACATTTGCTGAGATTTCAGGAAACTCGTAGTTTTTTGGAAGCTAGGCAACCCCTTTCAGACGAATTTGGTTTTCATCAGTATCTGCTTAGGGTTACTTGAATAGGAAACAAACAGTACAGACAGAACTTAGAACTGCTTGATTTTGTCAAGTTTCAAGGAGCTAGCACAAACCGTGTTGGATTTAGAGTTCCAAATTCATCTATCAATATAGGAGAAAACAGAGTGAAACCTAAAAATTCAAACTGTTACTGCAGAGGAATGCTTCAAGCTATAAGAACGAAATTTGGTGAGTCAAGTGGGAATGGTGTACTGATCATTACCTCCAAGTATCATCAAGATTGGGTGAAATAACATTTGCTGAGATTTCAGGAAACTCATAGTTTTTTGGAAGCTAGGCAACCCCTTTCAGACGAATTTGGTTTTCATCAGTCTCTGCTTAGGGCTACTTGAATAGTAAACAAACAGTACAGACAGAACTTAGAACTGCTTTATTTTGTCAAGTTTCAAGGAGCTAGCACAAACCGTGTTGGATTTAGAGTTCCAAATTCATCTATCAATATAGGAGAAAACAGAGTGAAACCTAAAAATTCAAACTGTTACTTCAGAGGAATGCTTCAAGCTATAAGAACGAAATCTGGTGAGTCAAGTGGGAATGGTGTACTGATCATTAACTCCAAGTATCATCAAGATTGGGTGAAATAACATTTGCTGAGATTTCAGGAAACTCATAGTTTTTTGGAAGCTAGGCAAACCCTTTCTGATGAAAGTGGTTTTTCTCAGGCTGTGCTTAGGGTAACTTGAATAGGAAACAAACTGTATAGTTAGAACTTAGAACTGCTTTATTTTGTCAAGTTTCAAGGAGCTACCACAAACCTTGGTGGATTTAGAGTTCCAAATTCATCTATCAATATAGGAGAAAACAGAGTGAAACCTAAAAATTCAAACTGTTACTGCAGAGGAATGCTTCAAGCTATAAGAACGAAATTTGGTGAGTCAAGTGGGAATGGTGTACTGATCATTACCTCCAAGTATCATCAAGATTGGGTGAAATAACATTTGCTGAGATTTCAGGAAACTCGTAGTTTTTTGGAAGCTAGGCAACCCCTTTCAGACGAATTTGGTTTTCATCAGTCTCTGCTTAGGGCTACTTGAATAGGAAAGAAACAGTACAGACAGAACTTAGAACTGCTTTATTGTGTCAAGTTTCAAGGAGCTAGCACAAACCGTGTTGGATTTAGAGTTCCAAATTCATCTATCAATATAGGAGAAAACAGAGTGAAACCTAAAAATTCAAACTGTTACTGCAGAGGAATGCTTCAAGCTATAAGAACGAAATTTGGTGAGTCAAGAGGGAATGGTGTACTGATCATTACCTCCAAGTATCATCAAGATTGGGTGAAATAACATTTGCTGAGATTTCAGGAAACTCGTAGTTTTTTGGAAGCTAGGCAACCCCTTTCTGACGAAAGTGGTTTTTCTCATGCTGTGCTTAGGGTTACTTGAATAGGAAACAAACAGTACAGACAGAACTTAGAACTGCATTATTTTGGCAAGCTTCAAGGAGCTAGCACAAACCGTGTTGGATTTAGAGTTCCAAATTCATCTATCAATATAGGAGAAAACAGAGTGAAACCTAAAAATTCAAACTGTTACTGCAGAGGAATGCTTCAAGCTATAAGAACGAAATTTGGTGAGTCAAGTGGGAATGGTGTACTGATCATTACCTCCAAGTATCATCAAGATTGGGTGAAATAACATTTGCTGAGATTTCAGGAAACTCGTAGTTTTTTGGAAGCTAGGCAACCCCTTTCAGACGAATTTGGTTTTCATCAGTCTCTGCTTAGGGCTACTTGAATAGGAAACAAACAGTACAGACAGAACTTAGAACTGCTTTATTTTGTCAAGTTTCAAGGAGCTAGCACAAACCGTGTTGGATTTAGAGTTCCAAATTCATCTATCAATATAGGAGAAAACAGAGTGAAACCTAAAAATTCAAACTGTTACTGCAGAGGAATGCTTCAAGCTATAAGAACGAAATTTGGTGAGTCAAGTGGGAATGGTGTACTGATCATTACCTCCAAGTATCATCAAGATTGGGTGAAATAACATTTGCTGAGATTTCAGGAAACTCGTAGTTTTTTGGAAGTTAGGCAACCCCTTTCAGACGAATTTGGTTTTCATCAGTCTCTGCTTAGGGCTACTTGAATAGGAATCAAACTGTATAGTTAGAACTTAGAACTGCTTTATTTTGTCAAGTTTCAAGGAGCTACCACAAACCTTGGTGGATTTAGAGTTCCAAATTCATCTATCAATATAGGAGAAAACAGAGTGAAACCTAAAAATTCAAACTGTTACTGCAGAGGAATGCTTCAAGCTATAAGAACGAAATTTGGTGAGTCAAGTGGGAATGGTGTACTGATCATTACCTCCAAGTATCATCAAGATTGGGTGAAATAACATTTGCTGAGATTTCAGGAAACTCGTAGTTTTTTGGAAGCTAGGCAACCCCTTTCAGACGAATTTGGTTTTCATCAGTCTCTGCTTAGGGCTACTTGAATAGGAAACAAACTGTATAGTTAGAACTTAGAACTACTTTATTGTGTCAAGTTTCAAGGAGCTAGCACAAACCGTGTTGGATTTAGAGTTCCAAATTCATGTATCAATATAGGAGAAAATAGAGTGAAACCTAAAAATTCAAACTGTTACTGCAGAGGAATGCTTCAAGCTATAAGAACGAAATTAGGTGAGTCAAGTGGGAATGGTGTACTGATCATTACCTCCAAGTATCATCAAGATTGGGTGAAATAACATTTGCTGAGATTTCAGGAAACTCGTAGTTTTTTGGAAGCTAGGCAACCCCTTTCTGATGAAAGTGGTTTTTCTCAGGCTGTGCTTAGGGTTACTTGAATAGGAAACAAACTGTATAGTTAGAACTTAGAACTGCTTTATTTTGTCAAGTTTCAAGGAGCTACCACAAACCTTGTTGGATTTAGAGTTCCAAATTCATCTATCAATATAGGAGAAAACAGAGTGAAACCTAAAAATTCAAACTGTTACTGCAGAGGAATGCTTCAAGCTATAAGAACGAAATGCGGTGAGTCAAGTGGGAATGGTGTACTGATCATTACCTCCAAGTATCATCAAGATTGGGTGAAATAACATTTGCTGAGATTTCAGGAAACTCGTAGTTTTTTGGAAGCTAGGCAACCCCTTTCAGACGAATTTGGTTTTCATCAGTCTCTGCTTAGAGCTATTTGAATAGGAAACAAACTGTATAGTTAGAACTTAGAACTACTTTATTGTGTCAAGATTCAAGGAGCTAGCACAAACCGTATTGGATTTAGAGTTCCAAATTCATCTATCAATATAGGAGAAAACAGAGTGAAACCTAAAAATGCAAACTGTTACTGCAGAAGAATGCTTCAAGCTATAAGAATGAAATTTGGTGAGTCAAGTGGGAATGGTGTACTGATCATTATCTCCAAGTACCATCAAGATTGGGTGAAATAACATTTGCTGAGATTTCAGGAAACTCGTAGTTTTTTGGAAGCTAGGCAACCCCTTTCTGATGAAAGTGGTTTTTCTCATGCTGTGCTTAGGGTTACTTGAATAGGAAACAAACATTACAGACTTTACTTAGAACTGCTTTATTTTGTCAAGCTTCAAGGAGCTAGCACAAACCGTGTTGGATTTAGAGTTCCAAATTCATCTATCAATATAGGAGAAAACAGAGTGAAACCTAAAAATTCAAACTGTTACTGCAGAGGAATGCTTCAAGCTATAAGATCGAAATTTGGTGAGTCAAGTGGGAATGGTGTACTGATCATTACCTCCAAGTATCATCAAGATTGGGTGAAATAACATTTGCTGAGATTTCAGGAAACTCGTAGTTTTTGGAAGCTAGGCAACCCCTTTCAGACGAATTTGGTTTTCATCAGTCTCTGCTTAGGGCTACGGGAATAGGAAACAAACAGTACACAAAGAAGGTAGAACTGCTTTATTGTGTCAAGTTTCAAGGAGCTAGCACAAACCGTGTTGGATTTAGAGTTCCAAATTCATCTATCAATATAGGAGAAAACAGAGTGAAACCTAAAAATTCAAACTGTTACTGCACAGGAATGCTTCAAGCTATAAGAACGAAATTTGGTGAGTCAAGTGGGAATGGTGTACTGATCATTACCTCCAAGTATCATCAAGATTGGGTGAAATAACATTTGCTGAGATTTCAGGAAACTCGTAGTTTTTTGGAAGCTAGGCAACCCCTTTCAGACGAATTTGGTTTTCATCAGTCTCTGCTTAGGGCTACTTGAATAGGAAAGAAACAGTACAGACAGAACTTAGAACTGCTTTATTGTGTCAAGTTTCAAGGAGCTAGCACAAACCGTGTTGGATTTAGAGTTCCAAATTCATCTATCAATATAGGAGAAAACAGAGTGAAACCTAAAAATTCAAACTGTTACTGCAGAGGAATGCTTCAAGCTATAAGAACGAAATTTGGTGAGTCAAGAGGGAATGGTGTACTGATCATTACCTCCAAGTATCATCAAGATTGGGTGAAATAACATTTGCTGAGATTTCAGGAAACTCGTAGTTTTTTGGAAGCTAGGCAACCCCTTTCTGACGAAAGTGGTTTTTCTCATGCTGTGCTTAGGGTTACTTGAATAGGAAACAAACAGTACAGACAGAACTTAGAACTGCATTATTTTGGCAAGCTTCAAGGAGCTAGCACAAACCGTGTTGGATTTAGAGTTCCAAATTCATCTATCAATATAGGAGAAAACAGAGTGAAACCTAAAAATTCAAACTGTTACTGCAGAGGAATGCTTCAAGCTATAAGAACGAAATTTGGTGAGTCAAGTGGGAATGGTGTACTGATCATTACCTCCAAGTATCATCAAGATTGGGTGAAATAACATTTGCTGAGATTTCAGGAAACTCGTAGTTTTTTGGAAGCTAGGCAACCCCTTTCAGACGAATTTGGTTTTCATCAGTCTCTGCTTAGGGCTACTTGAATAGGAAACAAACAGTACAGACAGAACTTAGAACTGCTTTATTTTGTCAAGTTTCAAGGAGCTAGCACAAACCGTGTTGGATTTAGAGTTCCAAATTCATCTATCAATATAGGAGAAAACAGAGTGAAACCTAAAAATTCAAACTGTTACTGCAGAGGAATGCTTCAAGCTATAAGAACGAAATTTGGTGAGTCAAGTGGGAATGGTGTACTGATCATTACCTCCAAGTATCATCAAGATTGGGTGAAATAACATTTGCTGAGATTTCAGGAAACTCGTAGTTTTTTGGAAGTTAGGCAACCCCTTTCAGACGAATTTGGTTTTCATCAGTCTCTGCTTAGGGCTACTTGAATAGGAATCAAACTGTATAGTTAGAACTTAGAACTGCTTTATTTTGTCAAGTTTCAAGGAGCTACCACAAACCTTGGTGGATTTAGAGTTCCAAATTCATCTATCAATATAGGAGAAAACAGAGTGAAACCTAAAAATTCAAACTGTTACTGCAGAGGAATGCTTCAAGCTATAAGAACGAAATTTGGTGAGTCAAGTGGGAATGGTGTACTGATCATTACCTCCAAGTATCATCAAGATTGGGTGAAATAACATTTGCTGAGATTTCAGGAAACTCGTAGTTTTTTGGAAGCTAGGCAACCCCTTTCAGACGAATTTGGTTTTCATCAGTCTCTGCTTAGGGCTACTTGAATAGGAAACAAACTGTATAGTTAGAACTTAGAACTACTTTATTGTGTCAAGTTTCAAGGAGCTAGCACAAACCGTGTTGGATTTAGAGTTCCAAATTCATGTATCAATATAGGAGAAAATAGAGTGAAACCTAAAAATTCAAACTGTTACTGCAGAGGAATGCTTCAAGCTATAAGAACGAAATTAGGTGAGTCAAGTGGGAATGGTGTACTGATCATTACCTCCAAGTATCATCAAGATTGGGTGAAATAACATTTGCTGAGATTTCAGGAAACTCGTAGTTTTTTGGAAGCTAGGCAACCCCTTTCTGATGAAAGTGGTTTTTCTCAGGCTGTGCTTAGGGTTACTTGAATAGGAAACAAACTGTATAGTTAGAACTTAGAACTGCTTTATTTTGTCAAGTTTCAAGGAGCTACCACAAACCTTGTTGGATTTAGAGTTCCAAATTCATCTATCAATATAGGAGAAAACAGAGTGAAACCTAAAAATTCAAACTGTTACTGCAGAGGAATGCTTCAAGCTATAAGAACGAAATGCGGTGAGTCAAGTGGGAATGGTGTACTGATCATTACCTCCAAGTATCATCAAGATTGGGTGAAATAACATTTGCTGAGATTTCAGGAAACTCGTAGTTTTTTGGAAGCTAGGCAACCCCTTTCAGACGAATTTGGTTTTCATCAGTATCTGCTTAGGGTTACTTGAATAGGAAACAAACAGTACAGACAGAACTTAGAACTGCTTGATTTTGTCAAGTTTCAAGGAGCTAGCACAAACCGTGTTGGATTTAGAGTTCCAAATTCATCTATCAATATAGGAGAAAACAGAGTGAAACCTAAAAATTCAAACTGTTACTGCAGAGGAATGCTTCAAGCTATAAGAACGAAATTTGGTGAGTCAAGTGGGAATGGTGTACTGATCATTACCTCCAAGTATCATCAAGATTGGGTGAAATAACATTTGCTGAGATTTCAGGAAACTCATAGTTTTTTGGAAGCTAGGCAACCCCTTTCAGACGAATTTGGTTTTCATCAGTCTCTGCTTAGGGCTACTTGAATAGTAAACAAACAGTACAGACAGAACTTAGAACTGCTTTATTTTGTCAAGTTTCAAGGAGCTAGCACAAACCGTGTTGGATTTAGAGTTCCAAATTCATCTATCAATATAGGAGAAAACAGAGTGAAACCTAAAAATTCAAACTGTTACTTCAGAGGAATGCTTCAAGCTATAAGAACGAAATCTGGTGAGTCAAGTGGGAATGGTGTACTGATCATTAACTCCAAGTATCATCAAGATTGGGTGAAATAACATTTGCTGAGATTTCAGGAAACTCATAGTTTTTTGGAAGCTAGGCAAACCCTTTCTGATGAAAGTGGTTTTTCTCAGGCTGTGCTTAGGGTAACTTGAATAGGAAACAAACTGTATAGTTAGAACTTAGAACTGCTTTATTTTGTCAAGTTTCAAGGAGCTACCACAAACCTTGGTGGATTTAGAGTTCCAAATTCATCTATCAATATAGGAGAAAACAGAGTGAAACCTAAAAATTCAAACTGTTACTGCAGAGGAATGCTTCAAGCTATAAGAACGAAATTTGGTGAGTCAAGTGGGAATGGTGTACTGATCATTACCTCCAAGTATCATCAAGATTGGGTGAAATAACATTTGCTGAGATTTCAGGAAACTCGTAGTTTTTTGGAAGCTAGGCAACCCCTTTCAGACGAATTTGGTTTTCATCAGTCTCTGCTTAGGGCTACTTGAATAGGAAAGAAACAGTACAGACAGAACTTAGAACTGCTTTATTGTGTCAAGTTTCAAGGAGCTAGCACAAACCGTGTTGGATTTAGAGTTCCAAATTCATCTATCAATATAGGAGAAAACAGAGTGAAACCTAAAAATTCAAACTGTTACTGCAGAGGAATGCTTCAAGCTATAAGAACGAAATTTGGTGAGTCAAGAGGGAATGGTGTACTGATCATTACCTCCAAGTATCATCAAGATTGGGTAAAATAACATTTGCTGAGATTTCAGGAAACTCGTAGTTTTTTGGAAGCTAGGCAACCCCTTTCTGACGAAAGTGGTTTTTCTCATGCTGTGCTTAGGGTTACTTGAATAGGAAACAAACAGTACAGACAGAACTTAGAACTGCATTATTTTGGCAAGCTTCAAGGAGCTAGCACAAACCGTGTTGGATTTAGAGTTCCAAATTCATCTATCAATATAGGAGAAAACAGAGTGAAACCTAAAAATTCAAACTGTTACTGCAGAGGAATGCTTCAAGCTATAAGAACGAAATTTGGTGAGTCAAGTGGGAATGGTGTACTGATCATTACCTCCAAGTATCATCAAGATTGGGTGAAATAACATTTGCTGAGATTTCAGGAAACTCGTAGTTTTTTGGAAGCTAGGCAACCCCTTTCAGACGAATTTGGTTTTCATCAGTCTCTGCTTAGGGCTACTTGAATAGGAAACAAACAGTACAGACAGAACTTAGAACTGCTTTATTTTGTCAAGTTTCAAGGAGCTAGCACAAACCGTGTTGGATTTAGAGTTCCAAATTCATCTATCAATATAGGAGAAAACAGAGTGAAACCTAAAAATTCAAACTGTTACTGCAGAGGAATGCTTCAAGCTATAAGAACGAAATTTGGTGAGTCAAGTGGGAATGGTGTACTGATCATTACCTCCAAGTATCATCAAGATTGGGTGAAATAACATTTGCTGAGATTTCAGGAAACTCGTAGTTTTTTGGAAGTTAGGCAACCCCTTTCAGACGAATTTGGTTTTCATCAGTCTCTGCTTAGGGCTACTTGAATAGGAATCAAACTGTATAGTTAGAACTTAGAACTGCTTTATTTTGTCAAGTTTCAAGGAGCTACCACAAACCTTGGTGGATTTAGAGTTCCAAATTCATCTATCAATATAGGAGAAAACAGAGTGAAACCTAAAAATTCAAACTGTTACTGCAGAGGAATGCTTCAAGCTATAAGAACGAAATTTGGTGAGTCAAGTGGGAATGGTGTACTGATCATTACCTCCAAGTATCATCAAGATTGGGTGAAATAACATTTGCTGAGATTTCAGGAAACTCGTAGTTTTTTGGAAGCTAGGCAACCCCTTTCAGACGAATTTGGTTTTCATCAGTCTCTGCTTAGGGCTACTTGAATAGGAAACAAACTGTATAGTTAGAACTTAGAACTACTTTATTGTGTCAAGTTTCAAGGAGCTAGCACAAACCGTGTTGGATTTAGAGTTCCAAATTCATGTATCAATATAGGAGAAAATAGAGTGAAACCTAAAAATTCAAACTGTTACTGCAGAGGAATGCTTCAAGCTATAAGAACGAAATTAGGTGAGTCAAGTGGGAATGGTGTACTGATCATTACCTCCAAGTATCATCAAGATTGGGTGAAATAACATTTGCTGAGATTTCAGGAAACTCGTAGTTTTTTGGAAGCTAGGCAACCCCTTTCTGATGAAAGTGGTTTTTCTCAGGCTGTGCTTAGGGTTACTTGAATAGGAAACAAACTGTATAGTTAGAACTTAGAACTGCTTTATTTTGTCAAGTTTCAAGGAGCTACCACAAACCTTGTTGGATTTAGAGTTCCAAATTCATCTATCAATATAGGAGAAAACAGAGTGAAACCTAAAAATTCAAACTGTTACTGCAGAGGAATGCTTCAAGCTATAAGAACGAAATGCGGTGAGTCAAGTGGGAATGGTGTACTGATCATTACCTCCAAGTATCATCAAGATTGGGTGAAATAACATTTGCTGAGATTTCAGGAAACTCGTAGTTTTTTGGAAGCTAGGCAACCCCTTTCAGACGAATTTGGTTTTCATCAGTCTCTGCTTAGAGCTATTTGAATAGGAAACAAACTGTATAGTTAGAACTTAGAACTACTTTATTGTGTCAAGATTCAAGGAGCTAGCACAAACCGTATTGGATTTAGAGTTCCAAATTCATCTATCAATATAGGAGAAAACAGAGTGAAACCTAAAAATGCAAACTGTTACTGCAGAAGAATGCTTCAAGCTATAAGAATGAAATTTGGTGAGTCAAGTGGGAATGGTGTACTGATCATTATCTCCAAGTACCATCAAGATTGGGTGAAATAACATTTGCTGAGATTTCAGGAAACTCGTAGTTTTTTGGAAGCTAGGCAACCCCTTTCTGATGAAAGTGGTTTTTCTCATGCTGTGCTTAGGGTTACTTGAATAGGAAACAAACATTACAGACTTTACTTAGAACTGCTTTATTTTGTCAAGCTTCAAGGAGCTAGCACAAACCGTGTTGGATTTAGAGTTCCAAATTCATCTATCAATATAGGAGAAAACAGAGTGAAACCTAAAAATTCAAACTGTTACTGCAGAGGAATGCTTCAAGCTATAAGATCGAAATTTGGTGAGTCAAGTGGGAATGGTGTACTGATCATTACCTCCAAGTATCATCAAGATTGGGTGAAATAACATTTGCTGAGATTTCAGGAAACTCGTAGTTTTTGGAAGCTAGGCAACCCCTTTCAGACGAATTTGGTTTTCATCAGTCTCTGCTTAGGGCTACGGGAATAGGAAACAAACAGTACAGAAAGAAGGTAGAACTGCTTTATTGTGTCAAGTTTCAAGGAGCTAGCACAAACCGTGTTGGATTTAGAGTTCCAAATTCATCTATCAATATAGGAGAAAACAGAGTGAAACCTAAAAATTCAAACTGTTACTGCACAGGAATGCTTCAAGCTATAAGAACGAAATTTGGTGAGTCAAGTGGGAATGGTGTACTGATCATTACCTCCAAGTATCATCAAGATTGGGTGAAATAACATTTGCTGAGATTTCAGGAAACTCGTAGTTTTTTGGAAGCTAGGCAACCCCTTTCAGACGAATTTGGTTTTCATCAGTCTCTGCTTAGGGCTACGGGAATAGGAAACAAACAGTACAGAAAGAAGGTAGAACTGCTTTATTGTGTCAAGTTTCAAGGAGCTAGCACAAACCGTGTTGGATTTAGAGTTCCAAATTCATCTATCAATATAGGAGAAAACAGAGTGAAACCTAAAAATTCAAACTGTTACTGCACAGGAATGCTTCAAGCTATAAGAACGAAATTTGGTGAGTCAAGTGGGAATGGTGTACTGATCATTACCTCCAAGTATCATCAAGATTGGGTGAAATAACATTTGCTGAGATTTCAGGAAACTCGTAGTTTTTTGGAAGCTAGGCAACCCCTTTCAGACGAATTTGGTTTTCATCAGTCTCTGCTTAGGGCTACTTGAATAGGAAAGAAACAGTACAGACAGAACTTAGAACTGCTTTATTGTGTCAAGTTTCAAGGAGCTAGCACAAACCGTGTTGGATTTAGAGTTCCAAATTCATCTATCAATATAGGAGAAAACAGAGTGAAACCTAAAAATTCAAACTGTTACTGCAGAGGAATGCTTCAAGCTATAAGAACGAAATTTGGTGAGTCAAGAGGGAATGGTGTACTGATCATTACCTCCAAGTATCATCAAGATTGGGTGAAATAACATTTGCTGAGATTTCAGGAAACTCGTAGTTTTTTGGAAGCTAGGCAACCCCTTTCTGACGAAAGTGGTTTTTCTCATGCTGTGCTTAGGGTTACTTGAATAGGAAACAAACAGTACAGACAGAACTTAGAACTGCATTATTTTGGCAAGCTTCAAGGAGCTAGCACAAACCGTGTTGGATTTAGAGTTCCAAATTCATCTATCAATATAGGAGAAAACAGAGTGAAACCTAAAAATTCAAACTGTTACTGCAGAGGAATGCTTCAAGCTATAAGAACGAAATTTGGTGAGTCAAGTGGGAATGGTGTACTGATCATTACCTCCAAGTATCATCAAGATTGGGTGAAATAACATTTGCTGAGATTTCAGGAAACTCGTAGTTTTTTGGAAGCTAGGCAACCCCTTTCAGACGAATTTGGTTTTCATCAGTCTCTGCTTAGGGCTACTTGAATAGGAAACAAACAGTACAGACAGAACTTAGAACTGCTTTATTTTGTCAAGTTTCAAGGAGCTAGCACAAACCGTGTTGGATTTAGAGTTCCAAATTCATCTATCAATATAGGAGAAAACAGAGTGAAACCTAAAAATTCAAACTGTTACTGCAGAGGAATGCTTCAAGCTATAAGAACGAAATTTGGTGAGTCAAGTGGGAATGGTGTACTGATCATTACCTCCAAGTATCATCAAGATTGGGTGAAATAACATTTGCTGAGATTTCAGGAAACTCGTAGTTTTTTGGAAGTTAGGCAACCCCTTTCAGACGAATTTGGTTTTCATCAGTCTCTGCTTAGGGCTACTTGAATAGGAATCAAACTGTATAGTTAGAACTTAGAACTGCTTTATTTTGTCAAGTTTCAAGGAGCTACCACAAACCTTGGTGGATTTAGAGTTCCAAATTCATCTATCAATATAGGAGAAAACAGAGTGAAACCTAAAAATTCAAACTGTTACTGCAGAGGAATGCTTCAAGCTATAAGAACGAAATTTGGTGAGTCAAGTGGGAATGGTGTACTGATCATTACCTCCAAGTATCATCAAGATTGGGTGAAATAACATTTGCTGAGATTTCAGGAAACTCGTAGTTTTTTGGAAGCTAGGCAACCCCTTTCAGACGAATTTGGTTTTCATCAGTCTCTGCTTAGGGCTACTTGAATAGGAAACAAACTGTATAGTTAGAACTTAGAACTACTTTATTGTGTCAAGTTTCAAGGAGCTAGCACAAACCGTGTTGGATTTAGAGTTCCAAATTCATGTATCAATATAGGAGAAAATAGAGTGAAACCTAAAAATTCAAACTGTTACTGCAGAGGAATGCTTCAAGCTATAAGAACGAAATTAGGTGAGTCAAGTGGGAATGGTGTACTGATCATTACCTCCAAGTATCATCAAGATTGGGTGAAATAACATTTGCTGAGATTTCAGGAAACTCGTAGTTTTTTGGAAGCTAGGCAACCCCTTTCTGATGAAAGTGGTTTTTCTCAGGCTGTGCTTAGGGTTACTTGAATAGGAAACAAACTGTATAGTTAGAACTTAGAACTGCTTTATTTTGTCAAGTTTCAAGGAGCTACCACAAACCTTGTTGGATTTAGAGTTCCAAATTCATCTATCAATATAGGAGAAAACAGAGTGAAACCTAAAAATTCAAACTGTTACTGCAGAGGAATGCTTCAAGCTATAAGAACGAAATGCGGTGAGTCAAGTGGGAATGGTGTACTGATCATTACCTCCAAGTATCATCAAGATTGGGTGAAATAACATTTGCTGAGATTTCAGGAAACTCGTAGTTTTTTGGAAGTTAGGCAACCCCTTTCAGACGAATTTGGTTTTCATCAGTCTCTGCTTAGGGCTACGGGAATAGGAAACAAACAGTACAGAAAGAAGGTAGAACTGCTTTATTGTGTCAAGTTTCAAGGAGCTAGCACAAACCGTGTTGGATTTAGAGTTCCAAATTCATCTATCAATATAGGAGAAAACAGAGTGAAACCTAAAAATTCAAACTGTTACTGCACAGGAATGCTTCAAGCTATAAGAACGAAATTTGGTGAGTCAAGTGGGAATGGTGTACTGATCATTACCTCCAAGTATCATCAAGATTGGGTGAAATAACATTTGCTGAGATTTCAGGAAACTCGTAGTTTTTTGGAAGCTAGGCAACCCCTTTCAGAGGAATTTGGTTTTCATCAGTCTCTGCTTAGGGCTATTTGAATAGGAAACAAACAGTACAGACAGAACTTAGAACTGCTTTATTTTGTCAAGTTTCAAAAAGATAGCACAAACTGTGTTGAATTTAGAGTTCCAAATTCATCTATCAATATAGGAGAAAACAGAGTGAAACCTATAAATTCAAACACTTACTGCAAAGGAATGCTTCAAGGTATAAGAACCAAATTTGGTGAGTTAATTGGGAATGGTGTACTGATCATTACCTCCAAGTATCATCAAGATTGGGTGAAATAACATTTGCTGAGATTTCAGGAAACTCGTAGTTTTTTGGAAGCTAGGCAACCCCTTTCAGACGAATTTGGTTTTCATCAGTCTCTGCTTAGGGCTACTTGAATAGGAAACAAACTGTATAGTTAGAACTTAGAAATACTTTATTGTGTCAAGTTTCAAGGAGCTAGCACAAACCGTGTTGCATTTAGAGTTCCAAATTCATCTATCAATATAGGAGAAAATAGAGTGAAACCTAAAAATTCAAACTGTTACTGCAGAGGAATGCTTCAAGCTATAAGAACGAAATTAGGTGAGTCAAGTGGGAATGGTGTACTGATCATTACCTCCAAGTATCATCAAGATTGGGTGAAATAACATTTGCGGAGATTTCAGGAAACTCGTAGTTTTTTGGAAGCTAGGCAACCCCTTTCTGATGAAAGTGGTTTTTCTCAGGCTGTGCTTAGGGTTACTTGAATAGGAAACAAACAGTACAGACAGAACTTAGAACTGCTTTATTTTGTCAAGCTTCAAGGAGCTAGCACAAACCGTGTTGGATTTAGAGTTCCAAATCCATCTATCAATATAGGAGAAACAGAGTGAAACCTAAAAATTCAAACTGTTACTGCAGAGGAATTCTTCAAGCTATAAGAACGAAATTTGGTGAGTCAAGTGGGAATGGTGTACTGATCATTACCTCCAAGTATCATCAAGATTGGGTGAAATAACATTTGCTGAGATTTCAGGAAACTCGTAGTTTTTTGGAAGCTAGGCAAGCCCTTTCAGACGAATTTGGTTTTCATCAGTCTCTGCTTAGGGCTACGGGAATAGGAAACAAACAGTACAGAAAGAAGGTAGAACTGCTTTATTGTGTCAAGTTTCAAGGAGCTAGCACAAACCGTGTTGGATTTAGAGTTCCAAATTCATCTATCAATATAGGAGAAAACAGAGTGAAACCTAAAAATTCAAACTGTTACTGCAGAGGAATGCTTCAAGCTATAAGAACGAAATTTGGTGAGTCAAGAGGGAATGGTGTACTGATCATTACCTCCAAGTATCATCAAGATTGGGTGAAATAACATTTGCTGAGATTTCAGGAAACTCGTAGTTTTTTGGAATCTAGGCCACCCCTTTCAGACTAATTTGGTTTTCATCAGTCTCTGCTTAGGGCTACTTGAATAGGAAACAAACTGTATAGTTAGAACTTAGAACTACTTTATTGTGTCAAGTTTCAATGAGCTAGCACAAACCGTGTTGGATTTAGAGTTCCAAATTCATCTATCAATATAGGAGAAAGCAGAGTGAAACCTAAAAATTCAAACTGTTACTGCAGAGGAATGCTTCAAGCTATAAGAACGAAATTTGGTGAGTCAAGTGGGAATGGTGTACTGATCATTACCTCCAAGTATCATCAAGATTGGGTGAAAGAAAGTTTGCTGAGATTTCAGGAAACTCGTAGTTTTTTGGAAGCTAGGCAACAACTTTCTGACGAAAGTGGTTTTACTCATGCTGTGCTTAGGGTTACTTGAATAGGAAAAACAGTACAGACAGAACTTAGAACTGCTTTATTTTGTCAAGCTTCAAGGAGCTAGCACAAACCGTGTTGGATTTAGAGTTCCAAATTCATCTATCAATATAGGAGAAAACAGAGTGAAACCTAAAAATTCAAACTGTTACTGCAGAGGAATGCTTCAAGCTATAAGAACGAAATTTGGTGAGTCAAGTGGGAAAGGTGTACTGATCATTACCTCCAAGTATCATCAAGATTGGGTGAAATAAGATTTGCTGAGATTTCAGGAAACTCGTAGATTTTTGGAAGCTAGGCAACCCCTTTCAGACGAATTTGGTTTTCATCAGTCTCTGCTTAGGGCTACTTGAATAGGAAACAAACTCTACAGACAGAAGTTAGAACTGCTTTATTTTGTCAAGCTTCAAGGAGCTAGCACAAACCGTGTTGGATTTAGAGTTCCAAATTCATCTATCAATATAGGAGAAAACAGAGTGAAACCTAAAAATTCAAACTGTTACTGCAGAGGAATGCTTCAAGCTATAAGAACGAAATTTGGTGAGTCAAGTGGGAATTGTGTACTGATCATTACCTCCATGTATCATCAAGATTGGGTGAAAGAACATTTGCTGCGTTTTCAGGAAACTCGTAGTTTTTGGAAGCTAGGCAACCCCTTTCAAACGTATTTGGTTTTCATCAGTCTCTGCTTAGGGCTATTTGAATAGGAAACAAACAGTACAGACAGAACTTAGAACTGCTTTATTTTGTCAAGTTTCAAGGAGCTAGCACAAACCGTGTTGGATTTAGAGTTCCAAATTCATCTATCAATATAGGAGAAAACAGAGTGAAACCTAAAAATTCAAACTGTTACTGCAGAGGAATGCTTCAAGGTATAAGAACGAAATTTGGTGAGTCAAGTGGGAATGGTGTACTGATCATTACCTCCAAGTATCATCAAGATTGGGTGAAATAACATTTGCTGAGATTTCAGGAAACTCGTAGTTTTTTGGAATCTAGGCAACCCCTTTCAGACGAATTTGGTTTTCATCAGTCTCTGCTTAGGGCACTTGAATAGGAAACAAACTGTATAGTTAGAACTTAGAACTACTTTATTGTGTCAAGTTTCAAGGAGCTAGCACAAACTGTGTTGGATTTAGAATTCCAAATTCATCTATCAATGTAGAAGAAAACAGAGTGAAACCTAAAAATTCAAACTGTTACTGCAGAGGAATGCTTCAAGCTATAAGAACGAAATTTGGTGAGTCAAGTGGGAATGGTGTACTGATCATTACCTCCAAGTATCATCAAGATTGGGTGAAATAACATTTGCTGAGATTTCAGGAAACTCGTAGTTTTTTGGAAGCTAGGCAACCCCTTTCTGAGGAACGTGGTTTTTCTCATGCTTTGCTTAGGGTTCCTTGAATAGGAAACAAACAGTACAGACAGAACTTAGAACTGCTTTATTTTGTCAAGCTTCAAGGAGCTAGCACAAACCGTGTTGGATTTAGAGTTCCAAATTCATCTATCAATATAGGAGAAAGCAGAGTGAAACCTAAAAATTCAAACTGTTACTGCAGAGGAATGCTTCAAGCTATAAGAACGAAATTTGGTGAGTCAAGTGGGAATGGTGTACTGATCATTACATCCAAGTATCATCAAGATTGGGTGAAATAACATTTGCTGAGATTTCAGGAAACTCGTAGTTTTTTGGAAGCTAGGCAACCCCTTTCAGACGAATTTGGTTTTCATCAGTCTCTGCTTAGGGCTACTTGAATAGGAAACAAACAGTACAGACAGAACTTAGAACTGCTTTATTTTGTCAAGTTTCAAGGAGCTAGCACAAACCGTGTTGGATTTAGAGTTCCAAATTCATCTATCAATATAGGAGAAAACAGAGTGAAACCTAAAAATTCAAACTGTTACTGCAGAGGAATGCTTCAAGGTATAAGAACAAAATTTGGTGAGTCAAGTGGGAATGGTGTACTGATCATTACCTCCAAGTATCATCAAGATTGGGTGAAATAACATTTGCTGAGATTTCAGGAAACTCGTAGTTTTTTGGAAGCTAGGCAACTCCTTTCTGACGAAAGTGGGTTTTCTCATGCTGTGCTTAGGGTTACTTGAATAGGAAACAAACAGTACAGACAGAACTTAGAACTGCTTTATTTTGTCAAGATTCAAGGAGCTAGCACAAACCGTATTGGATTTAGAGTTCCAAATTCATCTATCAATATAGGAGAAAACAGAGTGAAACCTAAAAATTCAAACTGTTACTGTAGAGGAATGCTTCAAGCTATAAGAACGAAATTTGGTGAGTCAAGTGGGAATGGTGTCCTGATAATTACCTCCAAGTATCATCAAGATTGGGTGAAATAACATTTGCTGAGATTTCAGGAAACTCGTAGTTTTTTGGAAGCTAGGCAACCACTTTCAGACGAATTTGGATTCCATCAGTCTCTGCTTAGGGCTACTTGAATAGGAATCAAACTGTATAGTTAGAACTTAGAACTACTTTATTTTGTCAAGTTTCAAGGAGCTAGCACAAACCGTGTTGGATTTAGAGTTCCAAATTCATTTATCAATATTGGAGAAAACAGAGTGAAACCTAAAAATTCAAACTGTTACTGCAGAGGAATGCTTCAAGGTATAAGAACGAAATTTGGTGAGTCAAGAGGGAATGGTGTACTGATCATTACCTCCAAGTATCATCAAGATTGGGTGAAATAACATTTGCTGAGATTTCAGGAAACTCGTAGTTTTTTGGAAGCTAGGCAACCCCTTTCAGACGAATTTGGTTTTCATCAGTCTCTGCTTAGGGCTACTTGAATAGGAAACAAACTGTACCGACAGAACATAGAACTACTTTATTGTGTCAAGTTTCAAGGAGCTAGCACAAACCGTGTTGGATTTAGAGTTCCAAATTCATCTATCAATATAGGAGAAAACAGAGTGAAACCTAAAAATTCAAACTGTTACTGCAGAGGAATGCTTCAAGGTATAAGAACAAAATATGGTGAGTCAAGTGGGAATCGTGTACTGATCATTACCTCCAAGTATCATCAAGATTGGGTGAAATAACATTTGCTGAGATTTCAGGAAACTCGTAGTTTTTTGGAAGCTAGGCAACCCCTTTCAGACGAATTTGGTTTTCATCAGTCTCTGCTTAGGGCTATTTGAATAGGAAACAAACTGTATAGTTAGAACTTAGAACTACTTTATTGTGTCAAGATTCAAGGAGCTAGCACAAACCGTATTGGATTTAGAGTTCCAAATTCATCTATCAATATAGGAGAAAACAGAGTGAAACCTAAAAATGCAAACTGTTACTGCAGAGGAATGCTTCAAGCTATAAGAACGAAATTTGGTGAGTCAAGTGGGAATGGTGTACTGATCATTATCTCCAAGTACCATCAAGATTGGGTGAAATAACATTTGCTGAGATTTCAGGAAACTCGTAGTTTTTTGGAAGCTAGGCAACCCCTTTCTGATGAAAGTGGTTTTTCTCATGCTGTGCTTAGGGTTACTTGAATAGGAAACAAACATTACAGACTTTACTTAGAACTGCTTTATTTTGTCAAGCTTCAAGGAGCTAGCACAAACCGTGTTGGATTTAGAGTTCCAAATTCATCTATCAATATAGGAGAAAACAGAGTGAAACCTAAAAATTCAAACTGTTACTGCAGAGGAATGCTTCAAGCTATAAGATCGAAATTTGGTGAGTCAAGTGGGAATGGTGTACTGATCATTACCTCCAAGTATCATCAAGATTGGGTGAAATAACATTTGCTGAGATTTCAGGAAACTCGTAGTTTTTTGGAAGCTAGGCAACCCCTTTCAGACGAATTTGGTTTTCATCAGTCTCTGCTTAGGGCTACGTGAATAGGAAACAAACAGTACAGAAAGAAGGTAGAACTGCTTTATTGTGTCAAGTTTCAAGGAGCTAGCACAAACCGTGTTGGATTTAGAGTTCCAAATTCATCTATCAATATAGGAGAAAACAGAGTGAAACCTAAAAATTCAAACTGTTACTGCACAGGAATGCTTCAAGCTATAAGAACGAAATTTGGTGAGTCAAGTGGGAATGGTGTACTGATCATTACCTCCAAGTATCATCAAGATTGGGTGAAATAACATTTGCTGAGATTTCAGGAAACTCGTAGTTTTTTGGAAGCTAGGCAACCCCTTTCAGACGAATTTGGTTTTCATCAGTCTCTGCTTTGGGCTACTTGAATAGGAAACAAACTGTATAGTTAGAACTTAGAACTACTTTATTGTGTCACGTTTCAAGAAGCTAGCACAAACTGTGTTGGATTTAGAGTTCCAAATTCATCTATCAATATAGGAGAAAACAGAGTGAAACCTAAAAATTCAAACTGTTACTGAAGAGGAATGCTTCAAGTTATAAGAACGAAATTTGGTGAGTCAAGTGGGAATGGTGTACTGATCATTACCTCCAAGTATCATCAAGATTGGGTGAAATAACATTTGCTGAGATTTCAGGAAACTCGTAGTTTTTTGGAAGCTAGGCAACCACTTTCAGACGAATTTGGTTTTCATCAGTCTCTGCTTAGGGCTACTTGAATAGGAAACAAACTGTATAGGTAGAACTTAGAACTACTTTATTGTGTCAAGTTTCAAGGAGCTAGCACAAACCGTGTTGGATTTAGAGTTCCAAATTCATGTATCAATATAGGAGAAAATAGAGTGAAACCTAAAAATTCAAACTGTTACTGCAGAGGAATGCTTCAAGCTATAAGAATGAAATTAGGTGAGTCAAGTGGGAATGGTGTACTGATCATTACCTCCAAGTATCATCAAGATTGGGTGAAATAACATTTGCTGAGATTTCAGGAAACTCGTAGTTTATTGGAAGCTAGGCAACCCCTTTCTGATGAAAGTGGTTTTTCTCAGGCTGTGCTTAGGGTTACTTGAATAGGAAACAAACTGTATAGTTAGAACTTAGAACTACTTTATTGTGTCAAGTTTCAAGGAGCTAGCACAAACCGTGTTGGATTTAGAGTTCTAAATTCATCTATCAATATAGGAGAAAACAGAGTGAAACCTAAAAATTCAAACTGTTACTGCAGAGGAATGCTTCAAGCTATAAGAACGAAATTTGGTGAGTCAAATGGGAATGGTGTACTCATAATTACCTCCAAGTATCATCAAGATTGGGTGAAATAACATTTGCTGAGATTTCAGGAAACTCGTAGTTTTTTGGAAGCTAGGCAACCCCTTTCAGATGAATTTGGTTTTCATCAGTCTCTGCTTAGGGCTACTTGAATAGGAAACAAACAGTACAGACAGAACTTAGAACTGCTTGATTTTGTCAAGTTTCAAGGAGCTAGCACAAACCGTGTTGGATTTAGAGTTCCAAATTCATCTATCAATATAGGAGAAAACAGAGTGAAACCTAAAAATTCAAACTGTTACTGCAGAGGAATGCTTCAAGCTATAAGAACGAAATTTGGTGAGTCAAGTGGGAATGGTGTACTGATCATTACCTCCAAGTATCATCAAGATTGGGTGAAATAACATTTGCTGAGATTTCAGGAAACTCATAGTTTTTTGGAAGCTAGGCAACCCCTTTCAGACGAATTTGGTTTTCATCAGTCTCTGCTTAGGGCTACTTGAATAGTAAACAAACAGTACAGACAGAACTTAGAACTGCTTTATTTTGTCAAGTTTCAAGGAGCTAGCACAAACCGTGTTGGATTTAGAGTTCCAAATTCATCTATCAATATAGGAGAAAACAGAGTGAAACCTAAAAATTCAAACTGTTACTTCAGAGGAATGCTTCAAGCTATAAGAACGAAATCTGGTGAGTCAAGTGGGAATGGTGTACTGATCATTAACTCCAAGTATCATCAAGATTGGGTGAAATAACATTTGCTGAGATTTCAGGAAACTCATAGTTTTTTGGAAGCTAGGCAAACCCTTTCTGATGAAAGTGGTTTTTCTCAGGCTGTGCTTAGGGTAACTAGAATAGGAAACAAACTGTATAGTTAGAACTTAGAACTGCTTTATTTTGTCAAGTTTCAAGGAGCTACCACAAACCTTGGTGGATTTAGAGTTCCAAATTCATCTATCAATATAGGAGAAAACAGAGTGAAACCTAAAAATTCAAACTGTTACTGCAGAGGAATGCTTCAAGCTATAAGAACGAAATTTGGTGAGTCAAGTGGGAATGGTGTACTGATCATTACCTCCAAGTATCATCAAGATTGGGTGAAATAACATTTGCTGAGATTTCAGGAAACTCGTAGTTTTTTGGAAGCTAGGCAACCCCTTTCAGACGAATTTGGTTTTCATCAGTCTCTGCTTAGGGCTACTTGAATAGGAAAGAAACAGTACAGACAGAACTTAGAACTGCTTTATTGTGTCAAGTTTCAAGGAGCTAGCACAAACCGTGTTGGATTTAGAGTTCCAAATTCATCTATCAATATAGGAGAAAACAGAGTGAAACCTAAAAATTCAAACTGTTACTGCAGAGGAATGCTTCAAGCTATAAGAACGAAATTTGGTGAGTCAAGAGGGAATGGTGTACTGATCATTACCTCCAAGTATCATCAAGATTGGGTGAAATAACATTTGCTGAGATTTCAGGAAACTCGTAGTTTTTTGGAAGCTAGGCAACCCCTTTCTGACGAAAGTGGTTTTTCTCATGCTGTGCTTAGGGTTACTTGAATAGGAAACAAACAGTACAGACAGAACTTAGAACTGCATTATTTTGGCAAGCTTCAAGGAGCTAGCACAAACCGTGTTGGATTTAGAGTTCCAAATTCATCTATCAATATAGGAGAAAACAGAGTGAAACCTAAAAATTCAAACTGTTACTGCAGAGGAATGCTTCAAGCTATAAGAACGAAATTTGGTGAGTCAAGTGGGAATGGTGTACTGATCATTACCTCCAAGTATCATCAAGATTGGGTGAAATAACATTTGCTGAGATTTCAGGAAACTCGTAGTTTTTTGGAAGCTAGGCAACCCCTTTCAGACGAATTTGGTTTTCATCAGTCTCTGCTTAGGGCTACTTGAATAGGAAACAAACAGTACAGACAGAACTTAGAACTGCTTTATTTTGTCAAGTTTCAAGGAGCTAGCACAAACCGTGTTGGATTTAGAGTTCCAAATTCATCTATCAATATAGGAGAAAACAGAGTGAAACCTAAAAATTCAAACTGTTACTGCAGAGGAATGCTTCAAGCTATAAGAACGAAATTTGGTGAGTCAAGTGGGAATGGTGTACTGATCATTACCTCCAAGTATCATCAAGATTGGGTGAAATAACATTTGCTGAGATTTCAGGAAACTCGTAGTTTTTTGGAAGCTAGGCAACCCCTTTCTGATGAAAGTGGTTTTTCTCAGGCTGTGCTTAGGGTTACTTGAATAGGAAACAAACTGTATAGTTAGAACTTAGAACTGCTTTATTTTGTCAAGTTTCAAGGAGCTACCACAAACCTTGTTGGATTTAGAGTTCCAAATTCATCTATCAATATAGGAGAAAACAGAGTGAAACCTAAAAATTCAAACTGTTACTGCAGAGGAATGCTTCAAGCTATAAGAACGAAATGCGGTGAGTCAAGTGGGAATGGTGTACTGATCATTACCTCCAAGTATCATCAAGATTGGGTGAAATAACATTTGCTGAGATTTCAGGAAACTCGTAGTTTTTTGGAAGCTAGGCAACCCCTTTCAGACGAATTTGGTTTTCATCAGTCTCTGCTTAGAGCTATTTGAATAGGAAACAAACTGTATAGTTAGAACTTAGAACTACTTTATTGTGTCAAGATTCAAGGAGCTAGCACAAACCGTATTGGATTTAGAGTTCCAAATTCATCTATCAATATAGGAGAAAACAGAGTGAAACCTAAAAATGCAAACTGTTACTGCAGAAGAATGCTTCAAGCTATAAGAATGAAATTTGGTGAGTCAAGTGGGAATGGTGTACTGATCATTATCTCCAAGTACCATCAAGATTGGGTGAAATAACATTTGCTGAGATTTCAGGAAACTCGTAGTTTTTTGGAAGCTAGGCAACCCCTTTCTGATGAAAGTGGTTTTTCTCATGCTGTGCTTAGGGTTACTTGAATAGGAAACAAACATTACAGACTTTACTTAGAACTGCTTTATTTTGTCAAGCTTCAAGGAGCTAGCACAAACCGTGTTGGATTTAGAGTTCCAAATTCATCTATCAATATAGGAGAAAACAGAGTGAAACCTAAAAATTCAAACTGTTACTGCAGAGGAATGCTTCAAGCTATAAGATCGAAATTTGGTGAGTCAAGTGGGAATGGTGTACTGATCATTACCTCCAAGTATCATCAAGATTGGGTGAAATAACATTTGCTGAGATTTCAGGAAACTCGTAGTTTTTTGGAAGCTAGGCAACCCCTTTCAGACGAATTTGGTTTTCATCATTCTCTGCTTAGGGCTACGTGAATAGGAAACAAACAGTACAGAAAGAAGGTAGAACTGCTTTATTGTGTCAAGTTTCAAGGAGCTAGCACAAACCGTGTTGGATTTAGAGTTCCAAATTCATCTATCAATATAGGAGAAAACAGAGTGAAACCTAAAAATCAAACTGTTACTGCAGAGGAATGCTTCAAGCTATAAGAACGAAATTAGGTGAGTCAAGTGGGAATGGTGTACTGATCATTACCTCCAAGTATCATCAAGATTGGGTGAAATAACATTTGCTGAGATTTCAGGAAACTCGTAGTTTTTTGGAAGCTAGGCAACCCCTTTCAGACGAATTTGGTTTTCATCAGTCTCTGCTTAGGGCTACTTGAATAGGAATCAAACTGTATAGTTAGAACTTAGAACTGCTTTATTTTGTCAAGTTTCAAGGAGCTACCACAAACCTTGGTGGATTTAGAGTTCCAAATTCATCTATCAATATAGGAGAAAACAGAGTGAAACCTAAAAATTCAAACTGTTACTGCAGAGGAATGCTTCAAGCTATAAGAACGAAATTTGGTGAGTCAAGTGGGAATGGTGTACTGATCATTACCTCCAAGTATCATCAAGATTGGGTGAAATAACATTTGCTGAGATTTCAGGAAACTCGTAGTTTTTTGGAAGCTAGGCAACCCCTTTCAGACGAATTTGGTTTTCATCAGTCTCTGCTTAGGGCTACTTGAATAGGAAACAAACTGTATAGTTAGAACTTAGAACTACTTTATTGTGTCAAGTTTCAAGGAGCTAGCACAAACCGTGTTGGATTTAGAGTTCCAAATTCATGTATCAATATAGGAGAAAATAGAGTGAAACCTAAAAATTCAAACTGTTACTGCAGAGGAATGCTTCAAGCTATAAGAACGAAATTAGGTGAGTCAAGTGGGAATGGTGTACTGATCATTACCTCCAAGTATCATCAAGATTGGGTGAAATAACATTTGCTGAGATTTCAGGAAACTCGTAGTTTTTTGGAAGCTAGGCAACCCCTTTCTGATGAAAGTGGTTTTTCTCAGGCTGTGCTTAGGGTTACTTGAATAGGAAACAAACTGTATAGTTAGAACTTAGAACTGCTTTATTTTGTCAAGTTTCAAGGAGCTACCACAAACCTTGGTGGATTTAGAGTTCCAAATTCATCTATCAATATAGGAGAAAACAGAGTGAAACCTAAAAATTCAAACTGTTACTGCAGAGGAATGCTTCAAGCTATAAGAACGAAATTTGGTGAGTCAAGTGGGAATGGTGTACTGATCATTACCTCTAAGTATCATCAAGATTGGGTGAAATAACATTTGCTGAGATTTCAGGAAACTCGTAGTTTTTTGGAAGCTAGGCAACCCCTTTCAGACGAATTTGGTTTTCATCAGTCTCTGCTTAGGGCTACTTGAATAGGAAACAAACTGTATAGTTAGAACTTAGAAC
Source organism: Spermophilus citellus (assembly GCF_964194105.1). Classification (NCBI taxonomy): domain Eukaryota; kingdom Metazoa; phylum Chordata; class Mammalia; order Rodentia; family Sciuridae; genus Spermophilus; species Spermophilus citellus. The sequence goes on along the minus strand of NC_138200.1, from coordinate 26,648,854 downwards.
TACTTTATTGTGTCAAGTTTCAAGGAGCTAGCACAAACCGTGTTGGATTTAGAGTTCCAAATTCATCTATCAGTATAGGAGAAAACAGAGTGAAACCTAAAAATTCAAACTGTTACTGAAGAGGAATGCTTCAAGCTATAAGAAGGAAATTTGGTGAGTCAAGTGGGAATGGTGTACTGATCATTATCTCCAAGTACCATCAAGATTGGGTGAAATAACATTTGCTGAGATTTCAGGAAACTCGTAGTTTTTTGGAAGCTAGGCAACCCCTTTCTGATGAAAGTGGTTTTTCTCATGCTGTGCTTAGGGTTACTTGAATAGGAAACAAACATTACAGACTTTACTTAGAACTGCTTTATTTTGTCAAGCTTCAAGGAGCTAGCACAAACCGTGTTGGATTTAGAGTTCCAAATTCATCTATCAATATAGGAGAAAACAGAGTGAAACCTAAAAATTCAAACTGTTACTGCAGAGGAATGCTTCAAGCTATAAGATCGAAATTTGGTGAGTCAAGTGGGAATGGTGTACTGATCATTACCTCCAAGTATCATCAAGATTGGGTGAAATAACATTTGCTGAGATTTCAGGAAACTCGTAGTTTTTTGGAAGCTAGGCAACCCCTTTCAGACGAATTTGGTTTTCATCATTCTCTGCTTAGGGCTACGTGAATAGGAAACAAACAGTACAGAAAGAAGGTAGAACTGCTTTATTGTGTCAAGTTTCAAGGAGCTAGCACAAACCGTGTTGGATTTAGAGTTCCAAATTCATCTATCAATATAGGAGAAAACAGAGTGAAATCTAAAAATCAAACTGTTACTGCAGAGGAATGCTTCAAGCTATAAGAACGAAATTAGGTGAGTCAAGTGGGAATGGTGTACTGATCATTACCTCCAAGTATCATCAAGATTGGGTGAAATAACATTTGCTGAGATTTCAGGAAACTCGTAGTTTTTTGGAAGCTAGGCAACCCCTTTCAGACGAATTTGGTTTTCATCAGTCTCTGCTTAGGGCTACTTGAATAGGAATCAAACTGTATAGTTAGAACTTAGAACTGCTTTATTTTGTCAAGTTTCAAGGAGCTACCACAAACCTTGGTGGATTTAGAGTTCCAAATTCATCTATCAATATAGGAGAAAACAGAGTGAAACCTAAAAATTCAAACTGTTACTGCAGAGGAATGCTTCAAGCTATAAGAACGAAATTTGGTGAGTCAAGTGGGAATGGTGTACTGATCATTACCTCCAAGTATCATCAAGATTGGGTGAAATAACATTTGCTGAGATTTCAGGAAACTCGTAGTTTTTTGGAAGCTAGGCAACCCCTTTCAGACGAATTTGGTTTTCATCAGTCTCTGCTTAGGGCTACTTGAATAGGAAACAAACTGTATAGTTAGAACTTAGAACTACTTTATTGTGTCAAGTTTCAAGGAGCTAGCACAAACCGTGTTGGATTTAGAGTTCCAAATTCATGTATCAATATAGGAGAAAATAGAGTGAAACCTAAAAATTCAAACTGTTACTGCAGAGGAATGCTTCAAGCTATAAGAACGAAATTAGGTGAGTCAAGTGGGAATGGTGTACTGATCATTACCTCCAAGTATCATCAAGATTGGGTGAAATAACATTTGCTGAGATTTCAGGAAACTCGTAGTTTTTTGGAAGCTAGGCAACCCCTTTCTGATGAAAGTGGTTTTTCTCAGGCTGTGCTTAGGGTTACTTGAATAGGAAACAAACTGTATAGTTAGAACTTAGAACTGCTTTATTTTGTCAAGTTTCAAGGAGCTACCACAAACCTTGGTGGATTTAGAGTTCCAAATTCATCTATCAATATAGGAGAAAACAGAGTGAAACCTAAAAATTCAAACTGTTACTGCAGAGGAATGCTTCAAGCTATAAGAACGAAATTTGGTGAGTCAAGTGGGAATGGTGTACTGATCATTACCTCTAAGTATCATCAAGATTGGGTGAAATAACATTTGCTGAGATTTCAGGAAACTCGTAGTTTTTTGGAAGCTAGGCAACCCCTTTCAGACGAATTTGGTTTTCATCAGTCTCTGCTTAGGGCTACTTGAATAGGAAACAAACTGTATAGTTAGAACTTAGAACTACTTTATTGTGTCAAGTTTCAAGGAGCTAGCACAAACCGTGTTGGATTTAGAGTTCCAAATTCATCTATCAGTATAGGAGAAAACACAGTGAAACCTAAAAATTCAAACTGTTACTGAAGAGGAATGCTTCAAGCTATAAGAAGGAAATTTGGTGAGTCAAGTGGGAATGGTGTACTGATCATTACCTCCAAGTATCATCAAGATTGGGTGAAATAACATTTGCTGAGATTTCAGGAAACTCGTAGTTTTTTGGAAGCTAGGCAACCCCATTCAGACGAATTTGGTTTTCATCATTCTCTGCTTAGGGCTACTTGAACAGGAAACAAACAGTACAGACAGAACTTAGAACTGCTTTATTTTGTCAAGTTTCAAGGAGCTAGCACAAACTGTGTTGAATTCAGAGTTCCGAACTCATCTATCAATATAGGAGAAAACAGAGTGAAACCTAAAAATTCAAACTGTTACTGCAGAGGAATGCTTCAAGCTATAAGAACGAAATTTGGTGAGTCAAGTGGGAATGGTGTACTGATCATTACCTCCAAGTATCATCAAGATTGGGTGAAATAACATTTGCTGAGATTTCAGGAAACTCGTAGTTTTTTGGAAGCTAGGCAACCCCTTTCAGACGAATTTGGTTTTCATCAGTCTCTGCTTAGGGCTACTTGAATAGGAAACAAACTGTACAGACAGAACTTAGAACTACTTTGTTGTGTCAAGTTTCAAGGAGCTAGCACAAACTGTGTTGAATTCAGAGTTCCGAACTCATCTATCAATATAGGAGAAAACAGAGTGAAACCTAAAAATTCAAACTGTTACTGCAGAGGAATGCTTCAAGCTATAAAAACGAAATTTGGTGAGTCAAGTGGGAATGGTGTACTGATCATTACCTCCAAGTATCATCAAGATTGAGTGAAATAACATTTGCTGAGATTTCAGGCAACTCGTAGTTTTTTGGAAGCAAGCCAACCCCTTTCAGACAAATTTGGTTTTCATCAGTCTCTGCTTAGGGCTACTTGAATAGGAAACTAACAGTACAGACAGAACTTAGAACTGCTTTATTTTGTCAAGTTTCAAGGAGCTAGCAAAAACCGTGTTGGATTTAGAGTTCCAAATTCATCTATCAATATAGGAGGAAACAGAGTGAAACCTAAAATTTCAAACTGTTACTGCAGAGGAATGCTTCAAGCGATAAGAACAAAATTTGGTGAGTCAAGTGGGAATGGTGTACTGATCATTAACTCCAAGTATCATCAAGATTGGGTGAAATAACATTTGCTGAGATTTCAGGAAACTCGTAGTTTTTTGGAAGCTAGGCAACCCCTTTCAGACGAATTTGGTTTTCATCAGTCTCTGCTTAGGGCTATTTGAATAGGAAACAAACAGTACAGACAGAACTTAGAACTGCTTTATTTTGTCAAGTTTCAAAAAGATAGCACAAACTGTGTTGAATTTAGAGTTCCAAATTCATCTATCAATATAGGAGAAAACAGAGTGAAACCTATAAATTCAAACACTTACTGCAAAGGAATGCTTCAAGGTATAAGAACCAAATTTGGTGAGTTAAGTGGGAATGGTGTACTGATCATTACCTCCAAGTATCATCAAGATTGGGTGAAATAACATTTGCTGAGATTTCAGGAAACTCGTAGTTTTTTGGAAGCTAGGCAACCCCTTTCAGACGAATTTGGTTTTCATCAGTCTCTGCTTAGGGCTACTTGAATAGGAAACAAACTGTATAGTTAGAACTTAGAACTACTTTATTGTGTCAAGTTTCAAGGAGCTAGCACAAACCGTGTTGGATTTAGAGTTCCAAATTCATGTATCAATATAGGAGAAAATAGAGTGAAACCTAAAAATTCAAACTGTTACTGCAGAGGAATGCTTCAAGCTATAAGAACGAAATTAGGTGAGTCAAGTGGGAATGGTGTACTAATCATTACCTCCAAGTATCATCAAGATTGGGTGAAATAACATTTGCTGAGATTTCAGGAAACTCGTAGTTTTTTGGAAGCTAGGCAACCCCTTTCTGATGAAAGTGGTTTTTCTCAGGCTGTGCTTAGGGTTACTTGAATAGGAAACAAACTGTATAGTTAGAACTTAGAACTGCTTTATTTTGTCAAGTTTCCAGGAGCTACCACAAACCTTGGTGGATTTAGAGTTCCAAATTCATCTATCAATATAGGAGAAAACAGAGTGAAACCTAAAAATTCAAACTGTTACTGCAGAGGAATGCTTCAAGCTATAAGAACGAAATTTGGTGAGTCAAGTGGGAATGGTGTACTGATCATTACCTCTAAGTATCATCAAGATTGGGTGAAATAACATTTGCTGAGATTTCAGGAAACTCTTAGTTTTTTGGAAGCTAGGCAACCCCTTTCAGACGAATTTGGTTTTCATCAGTCTCTGCTTAGGGCTACTTGAATAGGAAACAAACTGTATAGTTAGAACTTAGAACTACTTTATTGTGTCAAGTTTCAAGGAGCTAGCACAAACCGTGTTGGATTTACAGTTCCAAATTCATCTATCAGTATAGGAGAAAACAGAGTGAAACCTAAAAATTCAAACTGTTACTGCAGAGGAATGCTTCAAGCTATAAGAACAAAATTTGGTGAGTCAAGTGGGAATGGTGTACTGATCATTACCTCCAAGTATCATCAAGATTGGGTGAAATAACATTTGCTGAGATTTCAGGAAATTCGTAGTTTTTTGGAAGCTAGGCAACCCCTTTCAGATGAATTTGGTTTTCATCAGTCTCTGCTTAGGGCTACTTGAATAGGAAACAAACAGTACAGACAGAACTTAGAACTGCTTTATTTTGTCAAGTTTCAAGGAGCTAGCACAAACCGTGTTGGATTTAGAGTTCCAAATTCATCTATCAATATAGGAGAAAACAGAGTGAAACCTAAAAATTCAAACTGTTACTGCAGAGGAATGCTTCAAGCTATAAGAACGAAATTTGGTGAGTCAAGTGGGAATGGTGTACTGATCATTACCTCCAAGTATCATCAAGATTGGGTGAAATAACATTTGCTGAGATTTCAGGAAACTCGTAGTTTTTTGGAAGCTAGGCAACCCCTTTCAGACGAATTTGGTTTTCATCAGTCTCTGCTTAGGGCTACTTGAATAGGAAACAAACAGTACAGACAGAACTTAGAACTGCTTTATTTTGTCAAGTTTCAAGGAGCTAGCACAAACCGTGTTGGATTTAGAGTTCCAAATTCATCTATCAATATAGGAGAAAACAGAGTGAAACCTAAAAATTCAAACTGTTACTGCAGAGGAATGCTTCAAGGTATAAGAACAAAATTTGGTGAGTCAAGTGGGAATGGTGTACTGATCATTACCTCCAAGTATCATCAAGATTGGGTGAAATAACATTTGCTGAGATTTCAGGAAACTCGTAGTTTTTTGGAAGCTAGGCAACCCCTTTCTGACGAAAGTGGGTTTTCTCATGCTGTGCTTAGGGTTACTTGAATAGGAAACAAACAGTACAGACAGAACTTAGAACTGCTTTATTTTGTCAAGCTTCAAGGAGCTAGCACAAACCGAGTTGGATTTAGAGTTCCAAATCCATCTATCAATATAGGAGAAACAGAGTGAAACCTAAAAATTCAAACTGTTACTGCAGAGGAATTCTTCAAGCTATAAGAACGAAATTTGGTGAGTCAAGTGGGAATGGTGTACTGATCATTACCTCCAAGTATCATCAAGATTGGGTGAAATAACATTTGCTGAGATTTCAGGAAACTCGTAGTTTTTTGGAAGCTAGGCAAGCCCTTTCAGACGAATTTGGTTTTCATCAGTCTCTGCTTAGGGCTACGGGAATAGGAAACAAACAGTACAGAAAGAATGTAGAACTGCTTTATTGTGTCAAGTTTCAAGGAGCTAGCACAAACCGTGTTGGATTTAGAGTTCCAAATTCATCTATCAATATAGGAGAAAACAGAGTGAAACCTAAAAATTCAAACTGTTACTGCAGAGGAATGCTTCAAGCTATAAGAACGAAATTTGGTGAGTCAAGAGGGAATGGTGTACTGATCATTACCTCCAAGTATCATCAAGATTGGGTGAAATAACATTTGCTGAGATTTCAGGAAACTCGTAGTTTTTTGGAAGCTAGGCAACCCCTTTCTGACGAAAGTGGTTTTTCTCATGCTGTGCTTAGGGTTACTTGAATAGGAAACAAACAGTACAGACAGAACTTAGAACTGCATTATTTTGGCAAGCTTCAAGGAGCTAGCACAAACCGTGTTGGATTTAGAGTTCCAAATTCATCTATCAATATAGGAGAAAACAGAGTGAAACCTAAAAATTCAAACTGTTACTGCAGAGGAATGCTTCAAGCTATAAGAACGAAATTTGGTGAGTCAAGTGGGAATGGTGTACTGATCATTACCTCCAAGTATCATCAAGATTGGGTGAAATAACATTTGCTGAGATTTCAGGAAACTCGTAGTTTTTTGGAAGCTAGGCAACCCCTTTCAGACGAATTTGGTTTTCATCAGTCTCTGCTTAGGGCTACTTGAATAGGAAACAAACAGTACAGACAGAACTTAGAACTGCTTTATTTTGTCAAGTTTCAAGGAGCTAGCACAAACCGTGTTGGATTTAGAGTTCCAAATTCATCTATCAATATAGGAGAAAACAGAGTGAAACCTAAAAATTCAAACTGTTACTGCAGAGGAATGCTTCAAGCTATAAGAACGAAATTTGGTGAGTCAAGTGGGAATGGTGTACTGATCATTACCTCCAAGTATCATCAAGATTGGGTGAAATAACATTTGCTGAGATTTCAGGAAACTCGTAGTTTTTTGGAAGCTAGGCAACCCCTTTCTGATGAAAGTGGTTTTTCTCAGGCTGTGCTTAGGGTTACTTGAATAGGAAACAAACTGTATAGTTAGAACTTAGAACTGCTTTATTTTGTCAAGTTTCAAGGAGCTACCACAAACCTTGTTGGATTTAGAGTTCCAAATTCATCTATCAATATAGGAGAAAACAGAGTGAAACCTAAAAATTCAAACTGTTACTGCAGAGGAATGCTTCAAGCTATAAGAACGAAATGCGGTGAGTCAAGTGGGAATGGTGTACTGATCATTACCTCCAAGTATCATCAAGATTGGGTGAAATAACATTTGCTGAGATTTCAGGAAACTCGTAGTTTTTTGGAAGCTAGGCAACCCCTTTCAGACGAATTTGGTTTTCATCAGTCTCTGCTTAGAGCTATTTGAATAGGAAACAAACTGTATAGTTAGAACTTAGAACTACTTTATTGTGTCAAGATTCAAGGAGCTAGCACAAACCGTATTGGATTTAGAGTTCCAAATTCATCTATCAATATAGGAGAAAACAGAGTGAAACCTAAAAATGCAAACTGTTACTGCAGAAGAATGCTTCAAGCTATAAGAATGAAATTTGGTGAGTCAAGTGGGAATGGTGTACTGATCATTATCTCCAAGTACCATCAAGATTGGGTGAAATAACATTTGCTGAGATTTCAGGAAACTCGTAGTTTTTTGGAAGCTAGGCAACCCCTTTCTGATGAAAGTGGTTTTTCTCATGCTGTGCTTAGGGTTACTTGAATAGGAAACAAACATTACAGACTTTACTTAGAACTGCTTTATTTTGTCAAGCTTCAAGGAGCTAGCACAAACCGTGTTGGATTTAGAGTTCCAAATTCATCTATCAATATAGGAGAAAACAGAGTGAAACCTAAAAATTCAAACTGTTACTGCAGAGGAATGCTTCAAGCTATAAGATCGAAATTTGGTGAGTCAAGTGGGAATGGTGTACTGATCATTACCTCCAAGTATCATCAAGATTGGGTGAAATAACATTTGCTGAGATTTCAGGAAACTCGTAGTTTTTTGGAAGCTAGGCAACCCCTTTCAGACGAATTTGGTTTTCATCATTCTCTGCTTAGGGCTACGTGAATAGGAAACAAACAGTACAGAAAGAAGGTAGAACTGCTTTATTGTGTCAAGTTTCAAGGAGCTAGCACAAACCGTGTTGGATTTAGAGTTCCAAATTCATCTATCAATATAGGAGAAAACAGAGTGAAACCTAAAAATCAAACTGTTACTGCAGAGGAATGCTTCAAGCTATAAGAACGAAATTAGGTGAGTCAAGTGGGAATGGTGTACTGATCATTACCTCCAAGTATCATCAAGATTGGGTGAAATAACATTTGCTGAGATTTCAGGAAACTCGTAGTTTTTTGGAAGCTAGGCAACCCCTTTCAGACGAATTTGGTTTTCATCAGTCTCTGCTTAGGGCTACTTGAATAGGAATCAAACTGTATAGTTAGAACTTAGAACTGCTTTATTTTGTCAAGTTTCAAGGAGCTACCACAAACCTTGGTGGATTTAGAGTTCCAAATTCATCTATCAATATAGGAGAAAACAGAGTGAAACCTAAAAATTCAAACTGTTACTGCAGAGGAATGCTTCAAGCTATAAGAACGAAATTTGGTGAGTCAAGTGGGAATGGTGTACTGATCATTACCTCCAAGTATCATCAAGATTGGGTGAAATAACATTTGCTGAGATTTCAGGAAACTCGTAGTTTTTTGGAAGCTAGGCAACACCTTTCAGACGAATTTGGTTTTCATCAGTCTCTGCTTAGGGCTACTTGAATAGGAAACAAACTGTATAGTTAGAACTTAGAACTACTTTATTGTGTCAAGTTTCAAGGAGCTAGCACAAACCGTGTTGGATTTAGAGTTCCAAATTCATGTATCAATATAGGAGAAAATAGAGTGAAACCTAAAAATTCAAACTGTTACTGCAGAGGAATGCTTCAAGCTATAAGAACGAAATTAGGTGAGTCAAGTGGGAATGGTGTACTGATCATTACCTCCAAGTATCATCAAGATTGGGTGAAATAACATTTGCTGAGATTTCAGGAAACTCGTAGTTTTTTGGAAGCTAGGCAACCCCTTTCTGATGAAAGTGGTTTTTCTCAGGCTGTGCTTAGGGTTACTTGAATAGGAAACAAACTGTATAGTTAGAACTTAGAACTGCTTTATTTTGTCAAGTTTCAAGGAGCTACCACAAACCTTGGTGGATTTAGAGTTCCAAATTCATCTATCAATATAGGAGAAAACAGAGTGAAACCTAAAAATTCAAACTGTTACTGCAGAGGAATGCTTCAAGCTATAAGAACGAAATTTGGTGAGTCAAGTGGGAATGGTGTACTGATCATTACCTCTAAGTATCATCAAGATTGGGTGAAATAACATTTGCTGAGATTTCAGGAAACTCGTAGTTTTTTGGAAGCTAGGCAACCCCTTTCAGACGAATTTGGTTTTCATCAGTCTCTGCTTAGGGCTACTTGAATAGGAAACAAACTGTATAGTTAGAACTTAGAACTACTTTATTGTGTCAAGTTTCAAGGAGCTAGCACAAACCGTGTTGGATTTAGAGTTCCAAATTCATCTATCAGTATAGGAGAAAACAGAGTGAAACCTAAAAATTCAAACTGTTACTGAAGAGGAATGCTTCAAGCTATAAGAAGGAAATTTGGTGAGTCAAGTGGGAATGGTGTACTGATCATTATCTCCAAGTACCATCAAGATTGGGTGAAATAACATTTGCTGAGATTTCAGGAAACTCGTAGTTTTTTGGAAGCTAGGCAACCCCTTTCTGATGAAAGTGGTTTTTCTCATGCTGTGCTTAGGGTTACTTGAATAGGAAACAAACATTACAGACTTTACTTAGAACTGCTTTATTTTGTCAAGCTTCAAGGAGCTAGCACAAACCGTGTTGGATTTAGAGTTCCAAATTCATCTATCAATATAGGAGAAAACAGAGTGAAACCTAAAAATTCAAACTGTTACTGCAGAGGAATGCTTCAAGCTATAAGATCGAAATTTGGTGAGTCAAGTGGGAATGGTGTACTGATCATTACCTCCAAGTATCATCAAGATTGGGTGAAATAACATTTGCTGAGATTTCAGGAAACTCGTAGTTTTTTGGAAGCTAGGCAACCCCTTTCAGACGAATTTGGTTTTCATCATTCTCTGCTTAGGGCTACGTGAATAGGAAACAAACAGTACAGAAAGAAGGTAGAACTGCTTTATTGTGTCAAGTTTCAAGGAGCTAGCACAAACCGTGTTGGATTTAGAGTTCCAAATTCATCTATCAATATAGGAGAAAACAGAGTGAAATCTAAAAATCAAACTGTTACTGCAGAGGAATGCTTCAAGCTATAAGAACGAAATTAGGTGAGTCAAGTGGGAATGGTGTACTGATCATTACCTCCAAGTATCATCAAGATTGGGTGAAATAACATTTGCTGAGATTTCAGGAAACTCGTAGTTTTTTGGAAGCTAGGCAACCCCTTTCAGACGAATTTGGTTTTCATCAGTCTCTGCTTAGGGCTACTTGAATAGGAATCAAACTGTATAGTTAGAACTTAGAACTGCTTTATTTTGTCAAGTTTCAAGGAGCTACCACAAACCTTGGTGGATTTAGAGTTCCAAATTCATCTATCAATATAGGAGAAAACAGAGTGAAACCTAAAAATTCAAACTGTTACTGCAGAGGAATGCTTCAAGCTATAAGAACGAAATTTGGTGAGTCAAGTGGGAATGGTGTACTGATCATTACCTCCAAGTATCATCAAGATTGGGTGAAATAACATTTGCTGAGATTTCAGGAAACTCGTAGTTTTTTGGAAGCTAGGCAACCCCTTTCAGACGAATTTGGTTTTCATCAGTCTCTGCTTAGGGCTACTTGAATAGGAAACAAACTGTATAGTTAGAACTTAGAACTACTTTATTGTGTCAAGTTTCAAGGAGCTAGCACAAACCGTGTTGGATTTAGAGTTCCAAATTCATGTATCAATATAGGAGAAAATAGAGTGAAACCTAAAAATTCAAACTGTTACTGCAGAGGAATGCTTCAAGCTATAAGAACGAAATTAGGTGAGTCAAGTGGGAATGGTGTACTGATCATTACCTCCAAGTATCATCAAGATTGGGTGAAATAACATTTGCTGAGATTTCAGGAAACTCGTAGTTTTTTGGAAGCTAGGCAACCCCTTTCTGATGAAAGTGGTTTTTCTCAGGCTGTGCTTAGGGTTACTTGAATAGGAAACAAACTGTATAGTTAGAACTTAGAACTGCTTTATTTTGTCAAGTTTCAAGGAGCTACCACAAACCTTGGTGGATTTAGAGTTCCAAATTCATCTATCAATATAGGAGAAAACAGAGTGAAACCTAAAAATTCAAACTGTTACTGCAGAGGAATGCTTCAAGCTATAAGAACGAAATTTGGTGAGTCAAGTGGGAATGGTGTACTGATCATTACCTCTAAGTATCATCAAGATTGGGTGAAATAACATTTGCTGAGATTTCAGGAAACTCGTAGTTTTTTGGAAGCTAGGCAACCCCTTTCAGACGAATTTGGTTTTCATCAGTCTCTGCTTAGGGCTACTTGAATAGGAAACAAACTGTATAGTTAGAACTTAGAACTACTTTATTGTGTCAAGTTTCAAGGAGCTAGCACAAACCGTGTTGGATTTAGAGTTCCAAATTCATCTATCAGTATAGGAGAAAACACAGTGAAACCTAAAAATTCAAACTGTTACTGAAGAGGAATGCTTCAAGCTATAAGAAGGAAATTTGGTGAGTCAAGTGGGAATGGTGTACTGATCATTACCTCCAAGTATCATCAAGATTGGGTGAAATAACATTTGCTGAGATTTCAGGAAACTCGTAGTTTTTTGGAAGCTAGGCAACCCCATTCAGACGAATTTGGTTTTCATCATTCTCTGCTTAGGGCTACTTGAACAGGAAACAAACAGTACAGACAGAACTTAGAACTGCTTTATTTTGTCAAGTTTCAAGGAGCTAGCACAAACTGTGTTGAATTCAGAGTTCCGAACTCATCTATCAATATAGGAGAAAACAGAGTGAAACCTAAAAATTCAAACTGTTACTGCAGAGGAATGCTTCAAGCTATAAGAACGAAATTTGGTGAGTCAAGTGGGAATGGTGTACTGATCATTACCTCCAAGTATCATCAAGATTGGGTGAAATAACATTTGCTGAGATTTCAGGAAACTCGTAGTTTTTTGGAAGCTAGGCAACCCCTTTCAGACGAATTTGGTTTTCATCAGTCTCTGCTTAGGGCTACTTGAATAGGAAACAAACTGTACAGACAGAACTTAGAACTACTTTGTTGTGTCAAGTTTCAAGGAGCTAGCACAAACTGTGTTGAATTCAGAGTTCCGAACTCATCTATCAATATAGGAGAAAACAGAGTGAAACCTAAAAATTCAAACTGTTACTGCAGAGGAATGCTTCAAGCTATAAAAACGAAATTTGGTGAGTCAAGTGGGAATGGTGTACTGATCATTACCTCCAAGTATCATCAAGATTGAGTGAAATAACATTTGCTGAGATTTCAGGAAACTCGTAGTTTTTTGGAAGCAAGCCAACCCCTTTCAGACAAATTTGGTTTTCATCAGTCTCTGCTTAGGGCTACTTGAATAGGAAACTAACAGTACAGACAGAACTTAGAACTGCTTTATTTTGTCAAGTTTCAAGGAGCTAGCAAAAACCGTGTTGGATTTAGAGTTCCAAATTCATCTATCAATATAGGAGGAAACAGAGTGAAACCTAAAATTTCAAACTGTTACTGCAGAGGAATGCTTCAAGCGATAAGAACAAAATTTGGTGAGTCAAGTGGGAATGGTGTACTGATCATTAACTCCAAGTATCATCAAGATTGGGTGAAATAACATTTGCTGAGATTTCAGGAAACTCGTAGTTTTTTGGAAGCTAGGCAACCCCTTTCAGACGAATTTGGTTTTCATCAGTCTCTGCTTAGGGCTATTTGAATAGGAAACAAACAGTACAGACAGAACTTAGAACTGCTTTATTTTGTCAAGTTTCAAAAAGATAGCACAAACTGTGTTGAATTTAGAGTTCCAAATTCATCTATCAATATAGGAGAAAACAGAGTGAAACCTATAAATTCAAACACTTACTGCAAAGGAATGCTTCAAGGTATAAGAACCAAATTTGGTGAGTTAAGTGGGAATGGTGTACTGATCATTACCTCCAAGTATCATCAAGATTGGGTGAAATAACATTTGCTGAGATTTCAGGAAACTCGTAGTTTTTTGGAAGCTAGGCAACCCCTTTCAGACGAATTTGGTTTTCATCAGTCTCTGCTTAGGGCTACTTGAATAGGAAACAAACTGTATAGTTAGAACTTAGAACTACTTTATTGTGTCAAGTTTCAAGGAGCTAGCACAAACCGTGTTGGATTTAGAGTTCCAAATTCATGTATCAATATAGGAGAAAATAGAGTGAAACCTAAAAATTCAAACTGTTACTGCAGAGGAATGCTTCAAGCTATAAGAACGAAATTAGGTGAGTCAAGTGGGAATGGTGTACTAATCATTACCTCCAAGTATCATCAAGATTGGGTGAAATAACATTTGCTGAGATTTCAGGAAACTCGTAGTTTTTTGGAAGCTAGGCAACCCCTTTCTGATGAAAGTGGTTTTTCTCAGGCTGTGCTTAGGGTTACTTGAATAGGAAACAAACTGTATAGTTAGAACTTAGAACTGCTTTATTTTGTCAAGTTTCCAGGAGCTACCACAAACCTTGGTGGATTTAGAGTTCCAAATTCATCTATCAATATAGGAGAAAACAGAGTGAAACCTAAAAATTCAAACTGTTACTGCAGAGGAATGCTTCAAGCTATAAGAACGAAATTTGGTGAGTCAAGTGGGAATGGTGTACTGATCATTACCTCTAAGTATCATCAAGATTGGGTGAAATAACATTTGCTGAGATTTCAGGAAACTCTTAGTTTTTTGGAAGCTAGGCAACCCCTTTCAGACGAATTTGGTTTTCATCAGTCTCTGCTTAGGGCTACTTGAATAGGAAACAAACTGTATAGTTAGAACTTAGAACTACTTTATTGTGTCAAGTTTCAAGGAGCTAGCACAAACCGTGTTGGATTTAGAGTTCCAAATTCATCTATCAGTATAGGAGAAAACAGAGTGAAACCTAAAAATTCAAACTGTTACTGCAGAGGAATGCTTCAAGCTATAAGAACAAAATTTGGTGAGTCAAGTGGGAATGGTGTACTGATCATTACCTCCAAGTATCATCAAGATTGGGTGAAATAACATTTGCTGAGATTTCAGGAAATTCGTAGTTTTTTGGAAGCTAGGCAACCCCTTTCAGATGAATTTGGTTTTCATCAGTCTCTGCTTAGGGCTACTTGAATAGGAAACAAACAGTACAGACAGAACTTAGAACTGCTTTATTTTGTCAAGTTTCAAGGAGCTAGCACAAACCGTGTTGGATTTAGAGTTCCAAATTCATCTATCAATATAGGAGAAAACAGAGTGAAACCTAAAAATTCAAACTGTTACTGCAGAGGAATGCTTCAAGCTATAAGAACGAAATTTGGTGAGTCAAGTGGGAATGGTGTACTGATCATTACCTCCAAGTATCATCAAGATTGGGTGAAATAACATTTGCTGAGATTTCAGGAAACTCGTAGTTTTTTGGAAGCTAGGCAACCCCTTTCAGACGAATTTGGTTTTCATCAGTCTCTGCTTAGGGCTACTTGAATAGGAAACAAACAGTACAGACAGAACTTAGAACTGCTTTATTTTGTCAAGTTTCAAGGAGCTAGCACAAACCGTGTTGGATTTAGAGTTCCAAATTCATCTATCAATATAGGAGAAAACAGAGTGAAACCTAAAAATTCAAACTGTTACTGCAGAGGAATGCTTCAAGGTATAAGAACAAAATTTGGTGAGTCAAGTGGGAATGGTGTACTGATCATTACCTCCAAGTATCATCAAGATTGGGTGAAATAACATTTGCTGAGATTTCAGGAAACTCGTAGTTTTTTGGAAGCTAGGCAACCCCTTTCTGACGAAAGTGGGTTTTCTCATGCTGTGCTTAGGGTTACTTGAATAGGAAACAAACAGTACAGACAGAACTTAGAACTGCTTTATTTTGTCAAGCTTCAAGGAGCTAGCACAAACCGAGTTGGATTTAGAGTTCCAAATCCATCTATCAATATAGGAGAAACAGAGTGAAACCTAAAAATTCAAACTGTTACTGCAGAGGAATTCTTCAAGCTATAAGAACGAAATTTGGTGAGTCAAGTGGGAATGGTGTACTGATCATTACCTCCAAGTATCATCAAGATTGGGTGAAATAACATTTGCTGAGATTTCAGGAAACTCGTAGTTTTTTGGAAGCTAGGCAAGCCCTTTCAGACGAATTTGGTTTTCATCAGTCTCTGCTTAGGGCTACGGGAATAGGAAACAAACAGTACAGAAAGAATGTAGAACTGCTTTATTGTGTCAAGTTTCAAGGAGCTAGCACAAACCGTGTTGGATTTAGAGTTCCAAATTCATCTATCAATATAGGAGAAAACAGAGTGAAACCTAAAAATTCAAACTGTTACTGCACAGGAATGCTTCAAGCTATAAGAACGAAATTTGGTGAGTCAAGTGGGAATGGTGTACTGATCATTACCTCCAAGTATCATCAAGATTGGGTGAAATAACATTTGCTGAGATTTCAGGAAACTCGTAGTTTTTTGGAAGCTAGGCAACCCCTTTCAGACGAATTTGGTTTTCATCAGTCTCTGCTTAGGGCTACTTGAATAGGAAACAAACTGTATAGTTAGAACTTAGAACTACTCTATTGTGTCAAGTTTCAATGAGCTAGCACAAACCGTGTTGGATTTAGAGTTCCAAATTCATCTATCAATATAGGAGAAAACAGAGTGAAACCTAAAAATTCAAACTGTTACTGCAGAGGAATTCTTCAAGGTATAAGAACAAAATTTGGTGAGTCAAGTGGGAATGGTGTACTGATCATTACCTCCAAGTATCATCAAGATTGGGTGAAATAACATTTGCTGAGATTTCAGGAAACTCGTAGTTTTTTGGAAGCTAGGCAACCCCTTTCTGACGAAAGTGGGTTTTCTCATGCTGTGCTTAGGGTTACTTGAATAGGAAACAAACAGTACAGACAGAACTTAGAACTGCTTTATTTTGTCAAGCTTCAAGGAGCTAGCACAAACCGTGTTGGATTTAGAGTTCCAAATCCATCTATCAATATAGGAGAAACAGAGTGAAACCTAAAAATTCAAACTGTTACTGCAGAGGAATTCTTCAAGCTATAAGAACGAAATTTGGTGAGTCAAGTGGGAATGGTGTACTGATCATTACCTCCAAGTATCATCAAGATTGGGTGAAATAACATTTGCTGAGATTTCAGGAAACTCGTAGTTTTTTCGAAGCTAGGCAAGCCCTTTCAGACGAATTTGGTTTTCATCAGTCTCTGCTTAGGGCTACGGGAATAGGAAACAAACAGTACAGAAAGAATGTAGAACTGCTTTATTGTGTCAAGTTTCAAGGAGCTAGCACAAACCGTGTTGGATTTAGAGTTCCAAATTCATCTATCAATATAGGAGAAAACAGAGTGAAACCTAAAAATTCAAACTGTTACTGCACAGGAATGCTTCAAGCTATAAGAACGAAATTTGGTAAGTCAAGTGGGAATGGTGTACTGATCATTACCTCCAAGTATCATCAAGATTGGGTGAAATAACATTTGCTGAGATTTCAGGAAACTCGTAGTTTTTTGGAAGCTAGGCAACCCCTTTCAGACGAAGTTGGTTTTCATCAGTCTCTGCTTTGGGCTACTTGAATAGGAAACAAACTGTATAGTTAGAACTTAGAACTACTTTATTGTGTCACGTTTCAAGGAGCTAGCACAAACTGTGTTGGATTTAGAGTTCCAAATTCATCTATCAATATAGGAGAAAACAGAGTGAAACCTAAAAATTCAAACTGTTACTGAAGAGGAATGCTTCAAGTTTTAAGAACGAAATTTGGTGAGTCAAGTGGGAATGGTGTACTGATCATTACCTCCAAGTATCATCAAGATTGGGTGAAATAACATTTGCTGAGATTTCAGGAAACTCATAGTTTTTTGGAAGCTAGGCAACCCCTTTCAGACGAATTTGGTTTTCATCAGTCTCTGCTTAGGGCTACTTGAATAGGAAACAAACAGTACAGACAGAACTTAGAACTGCTTTATTTTGTCAAGTTTCAAGGAGCTACCACAAACCGTGTTGGATTTAGAGTTCCAAATTCATCTATCAATATAGGAGAAAACAGAGTGAAACCTAAAAATTCAAACTGTTACTGCAGAGGAATGCTTCAAGCTATAAGAACGAAATTTGGTGAGTCAAGTGGGAATGGTGTACTGATCATTACCTCCAAGTATCATCAAGATTGGGTGAAATAACATTTGCTGAGATTTCAGGAAACTCGTAGTTTTTTGGAAGCTAGGCAACCCCTTTCAGACGAATTTGGTTTTCATCAGTCTATGCTTGGGGCTACTGGAATAGGAAACAAACAGTACAGACAGAACTTAGAACTGCTTTATTTTGTCAAGTTTCAAGGAGCTAGCACAAACCGTGTTGGATTTGGAGTTCCAAATTCATCTATCAATATAGGAGAAAACAGAGTGAAACCTAAAAATTCAAACTGTTACTGCAGAGGAATGCTTCAAGCTATAAGAACGAAATTAGGTGAGTCAAGTGGGAATGGTGTACTGATCATTACCTCCAAGTATCATCAAGATTGGGTGAAATAACATTTGCTGAGATTTCAGGAAACTCGTAGTTTTTTGGAAGCTAGGCAACCCCTTTCTGAGGAACGTGGTTTTTCTCATGCTTTGCTTAGGGTTCCTTGAATAGGAAACAAACAGTACAGACAGAACTTAGAACTGCTTTATTTTGTCAAGCTTCAAGGAGCTAGCACAAACCGTGTTGGATTTAGAGTTCCAAATTCATCTATCAATATAGGAGAAAGCAGAGTGAAACCTAAAAATTCAAACTGTTACTGCAGAGGAATGCTTCAAGCTATAAGAACGAAATTTGGTGAGTCAAGTGGGAATGGTGTACTGATCATTACATCCAAGTATCATCAAGATTGGGTGAAATAACATTTGCTGAGATTTCAGGAAACTCGTAGTTTTTTGGAAGCTAGGCAACCCCTTTCAGACGAATTTGGTTTTCATCAGTCTCTGCTTAGGGCTACTTGAATAGGAAACAAACAGTACAGACAGAACTTAGAACTGCTTTATTTTGTCAAGTTTCAAGGAGCTAGCACAAACCGTGTTGGATTTAGAGTTCCAAATTCATCTATCAATATAGGAGAAAACAGAGTGAAACCTAAAAATTCAAACTGTTACTGCAGAGGAATGCTTCAAGGTATAAGAACAAAATTTGGTGAGTCAAGTGGGAATGGTGTACTGATCATTACCTC
This sequence comes from Spermophilus citellus, assembly GCF_964194105.1. NCBI lineage: Eukaryota > Metazoa > Chordata > Mammalia > Rodentia > Sciuridae > Spermophilus > Spermophilus citellus. Next base: position 26,630,418 of record NC_138200.1, on the reverse strand, counting down.
CAAGTATCATCAAGATTGGGTGAAATAACATTTGCTGAGATTTCAGGAAACTCGTAGTTTTTTGGAAGCTAGTCAACCCCTTTCAGACGAATTTGGTTTTCATCAGTCTCTGCTTAGGGCTAGTTGAATAGGAAACAAACTGTACCGACAGAACATAGAACTACTTTATTGTGTCAAGTTTCAAGGAGCTAGCACAAACCGTGTTGGATTTAGAGTTCCAAATTCATCTATCAATATAGGAGAAAACAGAGTGAAACCTAAAAATTCAAACTGTTACTGCAGAGGAATGCTTCAAGGTATAAGAACAAAATTTGGTGAGTCAAGTGGGAATCCTGTACTGATCATTACCTCCAAGTATCATCAAGATTGGGTGAAATAACATTTGCTGAGATTTCAGGAAACTCGTAGTTTTTTGGAAGCTAGGCAACCCCTTTCAGACGAATTTGGTTTTCATCAGTCTCTGCTTAGGGCTATTTGAATTGGAAACAAACTGTATAGTTAGAACTTAGAACTACTTTATTGTGTCAAGATTCAAGGAGCTAGCACAAACCGTATTGGATTTAGAGTTCCAAATTCATCTATCAATATAGGAGAAAACAGAGTGAAACCTAAAAATTCAAACTGTTACTGCACAGGAATGCTTCAAGCTATAAGAACGAAATTTGGTGAGTCAAGAGGGAATGGTGTACTGATCATTACCTCCAAGTATCATCAAGATTGGGTGAAATAACATTTGCTGAGATTTCAGGAAACTCGTAGTTTTTTGGAAGCTAGGCAACCCCTTTCTGACGAAAGTGGTTTTTCTCATGCTGTGCTTAGGGTTACTTGAATAGGAAACAAACAGTACAGACAGAACTTAGAACTGCATTATTTTGGCAAGCTTCAAGGAGCTAGCACAAACCGTGTTGGATTTAGAGTTCCAAATTCATCTATCAATATAGGAGAAAACAGAGTGAAACCTAAAAATTCAAACTGTTACTGCAGAGGAATGCTTCAAGCGATAAGAACGAAATTTGGTGAGTCAAGTGGGAATGGTGTACTGATCATTACCTCCAAGTATCATCAAGATTTGGTGAAATAACATTTGCTGAGATTTCAGGAAACTCGTAGTATTTTGGAAGCTAGGCAAGCCCTTTCAGACGAATTTGGTTTTCATCAGTCTGTGCTTAGGGCTACGTGAATAGGAAACAAACAGTACAGAAAGAAGGTAGAACTGCTTTATTGTGTCAAGTTTCAAGGAGCTAGCACAAACCGTGTTGGATTTAGAGTTCCAAATTCATCTATCAATATAGGAGAAAACAGAGTGAAACCTAAAAATTCAAACTGTTACTGAAGAGGAATGCTTCAAGTTATAAGAACGAAATTTGGTGAGTCAAGTGGGAATGGTGTACTGATCATTACCTCCAAGTATCATCAAGATTGGGTGAAATAACATTTGCTGAGATTTCAGGAAACTCATAGTTTTTTGGAAGCTAGGCAACCCCTTTCAGACGAATTTGGTTTTCATCAGTCTCTGCTTAGGGCTACTTGAATAGTAAACAAACAGTACAGACAGAACTTAGAACTGCTTTATTTTGTCAAGTTTCAAGGAGCTACCACAAACCGTGTTGGATTTAGAGTTCCAAATTCATCTATCAATATAGGAGAAAACAGAGTGAAACCTAAAAATTCAAACTGTTACTGCAGAGGAATGCTTCAAGCTATAAGAACGAAATTTGGTGAGTCAAGTGGGAATGGTGTACTGATCATTACCTCCAAGTATCATCAAGATTGGGTGAAATAACATTTGCTGAGATTTCAGGAAACTCGTAGTTTTTTGGAAGCTAGGCAACCCCTTTCAGACGAATTTGGTTTTCATCAGTCTATGCTTGGGGCTACTGGAATAGGAAACAAACAGTACAGACAGAACTTAGAACTGCTTTATTTTGTCAAGTTTCAAGGAGCTAGCACAAACCGTGTTGGATTTGGAGTTCCAAATTCATCTATCAATATAGGAGAAAACAGAGTGAAACCTAAAAATTCAAACTGTTACTGCAGAGGAATGCTTCAAGCTATAAGAACGAAATTTGGTGAGTCAAGAGGGAATGGTGTACTGATCATTACCTCCAAGTATCATCAAGATTGGGTGAAATAACATTTGCTGAGATTTCAGGAAACTCGTAGTTTTTTGGAAGCTAGGCAACCCCTTTCTGACGAACGTGGTTTTTCTCATGCTGTGCTTAGGGTTACTTGAATAGGAAACAAACAGTACAGACAGAACTTAGAACTGCATTATTTTGGCAAGCTTCAAGGAGCTAGCACAAACCGTGTTGGATTTAGAGTTCCAAATTCATCTATCAATATAGGAGAAAACAGAGTGAAACCTAAAAATTCAAACTGTTACTGCAGAGGAATGCTTCAAGCTATAAGAACGAAATTTGGTGAGTCAAGTGGGAATGGTGTACTGATCATTACCTCCAAGTATCATCAAGATTGGGTGAAATAACATTTGCTGAGATTTCAGGAAACTCGTAGTATTTTGGAAGCTAGGCAAGCGCTTTCAGACGAATTTGGTTTTCATCAGTCTCTGCTTAGGGCTACGTGAATAGGAAACAAACAGTACAGAAAGAAGGTAGAACTGCTTTATTGTGTCAAGTTTCAAGGAGCTAGCACAAACCGTGTTGGATTTCGAGTTCCAAATTCATCTATCAGTATAGGAGAAAACAGAGTGAAACCTAAAAATTCAAACTGTTACTGCACAGGAATGCTTCAAGCTATAAGAACGAAATTTGGTGAGTCAAGTGGGAATGGTGTACTGATCATTACCTCCAAGTATCATCAAGATTGGGTGAAATAACATTTGCTGAGATTTCAGGAAACTCGTAGTTTTTTGGAAGCTAGGCAACCCCTTTCAGACGAATTTGGTTTTCATCAGTCTCTGCTTAGGGCTACTTGAATAGGAAACAAACTGTATAGTTAGAACTTAGAACTACTTTATTGTGTCAAGTTTCAAGGAGCTAGCACAAACCGTGTTGGATTTAGAGTTCCAAATTCATGTATCAATATAGGAGAAAATAGAGTGAAACCTAAAAATTCAAACTGTTACTGCAGAGGAATGCTTCAAGCTATAAGAACGAAATTAGGTGAGTCAAGTGGGAATGGTGTACTGATCATTACCTCCAAGTATCATCAAGATTGGGTGAAATAACATTTGCTGAGATTTCAGGAAACTCGTAGTTTTTTGGAAGCTAGGCAACCCCTTTCTGATGAAAGTGGTTTTTCTCAGGCTGTGCTTAGGGTTACTTGAATAGGAAACAAACTGTATAGTTAGAACTTAGAACTGCTTTATTTTGTCAAGTTTCAAGGAGCTACCACAAACCTTGGTGGATTTAGAGTTCCAAATTCATCTATCAATATAGGAGAAAACAGAGTGAAACCTAAAAATTCAAACTGTTACTGCAGAGGAATGCTTCAAGCTATAAGAACGAAATTTGGTGAGTCAAGTGGGAATGGTGTACTGATCATTACCTCTAAGTATCATCAAGATTGGGTGAAATAACATTTGCTGAGATTTCAGGAAACTCGTAGTTTTTTGGAAGCTAGGCAACCCCTTTCAGACGAATTTGGTTTTCATCAGTCTCTGCTTAGGGCTACTTGAATAGGAAACAAACTGTATAGTTAGAACTTAGAACTACTTTATTGTGTCAAGTTTCAAGGAGCTAGCACAAACCGTGTTGGATTTAGAGTTCCAAATTCATCTATCAGTATAGGAGAAAACACAGTGAAACCTAAAAATTCAAACTGTTACTGAAGAGGAATGCTTCAAGCTATAAGAAGGAAATTTGGTGAGTCAAGTGGGAATGGTGTACTGATCATTACCTCCAAGTATCATCAAGATTGGGTGAAATAACATTTGCTGAGATTTCAGGAAACTCGTAGTTTTTTGGAAGCTAGGCAACCCCATTCAGACGAATTTGGTTTTCATCATTCTCTGCTTAGGGCTACTTGAACAGGAAACAAACAGTACAGACAGAACTTAGAACTGCTTTATTTTGTCAAGTTTCAAGGAGCTAGCACAAACTGTGTTGAATTCAGAGTTCCGAACTCATCTATCAATATAGGAGAAAACAGAGTGAAACCTAAAAATTCAAACTGTTACTGCAGAGGAATGCTTCAAGCTATAAGAACGAAATTTGGTGAGTCAAGTGGGAATGGTGTACTGATCATTACCTCCAAGTATCATCAAGATTGGGTGAAATAACATTTGCTGAGATTTCAGGAAACTCGTAGTTTTTTGGAAGCTAGGCAACCCCTTTCAGACGAATTTGGTTTTCATCAGTCTCTGCTTAGGGCTACTTGAATAGGAAACAAACTGTACAGACAGAACTTAGAACTACTTTGTTGTGTCAAGTTTCAAGGAGCTAGCACAAACTGTGTTGAATTCAGAGTTCCGAACTCATCTATCAATATAGGAGAAAACAGAGTGAAACCTAAAAATTCAAACTGTTACTGCAGAGGAATGCTTCAAGCTATAAAAACGAAATTTGGTGAGTCAAGTGGGAATGGTGTACTGATCATTACCTCCAAGTATCATCAAGATTGAGTGAAATAACATTTGCTGAGATTTCAGGAAACTCGTAGTTTTTTGGAAGCAAGCCAACCCCTTTCAGACAAATTTGGTTTTCATCAGTCTCTGCTTAGGGCTACTTGATTAGGAAACTAACAGTACAGACAGAACTTAGAACTGCTTTATTTTGTCAAGTTTCAAGGAGCTAGCAAAAACCGTGTTGGATTTAGAGTTCCAAATTCATCTATCAATATAGGAGGAAACAGAGTGAAACCTAAAATTTCAAACTGTTACTGCAGAGGAATGCTTCAAGCGATAAGAACAAAATTTGGTGAGTCAAGTGGGAATGGTGTACTGATCATTAACTCCAAGTATCATCAAGATTGGGTGAAATAACATTTGCTGAGATTTCAGGAAACTCGTAGTTTTTTGGAAGCTAGGCAACCCCTTTCAGACGAATTTGGTTTTCATCAGTCTCTGCTTAGGGCTATTTGAATAGGAAACAAACAGTACAGACAGAACTTAGAACTGCTTTATTTTGTCAAGTTTCAAAAAGATAGCACAAACTGTGTTGAATTTAGAGTTCCAAATTCATCTATCAATATAGGAGAAAACAGAGTGAAACCTATAAATTCAAACACTTACTGCAAAGGAATGCTTCAAGGTATAAGAACCAAATTTGGTGAGTTAAGTGGGAATGGTGTACTGATCATTACCTCCAAGTATCATCAAGATTGGGTGAAATAACATTTGCTGAGATTTCAGGAAACTCGTAGTTTTTTGGAAGCTAGGCAACCCCTTTCAGACGAATTTGGTTTTCATCAGTCTCTGCTTAGGGCTACTTGAATAGGAAACAAACTGTATAGTTAGAACTTAGAACTACTTTATTGTGTCAAGTTTCAAGGAGCTAGCACAAACCGTGTTGGATTTAGAGTTCCAAATTCATGTATCAATATAGGAGAAAATAGAGTGAAACCTAAAAATTCAAACTGTTACTGCAGAGGAATGCTTCAAGCTATAAGAACGAAATTAGGTGAGTCAAGTGGGAATGGTGTACTAATCATTACCTCCAAGTATCATCAAGATTGGGTGAAATAACATTTGCTGAGATTTCAGGAAACTCGTAGTTTTTTGGAAGCTAGGCAACCCCTTTCTGATGAAAGTGGTTTTTCTCAGGCTGTGCTTAGGGTTACTTGAATAGGAAACAAACTGTATAGTTAGAACTTAGAACTGCTTTATTTTGTCAAGTTTCCAGGAGCTACCACAAACCTTGGTGGATTTAGAGTTCCAAATTCATCTATCAATATAGGAGAAAACAGAGTGAAACCTAAAAATTCAAACTGTTACTGCAGAGGAATGCTTCAAGCTATAAGAACGAAATTTGGTGAGTCAAGTGGGAATGGTGTACTGATCATTACCTCTAAGTATCATCAAGATTGGGTGAAATAACATTTGCTGAGATTTCAGGAAACTCGTAGTTTTTTGGAAGCTAGGCAACCCCTTTCAGACGAATTTGGTTTTCATCAGTCTCTGCTTAGGGCTACTTGAATAGGAAACAAACTGTATAGTTAGAACTTAGAACTACTTTATTGTGTCAAGTTTCAAGGAGCTAGCACAAACCGTGTTGGATTTAGAGTTCCAAATTCATCTATCAGTATAGGAGAAAACAGAGTGAAACCTAAAAATTCAAACTGTTACTGCAGAGGAATGCTTCAAGCTATAAGAACAAAATTTGGTGAGTCAAGTGGGAATGGTGTACTGATCATTACCTCCAAGTATCATCAAGATTGGGTGAAATAACATTTGCTGAGATTTCAGGAAATTCGTAGTTTTTTGGAAGCTAGGCAACCCCTTTCAGATGAATTTGGTTTTCATCAGTCTCTGCTTAGGGCTACTTGAATAGGAAACAAACAGTACAGACAGAACTTAGAACTGCTTTATTTTGTCAAGTTTCAAGGAGCTAGCACAAACCGTGTTGGATTTAGAGTTCCAAATTCATCTATCAATATAGGAGAAAACAGAGTGAAACCTAAAAATTCAAACTGTTACTGCAGAGGAATGCTTCAAGCTATAAGAACGAAATTTGGTGAGTCAAGTGGGAATGGTGTACTGATCATTACCTCCAAGTATCATCAAGATTGGGTGAAATAACATTTGCTGAGATTTCAGGAAACTCGTAGTTTTTTGGAAGCTAGGCAACCCCTTTCAGACGAATTTGGTTTTCATCAGTCTCTGCTTAGGGCTACTTGAATAGGAAACAAACAGTACAGACAGAACTTAGAACTGCTTTATTTTGTCAAGTTTCAAGGAGCTAGCACAAACCGTGTTGGATTTAGAGTTCCAAATTCATCTATCAATATAGGAGAAAACAGAGTGAAACCTAAAAATTCAAACTGTTACTGCAGAGGAATGCTTCAAGGTATAAGAACAAAATTTGGTGAGTCAAGTGGGAATGGTGTACTGATCATTACCTCCAAGTATCATCAAGATTGGGTGAAATAACATTTGCTGAGATTTCAGGAAACTCGTAGTTTTTTGGAAGCTAGGCAACCCCTTTCTGACGAAAGTGGGTTTTCTCATGCTGTGCTTAGGGTTACTTGAATAGGAAACAAACAGTACAGACAGAACTTAGAACTGCTTTATTTTGTCAAGCTTCAAGGAGCTAGCACAAACCGAGTTGGATTTAGAGTTCCAAATCCATCTATCAATATAGGAGAAACAGAGTGAAACCTAAAAATTCAAACTGTTACTGCAGAGGAATTCTTCAAGCTATAAGAACGAAATTTGGTGAGTCAAGTGGGAATGGTGTACTGATCATTACCTCCAAGTATCATCAAGATTGGGTGAAATAACATTTGCTGAGATTTCAGGAAACTCGTAGTTTTTTGGAAGCTAGGCAAGCCCTTTCAGACGAATTTGGTTTTCATCAGTCTCTGCTTAGGGCTACGGGAATAGGAAACAAACAGTACAGAAAGAATGTAGAACTGCTTTATTGTGTCAAGTTTCAAGGAGCTAGCACAAACCGTGTTGGATTTAGAGTTCCAAATTCATCTATCAATATAGGAGAAAACAGAGTGAAACCTAAAAATTCAAACTGTTACTGCACAGGAATGCTTCAAGCTATAAGAACGAAATTTGGTGAGTCAAGTGGGAATGGTGTACTGATCATTACCTCCAAGTATCATCAAGATTGGGTGAAATAACATTTGCTGAGATTTCAGGAAACTCGTAGTTTTTTGGAAGCTAGGCAACCCCTTTCAGACGAATTTGGTTTTCATCAGTCTCTGCTTAGGGCTACTTGAATAGGAAACAAACTGTATAGTTAGAACTTAGAACTACTCTATTGTGTCAAGTTTCAATGAGCTAGCACAAACCGTGTTGGATTTAGAGTTCCAAATTCATCTATCAATATAGGAGAAAACAGAGTGAAACCTAAAAATTCAAACTGTTACTGCAGAGGAATTCTTCAAGGTATAAGAACAAAATTTGGTGAGTCAAGTGGGAATGGTGTACTGATCATTACCTCCAAGTATCATCAAGATTGGGTGAAATAACATTTGCTGAGATTTCAGGAAACTCGTAGTTTTTTGGAAGCTAGGCAACCCCTTTCTGACGAAAGTGGGTTTTCTCATGCTGTGCTTAGGGTTACTTGAATAGGAAACAAACAGTACAGACAGAACTTAGAACTGCTTTATTTTGTCAAGCTTCAAGGAGCTAGCACAAACCGTGTTGGATTTAGAGTTCCAAATCCATCTATCAATATAGGAGAAACAGAGTGAAACCTAAAAATTCAAACTGTTACTGCAGAGGAATTCTTCAAGCTATAAGAACGAAATTTGGTGAGTCAAGTGGGAATGGTGTACTGATCATTACCTCCAAGTATCATCAAGATTGGGTGAAATAACATTTGCTGAGATTTCAGGAAACTCGTAGTTTTTTCGAAGCTAGGCAAGCCCTTTCAGACGAATTTGGTTTTCATCAGTCTCTGCTTAGGGCTACGGGAATAGGAAACAAACAGTACAGAAAGAATGTAGAACTGCTTTATTGTGTCAAGTTTCAAGGAGCTAGCACAAACCGTGTTGGATTTAGAGTTCCAAATTCATCTATCAATATAGGAGAAAACAGAGTGAAACCTAAAAATTCAAACTGTTACTGCACAGGAATGCTTCAAGCTATAAGAACGAAATTTGGTAAGTCAAGTGGGAATGGTGTACTGATCATTACCTCCAAGTATCATCAAGATTGGGTGAAATAACATTTGCTGAGATTTCAGGAAACTCGTAGTTTTTTGGAAGCTAGGCAACCCCTTTCAGACGAAGTTGGTTTTCATCAGTCTCTGCTTTGGGCTACTTGAATAGGAAACAAACTGTATAGTTAGAACTTAGAACTACTTTATTGTGTCACGTTTCAAGGAGCTAGCACAAACTGTGTTGGATTTAGAGTTCCAAATTCATCTATCAATATAGGAGAAAACAGAGTGAAACCTAAAAATTCAAACTGTTACTGAAGAGGAATGCTTCAAGTTTTAAGAACGAAATTTGGTGAGTCAAGTGGGAATGGTGTACTGATCATTACCTCCAAGTATCATCAAGATTGGGTGAAATAACATTTGCTGAGATTTCAGGAAACTCATAGTTTTTTGGAAGCTAGGCAACCCCTTTCAGACGAATTTGGTTTTCATCAGTCTCTGCTTAGGGCTACTTGAATAGGAAACAAACAGTACAGACAGAACTTAGAACTGCTTTATTTTGTCAAGTTTCAAGGAGCTACCACAAACCGTGTTGGATTTAGAGTTCCAAATTCATCTATCAATATAGGAGAAAACAGAGTGAAACCTAAAAATTCAAACTGTTACTGCAGAGGAATGCTTCAAGCTATAAGAACGAAATTTGGTGAGTCAAGTGGGAATGGTGTACTGATCATTACCTCCAAGTATCATCAAGATTGGGTGAAATAACATTTGCTGAGATTTCAGGAAACTCGTAGTTTTTTGGAAGCTAGGCAACCCCTTTCAGACGAATTTGGTTTTCATCAGTCTATGCTTGGGGCTACTGGAATAGGAAACAAACAGTACAGACAGAACTTAGAACTGCTTTATTTTGTCAAGTTTCAAGGAGCTAGCACAAACCGTGTTGGATTTGGAGTTCCAAATTCATCTATCAATATAGGAGAAAACAGAGTGAAACCTAAAAATTCAAACTGTTACTGCAGAGGAATGCTTCAAGCTATAAGAACGAAATTAGGTGAGTCAAGTGGGAATGGTGTACTGATCATTACCTCCAAGTATCATCAAGATTGGGTGAAATAACATTTGCTGAGATTTCAGGAAACTCGTAGTTTTTTGGAAGCTAGGCAACCCCTTTCAGACGAATTTGGTTTTCATCAGTCTCTGCTTAGGGCTACTTGAATAGGAAACAAACAGTACAGACAGAACTTAGAACTGCTTTATTTTGTCAAGTTTCAAGGAGCTAGCACAAACCGTGTTGGATTTAGAGTTCCAAATTCATCTATCAATATAGGAGAAAACAGAGTGAAACCTAAAAATTCAAACTGTTACTGCAGAGGAATGCTTCAAGGTATAAGAACAAAATTTGGTGAGTCAAGTGGGAATGGTGTACTGATCATTACCTCCAAGTATCATCAAGATTGGGTGAAATAACATTTGCTGAGATTTCAGGAAACTCGTAGTTTTTTGGAAGCTAGGCAACCCCTTTCTGACGAAAGTGGGTTTTCTCATGCTGTGCTTAGGGTTACTTGAATAGGAAACAAACAGTACAGACAGAACTTAGAACTGCTTTATTTTGTCAAGCTTCAAGGAGCTAGCACAAACCGAGTTGGATTTAGAGTTCCAAATCCATCTATCAATATAGGAGAAACAGAGTGAAACCTAAAAATTCAAACTGTTACTGCAGAGGAATTCTTCAAGCTATAAGAACGAAATTTGGTGAGTCAAGTGGGAATGGTGTACTGATCATTACCTCCAAGTATCATCAAGATTGGGTGAAATAACATTTGCTGAGATTTCAGGAAACTCGTAGTTTTTTGGAAGCTAGGCAAGCCCTTTCAGACGAATTTGGTTTTCATCAGTCTCTGCTTAGGGCTACGGGAATAGGAAACAAACAGTACAGAAAGAATGTAGAACTGCTTTATTGTGTCAAGTTTCAAGGAGCTAGCACAAACCGTGTTGGATTTAGAGTTCCAAATTCATCTATCAATATAGGAGAAAACAGAGTGAAACCTAAAAATTCAAACTGTTACTGCACAGGAATGCTTCAAGCTATAAGAACGAAATTTGGTGAGTCAAGTGGGAATGGTGTACTGATCATTACCTCCAAGTATCATCAAGATTGGGTGAAATAACATTTGCTGAGATTTCAGGAAACTCGTAGTTTTTTGGAAGCTAGGCAACCCCTTTCAGACGAATTTGGTTTTCATCAGTCTCTGCTTAGGGCTACTTGAATAGGAAACAAACTGTATAGTTAGAACTTAGAACTACTCTATTGTGTCAAGTTTCAATGAGCTAGCACAAACCGTGTTGGATTTAGAGTTCCAAATTCATCTATCAATATAGGAGAAAACAGAGTGAAACCTAAAAATTCAAACTGTTACTGCAGAGGAATTCTTCAAGGTATAAGAACAAAATTTGGTGAGTCAAGTGGGAATGGTGTACTGATCATTACCTCCAAGTATCATCAAGATTGGGTGAAATAACATTTGCTGAGATTTCAGGAAACTCGTAGTTTTTTGGAAGCTAGGCAACCCCTTTCTGACGAAAGTGGGTTTTCTCATGCTGTGCTTAGGGTTACTTGAATAGGAAACAAACAGTACAGACAGAACTTAGAACTGCTTTATTTTGTCAAGCTTCAAGGAGCTAGCACAAACCGTGTTGGATTTAGAGTTCCAAATCCATCTATCAATATAGGAGAAACAGAGTGAAACCTAAAAATTCAAACTGTTACTGCAGAGGAATTCTTCAAGCTATAAGAACGAAATTTGGTGAGTCAAGTGGGAATGGTGTACTGATCATTACCTCCAAGTATCATCAAGATTGGGTGAAATAACATTTGCTGAGATTTCAGGAAACTCGTAGTTTTTTCGAAGCTAGGCAAGCCCTTTCAGACGAATTTGGTTTTCATCAGTCTCTGCTTAGGGCTACGGGAATAGGAAACAAACAGTACAGAAAGAATGTAGAACTGCTTTATTGTGTCAAGTTTCAAGGAGCTAGCACAAACCGTGTTGGATTTAGAGTTCCAAATTCATCTATCAATATAGGAGAAAACAGAGTGAAACCTAAAAATTCAAACTGTTACTGCACAGGAATGCTTCAAGCTATAAGAACGAAATTTGGTAAGTCAAGTGGGAATGGTGTACTGATCATTACCTCCAAGTATCATCAAGATTGGGTGAAATAACATTTGCTGAGATTTCAGGAAACTCGTAGTTTTTTGGAAGCTAGGCAACCCCTTTCAGACGAAGTTGGTTTTCATCAGTCTCTGCTTTGGGCTACTTGAATAGGAAACAAACTGTATAGTTAGAACTTAGAACTACTTTATTGTGTCACGTTTCAAGGAGCTAGCACAAACTGTGTTGGATTTAGAGTTCCAAATTCATCTATCAATATAGGAGAAAACAGAGTGAAACCTAAAAATTCAAACTGTTACTGAAGAGGAATGCTTCAAGTTTTAAGAACGAAATTTGGTGAGTCAAGTGGGAATGGTGTACTGATCATTACCTCCAAGTATCATCAAGATTGGGTGAAATAACATTTGCTGAGATTTCAGGAAACTCATAGTTTTTTGGAAGCTAGGCAACCCCTTTCAGACGAATTTGGTTTTCATCAGTCTCTGCTTAGGGCTACTTGAATAGGAAACAAACAGTACAGACAGAACTTAGAACTGCTTTATTTTGTCAAGTTTCAAGGAGCTACCACAAACCGTGTTGGATTTAGAGTTCCAAATTCATCTATCAATATAGGAGAAAACAGAGTGAAACCTAAAAATTCAAACTGTTACTGCAGAGGAATGCTTCAAGCTATAAGAACGAAATTTGGTGAGTCAAGTGGGAATGGTGTACTGATCATTACCTCCAAGTATCATCAAGATTGGGTGAAATAACATTTGCTGAGATTTCAGGAAACTCGTAGTTTTTTGGAAGCTAGGCAACCCCTTTCAGACGAATTTGGTTTTCATCAGTCTATGCTTGGGGCTACTGGAATAGGAAACAAACAGTACAGACAGAACTTAGAACTGCTTTATTTTGTCAAGTTTCAAGGAGCTAGCACAAACCGTGTTGGATTTGGAGTTCCAAATTCATCTATCAATATAGGAGAAAACAGAGTGAAACCTAAAAATTCAAACTGTTACTGCAGAGGAATGCTTCAAGCTATAAGAACGAAATTAGGTGAGTCAAGTGGGAATGGTGTACTGATCATTACCTCCAAGTATCATCAAGATTGGGTGAAATAACATTTGCTGAGATTTCAGGAAACTCGTAGTTTTTTGGAAGCTAGGCAACCCCTTTCTGAGGAACGTGGTTTTTCTCATGCTTTGCTTAGGGTTCCTTGAATAGGAAACAAACAGTACAGACAGAACTTAGAACTGCTTTATTTTGTCAAGCTTCAAGGAGCTAGCACAAACCGTGTTGGATTTAGAGTTCCAAATTCATCTATCAATATAGGAGAAAACAGAGTGAAACCTAAAAATTCAAACTGTTACTGCAGAGGAATGCTTCAAGGTATAAGAACAAAATTTGGTGAGTCAAGTGGGAATCCTGTACTGATCATTACCTCCAAGTATCATCAAGATTGGGTGAAATAACATTTGCTGAGATTTCAGGAAACTCGTAGTTTTTTGGAAGCTAGGCAACCCCTTTCAGACGAATTTGGTTTTCATCAGTCTCTGCTTAGGGCTATTTGAATTGGAAACAAACTGTATAGTTAGAACTTAGAACTACTTTATTGTGTCAAGATTCAAGGAGCTAGCACAAACCGTATTGGATTTAGAGTTCCAAATTCATCTATCAATATAGGAGAAAACAGAGTGAAACCTAAAAATTCAAACTGTTACTGCACAGGAATGCTTCAAGCTATAAGAACGAAATTTGGTGAGTCAAGAGGGAATGGTGTACTGATCATTACCTCCAAGTATCATCAAGATTGGGTGAAATAACATTTGCTGAGATTTCAGGAAACTCGTAGTTTTTTGGAAGCTAGGCAACCCCTTTCTGACGAAAGTGGTTTTTCTCATGCTGTGCTTAGGGTTACTTGAATAGGAAACAAACAGTACAGACAGAACTTAGAACTGCATTATTTTGGCAAGCTTCAAGGAGCTAGCACAAACCGTGTTGGATTTAGAGTTCCAAATTCATCTATCAATATAGGAGAAAACAGAGTGAAACCTAAAAATTCAAACTGTTACTGCAGAGGAATGCTTCAAGCGATAAGAACGAAATTTGGTGAGTCAAGTGGGAATGGTGTACTGATCATTACCTCCAAGTATCATCAAGATTTGGTGAAACAACATTTGCTGAGATTTCAGGAAACTCGTAGTATTTTGGAAGCTAGGCAAGCCCTTTCAGACGAATTTGGTTTTCATCAGTCTCTGCTTAGGGCTACGTGAATAGGAAACAAACAGTACAGAAAGAAGGTAGAACTGCTTTATTGTGTCAAGTTTCAAGGAGCTAGCACAAACCGTGTTGGATTTAGAGTTCCAAATTCATCTATCAATATAGGAGAAAACAGAGTGAAACCTAAAAATTCAAACTGTTACTGAAGAGGAATGCTTCAAGTTATAAGAACGAAATTTGGTGAGTCAAGTGGGAATGGTGTACTGATCATTACCTCCAAGTATCATCAAGATTGGGTGAAATAACATTTGCTGAGATTTCAGGAAACTCATAGTTTTTTGGAAGCTAGGCAACCCCTTTCAGACGAATTTGGTTTTCATCAGTCTCTGCTTAGGGCTACTTGAATAGTAAACAAACAGTACAGACAGAACTTAGAACTGCTTTATTTTGTCAAGTTTCAAGGAGCTACCACAAACCGTGTTGGATTTAGAGTTCCAAATTCATCTATCAATATAGGAGAAAACAGAGTGAAACCTAAAAATTCAAACTGTTACTGCAGAGGAATGCTTCAAGCTATAAGAACGAAATTTGGTGAGTCAAGTGGGAATGGTGTACTGATCATTACCTCCAAGTATCATCAAGATTGGGTGAAATAACATTTGCTGAGATTTCAGGAAACTCGTAGTTTTTTGGAAGCTAGGCAACCCCTTTCAGACGAATTTGGTTTTCATCAGTCTATGCTTGGGGCTACTGGAATAGGAAACAAACAGTACAGACAGAACTTAGAACTGCTTTATTTTGTCAAGTTTCAAGGAGCTAGCACAAACCGTGTTGGATTTGGAGTTCCAAATTCATCTATGAATATAGGAGAAAACAGAGTGAAACCTAAAAATTCAAACTGTTACTGCAGAGGAATGCTTCAAGGTATAAGAACGAAATTTGGTGAGTCAAGAGGGAATGGTGTACTGATCATTACCTCCAAGTATCATCAAGATTGGGTGAAATAACATTTGCTGAGATTTCAGGAAACTCGTAGTTTTTTGGAAGCTAGGCAACCCCTTTCTGACGAACGTGGTTTTTCTCATGCTGTGCTTAGGGTTACTTGAATAGGAAACAAACAGTACAGACAGAACTTAGAACTGCATTATTTTGGCAAGCTTCAAGGAGCTAGCACAAACCGTGTTGGATTTAGAGTTCCAAATTCATCTATCAATATAGGAGAAAACAGAGTGAAACCTAAAAATTCAAACTGTTACTGCAGAGGAATGCTTCAAGCTATAAGAACGAAATTTGGTGAGTCAAGTGGGAATGGTGTACTGATCATTACCTCCAAGTATCATCAAGATTGGGTGAAATAACATTTGCTGAGATTTCAGGAAACTCGTAGTATTTTGGAAGCTAGGCAAGCGCTTTCAGACGAATTTGGTTTTCATCAGTCTCTGCTTAGGGCTACGTGAATAGGAAACAAACAGTACAGAAAGAAGGTAGAACTGCTTTATTGTGTCAAGTTTCAAGGAGCTAGCACAAACCGTGTTGGATTTAGAGTTCCAAATTCATCTATCAGTATAGGAGAAAACAGAGTGAAACCTAAAAATTCAAACTGTTACTGCACAGGAATGCTTCAAGCTATAAGAACGAAATTTGGTGAGTCAAGTGGGAATGGTGTACTGATCATTACCTCCAAGTATCATCAAGATTGGGTGAAATAACATTTGCTGAGATTTCAGGAAACTCGTAGTTTTTTGGAAGCTAGGCAACCCCTTTCAGACGAATTTGGTTTTCATCAGTCTCTGCTTAGGGCTACTTGAATAGGAAACAAACTGTATAGTTAGAACTTAGAACTACTTTATTGTGTCAAGTTTCAAGGAGCTAGCACAAACCGTGTTGGATTTAGAGTTCCAAATTCATGTATCAATATAGGAGAAAATAGAGTGAAACCTAAAAATTCAAACTGTTACTGCAGAGGAATGCTTCAAGCTATAAGAACGAAATTAGGTGAGTCAAGTGGGAATGGTGTACTGATCATTACCTCCAAGTATCATCAAGATTGGGTGAAATAACATTTGCTGAGATTTCAGGAAACTCGTAGTTTTTTGGAAGCTAGGCAACCCCTTTCTGATGAAAGTGGTTTTTCTCAGGCTGTGCTTAGGGTTACTTGAATAGGAAACAAACTGTATAGTTAGAACTTAGAACTGCTTTATTTTGTCAAGTTTCAAGGAGCTACCACAAACCTTGGTGGATTTAGAGTTCCAAATTCATCTATCAATATAGGAGAAAACAGAGTGAAACCTAAAAATTCAAACTGTTACTGCAGAGGAATGCTTCAAGCTATAAGAACGAAATTTGGTGAGTCAAGTGGGAATGGTGTACTGATCATTACCTCTAAGTATCATCAAGATTGGGTGAAATAACATTTGCTGAGATTTCAGGAAACTCGTAGTTTTTTGGAAGCTAGGCAACCCCTTTCAGACGAATTTGGTTTTCATCAGTCTCTGCTTAGGGCTACTTGAATAGGAAACAAACTGTATAGTTAGAACTTAGAACTACTTTATTGTGTCAAGTTTCAAGGAGCTAGCACAAACCGTGTTGGATTTAGAGTTCCAAATTCATCTATCAGTATAGGAGAAAACACAGTGAAACCTAAAAATTCAAACTGTTACTGAAGAGGAATGCTTCAAGCTATAAGAAGGAAATTTGGTGAGTCAAGTGGGAATGGTGTACTGATCATTACCTCCAAGTATCATCAAGATTGGGTGAAATAACATTTGCTGAGATTTCAGGAAACTCGTAGTTTTTTGGAAGCTAGGCAACCCCATTCAGACGAATTTGGTTTTCATCATTCTCTGCTTAGGGCTACTTGAACAGGAAACAAACAGTACAGACAGAACTTAGAACTGCTTTATTTTGTCAAGTTTCAAGGAGCTAGCACAAACTGTGTTGAATTCAGAGTTCCGAACTCATCTATCAATATAGGAGAAAACAGAGTGAAACCTAAAAATTCAAACTGTTACTGCAGAGGAATGCTTCAAGCTATAAGAACGAAATTTGGTGAGTCAAGTGGGAATGGTGTACTGATCATTACCTCCAAGTATCATCAAGATTGGGTGAAATAACATTTGCTGAGATTTCAGGAAACTCGTAGTTTTTTGGAAGCTAGGCAACCCCTTTCAGACGAATTTGGTTTTCATCAGTCTCTGCTTAGGGCTACTTGAATAGGAAACAAACTGTACAGACAGAACTTAGAACTACTTTGTTGTGTCAAGTTTCAAGGAGCTAGCACAAACTGTGTTGAATTCAGAGTTCCGAACTCATCTATCAATATAGGAGAAAACAGAGTGAAACCTAAAAATTCAAACTGTTACTGCAGAGGAATGCTTCAAGCTATAAAAACGAAATTTGGTGAGTCAAGTGGGAATGGTGTACTGATCATTACCTCCAAGTATCATCAAGATTGAGTGAAATAACATTTGCTGAGATTTCAGGAAACTCGTAGTTTTTTGGAAGCAAGCCAACCCCTTTCAGACAAATTTGGTTTTCATCAGTCTCTGCTTAGGGCTACTTGAATAGGAAACTAACAGTACAGACAGAACTTAGAACTGCTTTATTTTGTCAAGTTTCAAGGAGCTAGCAAAAACCGTGTTGGATTTAGAGTTCCAAATTCATCTATCAATATAGGAGGAAACAGAGTGAAACCTAAAATTTCAAACTGTTACTGCAGAGGAATGCTTCAAGCGATAAGAACAAAATTTGGTGAGTCAAGTGGGAATGGTGTACTGATCATTAACTCCAAGTATCATCAAGATTGGGTGAAATAACATTTGCTGAGATTTCAGGAAACTCGTAGTTTTTTGGAAGCTAGGCAACCCCTTTCAGACGAATTTGGTTTTCATCAGTCTCTGCTTAGGGCTATTTGAATAGGAAACAAACAGTACAGACAGAACTTAGAACTGCTTTATTTTGTCAAGTTTCAAAAAGATAGCACAAACTGTGTTGAATTTAGAGTTCCAAATTCATCTATCAATATAGGAGAAAACAGAGTGAAACCTATAAATTCAAACACTTACTGCAAAGGAATGCTTCAAGGTATAAGAACCAAATTTGGTGAGTTAAGTGGGAATGGTGTACTGATCATTACCTCCAAGTATCATCAAGATTGGGTGAAATAACATTTGCTGAGATTTCAGGAAACTCGTAGTTTTTTGGAAGCTAGGCAACCCCTTTCAGACGAATTTGGTTTTCATCAGTCTCTGCTTAGGGCTACTTGAATAGGAAACAAACTGTATAGTTAGAACTTAGAACTACTTTATTGTGTCAAGTTTCAAGGAGCTAGCACAAACCGTGTTGGATTTAGAGTTCCAAATTCATGTATCAATATAGGAGAAAATAGAGTGAAACCTAAAAATTCAAACTGTTACTGCAGAGGAATGCTTCAAGCTATAAGAACGAAATTAGGTGAGTCAAGTGGGAATGGTGTACTAATCATTACCTCCAAGTATCATCAAGATTGGGTGAAATAACATTTGCTGAGATTTCAGGAAACTCGTAGTTTTTTGGAAGCTAGGCAACCCCTTTCTGATGAAAGTGGTTTTTCTCAGGCTGTGCTTAGGGTTACTTGAATAGGAAACAAACTGTATAGTTAGAACTTAGAACTGCTTTATTTTGTCAAGTTTCCAGGAGCTACCACAAACCTTGGTGGATTTAGAGTTCCAAATTCATCTATCAATATAGGAGAAAACAGAGTGAAACCTAAAAATTCAAACTGTTACTGCAGAGGAATGCTTCAAGCTATAAGAACGAAATTTGGTGAGTCAAGTGGGAATGGTGTACTGATCATTACCTCTAAGTATCATCAAGATTGGGTTAAATAACATTTGCTGAGATTTCAGGAAACTCGTAGTTTTTTGGAAGCTAGGCAACCCCTTTCAGACGAATTTGGTTTTCATCAGTCTCTGCTTAGGGCTACTTGAATAGGAAACAAACTGTATAGTTAGAACTTAGAACTACTTTATTGTGTCAAGTTTCAAGGAGCTAGCACAAACCGTGTTGGATTTAGAGTTCCAAATTCATCTATCAGTATAGGAGAAAACAGAGTGAAACCTAAAAATTCAAACTGTTACTGCAGAGGAATGCTTCAAGCTATAAGAACAAAATTTGGTGAGTCAAGTGGGAATGGTGTACTGATCATTACCTCCAAGTATCATCAAGATTGGGTGAAATAACATTTGCTGAGATTTCAGGAAACTCGTAGTTTTTTGGAAGCTAGGCAAGCCCTTTCAGACGAATTTGGTTTTCATCAGTCTCTGCTTAGGGCTACGGGAATAGGAAACAAACAGTACAGAAAGAATGTAGAACTGCTTTATTGTGTCAAGTTTCAAGGAGCTAGCACAAACCGTGTTGGATTTAGAGTTCCAAATTCATCTATCAATATAGGAGAAAACAGAGTGAAACCTAAAAATTCAAACTGTTACTGCACAGGAATGCTTCAAGCTATAAGAACGAAATTTGGTGAGTCAAGTGGGAATGGTGTACTGATCATTACCTCCAAGTATCATCAAGATTGGGTGAAATAACATTTGCTGAGATTTCAGGAAACTCGTAGTTTTTTGGAAGCTAGGCAACCCCTTTCAGACGAATTTGGTTTTCATCAGTCTCTGCTTAGGGCTACTTGAATAGGAAACAAACTGTATAGTTAGAACTTAGAACTACTCTATTGTGTCAAGTTTCAATGAGCTAGCACAAACCGTGTTGGATTTAGAGTTCCAAATTCATCTATCAATATAGGAGAAAACAGAGTGAAACCTAAAAATTCAAACTGTTACTGCAGAGGAATTCTTCAAGGTATAAGAACAAAATTTGGTGAGTCAAGTGGGAATGGTGTACTGATCATTACCTCCAAGTATCATCAAGATTGGGTGAAATAACATTTGCTGAGATTTCAGGAAACTCGTAGTTTTTTGGAAGCTAGGCAACCCCTTTCTGACGAAAGTGGGTTTTCTCATGCTGTGCTTAGGGTTACTTGAATAGGAAACAAACAGTACAGACAGAACTTAGAACTGCTTTATTTTGTCAAGCTTCAAGGAGCTAGCACAAACCGTGTTGGATTTAGAGTTCCAAATCCATCTATCAATATAGGAGAAACAGAGTGAAACCTAAAAATTCAAACTGTTACTGCAGAGGAATTCTTCAAGCTATAAGAACGAAATTTGGTGAGTCAAGTGGGAATGGTGTACTGATCATTACCTCCAAGTATCATCAAGATTGGGTGAAATAACATTTGCTGAGATTTCAGGAAACTCGTAGTTTTTTCGAAGCTAGGCAAGCCCTTTCAGACGAATTTGGTTTTCATCAGTCTCTGCTTAGGGCTACGGGAATAGGAAACAAACAGTACAGAAAGAATGTAGAACTGCTTTATTGTGTCAAGTTTCAAGGAGCTAGCACAAACCGTGTTGGATTTAGAGTTCCAAATTCATCTATCAATATAGGAGAAAACAGAGTGAAACCTAAAAATTCAAACTGTTACTGCACAGGAATGCTTCAAGCTATAAGAACGAAATTTGGTAAGTCAAGTGGGAATGGTGTACTGATCATTACCTCCAAGTATCATCAAGATTGGGTGAAATAACATTTGCTGAGATTTCAGGAAACTCGTAGTTTTTTGGAAGCTAGGCAACCCCTTTCAGACGAAGTTGGTTTTCATCAGTCTCTGCTTTGGGCTACTTGAATAGGAAACAAACTGTATAGTTAGAACTTAGAACTACTTTATTGTGTCACGTTTCAAGGAGCTAGCACAAACTGTGTTGGATTTAGAGTTCCAAATTCATCTATCAATATAGGAGAAAACAGAGTGAAACCTAATAATTCAAACTGTTACTGAAGAGGAATGCTTCAAGTTTTAAGAACGAAATTTGGTGAGTCAAGTGGGAATGGTGTACTGATCATTACCTCCAAGTATCATCAAGATTGGGTGAAATAACATTTGCTGAGATTTCAGGAAACTCATAGTTTTTTGGAAGCTAGGCAACCCCTTTCAGACGAATTTGGTTTTCATCAGTCTCTGCTTAGGGCTACTTGAATAGGAAACAAACAGTACAGACAGAACTTAGAACTGCTTTATTTTGTCAAGTTTCAAGGAGCTACCACAAACCGTGTTGGATTTAGAGTTCCAAATTCATCTATCAATATAGGAGAAAACAGAGTGAAACCTAAAAATTCAAACTGTTACTGCAGAGGAATGCTTCAAGCTATAAGAACGAAATTTGGTGAGTCAAGTGGGAATGGTGTACTGATCATTACCTCCAAGTATCATCAAGATTGGGTGAAATAACATTTGCTGAGATTTCAGGAAACTCGTAGTTTTTTGGAAGCTAGGCAACCCCTTTCAGACGAATTTGGTTTTCATCAGTCTATGCTTGGGGCTACTGGAATAGGAAACAAACAGTACAGACAGAACTTAGAACTGCTTTATTTTGTCAAGTTTCAAGGAGCTAGCACAAACCGTGTTGGATTTGGAGTTCCAAATTCATCTATCAATATAGGAGAAAACAGAGTGAAACCTAAAAATTCAAACTGTTACTGCAGAGGAATGCTTCAAGCTATAAGAACGAAATTAGGTGAGTCAAGTGGGAATGGTGTACTGATCATTACCTCCAAGTATCATCAAGATTGGGTGAAATAACATTTGCTGAGATTTCAGGAAACTCGTAGTTTTTTGGAAGCTAGGCAACCCCTTTCTGAGGAACGTGGTTTTTCTCATGCTTTGCTTAGGGTTCCTTGAATAGGAAACAAACAGTACAGACAGAACTTAGAACTGCTTTATTTTGTCAAGCTTCAAGGAGCTAGCACAAACCGTGTTGGATTTAGAGTTCCAAATTCATCTATCAATATAGGAGAAAGCAGAGTGAAACCTAAAAATTCAAACTGTTACTGCAGAGGAATGCTTCAAGCTATAAGAACGAAATTTGGTGAGTCAAGTGGGAATGGTGTACTGATCATTACATCCAAGTATCATCAAGATTGGGTGAAATAACATTTGCTGAGATTTCAGGAAACTCGTAGTTTTTTGGAAGCTAGGCAACCCCTTTCAGACGAATTTGGTTTTCATCAGTCTCTGCTTAGGGCTACTTGAATAGGAAACAAACAGTACAGACAGAACTTAGAACTGCTTTATTTTGTCAAGTTTCAAGGAGCTAGCACAAACCGTGTTGGATTTAGAGTTCCAAATTCATCTATCAATATAGGAGAAAACAGAGTGAAACCTAAAAATTCAAACTGTTACTGCAGAGGAATGCTTCAAGGTATAAGAACAAAATTTGGTGAGTCAAGTGGGAATGGTGTACTGATCATTACCTCCAAGTATCATCAAGATTGGGTGAAATAACATTTGCTGAGATTTCAGGAAACTCGTAGTTTTTTGGAAGCTAGTCAACCCCTTTCAGACGAATTTGGTTTTCATCAGTCTCTGCTTAGGGCTAGTTGAATAGGAAACAAACTGTACCGACAGAACATAGAACTACTTTATTGTGTCAAGTTTCAAGGAGCTAGCACAAACCGTGTTGGATTTAGAGTTCCAAATTCATCTATCAATATAGGAGAAAACAGAGTGAAACCTAAAAATTCAAACTGTTACTGCAGAGGAATGCTTCAAGGTATAAGAACAAAATTTGGTGAGTCAAGTGGGAATCCTGTACTGATCATTACCTCCAAGTATCATCAAGATTGGGTGAAATAACATTTGCTGAGATTTCAGGAAACTCGTAGTTTTTTGGAAGCTAGGCAACCCCTTTCAGACGAATTTGGTTTTCATCAGTCTCTGCTTAGGGCTATTTGAATTGGAAACAAACTGTATAGTTAGAACTTAGAACTACTTTATTGTGTCAAGATTCAAGGAGCTAGCACAAACCGTATTGGATTTAGAGTTCCAAATTCATCTATCAATATAGGAGAAAACAGAGTGAAACCTAAAAATTCAAACTGTTACTGCACAGGAATGCTTCAAGCTATAAGAACGAAATTTGGTGAGTCAAGAGGGAATGGTGTACTGATCATTACCTCCAAGTATCATCAAGATTGGGTGAAATAACATTTGCTGAGATTTCAGGAAACTCGTAGTTTTTTGGAAGCTAGGCAACCCCTTTCTGACGAAAGTGGTTTTTCTCATGCTGTGCTTAGGGTTACTTGAATAGGAAACAAACAGTACAGACAGAACTTAGAACTGCATTATTTTGGCAAGCTTCAAGGAGCTAGCACAAACCGTGTTGGATTTAGAGTTCCAAATTCATCTATCAATATAGGAGAAAACAGAGTGAAACCTAAAAATTCAAACTGTTACTGCAGAGGAATGCTTCAAGCGATAAGAACGAAATTTGGTGAGTCAAGTGGGAATGGTGTACTGATCATTACCTCCAAGTATCA
This sequence comes from Spermophilus citellus, assembly GCF_964194105.1. NCBI lineage: Eukaryota > Metazoa > Chordata > Mammalia > Rodentia > Sciuridae > Spermophilus > Spermophilus citellus. Next base: position 26,606,897 of record NC_138200.1, on the reverse strand, counting down.
TCAAGATTTGGTGAAATAACATTTGCTGAGATTTCAGGAAACTCGTAGTATTTTGGAAGCTAGGCAAGCCCTTTCAGACGAATTTGGTTTTCATCAGTCTCTGCTTAGGGCTACGTGAATAGGAAACAAACAGTACAGAAAGAAGGTAGAACTGCTTTATTGTGTCAAGTTTCAAGGAGCTAGCACAAACCGTGTTGGATTTAGAGTTCCAAATTCATCTATCAATATAGGAGAAAACAGAGTGAAACCTAAAAATTCAAACTGTTACTGAAGAGGAATGCTTCAAGTTATAAGAACGAAATTTGGTGAGTCAAGTGGGAATGGTGTACTGATCATTACCTCCAAGTATCATCAAGATTGGGTGAAATAACATTTGCTGAGATTTCAGGAAACTCGTAGTTTTTTGGAAGCTAGGCAACCCCTTTCAGACGAATTTGGTTTTCATCAGTCTCTGCTTAGGGCTACTTGAATAGGAAACAAACTGTACAGACAGAACTTAGAACTACTTTATTGTGTCAAGTTTCAAGGAGCTAGCACAAACTGTGTTGAATTCAGAGTTCCGAACTCATCTATCAATATAGGAGAAAACAGAGTGAAACCTAAAAATTCAAACTGTTACTGCAGAGGAATGCTTCAAGCTATAAAAACGAAATTTGGTGAGTCAAGTGGGAATGGTGTACTGATCATTACCTCCAAATATCATCAAGATTGAGTGAAATAACATTTGCTGAGATTTCAGGAAACTCGTAGTTTTTTGGAAGCAAGCCAACCCCTTTCAGACAAATTTGGTTTTCATCAGTCTCTGCTTAGGGCTACTTGAATAGGAAACAAACAGTACAGACAGAACTTAGAACTGCTTTATTTTGTCAAGTTTCAAGGAGCTAGCAAAAACCGTGTTGGATTTAGAGTTCCAAATTCATCTATCAATATAGGAGGAAACAGAGTTAAACCTAAAATTTCAAACTGTTACTGCAGAGGAATGCTTCAAGCGATAAGAACAAAATTTGGTGAGTCAAGTGGGAATGGTGTACTAATCATTAACTCCAAGTATCATCAAGATTGGGTGAAATAACATTTGCTGAGATTTCAGGAAACTCATAGTTTTTTGGAAGCTAGGCAACCCCTTTCAGATGAATTTGGTTTTCATCAGTCTCTGCTTAGGGCTATTTGAATAGGAAACAAACAGTACAGACAGAACTTAGAACTGCTTTATTTTGTCAAGTTTCAAAAAGATAGCACAAACTGTGTTGAATTTAGAGTTCCAAATTCATCTATCAATATAGGAGAAAACAGAGTGAAACCTATAAATTCAAACTGTTACTGCAAAGGAATGCTTCAAGGTATAAGAACAAAATTTGGTGAGTTAAGTGGGAATGGTGTACTGATCATTACCTCCAAGTATCATCAAGATTGGGTGAAATAACATTTGCTGAGATTTCAGGAAACTCGTAGTTTTTTGGAAGCTAGGCAACCCCTTTCTGAGGAAAGTGGTTTTTCTCATGCTGTGCTTAGGGTTACTTGAATAGGAAACAAACAGTACAGACAGAACTTAGAACTGCATTATTTTGGCAAGCTTCAAGGAGCTAGCACAAACCGTGTTGGATTTAGAGTTCCAAATTCATCTATCAATATAGGAGAAAACAGAGTGAAACCTAAAAATTCAAACTGTTACTGCAGAGGAATGCTTCAAGCTATAAGAACGAAATTTGGTGAGTCAAGTGGGAATGGTGTACTGATCATTACCTCCAAGTATCATCAAGATTGGGTGAAATAACATTTGCTGAGATTTCAGGAAACTCGTAGTTTTTTGGAAGCTAGGCAACCCCTTTCAGACGAATTTGGTTTTCATCAGTCTCTGCTTAGGGCTACTTGAATAGGAAACAAACTGTATAGTTAGAACTTAGAACTACTTTATTGTGTCAAGTTTCAATGAGCTAGCACAAACCATGTTGGATTTAGAGTTCCAAATTCATCTATCAATATAGGAGAAAACAGAGTGAAACCTAAAAATTCAAACTGTTACTGCAGAGGAATGCTTCAAGCTATAAGAACGAAATTTGGTGAGTCAAGTGGGAATGGTGTACTGATCATTACCTCCAAGTATCATCAAGATTGGGTGAAATAACATTTGCTGAGATTTCAGGAAACTCGTAGTTTTTTGGAAGCTAGGCAACCCCTTTCAGACGAATTTTGTTTTCATCAGTCTCTGCTTGGGGCTACTGGAATAGGAAACAAACAGTACAGACAGAACTTAGAACTGCTTTATTTTGTCAAGTTTCAAGGAGCTAGCACAAACCGTGTTGGATTTGGAGTTCCAAATTCATCTATCAATATAGGAGAAAACAGAGTGAAACCTAAAAATTCAAACTGTTACTGCAGAGGAATTCTTTAAGCTATAAGAACGAAATTTGGTGAGTCAAGTGGGAATGGTGTACTGATCATTACCTCCAAGTATCATCAAGATTGGGTGAAAAAACATTTGCTGAGATTTCAGGAAACTCGTAGTTTTTTGGAAGCTAGGCAACCCCTTTCTGACGAAAGTGGGTTTTCTCATGCTGTGCTTAGGGTTACTTGAATAGGAAACAAACAGTACAGACAGAACTTAGAACTGCTTTATTTTGTCAAGCTTCAAGGAGCTAGCACAAACCGTGTTGGATTTAGAGTTCCAAATCCATCTATCAATATAGGAGAAAACAGAGTGAAACCTAAAAATTCAAACTGTTACTGCAGAGGAATTCTTTAAGCTATAAGAACGAAATTTGGTGAGTCAAGTGGGAATGGTGTACTGATCATTACCTCCAAGTATCATCAAGATTGGGTGAAATAACATTTGCTGAGATTTCAGGAAACTCGTAGTTTTTTGGAAGCTAGGCAACCCCTTTCAGACGAATTTGGTTTTCATCAGTCTCTGCTTAGGGCTACGTGAATAGGAAACAAACAGTACAGAAAGAAGGTAGAACTGCTTTATTGTGTCAAGTTTCAAGGAGCTAGCACAAACCGTGTTGGATTTAGAGTTCCAAATCCATCTATCAATATAGGAGAAAACAGAGTGAAACCTAAAAATTCAAACTGTTACTGCACAGTAATGCTTCAAGCTATAAGAACGAAATTTGGTGAGTCAAGTGGGAATGGTGTACTGATCATTACCTCCAAGTATCATCAAGATTGGGTGAAATAACATTTGCTGAGATTTCAGGAAACTCGTAGTTTTTTGGAAGCTAGGCAACCCCTTTCAGACGAATTTGGTTTTCATCAGTCTCTGCTTAGGGCTACTTGAATAGGAAACAAACTGTATAGTTAGAACTTAGAACTACTTTATTGTGTCAAGTTTCAATGAGCTAGCACAAACCGTGTTGGATTTAGAGTTCCAAATTCATCTATCAATATAGGAGAAAACAGAGTGAAACCTAAAAATTCAAACTGTTACTGCAGAGGAATGCTTCAAGCTATAAGAACGAAATTTGGTGAGTCAAGAGGGAATGGTGTACTGATCATTACCTCCAAGTATCATCAAGATTGGGTGAAATAACATTTGCTGAGATTTCAGGAAACTCGTAGTTTTTTGGAAGCTAGGTATCCGTTTCTGACGAAAGTGGTTTTTCTCATGCTGTGCTTAGGGTTACTTGAATAGGAAACAAACAGTAGAGACAGAACTTAGAACTGCTTTATTTTGTCAAGATTCAAGGAGCTAGCACAAACCGTATTGGATTTAGAGTTCCAAATTCATCTATCAATATAGGAGAAAACAGAGTGAAACCTAAAAATTCAAACTGTTACTGCAGAGGAATGCTTCAAGGTATAAGAACAAAATTTGGTGAGTCAAGTGGGAATCGTGTACTGATCATTACCTCCAAGTATCATCAAGATTGGGTGTAATAACATTTGCTGAGATTTCAGAAAACGCGTAGTTTTTTGGAAGCTAGGCAACCCCTTTCAGACGAATTTGGTTTTCATCAGTCTCTGCTTAGGGCTATTTGAATAGGAAACAAACTGTATAGTTAGAACTTAGAACTACTTTATTGTGTCAAGATTCAAGGAGCTAGCACAAACCGTCTTGGATTTAGAGTTCCAAATTCATCTATCAATATAGGAGAAAACAGAGTGAAACCTAAAAATGCAAACTGTTACTGCAGAGGAATGCTTCAAGCTATAAGAACGAAATTTGGTGAGTCAAGTGGGAATGGTGTACTGATCATTATCTCCAAGTACCATCAAGATTGGGTGAAATAACATTTGTTGAGATTTCAGGAAACTCGTAGTTTTTTGGAAGCTAGGCAACCCCTTTCTGATGAAAGTGGTTTTTCTCATGCTGTGCTTAGGGTTACTTGAATAGGAAACAAACATTACAGACTTTACTTAGAACTGCTTTATTTTGTCAAGCTTCAAGGAGCTAGCACAAACCGTGTTGGATTTAGAGTTCCAAATTCATCTGTCAATATAGGAGAAAACAGAGTGAAACCTAAAAATTCAAACTGTTACTGCAGAGGAATGCTTCAAGCTATAAGATCGAAATTTGGTGAGTCAAGTGGGAATGGTGTACTGATCATTACCTCCAAGTATCATCAAGATTGGGTGAAATAACATTTGCTGAGATTTCAGGAAACTCGTAGTTTTTTGGAAGCTAGGCAACCCCTTTCAGACGAATTTGGTTTTCATCAGTCTCTGCTTAGGGCTACTTGAATAGGAAACAAACAGTACAGACAGAACTTAGAACTGCTTTATTTTGTCAAGTTTCAAGGAGCTACCACAAACCTTGGTGGATTTAGAGTTCCAAATTCATCTATCAATATAGGAGAAAACAGAGTGAAACCTAAAAATTCAAACTGTTACTGCAGAGGAATGCTTCAAGCTATAAGAACGAAATTTGGTGAGTCAAGTGGGAATGGTGTACTGATCATTACCTCCAAGTATCATCAAGATTGGGTGAAATAACATTTGCTGAGATTTCAGGAAACTCGTAGTTTTTTGGAAGCTAGGCAACCCCTTTCAGACGAATTTGGTTTTCATCAGTCTCTGCTTAGGGCTACTTGAATAGGAAACAAACTGTATAGTTAGAACTTAGAACTACTTTATTGTGTCAAGTTTCAAGGAGCTAGCACAAACCGTGTTGGATTTAGAGTTCCAAATTCATGTATCAATATAGGAGAAAATAGAGTGAAACCTAAAAATTCAAACTGTTACTGCAGAGGAATGCTTCAAGCTATAAGAACGAAATTAGGTGAGTCAAGTGGGAATGGTGTACTGATCATTACCTCCAAGTATCATCAAGATTGGGTGAAATAACATTTGCTGAGATTTCAGGAAACTCGTAGTTTTTTGGAAGCTAGGCAACCCCTTTCTGATGAAAGTGGTTTTTCTCAGGCTGTGCTTAGGGTTACTTGAATAGGAAACAAACTGTATAGTTAGAACTTAGAACTGCTTTATTTTGTCAAGTTTCAAGGAGCTACCACAAACCTTGGTGGATTTAGAGTTCCAAATTCATCTATCAATATAGGAGAAAACAGAGTGAAACCTAAAAATTCAAACTGTTACTGCAGAGGAATGCTTCAAGCTATAAGAACGAAATTTGGTGAGTCAAGTGGGAATGGTGTACTGATCATTACCTCTAAGTATCATCAAGATTGGGTGAAATAACATTTGCTGAGATTTCAGGAAACTCGTAGTTTTTTGGAAGCTAGGCAACCCCTTTCAGACGAATTTGGTTTTCATCAGTCTCTGCTTAGGGCTACTTGAATAGGAAACAAACTGTATAGTTAGAACTTAGAACTACTTTATTGTGTCAAGTTTCAAGGAGCTAGCACAAACCGTGTTGGATTTAGAGTTCCAAATTCATCTATCAATATAGGAGAAAACAGAGTGAAACCTAAAAATTCAAACTGTTACTGAAGAGGAATGCTTCAAGCTATAAGAACGAAATTTGGTGAGTCAAGTGGGAATGGTGTACTGATCATTACCTCCAAGTATAATCAAGATTGGGTGAAATAACATTTGCTGAGATTTCAGGAAACTCGTAGTTTTTTGGAAGCTAGGCAACCCCTTTCAGACGAATTTGGTTTTCATCAGTCTCTGCTTAGGGCTACTTGAATAGGAAACAAACAGTACAGACAGAACTTAGAACTGCTTTATTTTGTCAAGTTTCAAGGAGCTAGCACAAACCGTGTTGGATTTAGAGTTCCAAATTCATCTATCAATATAGGAGAAAACAGAGTGAAACCTAAAAATTCAAACTGTTACTGCAGAGGAATGCTTCAAGCTATAAGAACGTAATTTGGTGAGTCAAGTGGGAATGGTGTACTGATCATTACGTCCAAGTATCATCAAGATTGGGTGAAATAACATTTGCTGAGATTTCAGGAAACTCATAGTTTTTTGGAAGCTAGGCAACCCCTTTCAGACGAATTTGGTTTTCATCAGTCTCTGCTTAGGGCTACTTGAATAGGAAACAAACAGTACAGACAGAACTTAGAACTGCTTTATTTTGTCAAGTTTCAAGGAGCTAGCACAAACCGTGTTGGATTTAGAGTTCCAAATTCATCTATCAATATAGGAGAAAACAGAGTGAAACCTAAAAATTCAAACTGTTACTGCACAGGAATGCTTCAAGCTATAAGAACGAAATTTGGTGAGTCAAGTGGGAATGGTGTACTGATCATTACCTCCAAGTATCATCAAGATTGGGTGAAATAACATTTGCTGAGATTTCAGG